>NC_136060.1:456336356-457536356 GCF_964261635.1 Lissotriton helveticus | reverse complement strand
TGCGCCAGGGGGCTGCATTGCAGAGGTGTAATGAGGCTATGCCCCTTGTTACACCTCTCTGCAACGCAGCCCCCTGCCGCATTTGCAGAGGGGGAACTAATTCCCCTTACATACTGGGGGTCCCTGGGGGCCAACTAGCCCACCAGGAGCCTCCAGTATGCGCCAGGAGGCTGCATTACAGAGAGGTGTAATGAGGCCACACCCTGTTTTACACCTCTCTGCAACGCAGCCCCCGTGCATGTTTGAAGAGGGGGAACTAATTCCCCTTGCATACTAGGGGTCCCTGGGGGCCAACTAGCCCACCTGGAACCTCCAGTATGCGCCAGGGGGCTGCATTGCACAGAGGTGTAATGAGGCTATGCCCCTTTTTACACCTCTCTGCAACGCAGGCCACTGGCGCGTTTGCAGAGGGGGGACTAATTCCCCTTGCATACTGGGGGTCCCTGGGTCATATCTGCCCAAACACCGATATTCCGAACGATTGAAAATGACTTTTCTTGAGAAACATTTGGATTTGGATTATCATGTCCTATACTTTGGAATTTTTGAAAGACTGACTTTGAGGATGCTATAAATTACTCAAGTCTGCCCGAATTGTGTGGGTAAAATTTATACCTAGTCACTTTGAATAAGAATGTACTTACGTCTCGTCTAACATTTGGAAGAAACCCAATCCAGGAACCCTCAAACTCCAACATCCACCGGAGCACTTCAAGGGGAGGAAAGAGGAGCTGACCCAGAAAATGCAGTGAGCAAATTACATTTTATTCGTGGAAGCTCGCCCTGCCAGCATAACGTTTCGGCCTTCACAGAGGCCTTGGTCACATGACGCCAATGTGGGAGGGGTGACTATTTAAAGTGCAAGTGCAAAACGACAAAAGGGTTCCAATTGGTCAGATAAAGGCGCTATGATATAGCCATAAAAAGAGGACAAAATAACTGCATAAATGCATATTACCCCATTCAATGCTGCATTTTAACAAAACCATGTGGCATGTTAAAACGTGTAAACAAAGCACTTAAATGTACTGAATAAAAACATTAATTATTCTAAAAATGTAGATACAATAAAATGTTCCTAATGAAAATACAATCAGTAATAGCATATAATACACATAAATAATTAAAAGGTCGTAATTGTATTAAATACAAAAAAACGTCTTCATAGATGTGCAAAATATGCTAGGCAACAAAAAGTGCAAGTGCAGCAGCAAATATCTGACTATGAATAACATTAGTATCCACTATGTCAAATTGCTAGATGGACAGACAGGAAGCAGCATTATATAAGTATACAAATGGCTAAATTTGTCTAACAGCACAATGTAGCCCAAGTGGGCTCATAATCCTTATATTGACGTCTATACAGAGCCCTTAAAGTGCAAAAAAGTGTGAACTGTGCAAATTGTATGTGGTGTTTAAAATAGTCAATTACTAAGCAATGACTAATTGTTTTTTAGGATGAAAAGTGACTGCATGTCAAAAACCAGACAATGAGGTAAAAAAAGGGGGATTTAATATATATACAGTAACGTGACTATATTATACACAAGGAACCTAACCAGTCACCATACTCGATGGCCTGTCAACAGGCTGAGTCATGTGTTTTTCATAACGTCGAGACTGATGTATTACAACCAACTTAAAGGAATCAGAGGCAAGTGTAAAAATCCTCGGTGGCGTTTAGGCCACCCGGGGTTTTGCTATTACATTTCAGGATATATTTTGTCTCAGTGAGTCGCAAAAGTGCTTCCCTGTCACCTCCTCTCCTTAAAGGGCCAATGGCATCCACGACATAATACTGTAACAATTCACTCTTGTTATCATGAAATATCTTAAAATGTCGTGCGACAGGATATGATGCATCGCTGGTGTTGATGGACCTGATGTGCTGGAGTATCCGCTTGTGAACCTGCAACTTGGTACTCCCAACATATCGCAGGCCACAGGGACACTCCAGCACATAAATAGCAAACTCTGTTTTACACGTGAGTTGCTTACTGATTTTGAAAGGAATATCGGAAAAAGGGGTGGTAACCTCAGTTTTGTTAATGCCATGCTTGCAGGCTTTGCAAGATGCACATTTGCGAAAACCTCTGCTCGTGCTAAGCCAATTAACCGGGGCCATGATTTCAGGGCTGGATTTGACGAACTCCTCACCCAAAGACCGGGCTTTTCTGAAAGTAATTAAGGGCTTTGATGGCATCCACTCACCGATAGATGGATAATTACGGATGAGGTTCCAATGTTTATTCACAATTTTTCTCAATGCACTATGTTGTTTATTAAACGACCAGATCAGTCTAGTCTGTTGCCGAGGCTCCTCACAAGTTGAGATCATATTTTTCTTATATACTAGTGCCTCCTGCCTAGATAGTGCATTGGCTTTGCGAATTGTCATGTTGATATCTTTCTCCTTATAGCCTCTTGCCAAGAATCTACTATGGCTGGCTCGCTGGGCAGACTCACACTCCTGATCTGTGCTACAAATGCGTCTTATTCTCAGCATCTCCCCGTAGGGGATGCTGCGTATAAGATGGGGTGGGTGGTGGCTGGTGGCATGCAACAAAGTGTTGCCAGCCGTAGGTTTCCTGTATAATTTAGTTTGGATATGATCATCAACAATTGAGATCTCTACATCAAGAAAATAAGCTGATGTACGGCTAATATTGGCAGTGAACTCAAGATTGAACACATTGACATTGATGTTTCTTACAAATGTTTCTGCCTCTTCAAATGAACCACGCCAGATTAAAAATATGTCGTCAATATAACGAAACCATTGTAGAATGTTGTTGCAGCAAATGTCTTCAAAGTCACCATGGAGGACCTGTCTCTCCCAGTAGCCCATATGCAAACAGGCATAACTGGGAGAAAAACAGGCCCCCATGGCAACTCCTCTGACCTGTTGGTAATACTGCTTATTGAACATAAAAAAATTATTGTTCAAACAATGGCTAATCATGGCAATAAGCATTTTATTATGCTGTGACATAACTGCTGGTCTAAAATCTAGAAAATACTGGATTGCTCTAACACCATCCTGGTGATGGATACTCGTATAGAGCGATGTAACATCCAGTGTGATTAACCAGCAGTCAGGCTCCCAAATGATGTTATTGATTTTTCTAAGGAAATCACCAGAGTCTTGAATGAAAGAAGGTAAAGCACTCACAATGTCCAGTAAAAAAGAATCTATGTAGATGGTTGTGTTTTCCAACAAGCCTCCGCAAGCCAAAATAATTGGCCTGCCAGGAGGAGTGGTAGCGTTCTTGTGAATTTTGGGAATGAGATAGAAAACTGGCATAATTGGATGTTCATTCTTCAAAAATTTCAGTTTCTCCAAACTCAATAAACCCACGCCATCCCAGTAATAAGGAGTAAAAATCAGATTGTGTTCTGGGTAACAGAGATCTTAGCACACCGTCGATAACACAATGAGTCATTCAATTGTGAGAGGGCTTCCTGTACATATAATGTTCGAGGCCATAAGACGACGTTACCGCCTTTGTCCGCTTGGCAGACAATTATATTTTGATCTCCTTGGATTCTCTTAACCAGGTTAGTATATTGGTTGTTCCGTCTAACCTGTTGGCGAGTGGTTTTTAAGACTTTGGCATGTAATTTCTTGATTTCTCTAGCAGTCATTTCATGGAATACGTCAATATTGTCATGAATCATTACTGGTGTGAAGGTGGACCGGGGTTGGAATTTTGTCAACCAGGCAGTACTTTGTCCAACCGGTTCCTCAGTGACTTGGGAATTAGATTGTTCAGATCTTAATGATTCCAGATTATGCACCGCACGCAAATCATGAACGTTGAGCTCTGCTATGTTGCTGTTGGTTGCAGATATGATCGGTGATTTAGGGGCTCTATTATGTACAAAATGTTTTGTAATTTTAATTTTCGAACAAATTTAAACAGATCCAATCTCGTGTTGGGGTAATCAAAATTGCAAGTAGGGCTGAAAGAAAGTCCCAGTGCAGAGATGTTTAGATCAGACTTGCTGAGTACAACCTCAGTTAAGTTGATGACTGAGAGGTGTAGTTGCGAGTCATCTGCTGTTACTTGCGTTTGTTGTTCCATTTCTTCTGGAACGTTTTTTTCTTTTTGGGAACAGCGTCTGCTTTGGGCTTGCCTGCGTTTGCGGCGCTTGAAGTTGTTGGCTGTCCTCCTTGCTGCCAATGCCTCCGTGGACGCAGAGTGTCGCGTCGATCTTGGCGCAGGCAGTCCACTTCTTGCGTAAACCCCAACTGAGCATTACTTCTCGCTGCCTCTGTCTCTGACCCGCTGTCACATAGAGAACTCAAGTCAGACCTCGACGAGCTTCCCGATGGTATAGATGCAGAGACAGTTGTAAGATGGTTGGAAGAAGAGGTGTTTGTAGAGGACTTGGAAGCCGCTGCTTTAATAGCATCGTACTTTTTGGCGAACGTAAAGATTCGCCCTTCTTGATAGTCTATTTTGTCCCTTTGAAATTTAAATGCTTTTCTTTTTTTAATCACTTCCTCTTCCTTACTAAGTCTAGCCAGCATATCATCTTTTAATTTAACATTCTCAGCTGAGTTGCCTAAATCCATTGCCTCAATTTCAGCATTGACTTCATCGATTTGCACCTCCAAGGCCGCCCGGTCACTTGCCGCATACTGCACCAGAATGGTCATATGGCGGTGGGAATTTTCCAGGTGGCACTCAGCCCAATCTTTTAAAATGTTTGGATCAGGAGCTTCATAGCTCGGAGCGAGCATGATCCTTAACCCTCTGGGAACCCGGTCACCTCCAAGTATCTACTGAGGCACCGGTGTTCCCACCATTTGCCTTGTTCCTTGTGCATTAGTTTTTCCAATTTTTTCATTTTGTCACGTAAAGTAGTGCCGACCTCATTGCTTGCACTCGCCACCATCGTCTCATTTGACCCCCCAGCTGGGGAGTCATCAAATAAATCAAGAGCTGCCAGCTCTCTCCCTCTTTTGGCGTCAGCTGATATGGCGAAAAGCTTCAAGAATAGATAAACGCTAATGCGTACTCACGGGACTCAAGACAACCTGCCGTAATGATTCGTGCCCTGGGGTCCCCGCAATGTACTCCTTCTTCGGACTGTACGACCGATACCACTGCTGCAGCGGGAAACCAAAACCTGCCGTCTTGCATCTCCGCTCCCGATTTCAGCTCGACGGTATCAAATGCAAATGTCCGAGGGCTGGAACGGTATCACTCCAACGAGAGTAACAAATGACTTCCGGTACACCAGAGGTCGCAGCTTCCTGCCGTTCCGCCGCAAAAGTGAATGAGGGGTTAGCTCAGACCGGAGAAGCAGAAAACCGGTCCAAGGTATGAAACACACCCACCGGCGCTAAAGTTATTCCCAATAGAGTGTTGCGGATTTCCTATGGAAACTAGGTCCTAACTATATATACCTACTGGCTATCGCCAGTAGGATATAGATATATATATATATTACACGAACTACCAAGGTGTGTCTACAACATTAGGGGGAGGAGCATGTAGTTACAGACGAATATTTCAAACAGGATTGAGAGAACATTTGAAACTGACCACGGTGCTGGGTACTGAGGAAGGCTAGAAGCGAAATGCATTTACCGCCACCACTGCCAGCAATCTAATAAAGCCTGCTGTTCCCTTGAAACCCCCTCTGGCCTCTTATTTCTTCACGGAAATCGTTGTTCATATATATATATATAAATATATTGCAGCTCCAAGTCTTTCTTAGTATCGGAAAGAATTATATATATATATTTTCTATATATATATTCTATATGTCACCCCTAAGCTAGGCCCTAGGTAGCCCATAGGGCAGGGTGCATTGTAATTAAATGATTGGGCATGTATGGTTAAAAACTCCCAAATTAATTATTCACTATTTTGAAGTCCACCTCTTCCATTTAATAAATGCTAACTTTTGATTAGGAACAGATGAGCATTTCATGTTTAGTGTTTGGTAAATTGTAATGAAAAATCCTCCTAAATGGTGAAGTCGGATTTTAAGTTACAATTTTGAAAATGCCATTTTTATGAAGTTGATATTTTCTGCCCTAACCATTTGGTGCCTACATTCTTGGGTCACATGACTGGGTGTAGCTGACAGCTGGACTTTGTATATTCCTCCCAGTAAGACACACAATTGATGATTTAGGTGTGCCTGAATAGGCCATCAACTGGCAGGATGGGGGGCATAGCTGGGCACTGCCCCACTTGCAACTGAATAAGCTGTGCTCTGCCTTCATACAAAGGACTTGTCACACCTGTATTGTTATTCCAGCCAGCTCCGAGCCAAGGCTCGTGAAGCAGGAATCTTCAAGCTCAAAGGGAATTCTCTAGAAACTTCCCCTACTTCAAAGGGGACACCAGGTATAAAAAATGGGATTTGAAGGCCCTCTCTTCCAGTCCCTTTCTGGGCCTGCAGATGGACTCTCAGAGGACTACCAGCTGCTGTGGCTTGCACTGTACTTCAGAAGACTGCTTACTGCTTTGAAGCACCTGGAAGGAATGCTTTTCTGCCTTGAACCCTCAGAAGTCTGTTCCAGGACTACCAGAATGACATCATAGGCTAGTTGGCTGGCCTCCTGTTCAGAGCCTCAGGGACAGAAAAGGCTCCACCCATCTTGATTCTGCACCTGGACCCAGCCTGAATGAGCCCTAACCCCACAAGTGGTGCCTCTCTAGTCCCGGACCCTTGGTGGTGATGCTAAAGGTGCCCAATTAGCCAAAAGTAAAAACTTGGGACTTAAAACTTTTTGGGCTAAAAACTGCTCTGAGAACCAAGAGGAGACTGGGATCAACCTGCTTCTCTATCCACCCAAGGTGCATCACCGGTTGGCCTGACTTTGTGGCAGCTCCTGTTACATTCTCCTCTGCAGCATTACATCCTGTTCTGCTGTCCTTTGCCAAAGGGGTACCCAACCTTGTGAAACTCTCGTGGACTACAGCTTCCGCACATATGCCACTAGAGATGTTTGACTTTCAAAAAGTGACTAAGTACGACCAAAGAAATCTTCACTGAGACTTCGTCCAGCAGCTCCCCGACGATTACACTGCCCCCATCTACCACCTCCAGCCTTACCTCACTGTCCTTTACCTTGTCAGAACATTTTCCTCTAAGTCTGAATGCACACACTGACCGGCCCCAATCCACTCTTTTTATCCGACCCGTGCTCATTCTAGGTCAGCCATATTTTCGACTTTGGCTCCGTCTTGCAAGACTGGATCTCCGCAGTAGGCACTCTGATCTTTGAGACACTAGTTTTTACAATAAACTTCATAGCGAATGTTCTACTAAATAGATTTTTGTCATTTTGGTTTACATTTATTGAACTTTACTCCATTTTTCTAAACTGATGTGGGATTTTTCTTGTGTTGTGTTTTGACTTTATTTCTGTTTCGGTGCTGAATAAATACTTTACACATTGCCTCTAAGTTAAGGCTGACTGCTTTTGTGTCACGCTACCAGAGGGTTCATTTTAGGATTATTTATTGACTTTTGTGTTTCACAGAGTCAGGGATTGTGGCTATTGCTTGAACAGTTGGTGCCCCCCATTCAACCAACAACCTAATTTCTCACATGGGTGTTCAGTGGTGGGGTCCAGTACTTCTGTTTTTGCAGTGCTGTGTAGTTATGTGCGTAACACCAAAATCCCATACAAATAATTTGACACCAGAATTGATGTCTTTTTAGTTCTGCTTAGTTTTCCATTGCCTGTTTTCTCATTTTTCCAAATGTAAGTGCTCTGCCTCCCATTTGTACCATGGAGATGGATCTGATCAACTTTGACGCCGTCAAAGGTCTGAGCTGCTTAAGCTCTGCAAGGAGAAGGGACTGGAGGCATGCAGGAAGGCTACAAAGTTGGATCTCTGGGTAGCCCTGAAAGCCTATGAGGAAGTACCGAGGTGGCAGTCCATTCCGGATGATGAGAAGGAGGAGGCACACTTGGAGAATGATGAGGAGGTGGAGGACATCATCCTGGGGCCTGAACAGCAGAACAAGCACAACTCATCCCCAGAGGTTCCCCAGGATGGGCAGGGAGCAGTATGTCTGCCTGGTGTCTGTCCACAGAGGAGCTGGAGGAGAGGAAGGTAGAAAGGGAGCTCAGACTACAGCTTGCCAAGATGAGGCTGGAAGCAGAGGAGAGGATGTATGCAACTGAGAGAGACCTAGAAAGAGAAAAAGCTATTGATAAGGGAAAAGGGATGAGGTTGAGACAGCACTGGCAAGGGAGAGGCTGGCCATGCCGGAAAGGAGGATGGCCTATGAGGTCAGTCTCTAGGAGCTGAACAACAGAGCCAAGCAAGTAGATTCCAGTAGTATTGGTGGCAACATTACCCTAGTATCCATTGGAGAAAAAAAATATCTGGTGCCTAATATTGTTGTTAGAGATGACATAGACAACTGGTTTGAGGACTATGAGGTTGCCCTGGAGATGAGTAGGGTCCCTGAAGAAGATTGGGGGGCCAGCCTTTCGAGGCCTACTCCCAATGAAGGGAGGGATGTCTGTTACTACTAGGGAAAGGGCACAGGATGAAGTATCCCCTTGTAAAGGAGTCCCTGGCCTGGAAATATGGGCTCACCCACAAGAAGTATACGCAGAAGTTTAGGGACAGCCAGAAGCTGCCCCACCAGAACTGGCTGAATTGTGTGGATCATTTTTGCATGTCACTGCATGGTTAAGTGAAGGGCAGCAAGATGAGTGATTACAAAGGGCTGTATATTTTGATTGCTAGAGAGCACATGTTCAGTCTTTGTTTTACAGAGCTGCGCCAACACCTTGTGGATAGTACGCTCACTGACCTCAGGGAGCCTGCTAGTGAGATTGACCGCTGGATCAGCACCATGTCCACAAGAATGTATCTAGGCGAGTCTCCCAAAAGGGTTGTCAGGGTTCTCACCAGAAGGAGGGGATAGATAAAAATAGGAGGAAGTTCTCTAAAGGTCCGTAAAAGGTTTTCAGAGGAAAGGGTCCCAGCCACAACCTGGCCACAAAAAGTGATTTGTTGATTAGAACACTGGTATGTTTGTCCCCAAATGTTATTAGTGTGACCAGTATGGGCAAACCAAGAGTGTTGCCAAGTGTACCAAGAGGGCACAGACCCTCAGTGTTGGGCAGACCCCTGGGTTGGCCAATGGAACGCTTGGGAAAGAGAAGGCTGCAGTTCATGTGGGGAGACAGCTGAGGTTATCCTAGTGTTCACGAGTGACAGAGTAATGGCGTCCAAAGTTCACATGCCTTCTAATACTTCCAAGTGCAGGCAGTTGGTCACCATTAATGGGCAGAGAGTGGAAGCTCTGAGAGACAGCGGGCCAGTATGACTACTGTTAGCTGTCATTTGGTATACTCAGGGCAAGTCATACCTAATACATTCCACCAGGCTGTAGTAGCACACAAACAGAAGAGTTACTAGCCTGTGGCTCTGATTCATTTGAATGGTGGGGGAGTCTAAGGTCTTCCTAAGGTAGCTGTGAGCCATGTGCATGGGCAATTTGCTAGTATATGATCTGGAGCACACTGTCTGAAAGGAATTAGAAATCAGGGCACACTTTGAGATGTTGGGGTTGCCTGAGTGTGTCTGTGTGACCACCAGGTCCATGACTGCCCAGGAGAGGAGTCAAGGAAGTCTGGAGCCTGGAAGAATTGCCCGGACAGCTGCCAAGAAAGGGAAGGGCAGCAGGCGTGGGAAACCAGCCCCTGAAACTCTCACATACAGGTAGGTTAGGCACCAAAGGAGGCCACCTCAGAGAATACTGAGGAGGACATTGCCTCCCTTGGGGACCTACCTGAACTTTACTTTGTACATTGCCTCTAATTTAAGCCTGACTTCTTTTGCACAAAGCTACCAGAGGGCTCAGCACAGGTTCATTAAAAGACTTTTGTGGTTCACCCTGACAGGGATTGTGGCTGTTGATCGAACAGGGGTCACCCTTATTTAACCAATGACCCAATTTCTCACAATCTCAGTTTATGATATCCCTAAAAACGAATGAAGTGAAATCACATGCTCGTATATTATGTAATATATTCAGCACTGAATCTATGTGCATTCTGCAAGGGCAATTTAAGTGCATGGTCATTACCAGGCGTGTAGCTCGTAACACAAAGAACACAGAGAATTGCTTTCAATTTCCACTTCAGACTGTCGCTCAGAATTTCCCATAGCGCTGACTTATAATTATCAACTTGATTGCAGGGTTGTAAAACGGGCATTTAACTCGGGACACTCATTCTAGGAGAGAACATTTTGAATACTCTGAGGTGAAATTCAGCTCAAATGTGATTAACAAGGTCATCCCAACGTGAAGTCTTCCTATCTCTTTGCTTAAATTGCGATTTTTAAGAGAATGTCATTGTTCCAGCATCCTTAACATTCTTGCAATTTGTCTTTGCTCGCCCGGAAACTAATCTAATTACGTTGCTTAAATAACAAACTATCTTTTGCAATTGAAGTTTTATGCCTTCTACTTGTATTGTTTAAACAAAACTTTTTCTGAGGTTAAAACAAGTGGTTCAGATGTGTGCACTTAACTGCAGAAAATCCTATTTGCCCTACGTTTGTGCTCCTCGTCGAAGTCCTAACTTGTGAGGCTGTCCTATCTTCAAATAAAAAAAACAACAGATGATGGACAGAATGCAGAACAATGTCATACATTCACCCCAGTACAGAGATCTGGACCTAAATCCATAGTTTTTTTGCTCACCACACCACCCCAATTCAGACATGGCCATATGCAAATCAGCCTTGACCCTGTGCCTCATAGGAACAGTCCTGCCCGAACTGCCAAGCCATGTCTTCCTTGGACTGGAATCAAGCATCCTAGGACCGGTTTCTGGCTATCAGCCGTCTTCAGCCAGGATAGCTTGACTCCAGTGGTGTGGAGAGCACGGGACTCACGTCTGAGCATACCCGTCCCACTCGGGGTGACAAATGTAAAAACAACAGTTGATAGACAGAATGCAGAACAATGTCATACATTCACCCCAATACAGAGATCTGGGCCTAAATCCATCGTTTTTTTGCTCACCACACCACTCCAATTCAGACATGGCCATATGCAAATCAGCCTTGACCCTGTGCCTCATGGGAACAGTCCAGCCCGAACTGCCAGCCATGTCTTACTTCGACCGGAATCAGGCATCCTAGGACCGGTTTCTGGCTATCAGCCGTCTTCAGCCAGGATAGCTTGCCTCCAGTGGTGTGGAGAGCACGGGACTCACGTCTGAGCATACCCGTCCCACTCGGGGTGACAAATGCAAAAACAACAGTTGATGGACAGAATGCAGAACAATGTCATACATTCACCCCAGTAGAGAGATCAGGGCCTAAATCCATCGTTTTTTTGCGAGGTAAGTGAAGGCATGTCCTGCACTGATGATTAGGCAGATACAGGGAATGTGAGCGAGGGCGAGGGAGGCACAGCGCAGGTGTCTGGAGGGTTGGTGGAAGTTTAGCAGGTGGTTGAAGTATGCTGGTCTTTGGTCAGGGAGAGCATTGTAGGCATCTGTCAGCATCTTGAACTGCCATCTTTTCTGGATGGAGAGCCAATGGAGCTTCTGCATGGGGAGGTGATGTGGGTCCGCTTAGGGAGGTCGAGGTTGAGTGTGGTGACTGAGATATGTATCGTCTGGAGTCCCTTAAGGAGTTGGGAGGTGATTCAGGCATAGAGTTTATTGCTGTAGTTTAGTCGGCTAGCAACATGGGCTTGAGGGGCGGTTTTCCTGGTATTGATGGGGAGCTACCTGAAGATCCTATAGAACATGCGAAGAGTGTGAAGCAGGCAGAGGAGACTGTGTTGATCTGGCATTTCATGGTGAGTTTGCTGTCCAGGATGATGCTCAGGTTGCAGGAGTGGTCAGTGGTGTGGGTCTAAGTTGGTGGGGCCACCAGGAGTCATTCCATGGAGATGGATTTGCTCTAAAAAATCAGCACCTCTGTCTTGTATGTGTTGAGTTTTAAGCAGTGGGCCTTCTTCCAGTCAGAGACACTCTTCATGTAGTTGAGGAAGTTGGCCCTACTTGTGGAGGGGATGTTTGGAAGTGAGAGGATGAGCTGAGTGTCTTCTGCGTAGGATATGATGTTGAAGCATGAGTTCTGACAATCTGGACCAAGAGCATCATGCAAGTGTTGAACAGGGTAGGGCTGTGGGATGAGAATTGAAGAACGCAGCAAATAATGTGCTGATGGGTCATGAGGTGAATGTTAGTAGGCAGATCATCTGGGTTCTTCCTGTGAGGAAGGAGGCGATTTGTTTGAGGGCATCCCCCTGGACTCCAATGTGGGTTTAGTCTTTTTATGAGGGTGTGCTGGGAGACAGTGTCGAACACTGCTGAGAGGTCGTGGAGGATGATGTCGGTTGTTTCTCACTGGTGCAGGAGGGATCAGATGTCATCTGTGGCTATGATCAGGACATTCTTGGTGCTGTGGTTGGAATGGAATCTGGATTGGGAGTTGTCCAGAAAATTGTTGTTCTTTAGGTGTTCAGTGTGTTTGATGTTTTCAACGACCTTGGCAGAGAAGCGCAGCAGAGAGAAGGGGGGTAGTTCTTAAGTTCACTGGGATCAGCGGAGAGTTTCATGAGGAGAGGTTTGACCTCTGCCTATTTCCATTTTTCAGAGCACGTAGCCATGGTGATGGTTGGATTGAGAATGGGAGTGAGTGCGCTGCTGATTTGCTTGCTCCCGAGGTTCAAGAAGTGGTGCGTGCAGTGTTCTGTGGGTGCTTCAGTGTGGCGGAGCTCATATTTGCTGTTATGTTCTGTGTGGGGAGCTGTTTCCAAGCGATGAGTGGGTGGTTGTAAGTGTCATCCGCTGGGGTTGAGGGTCTGTCAAGGTCGGTGGATTCGGCTAGCTGTTTCCGTATATGGTCGATATTTTGTTGTGGAAATAGTCCACCAGGGTGTCGCTGACCTCCTGGGAAGGGATGATAGTGTTCTCAGTAGATGATGGGCTGGAGAACACTTTGACGATATTGAAGGGTTCTTTGCTCTGGTTGGAAATCACCTCAATGCGGTCTGCCAGGGCACACCTTTTAATGTCTTTCAAGTGTAGGTGGTATTTGTTGAGGACTGTTTTGGTCAGTGGGATCCCTGCTGGTGCGCCATATTTTTTCTAGACACTTGCAGTTGCGCATTATGGCCCTGAGTTCAGGATACTAGCAGCTGGCTTGGTTGGTGGGTCTTCTGTGTTTGGCAGGCTTGATAGGGGCAACTCTGTCTGTGTTGTTGATGATCCATTTGTAGACGCTCTTGACGTCAAGTATAAGGTTGTTTGCAGCATTGGGATGAGTGGTGATGAGGGCGTCCATCCAAAGGTTCACTGTAACTTTGCTCCAGTGGCGGAGCGAGGGGCTCTGAGGCTTGGTGGTGGTGCTTGGGCATCCCGCTATGGTGAAGTGAACAATGGTGTGTTTCCATCCAGGTGAGTTTGGTGTCTTGATGGTACTTGACTCTGTCGCTGGCAGTGAAAAGGGGATCTAGTGTGTGTCCTGCACTGTGAGTAGGGTTGGTGACCAGTTGGGTGAAGCCGATGTTGCTCATGCTTTCTAGGAGGTTAGCTGTGTTGGTGTCATTGGGGTCATGGAGGTGGAAGTTGAGGTCACCGAGGAAGATGTAGTCCTTGGAGTCAATGGCAACGGGCGCGTTCAAGTCAGGAATGGTGTAGCAGAATCCGGGGCGTGGTCCTGGGGGTTTGTAGGCGAAGGGACCTCTGATGGTGGTTCTACGGTCGGTCTGGATTTGGAAGTTGAGGTGTTTCAGTGTAGTCTTCTGTGGAAATGCAGTAGATGCTTTCTTTGTAGATGATGGTGATGCTGCTCTGTGTTTGTTGGTGCCAATCCTGGTGTATCATCTTGTAGCTGTTAAGCATAGCAGTGGGGCTGTCAGGTGTGGCGGATGGGTTGAGCCAGGTTTCAGTGATGAAGATAATGTCGGGGTGAGGGAGGGGATGGTGTCCCAGATTTCGGTGGCATGCTTGCAGAGTGTTCGGGCATTTAGCAGGAGGTTGTGGAGAGGTTCCGGGGTGGTTTTGGTCGGCGAGGTGGGTGTGGTGGAGGTTTCTGTGCAGGGGGTTGTCCTGGGTTGCAGAACAAGAGACAGTGAGGGCATGTGAAAGGTCCTACTGTTGATCGAGGAGAGGTGAGGCAGCAGTTGTTGATACAGCATCTGGGGTCCAAAGCTCAAAGCTCAACAGAAGAGTAACTGTGGGTGGCCGGAGGGCCAGGGTTCCAGGTGCTGGGTGAAGTTCAGGCATGGACAGGCACAGATGGGCTTGCCTTTGGTGTGCCTTAGTTGCGCTATTTACGTATCCGTTGATCAGCAGTCGTGCTGTGGCCTCCATTTAAGAAGGTCCAAGGGGGGGGTCAGCGCTGGGTGGCAGGAAGCGGTGAAGGAGCGGGAAAAGGAGCAAGTGGTGAGGCAAGCCAGCTCCTGGCTGCACAAACAGCACAATAACCAAAAAGGCATGGCAAGACTTTAAAACTGTGGGATAGAATTGAACTAAAAAAGGCAAACAGTGCGATAAAATTAAACTAGAAGAGTCAAAACAGAAAAGCATACAATTCAGCAGTGACACAAACAATACAGACAGCGGTCAATGCACAGGAAGAAACAATAACAGTGACATCTCAACAACAGTGGGTTAAGGTAAGACCAAGAAGGCAAAACCGGAAAGCATGCTATTTGGCAGTAACACGAGTAATACACACAGTGGTAAATGCAGCTCGCTACCAGACGAGGAAGCAGAGGTGGCATGGGGACAGTGCGCGGCAGAGTCAGGGAGACCTGCAAGCGAGCAGCATGTAAAGCGGATTGGGGATCACAACATGTTTTATTGTAACCATTATAAAAAAAGGGGTTTGCCAGCTGATGATTAAGAGTCTGACTCAACTACAAAATGCAAATATGTACAAGGAGTTCATCTCCAGGAATTGTAAAACACATTAGAGAGATTTTGGGGTTTCAGCCAAAGGAGACTCCAGAGGAGAAATTCTTCTTTCAATACAAGACTCTTGTTGCATATTACGTTTCAATGCATGAGGTTATTGACACCATGATAAATAAGGAATGGAAGGAAATAGACAAAACACATTTCCTTTGTATAATTTTTAAATGATACCCTTTGCAATCCTATGATGACCAGTTTCCACCAGTTACTAATGTCAACATTATTCTGGCCAGTGTAACTTCAGCTGCTTCTTTGGCATCAGAGGAGGCATCTTTATTTGATCCTACAGATAAAAAAGGTTACAGGTTATTTGAGAAGGACATATGCAGCCTCTAATTTTGCTTTACATGCAGCAGTATATGCTGTGCATTCTTCTCAGACCCCTATTTAAGATTTCCAGCTCCTTGGTGATTGACACCAGGAAAAAAAGGATCCTTAGAAAATATTGGCAAATATGGAAATTAATTTCTTTCTGACCTGTCTTTTGATTTCCTTTGGTTGCCTGCTACCTCAGCAGTGGCTGCAATAGCTGCATGACTCCTTCTTTAGTTGGACATTTGGCAGCTTGATCAAGCTCAAAACTCTCATTTTCTGGCTTCCTTTCATAAAGAGTAACTCTTTTCCTCTCAGTTGGATAAACTTTTTAAAGAAGAAGCTGAAGAAAGTAAGTTACTTCAGCCCTTCAGACCATACAATACTGAAATGTGATGGAACGTCCTGGGTCTTACAAACATGGGGTACGTTTATGGGATTTTGACATAGGGAGGCGCAGCTTAGCACTTTGCTGCGCTCCCCTACGCCAAAGTGAAGAAGCAGGAATGCACTGTATTTAAGCAATACAATGCATGTGTGTCCTTTCTCCCTGCACAGGAGTTGATTTGGCACCCTAGTGCCAACGTAGGCACTCTTACACTAGGGTGCAAAGGTACCTACATTTCAGACAAGATTATTTTTGTGCAGGAAGGGGCCTTTTTCTAGCAAGAAAACAACAAAACAGAGGCATTTTCCTCTTTCTATGCGAGATGCTGAATGCATCACACATGGAAAGAGGAAAAAACAGGGAGAAATAAAGAAATGTATTAATTTTACGCATCACCTCAGTAGGTCCTCCCCTCGGGAGGCGTACGTATTTGGCACTCCTCCAGGTTTACATCACTTTGTAGATCTGGATAAGTGTCAAATTCCATGAGTGTTGCGGAGAGCCCTGTGTCACTCATGTACCACTTTACGTGGTGTGAATGGGATGCAGGGCTCTCATGAATAAGCCCTGTGGTCTCGCTGTCATGTCGTTGAAGTATTTACTCAAGAAATTCGATGAACATTAATAGCTGACATTAAGCATTGAAAGGGAGAAAAGATCAACAATACAATTTGACTTGTGAAGTCTATGTGACTCCGCAATGAGGACCAAGAATCATTTAATATGATTAAAGGGTTTTATTTGGATTACCAATCAATCCAGTCAATAGGCAAGCCATGTGCAGATTCAGGAAGTACATCAGTACAACGGGTAAAAAAACATATCTCAGCTGGTTAAGATGCAAGAACATGACATACAGAATTGTAACAGCCACAAGCATGTTACAACAAATAACAGCGAATACGCGTTCCTTAAAAAAAAAATTTCTTCTCCACTCTAATGTGGGCCAGATATAGGATCATCTATTAAGGATTTCTAATTTGAGAGCAATAGTAAAAGTAGATGTCAGCATGGTCGGACTTTAGTAGAAATCGAAAGAAGAGGAAATAAGTATTTAACATAAAGCTTCACACTTACAAGAACATGGCCAGGAGAGAGGTCTGTACCTCTCAAAGTCTAAATGGGATCTCTCCCTAACTCTGACCACACTAGCTCAAAGGTGTGAGAACCCCAATGTAAAAGAAATATGAGATTACAATATATGTTATCTCCGATCACACTACCAGCATCCAATCAGAATGCTGTGAATGTGACATTGCTCTAAGTACCCAATGCATCAGGAACACGGTGAACATAAACATCTGTCTCCACGTTCACTGCCAAGTCTCTCTCTCAGCCATCTAATACAGACAACTAACCTTTCATTAGCTAATGTAAATCATGATAATAAACCTGCAAGGGAGAAAGGGAAAACATTCTGGCAAAGCAGAAAGCATTTCAACTGAGGCCTTTAGTCAGGCTAACTTAATTGAACATTTTATGTGACCTACGTGTACATGGTTATACATGCAGATGTGTAACTTTAAATGAACTGTAAAACGTGAGCAAAAAGAATACTTGTTTACAGGTGCAATATAATTAGAAGTGTAAGTGCAAAATGAATACATGATTCATGGTTACACGAAACATTAGTGCACATGTATATACATCTCTAGTTTGCACATGAATACATTTCAGTAATGCATTTAAATGCTTTACTCATGTTAATGAAATGTATGCACCCAGTGAATATAATGCCAGGTTCACGTTAATAATTGCATGTTTGTGACGAGTAAGGATGCAGACTAAATTACACTGCTCCAGAGGTAATTCATCCAAAGACATTATAATCAGAGACTTCAAAATAAACAGCCATTTTGAGGCCCGGCTTGAGGACAGGGATCTGTGGCAGGTGGACAATCATGGCCAGAGCAACCACACCTCCAACAGCAGCAACAACAGAAACAATGACAATTGCTTACCTATGGCAGGAGAAAGAATAAGTGTCTATGGACCAAGGGCTAACAGACAAATCGGTCCTGTCAATAGTTTGTTAAAGTTATTACGGAATTTCAGTCTCTTCCACCCAAACCACACTTCTTGCAAACTCCAATTCCCAAGAATCAAATAAAAAATCAAGCATTATTCTAGAGAGTTGAAGCCCTTGCACAGAAAGGAGCAATTGTGTCTGCATCAGAGGTTGAATGAGGTGAAGGTTTTCATTCTTTACTCCTCCTAGGGCCAAAGTCGTACGGGAATTTTGAAAAACATTGACAAGTTCGTGAAGTACATTACATTAAAAATAGAGTCTGTACAGAGAGGGATTCCCTTCTATTTCTCAAGGCTATTTTGTAATGACCCAAGACTTCCGGTACACTTATTGTCACATGCCAATTCACATGGGTTCTCTAAGGATTCTTCCATTTGTGGTGGGGAACCAGCATTTCCAGTTCAAGGTTAAGTAAAGTCTAATTTTACTACTCCTAAACTGAGAAAAATCCTAACTTTAAGACTTTTGGTATTCACAGAAGGCATTTAGGAGTCCTAAAGTTAGGACTCCTAACTTCTGTGAATACCGAAATGAGTAAGTGCCTTCTGTGAATACCAAAATGAGTAAGTGCCTTCTGTGAATACCAAAATGGTAGTAAGTTTAGGATTTTGTCTTAAGTTAGTTCTGTGAATCGGGCCCCTGGTGTGCATCTTTTTCCCTAACTTTACAACTGGCTAGTTGTTGCATCTTCTCTTTCTAAGGCAGGGGAAGATGTGTTGTTGGTGTGAACGTTCTAACTTCTCTGGTATTTTTCTCAACAAAGACAAATCGCAAATGAATCCAACATACCAAATGGATTTCATTAATATCCTCTTTGTCACAGAGAAGGCAGGGGTGTTTCTGCCATAACAAAAGGACAATTAAACTGCAAGCTCACCTTCAAGACCTTCTTCATGCCCATTTGGCTACCGCTCATCAGTGGTTAAGGATTCAGCAACTAATGTCAGCCTGCACAGCGGTAGTTCCCTGGGCCAGACATCATCTAAAGATGTATTACCTCATTGGTCTTCAGCATCACTGAACTTCAATATTCAAAATCCGGGATTCCAAAAGTCGTTTCCGACCTCAAATGGTGACTTTGCCCTCTCAATCTTCAGGAAGGAGTTCAGATGGTGGAGCCACTTCCATAGTTCTTGACAATGGATGCAAGTCAGTGGGGCTGGGGAGATACTCTCGCTGTTCAGGAGACTTAAGGAAGCTTGTTGCAGCAGAAGTCCCTGCACCCTTCAAGGTGGCAGTGTTAGAAAATAGCCCTCTCTAAAGGGTCACCCCAAACTTGTTGCTTTCCTCATCCTCTTTTTCTGACCTTGTTTCTGTTGGCCATAGTACTCTGGTCAATTTCCCACTGCTAACCAGTGCCAAAGAACATGTGCTTCTCCCCTAAAACATAGTTTGATTGACTTATCCACAATTGTCATAGTTAACTTCCTTCAAAGTTCATAGTAAAGTGCACTACATGTGCGCAGGACCCTTAAATTAAAAGCTACTAGCGGGCCTTAAACACTGATCGTGCCACCCACTTGAGTAGCCCTTAAAAATGCCTCAGTCCTCCCATTGCAGAGTCTGTGTGGGGAAGTTTAAACTACCATGTCAACCTAGCAAGTTAATCTTCTTGCTAGGCTAAACCTTCCTTTGTAATACACATGTCACCCCTAAGGTAGACCTTGGGCAGCCCAAGGGAAGAGTGTAGTGTATTTTAAAAGTAGGACATATACTTGTCAGTTTTACATGTACCGGTACTATAAAAATCTTAAACTAGTTTTTCAATCCTGCAAGGCCTATTTCTCACATATGATAACACTGGGATTACCATATTACACTTTATGAGTGTAATTTCCAATTGAGACCCAAGTTTGGTATCTCTGGAGTCACAATTTAAAATCACAGCTTATGGTCAAGTCGGATTTTTATTGTAATTCTGAAAATGCCCCTTTTAGAAAGTTGGCATTTTCTTACTTTAGCCATTTGATGCATTCTGCTTGTTTTTGAATACACATTTGGGGTAGGTGACAGCTGGGCTTTGTGCATTCCCTCTAGACAGCCACACACAGTGGGAGCTTAGCTGTGACTTGATGGGCCGTAATGGGCCATTTACTGGCTTGAGGGAGGGGTGGAGCTGAGCACTGCCTCACTTACACCTGAATAGGCAGTGTCCTGTCCACAAAAGACACCACACAGTCTACCCCCTGCATACCCCCTATGGTGAGTCTGGAGCTACAGCTGGGAGGGAGAACCTCTGTCCTCTTCAAGGCCCCTCTTTGAAGTAACATCTACTTCAAAGGCATTACTGGGTATGAGAATTAATCTCTGACCCCACCGAATCAGACACTACTGGACCTGTAAAGAAATTCTCTGCCAGCAGGACGGACTGCTGTGCTGCTACAAGGACTGTCACTCTGCAGGACTGCTGGTCTGCTGATCTGGAAGAACCGCTTTTCTGCTGTTCTGTCCTTGCTGCCTGCTACCTCTATCCTGCTGAGGAAGAACTGCAGTCTTGACATCTACATCGGCATGCTGTCTTGCCTCCTGTTCGGAGACAAAAAGGCCTTACCCCCTGCTCCTGTGCCTGGTCCAATGGAAGATGATCCAGGTGCTTGCTCCAGTGGAACTGACTAATCCTCTGCTGCTTGTGGCAGAATCAATACATCACCGCTGTTGTGGGAACAGAACCGACGCAATGCACTTGGAAACAGTGCATCGCAATCATAACCAATGCATCGGAAACACTGCATTGCTGCAGCTGCAGGAGAGATAATCAACACATCCCCTCAACTGCATGGAGAAACTCGGTGCATCGCACTCAAAATTGGTGCTTTGTCTTGGGCACCAGCACATCGTTATAGTTGCATGGAGCAAATCGACACATCTCCTCAACAACGAGATCAACACTGATGCATCGCTCGGCTGCACCCACATCTCATGTTTGTGACCAGGATTAAAGTACTTTTGCTCAACGCGCCCTAAATGGGTCCTGTATCATGGCTTGCACTCCAGCTCTTGACTTGGTCCCAGTCCAGTGCGACTAGAAACTCCCTATAGGCTCTTATTGCTTTGGACCACTATTTTCACTTTTATTCTTTAAAATTTGTATTTTTATTTATACCTATTGGATTTTTGTTGTTTTGGATCTTGTTTTATTTATACAATCGCAATCTATTTTTCATAACTGTTGTGGAGTCTTTTTGTGGTGTTTTCATTGTGTTACTGTTTGAAGTGTTGCACAGATACTCAACACAGTGCCTCTTAAGTTAAGGAAGCTTCGTCTATGCCAAGCTACCAGAGGGTGTGGACAAATTTAATTATGGTGTATATCTGAATGACCCTTGACTAGGATTGTGAGTCCTGCTTGGACAGGCTTCATAGCTCTGCCAACGAGAAAGCCAATTTAACAGATGCAAATTGGCAGCAATCGGAAAAGCTCTTCAGAGTTTTACCCCTTTTCTAATCAACAAACCTGTATTGGTGAAAACAGACAAGGAGAGACAAAGTCACAGTCCCTGGCCACATTAGCAGAAAACCTTTTCTTTTTGGACAAAGCCTCACCTGTAATTGATTTGGACCATGTATGTTACGGGGATAGTCAATCTCCAAGCAGACAGCCTCAGTTGATACATGCCATCTTCAAACAATTTTCAGTTTGAGTTTGAATTTGAGTTTCAAGGCATTCCAAGTAACGACAAATCATTTTGGTCACCCCACTCTCAATCTCTTTGTTTCTCCAACAGATGCCCTTCTCCATTTTTGTGCGGAGACGGTAGGTCTGGAAGAGTGGAAGTAGAAAAACACGTTAACTCTCTTCTTACTTCTCACGTTGAATCCTCTAATCTCTTACATTGCTCTCATTCTGGGTTCAGGGCTGGCTTTTCCACCGAGACTACACTCCTCGGTGTGTCTGAGACCATCAGAAAACAGGTGGACAGCGGGGAGACTGTGGCACTCATTCTGTTAGACTTGAGTGCCGCATTTGACACCGTCTCCCATTCCATCTTGCTGTCTACCCTGAATTCTGTGGGTATCACTGGCCCTACCCTGGCCTGGATTGCTAGTTTTCTTTCCAATCGCACTTTTCAAGTCTTTTCTTCTTCGTCTGTCTCTTCTATCTTTTCTTCCTCTCACGGTGTCCCCCAGGGGTCTATTCTCAGTCCTCTTTTCTTCAATCTCTACGTGAGACCTCTTGCCTTTTTGGCAGAGCAAGCAGGTCTCACGATATATTCTTACGCAGATGACACACAAATCATTTATTCACTATCTACCAATAAACACCTTCCGACGTCCTCTCTTCGGTCCGGGTTGGAGCAAATCGCCAATTGGATGCACAGTCATAAATTAAAATTGAATGGCGATAAAACTGAGCTACTTTTATTCGGTCCTCTCACCTCTCTCTGGGGCCCTCAACATTGGCCTCATCAGATGGGTCCCACTCCTACCCCTTCAGCCTCAGTTCGCAACCTCGGGGTCTCTTTTGACAACCAACTGTCATTTAAGCAACATGTGGTAAAAGTCTCTGCCACCTGTACTACCATCATAAGATGGCTGAGAAAAATCACATGGATGCTCCCAGCTGACACCTTGAGGATTGTGGTCCAGGCTCTTGTCACCTCTCGCATGGACTACGGGAACATTCTGCTTCTGGGTGCTTGTAAGGAGGTAACTAGGAAATTTCAGGTGGTCCAGAATATGGCAGTTCGCCTCCTCTGTAACTTGCCGGCCAGGGCATCGGCCTCTATCCATCTGCGCAAGTTGCACTGGTTGCGCGTTGAGAACCGAGCAAAATGTAAAGCTCTCTGTATAATGCACCACATTAAAATGGGTAAAGCTCCCAAATATCTTTCCTCTTTAGTCCAGCACTATGTCCCCTCCCGTACATTGAGATCCTCCACTCAAAACAAATTTCTGATCCCTCGGGTCAATAGAGCTAAAATGGGCGGCCGCTCGTTTGCTCTACTGGCACCGTCCTTATGGAACTCCATGCCTCAATCTTTACGATCTGAGTGCTGCTACCTTACATTCCGTAAAGGAATTAAGACCTGGCTTTTTAATACTTAAGTTGTGTCCTGATTTTCTCTTAAACTTATTCACTCTTTGTTTTTCTTTAGCGCCGGGAAACCTTCGGGTAGCTGCGCGCTTAACAAATGTAATTATAATAATAATAATAATAATGCAGCGCGGATGCATAAACAGTTCCACGGACCTGGGAACTCCTGTACACCTTCTCTCTAATTTCTCTCAGATGGTGAATGTGACAGTGATACCCATTGCATCCTTTTGGACATGGAGGCCTTGGTCACCGTTGCTAACCCATCTTGCGACTGAGATACATCTAACTCTCCAATTCCATCCCAGTCCTCATCAGTTTCCATTTCTAACATCTACACAAATAAATCAGTTGAGAGGCTTGAGAGGCACCAATTGGGATGCTCCAGAGAGTAGCATTTGGCTTTCAAGTGGTTAGGAAAGATCTACCCTGTGAGCATACTCTAAACACAGGGAAAGCTTCTGTTCCTGGTGTTCAGAATTTGACTACGATCCGGTCTCTTTTTAAAGAGATGGGTGTACAAAAGGGTACACTCACTCAACACTTTCCTCACAGTGGGAATCTATCAGATCTTGAAGGGAATGTAGGGGGAATTTAGCCATAATTCTGCCTCTAGCAAAAAATCTAAGACGTTTTAGATTAGAACAACCAACCATTTCTTCTCCAATTCCCTCCTGGAATCTATCTGTTGTTTTGGAGGGCTTTGAGAATTTGGATCATGCTGATATATCATGGGTCTCAGAAAATGTTGCTTTCCTTTTAGCCATAACCTCGCCCAGAAGAATAGGCAAGTTAACTTCTTTATTATTTCTTTCCTGTACCTGAGTTTTTTTCTAGACAAAGTGATTATGAGACCTTATCCGAAATTTAAGCCTAAAGCATAGTCTCAATTGTACTGCTCTTAGGAGGTTGTTCTTCCAGTCTTTCAGGCCTCAGATAATATTCCGTCAACCCTTGATGTAAAGAAAGTCCTTATAATATATACAGAGAAAACGCTAAACCTTTCAGGATGTCTCAGTCTCCCTTAATTTCCTAGGGCATATCATGCAGAGGGAAAAGCCTCAGCTACAACCATTAGTAGATGGTTTATACAAGTACTATCCCAGACTTATACCTCTATGGATCTGCAACTACCAGGGAATGTGATGGTAAGATCTACTAGAGCTGTACTGGCTTCCAGTGCTGGGGCTGGATTTGTTTCCTTCCAGGAAATATGTAGTGTGGCCAGATGAGTAACTTCAAAGATTATTCTTTCCCATTATAAATTGGATTTGTTTTCAATACAAGTTAACAATTTTGGTGTTTCTGCAGTAAAAACAGCAATAAAGTAATTATTGTAAATATAGTCATGATAAGTAGCGTATAATTGTGTCTGTTTTATTCTTATTGCTGGGAGACATACAAACAGTTAGGACTATGGTGAGAAGGACAGATGTTGGGGTAATGAACTAAATATTTACTAGTAATCTTCATTACCCTTAGGATAGTCCACCTTGTCATAGTAAGATCCCACCTTACCTCCCTTCCTGGAGCACAATTATATGATCTTGAACATTACAGGAAGTGGGAGTAGAGAGGAGGAATTTTATGCATATTGTGCTCGCTTTTTAAGTAAGAAATAGTAGAAAGTTTGGTTAAGCAGTCCCTGTCTAGAGGCAGGACAGACTCACGCGTAAGGACTATGACGAGGAGTACTATACTAGGGGTATTGAAGATTACCTTTAAGTAATTGGTTAGGTACAAATTTGGTACCTTGGCACATTCAGTGATAAGGTTTTTCACCTAGATTCAGCTAATGTTTGTGACATTTATGGAAAGCGAGATGATCACACATGAGCTGTGTCATGAAGTTGTGCGATTAATATTTGCAACCTTGGCATTTCTCTCCTTGCAAATGTGCAGCTGCATTTGAAAAAATTCTGTCCTCGGGCCTATGCTCTGTTATGAATTAGATCTTCCGAGACATCTAGGCATGGTATGGTGGGAGGGGCCTGCTGATTTCCTTTCCTGGAAGTTCCAGCAGGTCATCACCCACGAACATGCAAGCTTGTGGTTATCTATCACACTTACACATGTAGTTTCTGTAGTAATTTACTTTTTGTGCATGCTCACCACAGATTGTTTGACTTTTTGACTCCAATAGGGTCCAACTGACACAGAAGACTGGACTCCACAGGAGACATACTGGAGAGAGACCGTGTGCCTATACGCTGCCCGGCAGAACTAGGGGCTGCCGGACTGACCAGAAGGAGCTTCCTCAGCAGTTGGAGAAATGTGAACCACCTCTGGAGGACTAAGAATGAGGTTTGAGGCTTGACCAGGAAGGCTGCAACCGAGGCAGGCGAGAAAAATAGGTTTGTCGCACAGCAAACATTTTGCTGCCTTGAGAACTGGTTCAGAGAAGCCTTGAGATAATGTTTTCTGGCCTTGTGGAGCCCTGTCTGGCTGCTGCTTCTGGATTTTCCCTGCTGGAGAATTTCGACTTCCAAAAATGTGACTAGGTCCAAAAGTAATGCCCTTTTCTGGTTCAATATAAGCAAACAACAATATCTCAACCAGTTTTATTGAAAAGAAAGGAAGGCAGGGAGACTCATAATTCGTTTGATTGTGCCCAAGTCATCATATATTTGAGTGAATGCAAGATATTTGCAGGACAAGTGAGAGAAGGAAAGGTACGGAAAAATTGGGAACAGTTGTAGCAGCACTGTTAGCAATTAATACGTAAGTAACCCAAAAAACTTTGTGCACACAAGTGCTCATGACACTCAAAGGTGGACAGCACAGGTGACAAGTGAAATGAGCGAAGGTGCAGAGTGAAAACGTGACAAGAAAATACAAGGGACTTCTGGCTAACAGATAATTATTTTTTATGAATTTTACAAATTTTAGGCTTTTTAGTGAACCATGGTAAAAAAGGGTGCCAGAAGTTGTGCTGGTATGTTGACGGAGTTTCGATCCTAGCGATTTAGGATCATCATCAGGACCAGGTTACTGAATGAAGGTGCTGTACAAGAAAGGGGATAAGGACCCCTACGAGAAAAGGAGAACCCTGTTAATGAGTAGAGACCGGTGCGCTGGAAAACAGCGCAAGTGGTAAAACAATTATGGGCTTAAACAGTCAAGGTGGAATCTAGATGAGGCGGAGGCTGAAAAGATAACAGAAGGGCCAGGATTTAGAATTCAAAGGCCCAGGGATAAGGGCCAAAATCTGCCACAGGTGGCGGCAGAAAAGCGACTAGAGGGGGTCCGGACTTACCAGCAAGCTGAAGTGGTGATGGGGGCCTTGGAGGCAGGTGAGATCCTAACGTGGCAACCTGGGTCAGAGCCCTGATCCACAGGTGGCCATCAGTGGGAGAGGAGGACCAGTATTTAAGAAAATATGGGTCTATGAACAAACAACGGTGCAAAGAATATTGGCAGCAGAGACCAATTATCGCTGAGCAGGGCTTACCAATTGAAGATTAGACCTGCGGGGGCCAGTGGCAAGGCAGAGTCCTAGATTGCTGTGCCTGGGTTGGGTCCCCAATCAGCTGGAAGCTGTCACGGAGTGATCGGCTTGAGTTCAGTATGTGAACCTGTGGCAGCACTAGGGATTGCAAAAAGATGGGGCGCGATGACATCAGCGTGTCTAGGTCGTGAAGGAGGGGCGGGGCAGGGGGACGGGTAAACAGCAGACAAGCGGCCGAGCCTGGCGCAGCTATCAGCCCAAGATGAGACGGAGAGGGAGGAGGAGGGTGGGATAATGGAGTGAAAAAGAAACTTCAAAAGCCATTAATTCAAGGACATAGACATAGGCATTGTACAGAACAATAATGTGCATCAAAGTTGGTGGTCAAACAGTGTAATTTAAAAGACTTCATTAAACATTTGAGGAACATAGTTGTGTTTTGGACAATCCAAAAATATAGATATGCAGGTGGACAAGGCATAACACGACAAAAAGCTCTATCTTTAGTCAAAAAGTAGACATGATTGGTGACACATGTCGAGAATCTTACACAGGGCTAATTAATATGGTTGTGGCCATCCAAACACACAGGAATCAAGGTGTCAGAAAGGTTGATAGCTAAAAGGAGGTACAGAATGTATGTGTTACAGTTGTATGGTGTTATTCCATTCATCAATGGTGTACAATCCATGGTTTACAGAGTTGCATCTGGTGATCCATTTGCATTCACTTTTATTAAGTAGAAGTTGAAGATTGCCACCTTTGGTTGGTAATGTGGGTTGGTCTATGACCTGCCACGTTATATCCAGTTCACTGTGTTGTTTCTCCACCTAGTGGGCCCCCAGAGGGTCGGTCATGACCTTGCAGTGGATGCAGCTTTTATGCTGGATTATCTGGTGTTTAACCATTTGTGTAGTCTGGCCAATGTAGACCAGATGGCATGGGCACCGTATGGCGTAAATCACGTAGGTTGATCGGCAGTTGGTGAAGGTCTTCAATTTGTGGGTCATGTTGTTGGTTATGAATTCTTTAGTGTGCACTGTGAGGTAGAAAATATCACAAGTTTGACATCTGTAGTGTTCAATATTTGGTGGAAGCCCCCAAGCAGATGTAATGGATTCCTGGGTGTTCTGTTTCGTAGGTCATGTGATGGCATGGACTAGGTGGTTAGAGAGATTGTCTCCTCTTTTGTATGAAAACAGGGGTGATTGCTGGAAGGTTATAGATTATAGTATGGACTAATTCTTCTTAATGATCTTGCTAACCCGGTTACTGCAGGGATTGAATGTGGTGACAAAAGGAATCCGGTGTTTTCTTGTCAGTTCTTGAGGGTGAGGAGATGCTCTTGGTGGCAGTACCAGGCTCTCTTGGGCGTTCGGGAAACCAAACGTAGTGGGTAGCCTCTCTGAAGAAGTTTGATGGTGAAGATTGCAGCTTCACGAAAGTAGTCTTGGCGCCACTTACAGTTCCTTCGTGTAGGAGAGTAGGATCTGCTTACTATGGTTACCCCCACTTTTTGCTGGTGTTTGACTGTTTTTTTACTTTAGTCCGGCTGGGGCCCTGCTAACCAGAACCCCAGCCTATCTGCTTCCTCTCTAAATTGATTGCATGTACATTAGGTACACTCCAGATTGGTTACTGGGTTACCCTTGTGAGTCCCTAGCATATGGTACACCAGGTACTCAGGGCATAGGTACCCCAGAGACCTACCAGGGGCTGAAGCATGTATTATGCCACCCCAGGGAAGCCTTCCAAAATGGCACCACAGGACTGTTACTGCAGCCTGGGTAGGGTGGTGCATGCCCCCCTACTAAGATATAGGTTACCTATATCTACCTTTAATCACTGACACATAAAGGCCTATCAGTCACTCCTATGGCAGGCCTTATCAATCCTGAAGGCAGAGTGCTTGGTTTTGTGTGAGAGGGTGCCCATGCATGAGCTGCACCCCTCTGCAGCTTTCGGAGCCTATTCTCTGAGGCTGTTCTGTGATGCAGCCAGACCATATACTCTTAAGTGCATTATAACCTTGCGGTAAATGCTAACTTTGGAATGGCTGCATGGAAACATGTCATGTTTGGTGTCAAACACTTTGGAATCCCCCCCACGATTCCTGGCGGCAGGGGTAGAATTCCACCCTTCTAAAGTCAGAAACATGTACACACTGCTCTGCCCGGACACTAGTCTGGCCTCTTAATGCTCACCGAACCTCCGGCAGGGGAGGCATTGACAATAGTTTCCTGTCACAGGGAGGCGTAGCCACCTCCCAGACAGGCTGGTAACAGGAATTTAGATTACACCTAGACGAAATTCTGAAACTGAATCCTGGAACTTCGACGCTTTACTAAAGACTAGAGGATGGAAGAATCTCCCTTGGGGTCAAGGAGTGACTACCTGTTCAAACATGCACCAATGAAGCATTTCCGAAGCTCCCAACGGACTCCAAAGTAATTTCAGCCCAGGAAGAGGATTTCCTGACTTTTCGATGGCCGACTCGAGTCCCCAACAAAACTGGGGCCCGCAGCCCTCACAAGTGACGTGGAACCAGAATCCCACATTTGCTAAGTGCATTAACTTCCCGAGCTTTCCTGAAGTTGTGCTTTGGGTTACTTGTAGCCCAAGCCCCGAGCACCATCTGCACCGAAGATTGTGGGCCTAGACTCCACGAGTGTTCCGTGGGCCTGCTTCTTGCATTTCTGCTCAAGGCTCCTTTGAGATCCCTGGTCCGTCGACTAGTGGGTCCCCACAAAGGCCATTTCGATTTTCCTTGGGCTTTCCTGGTTCCTCCAGATGTGCTCTGACTTCCCACCAAGTGGAGAGTCCCTCAGACCTTGCTGGTCTGCATCGAAGCATTTCTTTGATACCTGCATGGGTTGCTGTTGTCAAGGTTTGTTGGGTCTAATCCGGTCACCGACACCGCAGCACTCGACATCCTTTGTGGGACAGCTCGAATCCAGCACCTGGGTGTCATTGATGCCTCATAGTCCTCGTGGCTGAAGAGTCAAGCTTCACCTTCTTCATCTGAAATCACCCGACATCTGTGGGCATTCAACTATAATGCCCCTGGTCACTGACTAGTGACCCAGACTCTGTCCCCTCTGCTTTCAGGTTCTTCTCATCTTCGAACCAGGCTTGGATCACTCCAGACACTTTCCTCTTCTTCAGCAGCAGCAGCACTTTGCAGCAGATCGCCATTAAAAACGATGACGAAAACAGACACCAAAAGACACCGATGCACCCGGCTTCCCTGGGAGAGGTAACTCGAGTACTCCGGAGCTCCCATGGGTGTTGGCTCTAGAACCCCTTAAGTCTCAAGGGGTTTGCTCAAAGTCCTCCTCTAAGTGTCCTTTATCTTTAAAATTCCAACCGTGACTTTCCCCATGGAAGTTAATGGTGATTTGCGGCAATGTTTAGACACTGCACGTTTCCCCCGTGGGTCCCCTGTGTCACTACCTTGGGTGGTTCCTAGTGGCCCCAGCGGTTCGATAGGCTCTAGGCCCTGTATCTATGCAAGTCGTTGTTCTTATGCCACTTTATTGATATATGGTTTTGTACGCCCCTATGGCTCAACGTATATTGTGCTAATTTACTGTGTGTTATTGAGTTTACTGGATGTACTTTTTCCTCCAGCCTCATAAAGAGACTAGTGGGATGTGTTTAGAATAAATACATATATTTTATATATATACCTGGTGTGGTTCTCTTTTCATTTGGTCATTCACGAGATTATAGACTGGTAAAATAAGCTGCTCCACATTCCTCCTTGACTTACCACTAGGATAGCTTTCTATAAATGTTGTCTTTAACCTACCATCAATAATGGTTGTTTGGACTGGTGCAAGGTGCCCACTAGAATAGTGGACAGCATATACCAGGCCAACTTCTCACACTTCTGATGCAGAGAAATTGTCCATAGAGTAGACCATCCCAGAGACTAGGGAGGAAGGCAGCCTGAGCAGTGCAGATGAGTGTTGTGTTCCGTGAGTTTCCTATATAGGGCGGTACCAATTTTTCCATCTTCGGCATGAAGGGTGATGTCATGAAATGGGAGGTCGTTGGATCTGCAATACGAGGTGAATCTCAGGTGTGGTTAAGACTGGTTGAGCCAAATCATAAATACGTCCAGGGTGTCGGTTGGACCTTTCCATAGTAGGAGAATACTGTCTATGTACCATGGCCACAACAGTATGCGGTCCTGAAAGGGGTCGTTGGGAGTCAGGATGTGAGTTTTTTCTAGGTTATGTACAAACAGGATTGCAAAGTTAAGGGCAAAGCAAGTCCCCGTAGATGCACCCTTGATTTGGAGGTAGAAGATGTCTCGATATAGGAAATAGTTGTTTTCCAGGGCAATCCTAAGTAGGTCCACGATTAATTCTGTATGAATTAACCCCTTGTGTGCTGTTGACGAGCTCAGCTCGTCATGAGGGACGGTTGAGCTGCCCTCATGACGAGCTGAGCTCGTCACAGCCGTTGGAACGTTCGTACGCAGGGATAATTATCCCCGTGTGCTGAAAGTTCCAAAAACGGGTGTGGTGTGACGAGCTCAGCTCGTCACGAGGGCAGCTCCGCACAGCGGCGCCGTGCCCGTCCCCCCTCCCCCCTGCACAGCGGGGGGAAAACACCACGCAGTCAAGGGGTTAAAGTACGTTTGGGCCTGGTTTCTAGAAGGTCCTGAATGACACGGAGGCCTTCATCATGGGGGATGTTAGTATAAAGAGACTCGATGTCGAGTCCCGCCATGAGTTCAGTACTGGTATCGAATGGTTTGCCCTCAATGGTGTTTATGAGGTCCATGCTGTCACGCACAAAAGCGTCCGTCGGTACGAAGGTTTTAATGGCTGTGTCAATGTATTTTCCCAGAGGTTCAAGAAGAGAACCGTATCCAGAAACAATGGGTCGGCCGGGAAGGTTAGTAATGTCTTTATGTACTGTGGTTAGGACATAGATGACCGGCGTACAAGGGTGTTGGTTGTTCAAAAAAAGAAATTCTTTCTGTGAGGTAATGTTCAGAGTCCTGGCATGGTTAGTCAACCTTTGATTTTCATTTTAATGTCCAAAAGGGGGTCCTTGGATAGTGGGCGGTAGTGGCATCTATTGGATAGTTGTCTCTTGTTTTCCTGGTTATATTTGTCAATGTCCATAACAACAATCCCACTGTCCTTGTCGGCTGGTTTGATGATCAAGTCAGTGTTTTATTTGAGGTTCAACAATGCTTGTTTCTCGGATCAGGGTAGATTGTAAGGAATGTATTTGAACTGGTTTTTAAGGTTCACAACTTCTTGCAGTAGTATGTTTTCGAATGAGAGTACTTTGATGGCATGGAGGCGGATGTGGCTGAAAGGTAGAAGGTGGGTGGAAGAGGCTTCTAGTCGTCTGGTTGGATGACGGTCTATCAGAGAAGAAGTATCGCAAACGGACGCATCTGAAAAACTGAAGTAGATTTTCCTTGAGGTCGGACAATTTCCTTTGTTCAGTTGGAACGAAGGTTAATCCTATGCTCAAGAGAGTGGTCTCCTGTGAGGATAAGATTTGTTTGGACAAATTGAATATCGGGATCAGTTGTTGGTCCATGTTGGTAGGGCTAGTAGGTGTGGGTGAGGTAGCAGAATCCGTGGGGCTCCCTGCTCACAAGGGAATTGTTTACTGTGGTGCAAGGCATCCATTCTACTACAGTGACTACAAATTCTGCAAATTTGTATCACTCAGAGGTTTTCGCACTAAATTCAACAGCGTTAGCAGGAGTTCTAATACAATGTATCTGATCTGAAAAGACCTTTGCTGGCCTGGAACCTTGCCCCATTGGCCGATTTTTACTTCCATTTCGGAGACTAAGGCCCTGATTTCGAGTTTGGTGGAAGGACACTTCACTGCAAACGTGATGGATATCCCATCTGCCTTGTAAGTGCCATTGGATATCTGTCATGTCATGTAACGCAGTAACCCCTCCTCCAATCTCTAAATGGGGCCCAAAGTTTGACTGTAAAAACTTTTACTGGCATGACCAGTTTGTTGTATGTGATATGGGCTCCATCCTAGTCGGCATGAAATTGTACCTAGTTCCTGTTCAACCATGAACTGTTGGTTTCATTTTTTTTTTTTTTTTGAACTGTTGGTTTCAATAGGGCTTTATTTTATTTATTTTTTTGCCATATGTGTTCGAAAAAACCACAGAACCAGTTTCTTTTGTCCTATTTTCTTGATTAGGTGTCTTTTTGCTCACTAAGGGCCTTATGTATCATTCAAAATTGCGATTGCAAATGCCGAAATTCGCAGGGATTTGCGATCTCAATTAGGCTTAATGGTATGTATTAAAGAAAAACTGCCTCGCAAAATAAGGAATCGCAAATTTTGCTGTTCCTTATTTTGTTACTGCATTTAAGGAATCGCAAATTGCGATTCCATAAATGGAATGTATGAGGCACCCAAGTTGTGCAAATATGGCATAAGGAATTGCAAATTACCACCAACTACAGGTTGGTGGTAATTTGCGATTCTTTCACAAATGCAAATTTTTGCATTTTTCAAAGTGGCATGTGGCGCACACACATAAACTTCAAATCCACTGACATTGAATATTGATTATACTGCAGTTGTATGGGTGGCACATGTCGTTTCACCTTCTTGCCTTTCCTACCTATGCACTTCTAGGTCACCTACCATACTATTCCATTGCAACTCTCAAAACAAATGTGCAATAGTGCTCTTGTTTCACTCAGAGTGAAGTTTGTTTAATTTCCAGCTGCCTTTGAAGTGCATATGCCCCCTTTGTCAAGTCTTCTCTGCTAAACTGGCACACTGATCCACAAAGGACAAGAATCTGATATGGCTATAAACCTCATTCCACTAAAACAAGCACCCTCCAGTGTGTAGCGTGTGTGGTGTACCATGACATTGTTATCTAGAGGGTTCAACGGATTGCAGTAGTTTTGTAAGTGGCACATTCCTATGCCTTTCGCCTAAACTTGCCGACCTTATATATGCATTACAGTGTGTAGTCACCCCACAGCACGTTATGAACTGGGTGGAATTGATTCTTTCAGTAAATTGTTTTAGCAACATCTATATTTAACATAAAATTTCATTTGAAGCTGGAATTAGGCTAACCCATTATTATAGCCAATGTTAGCAGCCAGGTACAGTCCATATGTTTTAGATGGGAAATGCAATGTTCAAGTTAATGTTTCCACCGTTATTTCCTTTAGTATCCTATTGTTTATTTTACATTTTTGCATCCATTTTGCTTTGGTAAAGTAGACTGTAATTTGTATGGTTGTATGTATTTACTGGCTCTGGTCGAATCAAAGATAACTACAAAGCAGTGGGGAGCTGCACAACCAAGGAGCTACACAGCAGGGAAGAAACTTCATACAGCAGAAAGAACCATATAACACATAAAAGGGCAGTTGGGTTGTATTCTCCTTACTTCATTCTCTAATCTGTAGCCCAGTTAGTTGTGGCACTGCTGCAGTGTACAAAGATCACTATTGACTTTATTCTTATTTGCCATTGAGCGGGGTCCTCATTTTTGTTATGTTATGTTGTGTTGTGTTATGTTACGTTGCATCATGTTATATTATTTTGCTTTATATAGTGAACTAATCACCCAAGAGGGTATCCAGGTGCTTGGGCAAAGCGTGTAAGTGTGTGATCCCAAGATGCTTATATGAAGAGCCAGGTCGACAGCTTCTTGCAGAGTTCAAGAGGTGAGGTTGTGTTAGAAAGTCATTCCTTTTCTTGGGTGTGATGTAGGAGAATGAGCAACGTCCAGTTTCGCTTTTGCCGATGTGGGGCGTGTGTGCGAGTGAGATTAAGGCAGCGCGTAGGTGTCTGGTGGGTTGGTGAAAGTGTATGAGACTGTTCAGGTATTTTGGTCCTGTGCTGTGTAGGGCTTTGTATTTGTACTATCTTTAATATGATGCAGCCTGTTTGTAAGGTGATACAAGCTGACAGGGAGAAGTTAGTGGAATTCTCAGAGAGAGGGGGTGATCCTGTTAAATTCTTTAGTTCTGTGATCAGAGTGGCCCATGCCTGGAGGACGTTCTTCAGAAGGGGTGCTGGGATGCTGATTAACAGGGATTTGGCTAGGTCAGTATATGATGAGGTCAGTGCTTGATTGACAGTTCTGAAAGCAGATTAAAAAACCTTCACTTTCCAGAGCAAGGACAGCCAGTGCCAGTTAATTACTATCTTGTTAGCAAGGCAGGTTCTTAAGCTAGTGCTGGTGTGCTTTCTGTTGGTACCTGGCCTGGCCGTTCTGGCTGGACTGTTCCCATTGGGCGCAGGGTCAAGACTGATTTGCACATGGCTGGGTCCAAACTGGAATGACATGGTGAACAAAAAAACAATGGATTTAGGCCCAGATCTCTGTACTGGGATGAATGTATGACAATGTTCTGCATTATGCCACTGGTGTCAAGCTATCCTGGCTGATAAGGGCTGAAAGCCCAAAACCGGTCCTAGGATGCTTGGTTCCACTCAAGGGAGGACCTGGCCTGGCAGTTCGGGCTGGACTGTTCTCATTGGGCGCACGGTCAAGACTGATTTGCACATGGCTGGGTCCAAACTGGAATGACATGGTGAACAAAAAAACAATGGATTTAGGCCCAGATCTCTGTACTGGGATGAATGTACGACATTGTTCTGCATTCTGTCCATCAATTGGTCTTTTTGCTTCAGTTGGTATTTGGCACTGCCAGTGACATGTGATATGAAGTCTTTGCAATTTCTTGCTTTCATATAATTTAGATCTCTGTGTAGTGCATTGGTCTATTTTGACAAGACTTCCTCCATTTGGAAAGCCCTGGCTCTAACGGGGTTGCCCTGATGACTGGTTTGATTTGGGATCTAATGAAAGGTCTGCAGCTCACTTCTTCATCGACTCTTGTAAATTTGAGGCACAAAACATTTAGCCATGAACACCATTGCATTGTGCAGATATACACATTTAACAGGGCAACGGGCATCCAAAAATATCATGCTATGCCTGTTCTGTCTGTAGTTGCACTTGTAGAGAATGAAACCAGCTGAGGAATTATAGAACAAAACTAATTCTTTAGTCAACGGCCTGAAATAGCTTGATGGTTGGCATCTTAGAGCAGAAAGTCAAGGTTTTATAGCCAGACTATTTGCACGAGGACTGCTCTTCTAGAACACTTGGCTTGACCCCCATCATTCTCAAATTGCAAAAGCTGCCCTTTTTTGAATATATGCATTGTGGGCCCTTTGTTACAGGTGGAATGGTCCAGTAGTTAGAGAGTCCTTGCATATCAGTGCCCTGTATACACATGTTCATCATCAACACTATCATCGTTAAAGTATTAGGTGCTTCAGCTCATTTAAATCCAAAATATAGATGCCTTCTTCTCATAGTAGAGCTGCAGTGTCAGCGTAGGCAGCATCTTCTCAAATTCTGCCAAATTCAAATTAACTGAATGCCTTTGAGCACTGCATGGCTGATAAAAAGAGTTATTCTGATATGTGCTGGAAAGCATCTGCAATTTCACAGGGACATATTTATAGATACAACTTCCTCCAAACACTGCCACCCACCAGATGGCAACACTGTGGATCTAACAGCCAGTCCACATGCATGGGCCACTGAAGGTGGAGTTATGCATCTCAGGTGACCAGTCATTGTAAGGGGGCAAGTGCTTATATGGTGATGTTCATTAAAAGACTCTTCTTTTTTTTTTTTTAAATTGTACCTTTATTCACAAGCAAGAGATTCATCAACAGGGCGAGTCGCCTGCAACCCAATAGGGTGGCATTCTTGTACAAATTATCACTACAAGCGATCAGCAATCATATGACACAGCCTGAATGCCGACATCCCGGAGGCTCGGCGGTAAATAATGTAAGCACAATGCATTGTCGATTTAAACGAATTCCATACATCGTTGATGTAAATGCTGTGCATAGCAAGTGTCAACAAAATACTAAGTGTGTACGAATAGGAATCAGTGCTGAACAAGGGAGAAATAGGCACGACTCCGCCCCGTATCGTAAGGGAGAAAAAGAAGGAAAGGAAAGAAAAGACTAATTCCTACCCCAACTGCCCCCCCTCCCAAACATCGCCATCTGTGCTCTTGACCTATGTACAACCTTTCTATTACTAGGTTAAACACATCGCTGCTCAACTAAGAAAGGGGAAGTTTTGTGCGCCGCCTAACGACATGAGTAGTTCCCAGCCCAAGGCCCCACTGCCCGCCATGATCCCACTACAGTCTCCTGGTGGCATCAGCCGCACTCTATCCTACATTCCCTACCCTGGCCCTACTCTATATCCTCGGGTGCAATCAGTACATCAACCTCCCCACCTTGCTCCGGTTCCTCCTCCTCCCCCGCACCACTAACAAATGCCCGGTACAATGTCCAAAAGTTTTTGGGCCTGCTCATGGGAGGAAGCAATTCGCTATATATCTCAGACTGCGTGCAGCAGTACAACATATCCTTCGCCCATCTTTTCTTTGTGGGCAACGGTCCCCTCATCCAGCAAGCAGCTACCACCCTTCGGGCTATCAACAGGGCCATATCTGCCAACCGTCTCAGGGCAACAGGCAAGGGCTTTGAATACCCCAGCAATGCCAACGCAGGGTCAGCCTCGATCTCCACCTCTAGGATCAGGCTCAGCTCCTCGAACACTTCTCCCCAGAATTTGCTGACTCCCGGGCAGATCCAGGCCATATGGAAGAAATCGGCTGACAGCGCATGGCAACGTTCACATTCCGGGGATTGCCGCAAGCCGTATCTGTGCAGCCTCTCCGGGGTGTAATAGACGCGCTGGAGAAATTTGAAATGGACCAATCTATGCCGTCCGTTCAACGACAGCCTCTTCGTGCTGAGGCAGCAGTATCGCCACATGTCATCCTCTAACTGCATCCGCAGATCACGCTGCCACTCTGTTCTGGCTTTGGAGGGCTGGGGCTGCCTATGCCGGAGTCCCAGTTTATTAATGTTCGTCACCAACTTGCGGGCAGACACAGTTTTGATCACATAGGTGAGTTCCGGCACTTCCATAGGCTCCTGCAAGTCCGGGCCCAGGAGCTCCCTCAGTGCCCCCCGGACCCTGTGGTATTGAAAGCGGGACAGTAGTGAGCATCCGCCTGTGGGGGGGACAACTGGTCCCACGCCTTCACCACACCGTCCGTGAACAAATCCTCCAGTGTGTTCACTTCCAGCTTCTGCAAAGTTCTCGTGACCCCCTTCTCCCTGAGCAAGGGGATCCAAACCGCCCATTCGACTCTCATAAGCGGGGAATACAGGAGAACGCAGCTTTGTGCCCGTGCCAACTCGTGCCATGTGTGATTCGGGGCTTTTATGGAGTCCAGTCTACCTATATTTCGGTCCACTGGCAGGCATACTGTGGCAGGCAGCGGCAGCGGTTCCGCAAATAGGCGTTCGAGGATAACATGTGGGATCATCGGGGATCCGTGAATCCAGGAATGAAGGTGCGCAGCCTGTGCCACTCTGTAATATCTCTCCATGTCCGGGGCGCCCAGGCCTCCCATTTCATAGGGTAATGTCAGAGTCTGCCATTGTACCCTGGGGTGCCCCCCCCCACGCCAGGCGTGTGAGTGCCTGTTGCATTTGTTTGAAAAAAGCCTTGGAGAGGATGACTGGGATGTTTGTGAATAAGAACAAAAATCTGGGCAGCACCACCATTTTCATAATAGAGATTCTGCCCATTAGGGAAAGAGGGAGTTTGCACCATCTCTCTATGTCATCTACCAGTCTGGAAAAAGCCGTTCCATAGTTCTCCCGGATCAAGATATCAGGGTCCACATGTAACATAATCCCCAGATACCGGACCGGATCCGAGGACCACTGGAGGGGGAACTCCATCTCAAAAGGCGTGGTGACTGGAGTCAATGGGAACGCCACAGATTTGCTCCAGTTGACTTTGAGGCCTGATAGCGCCCCAAAACTCACCACCTCTCTGAGTACCGATTGGAGATTCTTCTCCGGTTCGCGGACATATAGCAGAGTGTCGTCCGCATATGTCGATATACCTATTTTATACGTTGGGAAACTGACTCCCTCCGCAGCATGGTATTCCTGAATCGCGCAGGCCAGGGGTTCCGCCACTAGGGCATATAGTAAGGGAGAGAGAGGGCAGCCCTGTCTTGTCCCTCTGCTGATTGTGAAGGGATCAGTGACCGTGTTTCCTATTCGTAATCTGGCTGTGGGTTTATAATACAATGCTCCCAGCATTTGCAGGAATGGTTCACCCAGACCAAGCTTTCGCAAGACTCGCAGCATGAAGGGCCATTCGACTGAATCAAAAGCTTTTTCGATATCAAGAAATATGGCTAGGGCCTTGTTTTCTTGTCGGACATGCTGCATTGTACCCAACACTGTTCTAATGTTATATGTCAGATTCCGTTCCGGGACAAACCCAGCCTGCTCCGGCGCCACAAGATCCGGGACCAGGAGCGCCAACCGCGTAGCTAGAACTTTGGCATACAGTTTAGCATCAAAGTTTAAGAGAGACAGCGGCTGGTATGAGCCGCATAGCTCTGGTGGCTTACCCGGCTTCAGTATCTTTATCAACAGGGCCTCACTCATGGTGGGAGACAACGACCCTTCTGCACAGATCTCATCGAAGAGTGTAATTAGGTGGGGCATGAGTATGTCCAGAAACACCTTGTAGAAAACTACAGTAAGACCGTCGGCACCAGGGGCACTACCCGTTCTCATCCCTCCCAACGCTTCCCGTATCTCATCCTCCTGCACCGGTGCCGCCAGGAACTCCCTCATGGAGTCCGGCAGGAAGGGCATCCTTATGTAGCTAAGTTAGTCCTCTATCTCCTCTTCCATGTGGGAGGATTTGGATCGATAAAGGTCCGAATAATAATTTTTAAGGGAAGCAATGATCTCTGTTTCGTCCGTAAGGGAACGCCCTGTTGGAGAAGTCAGTTCATCTATTACCAAAGGTTTCCATTCCTGCCTCATGATACGGGCCAGCACTGAGCCAGGCCTATCCCCCTCCCCATATACTCTCGCCGTTGTGTACTTTCCCATGTGTTGAAGCTCACGATCAGCCTCCTCATGAAACTCTGCCAGCAGCAATTTTAGACGTTCCGTGGTGTCAGAGTCTGGGCAGGCACTTAGCTTCCCCTCTAGCTCTTTCAGTTGGGATTCTAGAGTCCGCAACCGCTGCCTGATGGCCCTTAGCGTACTGGAATGTTTGGCCATGGCCATCCCTCTAATGTAAGCCTTAAAAGCATCCCACAGTGTTAGGAAGCTGTCCACCGAGCCCAGATTCGTTTCGAAGAAAGACTCAATGTCATCAGCAAGGTCACCCCTAAATGCCTCATCGAGGAGCGCATAGGGGGGAACCTCCAAGTGAAAGGGGGGATTCTTTTAGTCGGGGCAGTCAGCCGCAGCAGCAATTAAAAGACTCTTCTTACTGGTACACTGAGCCCACAACTGAAATTATAAGCACATTTATTTTCTTCACCAACCTAGACCAAGAACTATTTTTTACTAGTTATCGAGGCCAAAATGATTGGCTGCATTTCTACAAAAGTCGATTTGAGCACTGTCCGTGCTTGGTGCTTTGATCTTTTAGGTGCTAGTTTTCACCCTAAATTCATAAATCTGGTTCTATTAATTGAGGTTGTGTTATTTTGGTGTCAAAATAATTTATGAAAATGTACTATATTTTTAAAAATTTGTGTGAGATTTTTCTTGTGTTGTGTTTTCACTTTGTTGCTGTTTGTAACCTGCATTAATACTTTACATATTGCCTCTAAGTAAAGCTTGACTGCTTTTGTACAAAGCTAACAGATGGTTAAGCAGAGGTTAATTTAGTGACTTTAGTGGTTTACCCTTTATGGGATTGTGTCTGTTCCTTGAGCAAAGTTTTCACCCAGCTCAACCAATAACCCAGTTACCACACTTACTATGCCATCGACGAGTGTGGCACCAGAAATATGGCCCAACATTGTCGCCTGATTGCTTCAGTTTAACCCTGCCATTTGATGTGTTAAAATAAACCATTTGAAAGAAGAAAACCCTTCCTTTTTAATATTACTAAGTCACCTAAATGTAGGCCTTGTAGCCTGCAAGGTACGGTGCATGGTATTTAAAGTGAGACATTTTTAAATGTGAAAGGTTCCATGAAGAAAACTAGAGTGCAGATTAAAAAATAAATGTTGTTATCTCAGGTTTGGGACAAGCTAGAGAAATGGTTCAACCACAATTTTTAAAATGTATTGAAAATCCAGTTTGATGGTGAATTTGGATATTTGATAACTCTTTAGAAAAAGCAACTTTTAGAAAGTTATCTTTTCATGCCGGAAGCTCCTGAGGACTAATTTGCCTTAACCTGTTAGACATTGCCCCACCTGTCCTTGACTGTAATTAGGTGTGAAAACTGCTCATAGAACAGGGACAAGTGTCTTAGGCTTAGGGACATGATAAGCTTGGTTTGGTATATGTGATATCTATCAGCTCAGAAGGAGCTGCATAGGAGGTTCCAGAAACGTCATTAACTTCAAGCCAGACCAAGGGGGAGGCTTCCCTCTACACAGTTAAGTGTAAGGAGAGACCTGAAGGGAAGACCTTTGTTCTTTGGGCCATCTGTAGCCATTTGGGCACCAGCCCAATGGGAGGGGGAGCTGGTCTCAGCACCAGTTTGGTGTAGCCGAAGAGGAGGGGACTGCTCATTTTCTTAAAGAGACCCCTGGCTGATCCATTCAGGGTGATAGGGCATGTGCCGTCTTAGATTCTCCCCCTAGAGTAATGCATTCTAGGTCAATTTTCAGTAACCCTTGTGTTGCGTTAGTTTTCAAAAGTACCTTTCATTAACTACTGACTCCTAATAGCTCATTATTCAATCACATCAATTAACAAAACCCTCTACAAGCAGAACAGGATGCCTACACCGTCAGTAGCTAACAATGAAAACGTAAACACAACAGAGACACAAGCGTTAGAAAACAATCCACACTATTAGAACAATTCATACCGCCATAATACATCAAACCGGACAGGCTAAGCACACAATGAATAGCTGACAGAGTCCCCTGTAATCAATACAAAAGCCTTATTGTAGAGTGCCACTTGTAATTTTGTCTCTGAAACCAGCATTACAGAACTGAAGCCAGGAAGGCTGGAGTACTTAATGACCTCAATATCTTTCATCTTGGCTACTCTGCCTAGATGATATTTCCTACCTTTTGTGAAATTATTTGCAATGTAGAGCTGATTCAGAGCTTGGTGGAGAGGTACTCTATTAAAAATCACTGATATGTTTGAGAGGACCTTGTTTTGCATGGCATTCCCCCAGACATTTTCCTTTTTATTCTGAGCCCATTTTTTGCTGGCTCTATTCAACCTGCTAAAACTGGCAATGCCCTAATTGGCACACAATTATGTAACTTATAAGTCCCCAGTCTACGGTACTACATGTACCTAGGCCCTGTAAACTAAATGCTGCAAGTGGGCTGCTGCACTCATTGTGCCAGCTACTAAAGTAGCTCTGTAAAACATGTCCCCAGCTTGGTCCTGCCTATAGGTATGATGATTTAAGTGGCATTTCAAGTGGGTAAAATGAACCTTTTGCTAGGCCTAAACCTTCCTTTTTAATACTTAGAATTCTCCACCTAAATGCGACAGAGCAGGTTGCATAGTATTTAAAAAAAAGCAGGACATGTGTATTTAATGTTTTACATGTCCTGGCAGTGAAAAACTCCAAAGTTGTTTGTCACTGTTGCAAGGCTGGCAATCCCATAGGAAAACACTGGGTTACACTATAACAACCTGTAATGCGTAATTTCAGTTTGGGAACAGCTCGAAAAATATTGAAGGGCTCATTTCAATGGTAATTTAAACTCAATCATGGTGAACTGATACTTTTACCAATTTGACATTTGTCTGCTTAATCCAAAAGGGGCCTTTCTGCCAGTCTCCTGTGTCACCTGACTGCTGATGGTTCCCCCGTGGAGAGATGTGAATTGCTCTCAGACAGTGGACAAAGGGCTTGGGTGGGCGGAAGTGTCTTTCTTACCTGATCAGGATAGCCTGGGACTCTGAGCTTCAAAGGATGCCTCCCTGTCACTGGCAGATTTAGTTCACACCTATACCTTCCTTCCTTCATCTTCCTAGTCATATTGCCTCCAAACCCAGTGGGAGGGGGTCGCTGCCCCAGAACTAGCTTGGAGTGACCACAAAGGAGATTTGGCCCATGATCATAGCCAGACCTCTGGATGGACACAAGGAGCTCTGCACTGGTTGCGATGTTGCTTTTGGGCAGAGAAGGGCACTGAGTGATAGTTTACAGTCCAACACACAGAAAGCGCTGCTAAAGTGGGTACAGTGTCCCCTAGGAACTTCTTGCCCATTGACTCGGGAGTGGCCGCAAGCCTCTGCTCGAGTGAGCCTTGACCCCAAGTGCTAACCCTTCGATGTTGTCAAAGTGTACTCCTCATGATGTTTCCTCAAAGCTGAGACTTATAAACTTGTTGTCAACTTTTTGCTCTGAGAAATGATGGGGTACTGGGACCAACATGCCAAGCAGATCCAACAAATGTGCATCATTGCTTGGCCAAAGATTAAGGTTGCTGCCACTAACTTCTTCCCCCGAGCAACAAATTAAATCCAGCGGGACTTCATAGAGAAAGTTTCCTTGTCGGGCCTTCTTAGGCTACACCCAGAAGTATTGTCCCGCTAAAAGAATCCGAGCACCAAAAAAGTGACTGAGTCCAAAGGTAGAAGTCTTCACAGAAGAAAGTCGCGAAAAGTGTCCAGCCGGCAAAGGACATTCCCTTTCCATGAAATACAAATTTCTTCCACTCTGAGCTTTCCCACCAAGAATCAACAAATTCCCCAAGACCTCAACCAGGGACTAGCCAACAATGTGGAGCCCTCTTTGGCCAGCTGAGAATTTTATGACTTACATCCCACAAAGTCCGAAGCTAAACCTTTTCAAAATGGTGAAACTTGTCCCTGTACGCACTCCATCACAGTAGGCCTTAAACCATACCCGTGTACTGGTCAAGTGCAATCATACGACCACAGTTTGTGCTTTATGGTTTTTGGCCCTATTATGAACCTTAAACCCTGGGTCTACTTATTGGATTTTTGTCGTTATGGTGTCCTTTTATGTGTTACTCTACTTTTCTATACTTGTTTGCAATTTTTCTTGTGTTGTGTTTTTACTTGTTTACTGTTTGATTTCTGCTTAAATATTTCATATATTTCCTCTACATTATGCTTGACTGGTTTGTGCCAAGCTACAACAGACTTAAACATGGGTTTATTTAGTGACTTTTGTGGTTCACCCTGTCACTTTGACATGGATGTATACATATAATAGATATAATACACTTGTACTAAGGCAGATGGGAGATCCATCATGATGGTGATGGAGTATCCATCTGCCTAACTCTAAGTCAGGTCATTAGGAGTTGATTAACGAACACTATGTGCCAGGTTTGTGTTATTTGTGCCAATTAGGATTTGTGTTAGAAAGTTGGCAAAATAATGCAAACTGGCTTTATACACTACTTTTCATCAAAGGGCCATTCAATGAATGTTCTCATGCAACCACTCATGGGTTTTAATGCAAATCTCTATTTACTAACATTGGTAGACAAGGATTTGCTCCAAAAACATATGCCTCCTCAAAGCAGGCTTAACTGTTGAGCAAGTTTTCAAAATCTCCATATTGTTCCAACTTTGTACTTTGCACATATACTAAACTGGACAGCAACCATACAAAGTAGGGACAATATTAAAGCATAGTATTTGTACTGGAATAGTCCCCTTTGAGTACAAAATATATGTGTATATTGCACTCACATCCTTGCACCATGAATCAAGGTTGTGTGTGTGTGTTGGTGCTTGGCAGCCTAAAGTATCCAGAGCATGGAGAGAAGAAAACAGCACCATATCTTAGTCGATGTGGTGTTGTTCTACGTTGTCCCTTTAAAGCAGCACAACACAGCAAATTTGGGTGTTGTGCTGTATTGTTTGAAAAATTATTACACTTTCTCCTTAATTTTGACACACATGCTATCATCAGTGATGATGTATTTGACTCGCAGGCTGGTGAGTTCCGGCTTCAAATTTAGCAATGTGATTGGTAGAGAAATTTACTCACATCACTTTGTCAACATTGGCTCGCATATTCTCCATATTGTTTTTCTTAATCTCCAGCTAGGGACCACAGCCAGTACAACACGGTCACAGTTGAGATTCAACCGGGCAGCCAGTTGACAAGAAAAACCATGAACAGTTGCCTAAAGGCTCTCAAATCAATTAGGTAGTTCTATTCACCGGTCTTGTCAACCACTTCTCCCTGAGGGAATTGAGGTGCAAAGTCTCCACCACTCAATTTAGCTGTCTAGGTTGTGGCAGATAGGTTCATTCTGAACATTCCTAAAAGGCATTCCATTTGCAATGACTTGAAAAGGCTCCACTGGCTACCTGTCAAGCAAAGAATTGAATTCAAAGCTTTGACATTAACATTCAGGCCCACCCAATTGAAAGGCCCTTTTTGCATCTGTGACAAAATCAAAAAATACATTCCTCCCAGAGCGCTACACTCAGCATTCGCAGGATTAAAAAGACCAGAGCAGGTGGTCGCTCATTCCCTTCTGTGGCCATGAATTTCTGGGATCTTTTACCGGATCAGATGAAAGGTGCTACAGCAGAGAACTCACTCAAGAGCCTTTTACAAAAAAACCTTTTTAGAGACACCTGATGTTGAGCGATCGCTCTTCCTCTGATCTCATTAACTGTGTCTTACTGTCACCTAGTGCTGCGACGCTCCTTTGTGGAGCAGCTGTTTTGCGCTATATAAACCCATTTCATTCATTAATCCATTCATTTTTGTATAGAGTTGCTTTAGGACATGTCATTGTTTCAGCACCTTTTGAATGTCCTCTTACTACCTGTCCCCCTACTTCACCTAGGACCTGGGGCCTTGCAAATCAAAGAGCAAATCTTGAATTCTCTTCCTGGGTTCTTTCAAGGTCATGTGGAAAATCTCTCCATGTGCATTAGTGTGTGGGTGAAAATCTTTGGAGAATTCATAAGTCACTCCAATTCATCCGACTTTGACTACACATAAGTGGACAGACTCTCACAGGCTGCTTCTTTTGGCATCTACAGTCATGGCTATTATCAGTACAGGTGTGCCTCTAGTTATAGCAGTATAGCCTTAGAGGACCACATGGCCCAACTAAAAACAATCAGTAGGAGTCTTGTTATTGGTGGAGTTTTAGAGAAAATAGCACTCAGAAGTCAAAAAGGCCATCCTGAACCTCTTAAAGGGTGTCCCCACATGTATTAATAGTATCTTGAGAGCCTGTACCAGATCTCCTAACGTATCAATGTCTTGGTAAGTCACGCAGTATCTAATACATTGTTATTCGTTGAAGAATTTAATGATACTAAACAAATATATGTATTAACCGTACATCCTGGTGAATGTGATTGACTTGGGATGCTGTAAATGTGCAAAAACTAGCCAACTTCTCACTGATGTGAGTCATGCCAGATAAATTGTGTGCGGTGACCATGTAGCTGCTATTGATACTATTCCTTAGATGTGTGTATGACATATTTTAAATGTTGTGTGGTTACCAGAACTTTGGCCAGGGCACTGGACTGTCACCAAAAAATGTTGTAAGAGTTAGATAATGTCTCTGGCAATCATGCAACATCTGGACATTGGGGCTCTGAAAAGGGTGCTAAATTGTGGAGACAATATCCCCCAAAGACAAGATTCAGGGGCAAAGCCAGTGGGACTTTAGAGTGTGTTCATACAAGGAGATTTGTGGAGCCCATTACTTTTACATCTGTATATCCTCAGGACAGAAATGTACTGTATTCTGGATGGAGCACAAAGACCTTAAAAGTAAGGAGGTAGGCAACACTTTGGAGTGTCTCATGGCAGAAGCGACGAGTAAGTAAGATTACTAGTTCTCCACCTCCTCTTGTTCTTGCATTAATTATAGACATTGGTGTCAAGCAGGAAAGGAACACGTAACATAATTTACACAGCTCTTTAATTTTAAAATGATAAAAAAAGAGAAGAGGGAGCTAGGGAATCGAGGTGAACAGAGAAGATGATAGATTTTGATGGCAGCTTGTTGTTGAGGAACAATGGGTTACGTTATGTTAATAAATTTGTTAAGCAAGCACGCGAATACCCGAGGGTGTCTTGGCACTGAGCAGTGGATTATGCCAGTATCAGTGAGACGAAAGTGACTACTTCTCAAATAGCCAGGTTTTCAAGGCCTTTCCAAAGGCAAATAGAGTTGGGAGGGTTCTGATGGAGAGAGGGAGTGTATTCCAGAGTTTGGGGGCAGCTGCCCTAAAGCTACTACTACCCCATCTAGCTTCAAGAGCCAGAACATATTAGAACATTTGAATGTTGAGTGCTCTATTGAAGACAATGGAGCGGCTCCGGGCTTATTATGGTTGGTAGAAACCTTCTGCCCTCTGTCTCGGGCCATACCGGTTGTTCAAGGCCCTCTACCTCAATATAGCTCCACGCTTGTGGCGCGTGTCTATAACTCGCACTTAGGGCCTTTAGCAAACGGTATAGCCCTCAGAAGCAAGATATTAGGCTATATTAAATACAGGAGATGATGACTGGATGGATCTTTCAAAGAAAGTGGCATAGTTGGCAAGAGGAGGACCGCATGAGGCAAACTGAATCTACAGTGAACCCCGCTGATGGTCGAACAATTGAAAAAAGTAGCTATGGAAAGAAAAAAGACCCCAAAAAATTGGGCGCAGGTAAGTTTGCTTATAGTGATTTTATGAGTTCCTACAATCTGAATCTGAAAAAAGGTGGTCTGCTGAGGTGCGGACACCTATATGAACGGGTTCCAATTAAGGATATAATGACCTGAGCTCACACAGAATGACTAATCAAACAGTGGCATGCAGGAGTTCCACCTGACAGACTAAGAAACACAAAAGATGCGGAACAAATGGAGGGGACATATTTATTCTACTAACTATTCTGCTTTCGCCAGGGGGTAACTATTTGAATGCGTCTTAGGGTCCCCTTTTTTTAAATTGAGCACCGGGTAGATGAACAGGGACGATGGGTTAATATGTTAGATGTGATGCCTCGAGTCTTATAATAAATGTCATTGTGGAGATGATCAATAACACCTGAAATGAAACAATATCATCTGAGTGAGACTGAAACTTCATAAAAGGACATCCCTAGAGCCCTTTATGTGCAAACAGGAGGCAGGCACAGGTGTCAGGCACAGACGTGCCTTCCCTTCTTTACATTCCAGTACATAAACCAGTGATCTGAGAGCCACTGTCCGCGCCTGGACCGCGCCCAGCGCCAGGACCCCTGGCCCCCACCGACGGAAGCCGACCCGACGAACCTACAGCGCCTCCGACCTCGTCGCACTCAACACCGGCCACATCCCAGGATGTCACCGAGCCGCCCCGAAGCACACCCACGGACCCTTCAGCTGCCTCGCCTGCAAGTTCACCTGCATCCGGACCTTCCCTGCACCCGCCAAGCCGAACTCCAGCAGCACCCACCTCAAGTGCATCCTGCTCAACACCCGCTCCGTCCACAGACACGCCGTAGAACTCTGGAACCTGCTCGACACCACCGCCCCCGACGTTGCCTTCATCACCGAGACCTGGATGAACGCCTCCTCAGCCCCAGACATCGCCATCGCCATCCCAGAGGGCTACAAGATCACCCGGAGGGACCGCGACAACCAGACCGGAGGAGGCATCGCCATCATCCACAGAGACACCATCCGCATCACGACCAACACCGACGACACCCTCACCACCGCTGAACACCTGCACTTCCAGATCCACACCAACCCGAAGACCACCCTCAGAGGCACCCTGATCTACCGACCCCCGGGACCACGCACACGATTCAGCGAGGACATCGCCGACTTCGTCAGCCCGCACGCTCTCCCCTCCGCCGACTACATCCTCCTGGGGGACCTCAACTTCCACCTGGAGAACAACAACGACCGCAACACCACCACCCTGCTCGACAACCTCGACAACCTCGGACTCAAGCAACTGGTGACCACCCCCACCCACCTCGCCGGACACACACTCGACGCCGTCTTCTCTTCCAGCAAAGACGTCACCTTCAGCCACGCAACAGGACTCCACTGGACGGACCACAGCTGCGTCCACTTCACCTTCAGAAGAACGACGATCCACCACCTCCAGCAACAGGTTGCTCGAAGAAGCTGGAACAAGATCACAGCCGACCAGCTCACCGCCTCCCTGAGCCAGCACCCTCCCGCCAACTCAGCGAACCCCAGCCAGGCCGCCGACAACCTCACGAAGTGGATCAGCAACTGCGCGGACGAACTCGCCCCTCTGAGGACCCCGCCCAGCAGATCCTGCAGCAGAAAAACACCATGGTTCACCGACGAACTCAAGTGCTCCAAGAAGAACTGTCGAGCCCTCGAGAAAGCCTGGAGAAGGGAACCAACGACGGACAACATGGCCACCCTCAAGCTCGCCACCCGGAAACACCACCAACTGATCCGCGCCACCAAGAAAAATGCATACAAGGACCGGCTGGACAACAACGCACACAACTGCAAGGAACTCTTCAACATCGTGAAAGAGCTCTCCAACCCCAACGCCGGAAACAACGACATCACCCCGTCGCAAGACCTCTGCAACTCCCTCGCGTCCTACTTCCACAACAAAATCACGGACATACACAACAGCTTCAACAACCAACCAACGCAAGCCACAACCGCAACGACGCCACCATCCACCACCCTCCGCACCTGGACCCCGATCAGCACCGAAGACACCATCCGCACCATGAACTCCATCCATTCCGGATCTCCGACTGACCCCTGCCCTCACCACGTCTTCAACAAGGCCGACGCTGTCCTCGCACCCCACCTGCGGGACATCATCAACACCTCCTTCGACTCCGCCACCTTCCCTGAGAGCTGGAAGCACGCCGAAATCAGCGCTCTCCTCAAGAAACCCACAGCAGACCCCACCGACCTCAAGAACTACCGTCCCATCTCGCTCCTCCCGTTCCCGGCCAAAGTCATCGAGAAGACCGTCAACAAACAGCTGGCCGCCTTCCTCGAGACGAATGGATCCCTCGACCCCTCACAGTCCGGCTTCCGAGCGAACCACAGCACGGAGACCGCCCTCATCGCCGCCACCGACGACCTTCGAACTCTGATGGACAACGGAGAAACAGCGGCCCTCATCCTCCTGGACCTCTCCGCGGCTTTCGACACTGTCTGCCACCGCACCCTAGTACAGCGCCTCAGCAACATCGGAATCCAGGAGAAGGCACTGGAATGGATCACCTCCTTCCTCGACGGAAGAACACAAAGAGTCCGCCTACCACCGTACAAGTCAGAGGCCACCAAAGTCATCTGCGGCGTACCCCAAGGATCCTCGCTGAGCCCAACCCTCTTCAACGTCTACATGAGCCCCCTCGCGGCCATCGCACGCCAACACAACCTGAACATCATCTCCTACGCCGACGACACCCAGCTGATCCTCTCCCTGACCAACGACCCCGCCACCGCCAGAGCCAACCTGCACGAAGGGATGAGAGAAGTAGCCGAATGGATGACGACCAGCCGCCTGAAACTGAACTCAGACAAGACGGAGGTCCTCATCCTGGGCTCCACGCCCTCCGCCTGGGACGACTCCTGGTGGCCCCCCGCCCTGGGCACCGCACCCAAACCGACGGACCACGCACGCAACCTGGGCTTCATCCTGGACTCCTCCCTCTCCATGACCAGACAAGTCAACGCCGTCTCCTCGTCATGCTTCAACATCCTGCGCATGCTACGTAAGATCTTCCGGTGGATCCCCACCGAGACGAGGAAGACGGTCACCCAAGCCCTCGTCACCAGCCGACTGGACTACGGCAACGCCCTCTACGCCGGAACCACGGCCAAACTCCAGAAGAGACTCCAGCGGATCCAGAACGCCTCGGCGAGACTCATCCTCGACATCCCCCGACGCAGCCACATCACCGGACACCTGAGAGATCTGCACTGGCTCCCGGTCAACAAGAGAATCACCTTCCGGCTCCTCACCCACGCGCACAAAGCCCTACACGACCAAGGCCCGAGCTACCTCAACAACCGGATCAGCTTCTACACTCCCAAGCGCCTCCTCAGATCAACCAACCACGCCCTCGCCGCCGTCCCCCGCATCCGAAGAGCGACAACAGGAGGAAGATCCTTCTCCTACCTGGCCGCCAAGACCTGGAACTCACTTCCGACCAATCTGCGCCTGACCCAAGACCACCTCTCCTTCAGGAAGAAGCTCAAGACCTGGCTGTTCGAGCAGTAGCGGCACCCCCCCCCCTCCCAGCGCCTTGAGACCCTACGGGTGAGTAGTGCGCTCTACAAATGACCTGATTGATTGATTGATTGACTGTATAGGGTTGGTTGATGGTTTGCCCAAGCTGAGTATCCCATAACCCTACAAATACCTCACTCCACGGTATTGGTATTGACCCCCTGCAGCATAAACCCCACAAGTACAGGGTAACTCATACAAAGGCCTAAAGGAATATTATTCATGAAAACAGATAGTTCGAGTGTGTTGTCTACTTTTCAAGAATAGGAAGAAATTAATGAACCCAAAAAAATATGAGACGGTAAAGTGACATACAGCCAGATTCATGAAGCAAAATTGCAATCGCAATAGCTGCGAATTAGCAATTGCGATCGCAATAGCTGCAAATTAGCAATTGCGATCGCAATTCACAGAAAAGAAATTCATCATCTTAAAATTTAGCGATTTTCTCAAATCGCTAAAAAAAATGCGAATTCGCGAAATAAAATCACAGAATCATGGAGGTACCCCATACCGAATCGCAATTAGCGATAATACATGGAATCTGCGAAACATATTGCGAATTCGCTAAATAATCACAACTGAAATGCATGAAAAATCGCAATTAGCGAAATAGCTGAAATTCGCTTTTTGCGAGGTGCAATTTAAGGAGAACCAAAATCAGGTGGTAACCATTAAGGAATTTTTTTTTCTCAAATTAATCCCTAACGAGCCACAGGTGCAGACCTGAACAAACACACTTAAGGAAACAAAGTAGTAGCATGAGGACTCTCACAATGCCCGGACTTTACATGGTGGTTAGGCGACGCAGGCTCCAGGCTGCAGCACGTAACAGGCGCAGGATCCAGGACAGAATATTCCGCTTGCGGGTCACCCTGCTGGGCCAAACAAGGGAGCAAATCTACTCGAAGTACCGCCTGAATGGGCCAATGAACCTGAAGCTGATCCAGGACCTGGACCCCCTGATGCAGCACCCAACAAGGAGGACCAATGCCGTGCCCACACATGTACAGGTCTTGTGCTGCCTGCACCTACTGGCCTCTGGAAGCTTCCAGGGGATAGTCGCTGTTGCAGGGGGGATATCCCAGAGCACCATGTCCCGCTGCCTAAAGAGTTTCCTGGAGGCAATGCTGAGCCGCCTTCACCACTACATCTCATTCCCCACCACACAACAGGACTTGAATGAGACCAAGGTACAATTCTACAACGTTGCCCAATTTCCACAAGTCATCGGATGCATTGACTGTACCCACATCCACATCTGCCCACCAGCACAAACCGAGTACATGTACAGAAACCGGAAAAACTACCACTCCCTCAATATCCAGATGTGTGCAACGCAAAGACTTACATCACGGACATAGTGGCACAATACCCGGGGAGCACACATGACTCCTTCATTTTCACGCACAGTGGCATTCACACACGACTGGCCAGGGGAGAATTTGGCGAAGGACACCTACTAGGTAAGTACACATGCACCCATACAATACACTGTGATCATGTAGCTGCGCAGAACATGCACTCACCCTCTGCTCCTTTCATTCAGGTGACAGCGCCTACGGTCTCCGTGAGTACCTACTCACCCCTTACCTCAATCCTGCAACACCACAACAACGGCGTTATAATGCAGCACACATCCGCACTAGGAATTGCATTGAGAGGACATTTGGGCTTCTGAAGAGCCGCTTTCGCATACTGCATAAGACTGGTGGGGCCCTCAAATACGAGCCCGAGGTCTGCTGCCGCATTGTTGCCGTGTGTGCAATACTGCACAACATTGCTACCAAGCGCAGGATACCTGTAGAAATATCTGGCAGTGAGTCGGAAGGGGACGACCGCCCACCTCCACATGTGCGTCATGCACCTGGGGAAAATCCTCAGAAGGACACAGACGACGCAACCAAATCACTAATAACCACTCCCCTCACCCAACACTTCACTCATGCATGACAATTGGAATGATGACATGAGTCTGATGTACTATTATGGAATACATATTATTGTCGATTTCACAATAATGTAGCATATTTTCAAAAGGATACATTGGCGGTGTATTGCTTCATACATCTAATGTTTTGTTAGGGGGCATGCTTTTAGCATCAGCATGTCCCTGCATGATGGTTATCAATGTCAATGGCGCCTCCGGCCAGAGGCTCCAATTCTCCTCTCCACATCTTCATCCTGATTTGCCTGTGATGACACAGTGGGCCTGCTGCTGCGGTGGGGAACTCTAACTGGTGGCAATGACTGGCTGCTGTGGCTAGATGTTCCCTCACTAGCGCCCTCCCCTCCTGCCTGGCCCTGGTAAGTTGCCTGCAGAGCCTGAACTGCAGTGGTTGCCTGCTCGAGTGCCCGTGCCACGTCCTGGCAGCATTGGACCATCTGAATTTGTATGGCCAATGATCTACGGGACATCTGGGAGGTAGCGTTGCCAATTATGTAATTTGAGCGCGTGTACGGCGAGAGGCGTGTTAGGAGCTGGTGGTGGCGGCGCCGGTTGAGGTTCCGCTGGGTCAGCATGGCCTCTGTGTTTGCCTCAACTGCTGTGGTCATGCGCTCCATCCGGTCGGACAGCTGGCCGACATTCCTGGATGTATTGTGCAGCTGCAGGTGTATTGCTGCGAGGTGTCGTGCTTGTTGTTGGTGGACACGCAGCATGCGTCGCTCTATTGTAAGACCCGACACAGGCACAGTCACACCCCTCCTGCCGGCACTTGGTGTACTTTGGCGCCGCTCCCTGACCTGTCCGATGGACTGGCTGGGCTCAGTAGGTGTGCGTTGTGTTGGTGGCCTGGCGGCTGCTGGTGTTGCCGATGCCACTGGCATGGGTCATCCAGTTGGCGCTCATGGTGCGCCTGTTGTCGCTGGTGCTGCAGGTGGCTGTGAGGCTGCTGGCGCAGCTGGTGGTTGTGAGGCTGCTGGCTCAGCTGGTGGTTGTGAGGCGGCTGGCGCAGGTGCTTGCACTGATGGACCAGGTTGTGTTGATGGCTGTGCATCACCCTCAGAATCCATGGAATCTCCACAATTTCCAGCCCCTCACTGTCGCTGCTGGTGTCTTCAGCGCCACCTGTGATATAAAGTGGATGTTGATTAATGAAATGTTTATTGCACATGTGAGGTTGATACATGCTTGCTGGCTAGCATTCCCAGCCTGGCTGTTGGATTGACTCTATCAGGACATATCTGGCTGTGTGGGGCTGAATGTAAATTGTGGTCAGACTACATGTCCCACAATGCAATATGGATTAGCTGGCATGCAAGGGCTTCATGACTGGGGTTTGTAATGGGTAGCTCTAGGGTCATGGCCTTTGTTAGGGGACAGGGTCGCAGTCGCATGGCACTTACCTTGGATTCCTTGGGTGGGTCGGGAGGAGTCCAGCCGGGTTACCCCCACGCATGCCTCAGGTTGCAAGGTGTCCTCAACGAGGTCCTCCAATGGGGTGTTGGGAGGGACTGTTGGCTCTCCCCCTCCTGTTGAAACACGCTCACCCAGCCTCTCGGGGGTCTCCTTGGCACGACCTCGGAGGTCGTACCACCTCTTCTTGAGGTCGTCAATGGATCGCTGGGTGACTCCTACAGAATTGACTTTAGCGTGAATGCGCAACCAAATTCTACGTTTGTCGGCCTCTGGCACCCTCCTGGAGTCCTTCCCAAACAGTCTATCGTGATCTTTACTCACCCCCTCGATTAAATGTTCCAGCTCCTGTTCAGAGAATTTAAGTTTTCTTTTTCTCCCTGTGGAACTGCTCCCTGCTGCTTCCTGTGACATAGCTGCAGTAGGGTGTATCCTGTATCAATGCTGGAGGTGTTGTAGAGTGGAGCTCTGGCCAGTGCTGCTTCCAAATCAGCCTCAGTATTCAGAATGAGGGAGGGAACTGCCTGCTTCCTGGTTGTGATGTCATCACTGTGCTCGAAATGCGACTTCTCGTTTTTGCGATCTCGCTGTTAGCTGATGGCGAGATCGCAATTTCAACACGGAAAATGTCCGATTTAGCGATTTTTCTGCGATTTCATGATAATCGATATCGGCTTTTGCGGCCGAATGCGAATCGCTATTTTTAATCGCAATATTCCATGAATCCCATTCTGCGAATTCTAAATTGCGATTCGGTATTTCTCGCAATTTAGATTTCGCAGAATATGGCCTTCATGAATCTGGGGGTTATTCATCTCAAGGATGAGTTATTGTTGAGACCAGGAGGGGGCGCTTGCGATGGCCCGTTCCTTCCGCGAAGACTCAAACAAAAGTGCTACGGACTCGGAGGACAGTACTCTACACTCGGAGTCCGACTATAGTGTGATCCTCTTCCCCACCATCACACCGCGAGCAGCCGATGACTTGATTGACAGTTGAATACGATGACTGGATCATGGACACTTCAGACTGCTGCTGTTGCTCCTGATTCTGCAGTGAGCACAGACCCGACGCCAAACAGACTATTGTATCCTTTCATTGGCATAGCTTACCATGTGTCCTGATATACTCTGATGCACAAATGACGATGATTGAGGCGCTTGTTGTATGTTGTAAAACTATACCTACCATGTTATGCGTTGCATGGGATGTATGCTACCTATTGGAGGGTTCTGTAGTGTTTACTGTTGTCATTGATCATGCTTGTGTTATCGCCCCAAATGCCCCAAAGCACACTCCCCCTCCCCTCTCCCCCCCCCCGGGAGACAGGGTACCGTAGAGTCGTTGGGTCACGGACCATTCTGGGATTATGCTCGATAGTAAGGTTAGCTACCTCCCCATTAGCGTATGCACCGTTATTAGTTATGTACCCTTTGTACACCATTGTTGGGCCCAGCGCAGTTTAAACGCTGCGCCAAGTTTTGTTGAGCTGGTTTGGGGAAGGGGACTTCTGGTCAGTTCTGCCCTATGGGCTCCACAAATGGATAAGATCCGCTCTCACTTGTGGACATGGCAGGGACCGCAAACACAATAGGATCGTACAATTTGCTTACCTGGAACATACGGCGCCTAGGGGCAATCCAGAAAAGACACCGCATACACGCCTTTCTCCTTCGACGCAAGACACAAGTGGCATTCCTGCAGGAGTCCCACCTGACGGACTCAGAAACACAAAAGATGCGGAAAAAATGGAGGGTACATATTTATTCGACTAACTATTCTGCTTTCGCCAGGGGGGCGACTATTTGAATGAGTCTTAGGGTCCCCTTTTTTTAAATTGAGCACCGGGTAGATGAACAGGGACGATATGTATTGGTGAAGGGCGCTCTTGATGGCTCCCTGGTAGTCCTTGGGTGTGTTTATGCCCCTAATTTCGACCAGCGCCAATTCCTGAACAAGCTGAGTGTGCCCTTGGCAGATTGGGACGGGATCCCCTGGATGCTAGGAGGGGATTGGAATGCGGTGCTGGACACCGGATTGGAAAGATCACACACCCCCCTACGGGGTGCCACTGCGGGTAAGATAGCGGACCAATTCACTACATGGGCAAGCAGGTGGACACTGTCTGATGCTTGGCACTGCCACGATCCAACTCATAGGGAATATTCGTTTTACTCCCCGGTACACAGCCTCCATACTAGAATCGATAGGTTCCTCTGCTCGAGCTCTATCATTGCGAAGGTTCACAGCTCTACATACCTGGCCAAGACCTTTTCCGACCATTGCCCCCTAGAGCTTACACTCCATTGGGGTATGGTACCCACCCCGGTACCCACCTGGAAGTTACACCCACACCTGCTCGAAGATGCCCCTTTCCGCTCAACTCTATCCAATGCCCTGACTAATTATTTGGCCAAAAACTGGAACACAGCGTCTTCTCATTTGATCGAATGGGATGCTCTGAAGGTGGTGATAAGAGGAGTAACGATTGGACAGTTAGTAGGGGCCAGACAAAAGACGCACCAACGACTACATGACATCGGGAACAGATTACACATACTGGAGAGGGAGGCGGTTTCAGACCCTGACAAACGAGGAATACTGCAGTCCACCCACAAAGACCATGCAGAGATGTTAGAGACGTTACGTACAATAGATTACAGAGCATTCCTTCAACGTAAACACACAGAGGCGGATAGAACTGGTACACTACTTGCCCGGATAGTTAGTGATAGACCTGACCCGCCCATTGTATCCAGCATTCGCACTCTGACGGGACACGTCGTTCATACACAAGCTGAGAATAAAATGCTGCCTTTCATAGCCACTTGGAGACTTTTTATGCACCCCCTGTCCCTGTGGACGGCTCACTGATTACCGAATTCTTCCAGGGCCTTTCCTTCCCGGTGCTGCCGGAGGAGGTGCGGAATGATATTGACGGCCCAATAACTGAACAGGAGATCCGTGCAGCAATTAAAGGCCTGAACCATAATAAGACACCGGGTATAGATGGGCTACCTGTTGAATTTTATCTTACGTTTGCAGAGTCTTTAGTGCCTGCGCTGGAGACCGTCTAGAAGACGGCTTTGGAGACATGCCGCTTACCAGACTCTACCATGCAGGCGCTGGTCACGTCTATACCCAAACCGGGATGTTTTAGAGATGTCAAATTACAGACCGCTTTTTATGTTAGCCACTGAATATAAGATCCTGAGCAAGGCCCTCGCTAACCGCATACAACCGCACCTTACCGCACTTATTCATAGCGACCAATGCGGCTTCCTCCCAAATCGTAGCACCTCTCTGAACACTAGACGGTTGCACTCTGTAATGACGGCCACCCCGAGCGATTACTGTCACGCAGGGTGCGTTGCCCTGGACCTCAGGCAGGCGTTTGACTCCTTATCCTGGGATTTCATGTTCGCGACGCTGAAACGGTTCAGGTTTCTGGACACATACCTTAAATGGGTCTGATTATTGTACACGTCCCCTACAGCCAGGGCCCGTACTAGTTGCTACATCTCTAATCAATACAACGTTTACAGAGGCATGAGACAAGGGTGCCCTCTGTCCCCTCTGTTATTTGTGCTAGCATTGGAGCCCCTAGCTCTGGCCCTTCGGAGATTGGCGGGCCAGCTGGGTATCTGCATTGACAGGGTACATTATCTCATATTCATCTACGCAGATGATATACTTCTATATCTATGAGATCTAACTGTTGCCAATGCCCCTCTCCCGGGTATATTGGCTATCTTCGAACGCTTGTCAGGACTGGCCATAAACCTGGTTACTTCTTCCAGGAAACGCCACACATATCCCACCTACAATTCGGCACTCACACCCTACCAGTGGCCCCCCCCACCTTTAAATACCTTGGCATATATGTGTATAGGGCACAAGAGGATCAGATTGAGGGCAATAGCATGCGGGCCATAACGGGGCTTCGTGCAAGTGTGGGGTTCTGGTCCTCCTTACTCCTGTCAGTAATGGGACGGATCGCTATCTTCAAAATTGTGATGCTGCCTCGCCTATTGTACTATTTTGTGAATCTGCCTGTGATCCTCCCACACTCCATTTTGTAACACACTTAATACCATACTGACTACTCTCATTTGGGGGGCAGGCCGGAGGCGGATAAGTCTCTGGAAACTAGAGCTGGAGACTCAGAGTGGCGGCCTAGGAGTTCCTGACTTCCGGGGTATTATTATGCTAGCCAGCTTCAGTGGTTATCCTACTGGACTGCGGGAAGAAATTTACATGAGATTGGGTTCACGCCGCAAAGACTAGATTGAGGAGAACTACACACCCTACTATTATCAAAGGTTAGGATTCCCTCGGATTGCCCTCCCCTGTTGCGGACTGCTTTACTCTGTTGGAGGAAGGCCCTGTCGTACACGTCTGCGGTGACCCCATACGCTGCAAAGATCCCTCTGCTAGGCATCCCTACACCACAGGGGCGACTCACACGGATTAGGACTAAGCATGGGCGGATTTTGCGGATCCACGATTCACGAATTTGCGAATTCACGGATCGTGGATCCGCAAAATCCGCGGATTTTGCGGATCGGCGGATTTGGGGGCGGGGCTTCCTCGAGTGTGTGGGCGGGGCCAAACGGACGGGGCTTCCATGCGAGCGCACATGCCTCTTGTGTGTATAAAAGGTCAGAGACCGATCAGAGCAGCAGATTAAGAGACAGAAGCTCCTGGTCACAGGAACAGCACGGGGATTGCGCTCGTGAAAGTCAAAGATGCAAATGCCTCTGGCCAGCATCACAGCGGATTTTCGATGGTATATTTGGGAAGAAGGCACACCTGCCCAGCCTCCACAACGCTCACGATTGTTTTTGGGCTGATGAATGAGTCACTGAATTTAATCTTCAACTAGGGCACATGCTTTATTGATATCTGTAAGTGTTTCCTGTTGAGGGTTAATTTTTGTGCCAGGACCGTCGTGCCAGAATGAACCCTGCCCTTCATATTTATTCAAGAAGACACCACCGTTTTTCCCCATCGTAAATAATTTACGATGGCGCCGGCAAGCTGCCAGCGCCATCCTGAAAAAGTTACTTAATTAGCTTCAACAGGAAGCTCCAATTGATAAAATAAAGCAGGCGCTCGAGCCCCTGCTTTATCTTATCTATTAGAGCTTCCTGTTGAAGCTAATTAAGTAACTATTTCAGGATAGCGCTGGCAGCTTGCCGGCGCCATCGTAAATTAGGCTTCAACTTTTGACCGCGGAATCCGCCGCTCGCGGATTGCGGATTTTCGGTAAATTCGCGAGAGTTCGCGGACCGCGAATTTACCGAAAATCCGCAAAATCCGCGATCGGAGCGGATTTTGCGCTCATGCTTAATTAGGACCCATGCCTGGACGGACAACGGGATTGAAGAGATTGGAGCTTCCTTTGGTGATGGCACTATGCTGGATCATGACTCTTTCATGCACCGCACCTGTACCTTTTACACTTTTATATTACATGGGACCGGGAGGGCATTTGGTGCACTGGCCATACACTGGGGTACGGGCACAAGAGGCTATTACACTCACCTCCCTTAGGGCACACTGGGTGGAAGATTCAGGGGTGGAGATCAGGGTTCAAGCATGGAAACGTATGCTGGAGCACCCCAAAAAAGTGTCACATAATGCTAGGCTCAAATTCATACAGGCAATGATACTTCATAGATCGTACCTTACACCGCAAAAGATATACTGCACATTTCCAGATGCCCCCCACTGCTGCCCCCGTTGTTGGGGAGATGAAGCAGACTTTATTCACATGCTGTGGTCCTGCCCTCACCTGCGGGACTACTGGGGGGGAGTACATCCCTCCTTGTCCATGATGACACAACTACAAGTCCCGGACGAGGCCCTGACCTGCCTTATGGACCTCCATAGACGTTTGAAGGTCCAGAAGGTGCGACTGAAGTTTCTTGACCTAGCGTTAATTTTGGCGATCAGGGTGCTCACTATGAGATGGAAGTCGCCTGGTTGTCCAACGGTGGCAGCTTGGCAGTACGACATGCTCCAATGGGGGAGGGCAGAGGGCCCAGCTCTTCGTAGGGAGGAGGAGAGAGGGCTGTGAAAGCAACACAGCTCCTTGGAATGGGAGGCTATGATACTTGAGCTGGAGGCACTAGACTTATCTCCCCCACAAGCCACAGTGTCTCAGTAATTAGAAGGGTGCCTATCTATTGTCTGTAATCCGGCCCCATTAACCAGAGACATTGTGCCACTGCCTTGTCCATTGTATCCTCTAGGAGGGTGTTTATATGCTAACTCCCTGCAATTACTGTGGCAGCTGGAGTAGTATTGACCAGGAGAGGGTTAGGGTGGGATGGGGGGGAGGGTAATGGGTTTGTATAAGTTCTAACTAGTTGAATATAATTATACACAACTTTATAAGGCCGCTGACGATACATCATACCTTCTGTTCGTTTTGTTATATGTCCAGCTCGAAACTGACCTATGTGACTCTTATACCATACAGAACAATGAAAAACAATTGGCTATGTATATTTGTGATGTGTCTATTACCATGGGAAGGGGTCAAAAAAACAAAAAAGACTGTATATAGCAGTACATTGTTTGAGATATACATGTTAATGCGGTCACCAATAAAGTGTGTTTAAAAAAAAGGATGAGTTATTATTAATAAATACCTTCTATTGCTTCTCATCTGGCATTTCTTTCTTCTCTCTCTGCAAAGGCCCAAGGAGTCTGCGCGTTGCATTGTGGATTCTGCACCTCGTATGGTAATGATATGTTTGCTTATGGGCTTAATGATACACAGAAAAGCATTAATGTGCTGCAAATTTCATACAAGATCATGCGCAATTATGCAAGCCTCTCTTCGAACACAACTGCTGCTTTGGTCTTTGTAACTTTTTGTTGATCCAAAGAAGAAGAGTGTTTTACTAGAGCTGATCTGTATGACACTTTAGCATAATTTTAATTAAAAATGAAGATTTCAGTCAGCGGCACCTTTTGATGTGAGGCTTGAACTGAAGCATGTGGTGCTTCACCATAGATGAATACGTTTGCGGTTTCATAATTATGTTTAAGCCTTATAAAAAAAAGTAGAGGGTAAAAAGCTATATGTTCTGGCTGTAATATGCGCCTAAGATATACTTTTATATCAAATACAATTGTGGAAAACCTGCACTGGAAAAGCTGGTGGCATTTAATGTATCACAGTGATATTGTCACATTTGCAACTCACAGTCTCAACATTGCAATCCCTTGTGAATCAAGAAAAAGTGGTGGGACAATGGGTCTGAACCCTTTGACCTCTAATGTAGTCACAAGGTTTGAAAGTTTACCAACCATTCGTGCCATTCGTAAACAATCACAAAGTGGAAACTCCAAAGACTTACTCAACTTGTCACTTTTAGGCACTACACCCTGAAAATATGGAGATTGGAAATACTGGTACTTTGCGAATGAAAATGTGTCTTTTCAAGTGCTGCATTTGATGAATGTCTACTGCTTCATGTATATCAACTAGCAATATTATTTTTGAATAACTTTTTATTGACAAATTCCTGGTACAATAGACATATGTATACATATATATATATATTCACTGAAAAAAACATAGGTTTTACACACGTTATAGTTAGGAAGTAGCATTTACAAAACCTATGAAATTCACTAAAAAAACCATAGGTTTTACACACGTTATAGTTAGGAAGTAGCATTTACAAAACCTATGAAATTCACTGAAAAAACCATAGGTTTGACACCAGTTATAGTTAGCTGGAAATTTTACTGATATAAAACCAATGAAATTCCACGTTATAGTTAGTTGGACTCACTATAACTTGCGCGTGTAATGCACTGCTGATGACATCACATAAATTTTTGTTTCTTTTTTCTTTTTTTGAATGTTTTTCAAGGGTTACATTACACTGAAAGGAGATCTGTTACTCTGTCACAGGGATGGTGTCATCAATGATGTCATGAGTGATGTCACTGACCATGTTATGAGTGATGTAATATGTGATGTCATCAGCAGTGCATTACACGCGCAAGTTATAGTGAGTCCAACTAACTATAACGTGGAATTTCATTGGTTTTATATCAGTAAAATTTCCAGCTAACTATAACTGGTGTCAAACCTATGGTTTTTTCAGTGAATTTCATAGGTTTTGTAAATGCTACTTCCTAACTATAACGTGAGTAAAACCTATGGTTTTTTCAGTGAATTTCATTGGTTTTTAAAATGCTAATTCAGAAATATCTCGTGTATGCAACCTATACTTTTGTCAATAAAGTTCTGGCAATATTTTTTTCGGAAACAAGCCGTTTTCTTCACTGTTCAAGTTGCATAGAGACTCCTTGTAAAGCGATACAGAATTAGAAAGTCTGTACCTTGCCTTTTTTTGAACGCATTAAAATTTGTCTGTAAATAAAAATAGCCTTTCTAAACTTTCGTGCGCGACCCGGTGTGCGCACTCTCGGCAACAGTTCTCAATAAAATGGATAGCGCATTTCCAGGCTTTCGTGCGCGACCGTGTGCGCGCACCCCCCTATATATTTCGTGAAAACTTTGCAATTTGAACTTATTGAATTTCTTCATAGACCCATCAAAGAACTTATAGTACGTCAAAGAGACTAAACCTAGGCTTCTTTTTTATTATTATGAAAATGTTCATTAAATGGAGCCGAATGTCTTTTTAAACTTTCGTGCGTGACCGAATGTACACACCTTGGTATTTTTAAAAAAAATATAAAAGGTTTTATACTTTAACAATTGTATGCTTGAATCGAGCTCAAAAGATATAATAAATCCGAATATGTTTGAATTTACTTCTTTTCACGTTTTGAAACTTCGCTTGTTGAAAATGGCAATGTATATGCACATAAGCGGCGTTCATTTGTGTTCACTGTACCCCTTGTTGTAAACAGAACGGATATCGCGAAACACTGACTGTGTTATCCCGCCAGCATAGACCCATGCACACACGTACACGACAGCCATTTTAGGCACCATGGACTCTCTGCCCGTTTGTTAAACCCCCGGCACCCCTCCCCGCGCGCACTGCTCATGCATCGGCCATAAAACCCTCTCCCTCTGCGTGACCCTGCTCTACAAGTAACCCTCCTGCTCGACCCACACCCCCCCATTTCCTCCCAAGAACACCCTTCCCCTCAGCTGACGAGCCCCCCCCAGCTGCACTTGGCCTTTCGACCCGGTCCCAAGTCCTAAGACCAAGCCTCGTGGATGTACACCCCCCCCCTTTTTTTCTGCCCAGCATAACGAAACCGTGATACACCAACCGAAGTGCCCGATCTTATCGCCTGCCCAACCTTTGATCTGATCATCCCCTCCTGCCCTCGTGTCCTGTAGGAATGTCCGGCTGAGAGATCACAATCTCTTGTTACATTCAGGAGGGGAGGATGACATCTGAGCGACTGGTATGGGAATAGGCCTGAAGCTGGGATTCCAAGCATGCTTTTTCCTACTTCAAAGCGTCTTTATTGCAATAAGGAATGTTTGTGCATCATAAACATGTGTATAAAAGACGAAGCCTCAGAGAAACTTGTTAGAGCACCTCCTGAAGACAGTATGCGAGTGTCCGAAATGACAGGCTCTCCTCATGAGAAATAAAACTCTGTTCTTGTTTTCCTGCTTCCAGCGCCCGTCTCTTTATTTGGTAATTGTTCAAGATGGGAACTAAGAGGCGTCCTGCGCCAGCAGCCTGGGCATCAGGTGCGTTATGGGCTGACTTTTCCACAATTGGCGTCCCAACGCGGGGTCCATCAGCGACATAAGGTCCGGTAAGAGAGGTCCAGACGATGGGGTGAACATCTAAACGATTGGAGTATACCTGCCTTGAGAGGGCCCTCGTCCGGCTGCCGATTGAATGAGCTTCACCGATTCCGAACGGATCTCTCTCAAGTGACCTACTGTCCTGACTGGAATCCCACAAAAATGCTGCGGTAAAAACATTGAGAAAGAGAACGATTGGGCGCTGGAAAAGGGAAGGCGAAGAATTGCCCACACGGTCCGGTCCGGGTAAGGTTAAGTAGGACGTCTTTACGTCCGATTGGTAGGATGGTTTTATCCATCTGATTGATTGATTGATTGTACTTGAAGTATTGGTTCTCTTTGAGACATTTTCTATTTGCAAACAGCGATGAATAGGAACGTTCCTCTCTCTTTGCAAATAGTGAAGGATAGGTAATGCAGACGTTTGTCCCCCATTGTAATCCGTCATGCCTATCTTTCTCCCCACTGATTGTTTGTTATCGATTTTTATCGATTATTGCTCTTTGAGATATTCCCTGTCTACAAACAGGGAAGAATAGAAATATTCTGCCCCCCTTTGCAGATAGTGAAGGATAGGTAATGCAGATTTTTGTCCCCTATTGTAATCCGTCATGCCCATTTTTTCTCCCCACTGATTGATTAATTACTTGGACATTTTATTGTTCAAGGAATAGTTCGTTCGAGGCATTCCCTGTTTGCAAATAACGCAGAAAAGAAATATTCTGTCTAATCTTTGCAAGTAGTGAAGGGTAGGTAATGTGGACCTTTGTCCCCCGTTGTAATCACTCGTGCCTATCTACTCCCCACTGATTGGTAAACTAGTTCCACCCGGACCATTTATTAGAGGTAGGTCATCTGGCTCGACCTGACGGCACCCCTAATAAAAAGAACATATGCAACAATAACGAAGTAATCACCGTATCCTGTTAACGGAAACTTTAGCATGAAATACGCTAGAAAGGAAAAAAAAAGAGAAAGAAATAAGAAAGCAAAATCAGTAGGCCACTGATGAGTTTTTCATTTCGCTACAAATAGGAAAACGCTAGAAATAGCTCACGATAAAACACATGATTTCGCTGTAAAATGAGAAACGTTAGAAATAAGCCCGTAATAAGAAACATGAAAATGGTGAGAGAAGCCAAGCTTGACATCGCGACGGCCACGAGGCAACTAGGCTTCGCCACCCCTCACTGCTCCAAACATGTCTGTCCCACCGCCTGCCACGCCCCAATAACGGTAACATGAGAAAGATACACACAGCAGATACCTACCCCCATTCTGGAAACTCCCGAAGTGCAACAGGTCCGCGGCTACGCCCATCCGGAAGACGAGATCTTCGGCACGTGTAGGGCGGGTCCTGCTGCCAGCCGTTGGCCGGGGAGGTCGTCGCATAAGGTGGGCCAGAAGAGGAGCCGAGGCCGACGGGATCCGGGCGTCCCCTCCTCTTCTTTCTTCAATAATGGCTGCGACAACACGGGGGGGATGTCTTGCTCATGCCATCGACCCCCCCCCCGTATCTCCTGGTCCAGCCCCGGCTTGGTATGAGCTCCCCGTTCGGCCCTGAAGCGGCGCCTTGCAGGCCACTGGGGGGGGGGGATGTCTTGCCTATGCCTCCGACCCCCCCCCCTCTCTCATCGCCTGGACCGGCCATCATGAATATTAACGCCGAGAAAAACGGCATGGGGTGCGCTGGGAGGGAGAGGCGGCGCGAACGAGCCTCTCCCACCTCCCCAGGTGGAGGCCCCCAGTGGCACCCCCGACGCTCCACTCACCCGACAAGGGTTCGTCTACTCTTGTGATGCAGTGACTGCTGGAACTCGTAAAATGGTGGTCGACCCTGCAGGTGCGGGCCCGGCGTGAAGGGATGGCCCGGTTGCTTGTTAGTTAAGAAATGAGTCCCACAATCAGAAGTGTTCTCCTCGACTTTGAAGATTCTATAAGAGCCACGGGGGCCCCCGACCCCCGCAGGCACCCCCGATGGGGAATGACTGCCATGATTGCCCGCGGAACGATGAAAATGTAGCCGCAAGACGTCGGCGCTCCCATGCTGGCGCCAGCCTCAGTTTGAATGACTAAAATCCTGCAGACTACAGTTCGGATCAGTTCCGGTGAAAACCCAGTATGACCCGGTAGAAAAAAATTGTTGCCTCCCTCCCCCTTTGACTGATGGTTCATACCGCCGATCCTTTCTGTTGCCCTTTAACGGAACTTTTGGACTGCCGAAAGAGGCTCTGGGCCAACCACGAGTTGGTGGAGATTTTGACTATGCCTGGATCTGCCTGGCTACACCCAAAATGGCGCTGGTACAAATGAAACTTTCAACTCCTTGTTGTACCCCGATTGCTCAGCCTTGGTGTCATGAGATATGTATGCAGTTTTTTTTTTTTAAACACAATGAATTGATATGGGATGGGTACTGATTATGTGTTCGGACAATGAATTGACATGAGATGGGTACTGATTGAACATTCGGACAATGAATTGTTGTTAAGTTTTGGCGCATCATGATTATTGAAAGTTCGAATTTCAACACTTATGATACTCGCTCACACTGAAGTTTCGATATGATTTTATTGCACTTGTCGCACTTTTTATTATGAAATCAACGACCACCGACTCCATTAGGTTTTCCACTAATAAGTATCCCCACATGTACAGTTCCAGCCTGCTCCGTGGCCGGCCCACGGGGTTGTAGGCCCGTATTTGTGCACCGACATTCTTATTAAAGATTTTTGAAAGCAAACGTAGTTGTCACGTGTAGATTGGTAAGGTTCGAATAAAAGACCACTATTTCCGATATAACTAAAATACAGGTGAAATGGCTCAGCTCGATTAGTTAAGGGTTAAAAGGGGTAGTACGCAGAAATATTGCAAATATGAACGGTCCAGGTTTTTGTTGTATGTGTTTTTCATTTTTTGTACAGCCTAAAGCACATATGTTAATATTTTACTCCTTTTCATGCTTTGAAACTTCGCTGAATTAGACCGCTACTTCCAAATGGCGTACGTGACCAGATACTGAAGGAATGCGTCTTGAAAGTGGCTGACTGTAATGTATGATATTTCACTCAGTGACTTTCAGGCCCAGGTTGTATGTTCAGAGGAACACTTACCGTTTATTAGAGGTAGATCGTTCGACTCCACCGGAGGACACCCCTAATAAAAAAGACATATATATAAAATGCGGACTAGCCGCTGTATCGTACTAGCAAACTTTAACTTAAAAATCGTTAGAGAAAACAAAAAGAATCGAGCAAAATCAGTAGGCCACTGATAGGATCTCTTTTTGACCTCGCTAAAATAGAAACATTAGGAACAACCCCTCATGAGAAATATGAAACTAGTGAGAGAAACCGAGATCGACGCCATGATGGCTGCAACATAGCTCGGCGCCGCCGCCCACCCCGCCCAAAATATTGACAAACCCTATGCAAATATTATAAATAAATAGAACACACCAGCAAAGTAACAGAGTAAAACGTTTTATTAAATAACTATTTACATGCCAGCCTGCTGCAATATGAAAACAACACTTCCAAAATGATCGACTACCTTTAAGAAGAAAAAAAGAATCTTTCATCTGGCAATTTTTCACTTATCCTGAAGATCAAAAGAAAGTAAATGCGCCAAAAGTAACCTGCACAATATGTGACTCGTTTCTCTCAAGAAGAAATCCAACAAAAAAAATTCCTTTTCCATACATACTATGGTGCGCCATGTCAAACAAATGCACCCTGTGCAATTTGCAGAGGCATCGACAAAAGCCCTGGCCACGGTATTACCATTAGAGGTGGCCAGCACATTTTCTGATCGACGACCTGTATCTCCATCGAGTGCACAGAAGGACTTGAGATATTTAACTATATATGGTCTATAACTTATGGTTTTTTCAGTGAATTTGCTCCGCCAGCCACCCCGCCCAAAATAACCACAAACCCTATGCAAATATTAAAAATATATACAACACACCAACAAAGTAACAGGGTAAAACGTTTCATTAAATAACTATTTACATGTCAGCCTGCTGCAACATCGATCCAAATGCATGACACTGTTCCTGTCAAGGTAGCATAGCTGGCGGCCTAGGGGTGGAGGACCGTTGTGCAAATACCCCGGGGAGGACTCTGGATATGCTTGATCCCAGAGATTCTTCGATGTAACTGCCTTCCACAAATGGCATAAGTCCTGGATGTTCGGTGCCATACTTGAAGGTTTGACCTAAAGACACGTCCTGCGGTGCCCTAGTCCAACCATCACATATACCTCCGCCAGGAGACGGCGTGGGGTGCACTGGAAGGGAGAGGCGGCGCGAACGAGCCTCCCCCACCTCCCCAGGTGGAGGTTTCTCAGCTACACCCCAGCACTTCACTCGACATAGACGGCCGGCTCCCAGGGTCCGGCGGAACTTTTAACCTTTTGGTGACTCTTCCATTCTGGACCTTGTCCCACAATCCGTTTGACCTGAAGACACGTCCTGCAGTGCCCTGGTCCAACCATCACATATACCTCCGCCAGGAGACGGCGTGGGGTGCACTGGAAGGGAGAGGCGGCGCGAACGAGCCTCCCCCACCTCCCCAGGTGGAGGTTTCTCAGCTACACCCCAGCACTTCACTCGACATAGACGGCCGGCTCCCAGGGTCCGGCGGAACTTTTAACCTTTTGGTGACTCTTCCATTCTGGACCTTGTCCCACAATCCGTTTGACCTGAAGACACGTCCTGCAGTGCCCTGGTCCAACCATCACATATACCTCCGCCAGGAGACGGCGTGGGGTGCACTGGAAGGGAGAGGCGGCGCGAACGAGCCTCCCCCACCTCCCCAGGTGGAGGTTTCTCAGCTGCACCCCAGCGCTTCACTCGACAAGCTGAGTTGCGCCCGCTCCTGCAGCACATTGCCTCGCTCGGCCAGCTCAATTACGCCTGCTCTTGCTATTACAGCGTCTCACCCGCCATCCGGCTGAATTGCACCCACTCTTGCGGTACAGCGACAGGCGGCTGCCACAGAGCTCAGGAAATGGCGGTCGGCTCCACAGACTTGGGCCTGGCCTGCAAGGATGGCTCTGGACAACCCTGGAACTCGGACGCTTCACTGCTACGGCATGGGCCCCATTCCCAAAAGCGTCCCATCAGCCTTGAAGATTCTACAAGAGTCACCGGGCTGTTGCATAATGCGTCATATGACACGCCGCGTTAGAGCACCCGGAAGTCCTCCGGTGCGCGAGGCGCGAAACGCAGCTTCCCGGAAGCAATCCGGGGCGCGGAGCGCGTAACGTAAGCATAACAGGTCATGTGACTTGTTAATAAAGCTTTTCATTGGTTTAGAAATATTTTTAGGAGCATATTTGACTATTTCATTAAAGACACTACACATAACCTGTTTTTCAAGTTATGTTTAATTTTAAATGAAACGGTTTACATTTTCACTTTTTATTTCCAGTAAATTTTAAAAATAAACGTTTATAGTTCCATATGCTGAACCACGTCAGCTTCCCACCCTATGTCATACAATTCTGACAAATCGGCATCCTCATCATGTTCTTCATCATCCTCAGGATTTAAATCATCTAAGGGATCCACTTCCACTGATGTTTCAATGACAAGTTCAACGATAAGATCGAGATCAACGGATTGCTCATTATCACTCATGGTTAATGTTGTCGTTATCTTTAAAGAAAGAGAACAACAATGAGATGTTGCAGAGTAAGAGACAAATCTCAGAGACTATAATAGTAAAATTGTTTAACAAGAGTAACATTTTGCAGCTATTATTTAGCCATGTCCAGCGATGCTGAGGAGGTGAGTCCTATGTCCAAGTTTTCAGTGAACAGGACTCATCTCTTTTTAACCTTGGATAAGCTTCACCAACTCTGTGTCCCCTGCTCATACTTAAATGTAAAGGGGCAGATTTATGTTAACTGGCGCATCCCCAGAGATGCACCAGTTAATGTGCACCGCTGCTCTGCCACCCATGGTGTGCCGCATTTACAATGTGGAACACCATTGACCAAAAACAACACAGATGCGTCACGCATCTGTGCCGCAAAAGCAGCACATTGCAGGAATCACGTCATAAGCGCGACATGTCTACTGTAATGCACAGGAGCAAGCCACACATTGCAAGGTGCATCACTCCTTATGCCTGTTTCAAACAGGCGTAACGATTTGATTGCGCAATGCTATAAAGCTGACTCAGTGAAATCTTCTAAATTTCACTGTGTTAGTTTTACAGGGCTTTCATGCAAATGAATGCCCACCCTGCAACAAAACGCCTATATGAAACCTGACGCAGGTTTCATGTGGTGTGGAAAATGAAAATGTATATGTACGTAATTGGCGTTCATTTGTGTTCACCCTCACCACTATTGGAGTTAAAGCGAAAGTCACGGCACAGTGGCCCCGCCATCTTGCCCCCTTTTAGGCCCCATCACGAACATAGATAGCCCCACATAGCAAAACGTGATCTTATCGTTTGCCCAACTTCAGATCTGAACCCCCCCCCCTTTTTGGTCTCATGTCCTGTCGGAATGTCCGGCTGTAGATTACAATCACATGTTACATTTGGGAGGGGAAACGACATCAGAGCGACAAATATTAGAAATATACCACACGACAGCAAAATAAATATATTATATAATATATAATTTTATATATAATATTATATAATATAATAAAAAACAAAATAACAGGTCAAAACATTTTTATTCTTGAACAAAAATATATTAAAACAACTATGGAGAACCATTACGCGAATAGTTTTTTTTTTTTTGCAATGTCTGCATTCGTATTAGATAAGAAACTTGCCTTGAAAACAGTGCATTTCTGAATAAACATTTCAAATATACACGTTCTCTCTTTTAATCCATAATCTCAACTGAAATGATTGTATATTGAAACAGTATTTATGTGTTCCACGTAACTTCAGCTGTACTAACTTAATATTTTCTTTTGTCGACCTGATTTACTCATACTAGAACCCACAGGCCTATAACAGCCCGTGAACCCTTTCTTTTACGGTACATGACAAAACAAACAATTACAGACTTACCTTTACCAATGCTTTGTACGATGTACAACAGTGACAGTCACAAAATAGATATTCGTTTGACGGAAGTCTCAATTATGCTGCTATCACTGCAACCAAAATTCAATGGCACAGATATCCAGTCAATACAGACTCATATATGTCTCTTCATGTATTCAAATATACATTTCAGTTCGTTGTCCCTCACAATATTTTCAATGTCACATAAAAGTCACCCATCACCCACTGCCATCTCTGGCTGTTTCCATGGTAACACCTCATTCTGCACCTGGCTGAAGGTACAGGTCAAAAGTTCATATCTCAACATTCTACAGCAAACTAACAACACTGTTTTCCCTCCAGAAACACCTGCCTATCCACAGCTCTGTTACATGTCATTTTTTTCACACCCAATACTACTTTTTCTTTTACATAACATTAACATGCAACGTAGTCTTCAATCTTCATGTATTAGAATCAACCAATCATCTTTTGTTTTTCAACCACACCAAGCCTCATCCATTTTTTTATCCTGACTTTCAGCTTCTAACTTCCATTCCACTTCCAGAACCCATCGGAGTACGAGTGCATCTGCCTTGAAAATGAAGGTTTGGCTTTTAGGACACAGCTATATTCACTGGAGTGGAAAATATGCAGCAAGCAGACGAATTTCCAACCTTGATTTAGCAAATGTGCAGATAACGTGGATTGGGCAAAGAGGATTAAGATGTCACCAATTAATACCATTGGTGAAAACTTTTATGCATCTCCCAGAACCAGACCATATAATTGTGCACTGTGGTGGGAACGATCTAGGCACATTGACTGGGGTAGGTCTGGAAATGCTTCTAAAAGACACCTTTCGACAATTGATGACACTTTTTCCTCGAACTGCCTTGGTATATTCCGATATATGCCAAAGACAGAAATGGAATTGGTCCAATCAACATTGTGCACAAATTGAGAAAGCAAGGAGACATGTAAATAAATCTGTTTCTGCTTTCCTCAGAGATTATAGCATGGGTTCTATTTACCACAACAACTTGCGTTACCACATGCAAGACATCTATAGGACAGATGGTGTTCATTTCACGGATGAGGGAAACAGAATCTTCCTCTGCAACATCAGACTCTGCATCGGTACATACTTATAAATGCAGAAACAACTCAATTAACACAAGGGCTCTTTTCAGAGCCACCTTATATCAAAGCACTCAAACTTCTGATTTATCTCCATTTTCACACTCTTGTAAATAGGTGTGCACGCCAGAGTGCGCGCACCACGCAACTTTTTTCCCCCAAAAAATATATATATTTTCGCCTTTAAGGACCTTACTGCACACCCTGAGAAAACCTACGCAGCAAAACAATCTCTACCTTCTCCCCTTTCCATGTTCCAACGCTTTGAAATGACAATATATTTACTCGCAGTGACAAAATGGCGGTCAACACTTACTGATTTCGATTCGAATCGAACGTTAACAGACGTCACGCAGCAAAAAAAAAATTCCGCTCGCGCGCAGCCGCTTGAGTGCGCGCACCCGTCCGCGCTTATAGATATATAATTGACTTTGACTTTAATTTTCTCAGCAACTACTGAACGGATTTACACCATTCCACAAAAAGCGTAATCTGCGAGCCGGACTCTACAGTTTTGCCAAATTTCTTATAAATCCATTCAGCCGTTCGACCTGTAGCCGTGTCTAAACGTCCTATGGAAAATAACATGGAGAAAACACGTTTTGGGACCCCCCTTTTACCTCAGCCCCCGCTTGACGAATCCCCCCCAAACTTTCAGGGAAGGAGCGGAGCGGACCGAGCCATCTTCTTTGAGATATTCGCAAAGATTCATCCACCAGGGCCAAAGTTAATCCAAATAGAATGTTGACGATTTCCTATGGAAACTAGGTCCTAACTATAACTACCTACTGGCGACCGCCAGTAGGTAATGTATATATATATATATATATATATATTTTCAAAGCACGCGTCCTCCACTCTCAAGAACGACGTCCAGGCCAGCTTAGTTTCAAAAACCGGTGTTTATTTCACAGCCCACTCAACGTTTCGGTAACCACTTCCCTTGCTCACGAGCAAGGGAAGTGGTTCCCGAAACGTTGAGTGGGCTGTGAAATAAACACCGGTTTTTGAAACTAAGCTGGCCTGGACGTCGTTCTTGAGAGTGGAGGATGTGTGCTTTGAAAACATAGGGAGTGGCGCTCCCGTCCTGGCCCGCCGCTGCAAGTGGCCACTTATGCTTCGCGCCAAACACAGAAGTTGGATATATATATATATTCACTGAAAAAACCATAGGTTATAGACCATATATAGTTAGGAATTAGCATTTACAAAACCTTGAAAATTCACTGAAAAAACCATAGGTTATAGACCATATATAGTTAGGAATTAGCATTTAAAAAACCTTATTTTACTCACACAAAACCATTGAAATTCCATATATAGTTAGTTGCACTAACTATATATTGCGCACCCGCAATCCACTGCTGATGATGTCACATATTACATCATTCATGACATGGTCAGTGACATCACTGATGACATCACTGATGACATCTCAAATGACATCACTGATGACATCACTGATGACAACATCCAGTGACTGTATTTTTCTGTAAAGTTAAAATATGTCTTACATATTGAAGAATGAGTGGATGTATAAGTGTCTGGATGAAGGATTTAGTAGGTGCGTGACTGACTGTATGAGTGAGTGATTAAATGTGTCTCACTGAATGCATGGGTTAGTGACTAAACTGTCTTAATTTGTGCATCATTATGTCTGTTGTGATGTAAACTGCTGCATGTGTTGATCATTAGCTATACGAGAGGCTATATGTGTTATTAATTGGTTGCCCAAGTATTTCTATGGGAGATTGAGTTTGTGTGGGGGTGGCTGGAAGGTGTGTGACTCTATGCATAGATGTGTGAGCAGTTTATTCACTAGGTGTATGAGTTCAAGACTGCATGTGGAAACAGCTACATGGGCAGTTGACTGTGTGCATGAGTGTATTGATGAGTGAATGGATATCTCAATGCTACATGTCATAGTAAGTACATATGTTAAACACAGTACATGTGAGAGTTGGCATATATAAATAACTGTGCATGAGAGCCACTGAATGAGTGAGTGGTTGTATCGATCATTGTGAACTTGTATCAGGGATTGTATAAGAGAGTAAATATGTGTTAGTATATGTTTCAATAAGTAAGGTGTGTTTAACTGTATAGTTGAAGAAATGGAGGTGAGATTGTTTCTTTGCATGACTGACTGGGTGTGTGAGTAACTCCATGGATGAGTGGCAGTGTGTGAGTGTCTGTATACACTGAGTGTATCTAAGGTTATATTAGAGTCTGAAGAGGTTTATCGTATTAGCACAAGAATGATGTCAAATGAGATGTCATCAGTGATGTCATCAGTGATGTCATTTGAGATGTCATCAGTGATGTCATCAGTGATGTCACTGACCATGTCATGAATGATGTAATATGTGACATCATCAGCAGTGGATTGCGGGTGCGCAATATATAGTTAGTGCAACTAACTATATATGGAATTTCAATGGTTTTGTGTGAGTAAAATAAGGTTTTTTAAATGCTAATTCCTAACTATATATGGTCTATAACCTATGGTTTTTTCAGTGAATTTTCAAGGTTTTGTAAATGCTAATTCCTAACTATATATGGTCTATAACCTATGGTTTTTTCAGTGAATTTCAATGGTTTTTTAATAGCAAATATCATAAGCTGTCGAATGTCAAGTACGTGGTAAGTGAAAACATTTTCGTGTTTATGCACACTGATCTGCTTTGAATGGTGCCCCCCCCCCCCTCATTTCTATTACGAGTACTCTCTCTTTGCAGATAGTGAAAGGTAGTTAACGCAGGCCTTTGCCCCCGTTGTAATCCGTCGTGCCTGCTTCTCTCTCCATTTGATTGATTGTTATCCAAGTATTTACTGTTTTAGAATTAGTTCTCTTTGGTTCATTCTCTATTTACAAACAAACACAGAGTCGCAATACTCTGTTTAGTCTTTGCAGATAACGAAAAATCGTGTAAAAAAAAGAAAAGGAATCGAGTAAAATCAGTAGGCCACTAATGGGATCTCTTTTTGACCTCGCTAAAATAGAAACAAATACCAACCTTGGGACACGTTTCAACGGCATGGCAAGAATAAGAGCTCTTTTGTCTCAGAGAGAGGTGGCCTTGAGTTCGGCGCGTGAAACTTTCGTACTTCACATAGCGAACACCCGTACAGAGGTGCACACCCTTTTCAATTAAGATTTGCCTTTCAATTTCAGCAACATGTTTCCGATTATCTTTAACGCATCCTCCACAAAGTCCCTGGCGCACTTTTTTAAAGTTGTTACCAGTGGTCTCGTGACTTCATTTGAGAAAATCTTTGGAGTCATCCCTGCTTCCTTTCATTCCATTTTCTCCACTCTGGTTCGTGGATTGGCATTTTTACTTGCATTACCAGCGGACGCTCTTGTGCTTTTTTACATTTTTAAATATGGATGTCCCTCCTATGCAACCTCACACCCTGCAGCTGCTGACACTGTTCCGCAATCGCATGCTAGAATATTATGGCACAATGCCGTTGGCGATATTAAGCACGGCATATGGATTATCTTTTCGATTCTCCTACTTCACCTGTGTCCAGCCTGTATTTCACTGCCTGACCTGTGATTTCGATTGGGCCATTGATTTGTGTCTCTGCGGACCGGTTTCTCCTGACGTCGACTTTAATCAGCTGATGACTCCTATCATTACTCACGAGTTGGTTTGTCCTGGCGAAAGGATTATGGCTGTGGCATTGATGCATGGACTACTTGGTCCCTGGAATTTACTGGCGGCAGCACAGTCTTTCTTGGAACAGAGCTTTCTTGAAAACCCACCGAGCTGTCCTCTGATGGTGATAGAGGATCCGGTGCTGGGAGAGCACGTATGTTCTTTTCCGCTTTTAAATTGGATGGCTGAACTGTTTTCGGATGAAGACGGTGACTTCCTATTGGAGGCTGTTGCAGCTTATTTTGCATACACAGTTATGTCATAGACCTTTTTCATGTTTGATATGCTGAGTACTAGCATTTCATTGACAATTCATTGACTTATTTGTCAAGTTTTTATTATTTACCTTGCCTATTGGCTTAAGACTCGATAAAGTACTTGGCTGTTTTATTTTTCTTTAGCATTAAATTTTCCTAGTTTTTAATGCTTTACCTTGCGGACCGTCCACATATAAACTTGCAATCTGCTCTCATGAGATGGCACTTCTATTATCTTATTCAGTTCGTTTCCGGATCATGGGGAGGTGTCATCTAGGTCCTGGATATCTTTACACCGTGTTAAGTTAGCATGGGCTCATTACCGGTTTAAATGCCATTTTTCCTTTTTTGCAACTTCTGCACAAGACACTTAGTTGTTGCTTTAGCTTTCCACCTAGTAGTTCATCGTGGTTTACATGAGAATAATATGTTATTGGTCTACTATCTGCTCTACTTGTTAAACTATATCTGTACAGCGAGTGCTAAAGTTTCAAGAACAACACGATACAGAATTGTTATGAGGTCTGATCTCCACGACTTCATACTCATAACATAAGTGCAACTTCTGCCAATTCTGGGCATGAGGCGGGTTTTATATTGCTTTGCCGAACACACATACACAACAGTTGATGCGGTTCACATGAAGAGAGAGCTGGTGTATGCTGATGTGATTCCTTCAAATCTAAGACACTAAAGTATGGGCACGCCCTAAACCAACACAAAGAGACCTTCTTAGCAAATAATATAATATGTGTATTAGGGAGGGTGAGATATAAGCAGCCGCGGGCCGTGGAGGGAGTTACGATGGGGCAGGGAGGCGGGGAGGGGGAGAAGCAGGGTGGAGCCCTCTCTACCTTGCCCCTCCCCCTCCCCGCCTCCCTGCCCCACCGTAACTCCCTCCACGGCCCGCGGCTGCTTATAAGTGTTGCTAACTCTTATTCATTTACAGCATGTTAACATACTGTCACCATTCGCTTTTTATGTACTAGTAACTATGCTGGTAATTTTGCTACTGATAATATGTGTACTTTTATTATCTAAGGTACTACGCCTGAGAAGACGGCATTAGTAAATAAACATTTCAAATACACATCTGTTCTTCTTAACTCCATGTTCTGGTTTCTAAGAAATCTATAACGACCGACTGTTCATGAGTTCCACGTATCCTGAGGTACTATAAGTTCATATTCTGGATTGTCTAAACATTGAGAGTTTGTTATATCCAATGTGACACTGTACCTAGCTTGCTAAGGAGTTTTTGATTACTAACGTGAGTTTTGGGACACCCTAATTCGCCGAGGTTCCAATCCTCTGTCCACAGTTCTGTGTGAGAACAGAAACCCTGCGACAGGGGCACCCCCGACCCTTGCTGGAGCTTCATCACACTTGCGATACAACTCCAGCAATGCATTCGCCGAGGTTCCAATCCTCTGCCCACAGTTCTGTGTGAGAACAGAAACCCTGCGACAGGGGCACCCCCGACCCTTGCTGGAGCTTCATCACACTTGCGATACAACTCCAGCAATGCGCCACCTTTACGGCACAGATACATCACGCATCTGTGCTGTTTTTGCCCCATGATGCGCCGCATTGTAAATGCAGCACACCATAGGTGACGGAACAGCGGCACAGAATGACTAACACATCCCTGGTGATGCGCCAGTCATCACAAATGTATCCCTATGCTTCTTATCTTGTTAGAGATGAACCGCCATATGTATCATCAAAGTTTTTTGCATTTCCTAAATAGCGAACTTTAAGGAATAAATAGCGATTCTTTACCATTCCTAGTTTGCGATGAGCTATTTGCTAATTAGCCGAATGTAGCCCAATGAAGCCCAATGTAGCCCAATGTAGCCCAAAGATGGCCGCCAGACACACAAAAAAACAAATGTAGCCCAAATATCAGCCAGATGTAGCCCAACTATAGCCCAGTGACAGAATGACCAATCAGCTTCGCAAACCTCCGTTACGCGAAGCGGAGCGCTGTTACAGATATATATCTTTTTTTGAACGTTAATTTCTCAAAATCCACTGGAGCACATATATTGAGACCTAGCAAAGGCACATCGGGCTACCAGTCCCTAATATTTTGCCAAGTTTCGTGCAAATCCATTCAGCCGTTCGATTATTATTATTATTTTTTTTTTTTGCCCCGCGGGGCCCTTTTAAAACCTCCACATCAAACCTAGGGGGTCAGCGAGGATCTACTATGCCCCCTTATAGTTATTTCCCCCTTTGTTTTGACCTCCTCTTGTCTCTCGATCCTACCGAGAGACAAGATGGCGGCCGCTACGGACTGTTTGGAATGTTGACAGACGCCGGAGAACCAATCAGCTTCGCTTCACAAAGCTCCGTTGCGCGAAAAGTCCGCGTCCTGGGCCGCTGCCCAGTCCGCTGTTACAGATATATATCTTTTTTTAAACGTTAATTTCTCAAAATCCACTGCAGCACATATATTGAGACCTACAAAAGGCACATCGGGCTACCAGTCCCTACAATTTTGCCAAGTTTCGTGCAAATCCATTCAGCCGTTCGGGCTAAAAGTGAGGCCAACCGCCCTATGGAAATTAACATGGGAAAAACGCGTTTTGGGACCCCCCTTTTTTCTCGGCCCCCCCTTGACGAACCCCCCCAAAATTTTCAGGGGCTGCTCAGAAACAAAATGTGCCATTTTCCTGAAAATTTCAGCCAATTCCGTCCACAAACGCCAAAGTTATTAGACATAGAATTTTCAAAAAACCCATAGAGAAAAAATCCTAACTATATATACCTACTGGCGACCGCCAGTAGGTAATATATATATATATATGTATATATATATATATATATATATATATATATATATTCACTGAAAAAACCATAGGCTTGAGGCCTGTTATAGTTAGGAATTAGTATTTAAAAAACCTTAGAAATTCACTGAAAAAAAACATAGGTTTCAGACATTTTATAGTTAAGAACTAGCATTTAAAAAACCTTTGAAATTCACTGAAAAAACCATAGGTTTTAGAGGTGTTAAAGTTAGCTGGACATTTCACTCATATAAAACCATTAAAATGCCCCTGTTTTAGTTAGTTGTACTGTCTATAACTCACGCGCCCGCAATCCACTGCTGATGATGTCACATATTACATCATTCATGACATGGTCAGTGACATCACTAATGACATCACTGATGACATCATCCACGAGACAATCTGATACATCTTATCATACACTAGTATAACCTTTCAAAACTCATTATAAAATATGGAGTACCCTATTTGAAACCATTGACACACCAATACATGTTTCTAGAAAACCCACTCAGTGATTCCTAAATCTACACACACATCTAAACACTTACCTATAGATTCACTCATACATGCTAACAAAGATCAATAGAACACTATTAAATATGCTTATAGACCTACATCAACATTACACACCAGCACACATTCTGTTCACTTATGCAGACATTCTACTCACTTATGCAAACACTTGATCATACTTATATTTACTAAGCTACACACTTACCCAAACACCACTTTATGTATTCATATAGATAGTAAGCCATACTTAGTGTGTTATAAAATCACTATTACAAGCAGGTTTCTTGCTCTCTCTTCCAAAAACTAAAGCAGTTTGCTATGGTAGGGCAGGAGCCGCGAGGCTCCCTTCCTACCATAGCAAACTACAGTGTCCCGGGGGTGGGCACCCCGGGACACTGCAGGAGCCGGCCCTGGGGGGTGACGGTCCCCAGGGCCACCACAAGGCTCCAGGAGGGGGGCTGCGCGGCCCCCCTCCCAATATTTAAAAGCCCCGGGGAGTAGTGGCCCCCGGGGCTGGGGGTCCGTTACGGAAACCCCAATTTAAAAATGTAGTGCCCCAGAGAGGTGGCGGTCCCCGGGGCGCGAGGGGGGGGGCTTGAGCCCTTCACACAGGTTTTTTTTTTAAAAAAGAAACCCCGGGATGGCGAACCCCAGGGTTGCGGGGGGCCGTTAGCCACCCACATACGTAAAGTAAAAGCCTCGGGTGGCAAGCCCCGGCTATGGGGGCCCCTTTGGGCCCCCCATTATAATAAAACACATTGCCCCCGGGCATTGGCCCCCCGGGGCCTAATTACAAATTTCTCTGGCTTCGTTTTTTTTCTCTGGGATACGCGTACCCTACACGTATCCCGCGTATCCTTGTGGGACCCCCTGAGCAGGCCTAGGGGGCCAGGGTGTTTCTACCCTGCCCCTTTTGCGCCTTTTGCACACTTGTTTTTCAGTTTTCTTGTGCCTCAGTTCTACCGAGACACAAGATGGCTACCAACACTTCCTGGTTTCGAGTGTTGACAGACAGTTGACAGCCAATTAGTACGCAGCTCGTGCTCGTAAAGGTACGCGTATAATCCTCGGACGGTACTTTGTCTACAGATATATCTATGATTTTACTTTTGATTTCCTAATGAACTACTGCATGGATTTACACCATTTAACAAAAAGCATCATCTGCGAACCAAACTCTGCCCTTTTGCCAAATTCGGTGTAATTCCGTTCAGCAGTTCGAGCTGTAGCCCGTCTTAAAGGTCCCTATGGAAAATTGCATGGGGAAAACACGTTTTAGGACCCCCCTTTTCTCTCGGTCCCCGCTTGACGAATCACCCCGAAACTTTCAGGATAGGAGCTGAGCGGAGCGGGCCATCGTCTTGGAGAATTTCGCAAAGATTCGTCAACCGGCGCTAAAGTCATTCCAAATAGAATGTTGCGGATTTCCTATGGAAACTAGGTCCTAACTAAGCATGGGCGTAAAATCCGCTCCGATCGCGGATTTTTCGGATTTTCGGCAAATTCGCAATCCGCGAACTCTCGCGAATTTGTCGAAAATCCGTGAATCCGCTCGCGGCGGATTTTTTGCTTGGTTGCGGCGCGCGGCATGGTGCACGGCGTTCACTTTCCGTCATTTAGCGTTTGCCGAGTTGTTTTTCTTTGCGAGTGACGCGCCATTTTAGATCTTGCTGCGTGTTCCCGCGGGAGTTTAGCGCCCGCGAATACGTACTCGCGGCTTGCCACCTTGCACAGCACACCTCGCGAGAGTTCGCAATTGCGAACACGTAGTTGCGGCGGAAAGGAACAATCTCGCACTTGCGAAATAGAGATTTTGCAATTTCGCACAAGAAAATCACCAGCAAACAGGATAAACCTTCAGAAAATTATGATTTTTATCAGAATCACTCCTCAGGTTGACATTTGCATGGCCTTTTTTTTTGCAAGGAGTCCATTTTGGGGGGGGGGGAGGAAGGAAGTGCCCCACAGTCTCCAACTTCCTGTTCCTGTCCAGCAGGCTCCTCCCAGTGCTTTGTCCATCTCCTGGTCACTTTCATTTGGATCTGGAGCTGGAAGGATTACTTTTTGTGGGTGCTGCTGGATATTTGGATTTGAGGCCTTTTTGACTGTCTTTGGATCACTTTTGGATTAGAAATCAACTTTCACAAGTAAGTTTGTTTGGGGCATTACAGTTGCTGCAAGTAAAATTTTGGAACTTTTTCAGAACATTAAATAAATTATATTGTGGGCAGCCACAGTATCCAGTAGGACCAGGGTTGGTTAGGGGTGCATGATACAAATGTTTTGTTGAATTTAAACACCATTGAGGCCATGGATGGGCTGGGATTGTGCTGATTTTTGTCGTTTTTTTGGGCCTGCTGGTGTGGCCCTTTGCCCAGGGGTGGTGAGTGTTGCATAGGCCTAGTCTTTCTGTGGGGTGTCTTCTTGAATTTAAACATAATTGAGGCCATGGATGGGCTGGGATTGTGCTGATTTTATTGTTTTTTGTCGTTTTTGGGGGGGTGCTGGTGTGGCCTTTTGCCCAGGGGTGGTGGTGCATGGACTGAGTGTGCCTGTGGTGTGGTCTCACTCTCTTTAATGTAAACATCATGGATGGCATTGGATTGTGGTGATTTCTGGCTGTTTTTCTGTTTTTTGGGGGTGTACTGTTGATGTGGACTGGCCATGTGGGTGGTGGTGGTGGCCATCTTGAGTGCTGGCTGGTACAGGCAACATGTGCTTGGGGTGTAAGGGAGGGGCCATTTTGAGGAGAGGCAGTGTCTGAGGCCTGCACTTATTTTGCCTACTTTTCATCCATTATGCCCAGGGGTAGTGAGTGTTGCATGGGCCTAGTGTTTCTGAGGGGTGTCTTCTTGAATTTAAACACCATTGAGGCCATGGATGGGCTGGGATTGTGCTGATTTTATTGTTTTTTGTCGTTTTTTTGGGCCTGCTGGTGTGGCCCTTTGGCCAGGGGTGGTGAGTGTTGCATGGGCCTAGTCTTTCTGTGGGGTGTCTTCTTGAATTTAAACATAATTGAGGCCATGGATGGGCTGGGATTGTGCTGATTTTATTGTTTTTTGTCGTTTTTGGGGGGGTGCTGGTGTGGCCTTTTGCCCAGGGGTGGTGGTGCATGGACTGAGTGTGCCTGTGGTGTGGTCTCACTCTCTTTAATGTAAACATCATGGATGGCTTTGGATTGTGGTGATTTCTGGCTGTTTTTCTGTTTTTTGGGGGTGTACTGTTGATGTGGACTGGCCATGTGGGTGGTGGTGGTGGCCATCTTGAGTGCTGGCTGGTACAGGCAACATGTGCTTGGGGTGTAAGGGAGGGGCCATTTTGAGGAGAGGCAGTGTCTGAGGCCTGCACTTATTTTGCCTACTTTTCATCCATTATGCCCAGGGGTAGTGAGTGTTGCATGGGCCTAGTGTTTCTGAGGGGTGTCTTCTTGAATTTAAACACCATTGAGGCCATGGATGGGCTGGGATTGTGCTGATTTTATTGTTTTTTGTCGTTTTTTTTTGGCCTGCTGGTGGGGCCCTTTGGCCAGGGGTGGTGAGTGTTGCATGGGCCTAGTCTTTCTGTGGGGTGTCTTCTTGAATTTAAACATAATTGAGGCCATGGATGGGCTGGGATTGTGCTGATTTTATTGTTTTTTGTCGTTTTTGGGGGGGTGCTGGTGTGGCCTTTTGCCCAGGGGTGGTGGTGCATGGACTGAGTGTGCCTGTGGTGTGGTCTCACTCTCTTTAATGTAAACATCATGGATGGCATTGGATTGTGGTGATTTCTGGCTGTTTTTCTGTTTTTTGGGGGTGTACTGTTGATGTGGACTGGCCATGTGGGTGGTGGTGGTGGCCATCTTGAGTGCTGGCTGGTACAGGCAACATGTGCTTGGGGTGTAAGGGAGGGGCCATTTTGAGGAGAGGCAGTGTCTGAGGCCTGCACTTATTTTGCCTACTTTTCATCCATTATGCCCAGGGGTAGTGAGTGTGCATGAGCCTAGTGTTTCTGAGGGGTGTCTTCTTGAATTTAAACACCATTGAGGCCATGGATGGGCTGGGATTGTGCTGATTTTATTGTTTTTTGTCGTTTTTGGGGGGCTGCTGGTGTGGCCTTTTGCCCAGGGGTGGTGGTGCATGGACTGAGTGTGCCTGTGGTGTGGTCTCACTCTCTTTAATGTAAACATCATGGATGGCATTGGATTGTGGTGATTTCTGGCTGTTTTTCTGTTTTTTGGGGGTGTACTGTTGATGTGGACTGGCCATGTGGGTGGTGGTGGTGGCCATCTTGAGTGCTGGCTGGTACAGGCAACATGTGCTTGGGGTGTAAGGGGCCATTTTGAGGAGAGGCAGTGTCTGAGGCCTGCACTTATTTTGCCTACTTTTCATCCATTATGCCCAGGGGTAGTGACTGAGTGTTGCATACTTGCATGTCCCACTCCCTAGTCTTTCTGTGGGGTGTCTTCAATGTAAACATCATGGATGGCATGGGATTGTGCTCATTTTTCTGTGCTTTGTCGATTTTTTGGGGTGTATAACTGAACTGATGTTCCTCTGTCTTCCATTGCTTTTAGGTGCACAAAAAGACTCAAGAGAACCACCAGTGCCAGGAAGAAGTCCTGCAGCGGTGTGTGTGTGCAGCATAACGTCACGCGACGTCACGTCTGGACACAGAACCCTCTGCAACTCGTGCAACTGCTGCCGTGCTGACCTGCTCTGAAGAAGATGGCCCCCAAAAAAGTAACCCGTAGCTCCTCTAGCAAGAAAGGTGCCAGTAAGGAGCAGAAGAAGCAAGTTACCAAGGACACTGGTGTGCTGCCCGCCCCTTTTTTTGGGAGTAAAAAAAAAAGTATGCCTGCAGCAGCAGCAGCGGGATCTGCTGGGGACCAAGCTGGCAGCAGCACCCCCGCTCCATTGGGCTCAGTGCCACCACCACCACCACGCCAACTTAAGTCCAAGCCCTTGAGTGCTGCAGAGGCAGCCAGTATAGTTGTTCAATCACCATCGACCAGTGATGTTGGCTCATCGCAATAAAGCAGCAGCAATGTCCCTCAATCAACACAGGTTGTTGTAGCTCATCTGACGAGTGTTGAACAACCACAGCCGCAACAACAATCACATGTGCAAGTACAAGCCCAAGTACATGTGGAAGGAGAGGCAGCGCAAGGAGATGCGCAAGCAGAGGTGCATGGAGGGTCACAACAAGTGCCCACAATAGTTGTTTCTCCCGAAGTAGGGGCACATCAGGAAATCGACAATCAAGGCGAGGTATCATTTGAGGAAGCCACTCCTCCTGATGATCCTTCATTGTCTTCCACACCCCTAGCAAGGAAGAGATCAAGGGTGGTGTCTACATCTTCTTCAAGCACACCTCCTTCTGATGATACGGATCAAACTTGGGAACCAGCACCACAGCCGTCTGAGAGTGAGGCACACCATGATCCGACAAAGGTAGTTAAGCGTAAAAGGAAGCTCGTCCAAAGTCTCAGAGTTATAGAGTGTGATGAGTCTCAACAAGAAGTGGCGGATACTGCTGCTGATGAAGACTCTGCCAACGACGACCCAGTCATCATAAAGGTCACTGCAGCCCCAGCGGGCATGCAGCAAACAGACATTTTGACCCTAGCCCGAAGAGCTGCTGAGTGTGATGATGATGATAATGTTGTCGATGAGGAGGCAGTGGAAACACCACAATCATTGGAGTTAAGTAGTACACCAACTCGTCCCGCTTCCATACTTCTTTCTGGCAAGAAGAGACCTCCGTCAACCTCGACCTTAATTAGTGGCGGTGAAAGTGCAAAACGTACAAAAGTTGGGCAATCCAGATCCTCCACTTCATCTGGCATTAGCTTCATGACCACCACCACCAGTATCGCCGCCTCCTCCATGTCCCACAGACACTTCAAGTCCCCAGTTTGGGACTTCTTTACTGTTTGTCCAAAAAATCCAAAGTTTGCCATTTGTACCATTTGTAAGCAAGCAGTTAGTCGTGGTAAGCCAGGTACCAACTATGGTACCGGAGGCCAGAGAGGTCATCTTAGGAGACAGCACACTGTCAAATGGTTTGCGCACCTAGATGCGATCAAGAAAGGCCAAATTCAAGGAAACGTTGATGTTTCATCTGATGATGACGAGCAGGAAGAAGACGTGTCAAACACTTCCCTTACACCCAGTACCCCTGTCAGCAGCACACCCAATGTGAGGCACACTAAGAGTGTTGGAGCGAGTGAGACACCAACGCACAAAAGTTCACCAGCGAGCAAAATTGGGTCAACGAAGTCATTATCAGCCCGTAAATGCTTGGTCCAGGGCAACATTAGAACAATGCTTACTTCAGACGTGCCATATGAACGCAACCACCCACTGACGCGTCTGTATAACACTAAGCTGGCTAAAATGCTAGCTGTGGACCTTCTACCTTTTTCTTTTGTAGAAGCGGTAGGTTTTCTTGAATTAGTGGCAACGCTCTGCCCTAAATGGAAGGTTCCGAGCCGGTTCTATTTTGCCAGAGTTGCGGTTCCAGCACTACATGAAGATGTGCTGGAGGCGATTGGGGCAGCTTTGCAGAAGAGTGCTGTTCACACAGTACATCTGACAACAGACATGTGGACCAGTGGCGCAGGCGCTGATTACATGTGCATCACTGCACACTGGGTCTCTTTTTCAGGTGTTATAGCAAAGCTAAACGCAGGTGTTGACCCGGACAAAGTTTTCAAAGCTGCTCGGAAACATGCAACACTAGCCATGTTTGGCTTGGAGAAAAGTCACACAGCAGAAAACCTTTTGGAAGAGTTTAACAAAAAGGTGTTGAAAATGCTATCCCCCCTAAAACTCAAGATTGGTTATGTTTCCACGGATAATGGCGCCAATGTAGTTAAGGCCATGTTGAAGGGTGACCATGTTAGAGTGCCGTGTTTGGCGCACTGTATCAACCTGGTAGTTCAAAAATTCTTGATGGATAAACAGAGTACAGCGTTCGAGGTAATGGCCACCTGCCGCAAAATGTGCAACCATTTCAGCCATTCTTTTAAGGCCCGGAAGCATCTGCGGAGACTGCTATTTATACGTGGAATGCCAGTGAAAGCACTCATCCAGGAGGTGGCAACACGTTGGAACTCAACCTTCTACATGCTTGAGCGTCTGTATGAGCAGTATACGGTACTCGATCACTATTTCTTCACAGAGGGTACATCTCAGAAGGAGGACCTGCGGATGAGTGCGGCGCAATGGGACATAGTTAAAAGCCTGACAGACATGCTTCGTCCTTTTGAGTTCTTCACGCGTGCAGTCAGCCAGGAGGACTGTAATTTGGGAAAAGCTATCCCATTGTTGTGCATGCTGGAGCACCAACTGATGGCGGTGTCTTCTGAGTTTGAAAAAGATGAAAAAAAAAAGACCATTTTATTTTGTCTGAGAAATTATTAGAGCGCCTACGTGGTGATGAACGTCTTGAAAAGATCAAGTCAGATCAGCATTACATTTGTGCTACTATTCTGGATCCACGCTACAAAAAGGCGCTGGCAGGCGAAGCATTCTTTCCTTTTGCTGATGCAGATGTTCAAAAGTACAAACATTGGTTAGCCTGGTCAGCCAAGAGGTATGAAAAAGAACGGCAGGTTATTGAAGGAGAAGCCAGTACATCAGCATCAGCATCAGCAGGCCATCCCCAGTCACAAGAATCCACTTCTGCACCTGTGGCTGGGGCACAAGTGACCTCTCAGCCGTTAAAGACACCGGCAACTGGATCATCTGCACCACACACAACAAAAACAGTGGCTGTTGTAGAGGATTGGCTAAGTTTGCTTGGGTATGGTTCTCGAAAAAATGTCACAGCCACAGCAAAAAGTATGCAAAGTGGAGGAACCGTTGATGACCTTGAGTCGATGGTGCAGGACTATCTGAATGACTCAACAGAGGTCTTTCTTAATGATGAGCCATTGCAGTATTGGCATGGCAAAAAACAATTGTGGCCACAGCTCTTCAACCTGGCTATAAACTATTTGTCTTGCCCACTCGCAAGTGTGTCTTCTGAACATGTTTTCAGTGCTGCTGGTGGCATTGTAACTACCAAACGGAGCCGCCTCTCGCCCAAAAATGTGGAGCGGCTGACAATGATCAAGATGAATCAGCACCTCATACCACCAGATTACAAAGTACGAGAAAGCACGCCGCATGAAGACGAGGAGGACGGCAACGTAGATGAGGGGATTTGTTCTCTGTTCGGTGGCACTGACCTCATCCAGCCTGAATTCGCAGAGTATGATGACGAAATCTTGTTCTTATTCCCTGACACCGAGCCCTGAAAATGAGACAATCAATCAAGAACTTTCTTTTTCGTCCTTTTCACTTTTATTCCTGTGTGCTTTGTGTCTCTCTTTCTTTGTTTTGCACAGTTAATTTAATTCAAACTTTAATCACCTAATCCCAAAAACAAGACCATCATCAGAACTGTCTTCACTTGTTTGCTTATTGATTTGAAGGTGCCGCAGTCTACATTCCTCAGGTTCACAAGTTCTGAAGAACATGCTCCTCTATCCTCCTCCTCCAGACTGCGATTTCCCTCCAAGCAGAGTGCTGGATTACGCCCAATGAAGAAAGACTCAGCACTTGTGGGGGTGTTGTACTTCTTTGCGGGTGAGTTGACGGATTTGGGCCCATTGCTGTGAAGCTCTAATAATGGACAAAAGTGTTTTGTACCAAATATGAGGTGGAAATTTCTTGCCGTTTTTGCTGACTTGCTTGCCTTTGAGGTGCTCTTTGGCGGGGTTCCGGGTGTTTGTGGGTAATTTTTGGTGTCTGTCGAAGCACTGCTGCGAGCCTGCGACAGTCTAATCTTGATTGCATTTGCTTTTCAGGAAATCCGTGGTGGAAAACAGGAGTTATGATGATTGATGATGATGATGACCTAGCTGCACAGCGCCGCGTTTGGACCGAAGGCCGAGAGACATTGTAAGTATGAGATTTCGCTTTTTCGCTGTTTGGGGGTGTTCTCGGGTGTTTTTTTGCGGGTGGGTTGGCGGGTCTTGCCTGGGGCATTCCTGGGAAGGTCTAATACCGGATAGAAGTGTTTTGGACAAAATCCATAAGGAACAGCCTTTTTTTTTGCTATTTCTTCTGACATCTTGCTCAATGTAGCGTTTTGGGGGGCTTCCTGCTGTTCGTGGGTGGGTTGCGGCCGGGGTCTCTGTCGAAGCACTGCTGCGACAGTCTAATCTTGATTGCATTTGCTTTTCAGGAAATCCGTGGTGGAAAACAGGAGTTATGATGATTGATGATGATGATGACCTAGCTGCACAGCGCCGCGTTTGGACCGAAGGCCGAGAGACATTGTAAGTATGAGATTTAGCTTTTTCGCTGTTTGGGGGTGTTGTCGGGTGTTTTTTTGCGGGTGGGTTGGCGGGTCTTGCCTGGGGCATTCCTGGGAAGGTCTAATACCGGATAGAAGTGTTTTGGACAAAATCCATAAGGAAACACCAGTTTTGGCACTTTTTGTAAGTTAGGGTTCGTTAAGGTTAGCCCTAGCAGCAGGATTGCATGTGTTTCGGGGGGTTCTATTGCAACGCAGTTCTGTTGTTGTAGAGCACTGTTGGAGCGATGCTGGCTATGGATACTTTTGCTTGCTTGCAAGTGGTTTGAATACAATCCACGGTCTGTATTTGGGCCTACTGTTACTTTCAAAGTACGGTTTGTAACCATTTTTCTGCTAGGCATCGTTTTTGGAGATCTGATTGGGGTTCTTCTACATTTTTGCGACTGGCTTTAGTAAGGGTCTTGGTGGGAGCATTGCTGGGAAGGTCAAATTTTGTTCTAAAACACAGTTTACAGTACACCTACCTTGAGGGGAAAGATCCGCTATAATATTTTGGCCATACTTATTGATCCTTAAAAAGGTGACTCAGACAGAGCACGCAATTTCAAAAATATTGTACTGTCTATTAGGGAAATCAAAGTGTCACTTTTTGAACCACACAGCGCACATACCTTTTATTTATTTATCAGTGGTATTGTAATAGCACTTCCTGTTTTCCGTTCAATAATTACAGGCCGGGTTTCAGTCAACATCCGCCAGGCAGGCAGTGGACAGGGTGTCTTCTGTCAGTGGTCACCAGCCACATTGATGGACGAAGCGTCAGCTGGAATGGAGGAGTGCCGCCAATAAGAGGAATTGTTTGCTGCATGCAACTTACTTACCAAATTCAACAGGACAACTCCAACAACATACGCAATACAGATACAGTATCCATTGTTGTCTTTTATTCTATGAGTGTGACTGCATGTGCTTACCTTTAGTTTGTAACCAAAGATTGTCTGTATCTTCAATTATTGTTTGTCCATGCTCTGCTTTTTTTTTCTTCTCTCAACAAAACCTACCCAAAAAGAAACCCCCATTCCCATCCATTTTACAAACCCTAACCCTCTTCCCCCGGGCTGTGTTGTTTTGCTTGATGTCTGACTAAAATGACATCAATAATTCCACACACTTGCTGGGGAGGATAAGGTCATAGCAACAGGCTGGTGAAGGAATACGAGGATATCTTCTAGACTTACTCAGCTTCAGTACTATATCTTCTAGTAGTAGTAGCCAATGTCAAATAAATTCAACGCAAGTACTAGTTATACTTGCAAGCAAATACTTTACCATTTGTTAGGCTACATTATGGCACTGTTCTAGTGTACTGTCACCTGCTATTTTCTCGATCGTACCGTAACCGTTGTAATGCTACAGTAAGGAGGACAAACAAGGTTTCGTTTTCTTTTTTTCCATAGGCATGCAACTGCCACTGTGTCACACCACTAGTACCACCGCAATGAGGAAATGTCACCCGCCCAGGATTGACAACGTTAATCCCCATTTCACCTGGAGCCAGCCCTGGGCCTAGCACTAATTTCTAACACAAATTACAGGTAAGATAAGCGTTTGGTGGGAGGTAGTATTATAATGGAGTATTATTTCGGAGTAGACAAGAGATTGACGGTTGTACTACTAAAGTCCTACGACTGTTCAGGAAAACAAAGTTACTGTTACACCCCCGCCCCCCACCCACCAGACTGAAAAGCAGTAAAAAACAGGTATGGTCAGATAAAGTTTAAAAATATATTTATTTAGCCCTAACAAAATAATCTCCCTCACCCACCCTAACCCCAACGATTGTCTTTGAAACGTCCCAAAACGATCCCAACTCCCAAATCCCACCCCCCAAAAGTCTATAAAAAAAGGGCAAGGGACACTCCACTACTGGAGGGTGCTGGTGCTGGTGCATGATGCGGCATGGGCATCATACTCCTTGCGGAGGGTGGCAAGCTCGGAGCGGAGGCCCTTAACCAAGTTCTTATACTTCAGGACCTCCTGCTCCAGGTTGGACATGCGGACTCGTAGGCGGCGTTGGCGTTCCTTGCAGCTACTGTGGGGGGCAGCTGGTATTTCGGTTGCTTGGCGGTGGCGGTCGTCTTTCTTAGCCCGGCTCGGTCCCGCTGGCTTAGTCACGGAGGAGGATGCAGTGGTCACAGTCGAGGATGTCGTTGTTGCCCCGCTCGACTGCGTGTCCTCCTCCTCCTCCAGGGCCACCAGCCGCCGATATTTGGCGACAGTGGCCTCCAGCCTCCGTTGCCGGGCCAATCTAGCCTGCTCCCTCCGTGTTGTTGATTTGGAAGGAGCAACTATATGAAGAAAGAAAGACATAGTCTGTAACCAATGCTCCTTATTAATAACACAAAGTGATTGAGCCGAAAGTTGGGTCACAGAGTACAAGTAGCAAATTGAAAGCACAGTACATAACTATTGAGGACAGTATCTATGTAACCTCCCACTTCTGCATCCTTGCACTAACATTAGTGGTAGTTTAATGAACAAATTCTACGACCACTATGGACTTCCATTACAGTCGACTATGACAGTACACCAGTCTTATTCTTCTTCTTCTCTCTTGTTTAGGGAAATTGGTACGTTATCTTATGCAAGCCGGCAGAATGACATGGACAGCACAGTGAACTTGCACCCGAGAAAAAAAGTTGCACACCATGATGAGTGAGACAGACTTGCGTTACTGTACCGGTACAGTACATGCAGGTGGTGAAGCTATTACTTTTCTATTACGGGTGGCACTGAGAATACTCTGTTACAAGGGCTACTGCTTAATTAATTTACCTTTCACCCTACAGTGCAAATGAGTACTAGAAAAGGAAAATGAAGAAGCTAACTAATTTGATTATCTATCACTTCACATGGGACGTATTTGATGACATATGAGATGACTTTAGGTGCTTTGCTTAATATTGAGTGAACAGTGATACACCCACACATGAATGACGTACTACAAGTAAACTAAAGTTATTAAGAGAGGTACGGAGTGTCCACCGTAATAACCAGATATATGCTGTGATTGCAAACGCAATACAAAGTACTGCTACTATTCATGGTAGTATTGGACACATTTACAATTTCTTTTCCTTGCCTTCCCTGCACTGGAACGGACGTGCGGGTGCGGTGGTACATGCTCTTCAAGGTAACACTTACTTCACCTGGCGACCATCTACTCTCTCTAGATACACATGTGCTATCTAAGAGTCAGAGAATACCATGCTCCAGGCATCCATTCAGTCAAAGTATACGCACACATACAGTTTCTGTTTCACCCACCCAGGCTGCTGTCCTTCCACCCATCCTTGCTTCATCATTGACCCAGCCATGCACCATACCATATTCTTTCCTTCCCAGCCACCTCGGGGGCCAAGCAAACACATATCGTTCTTCTTTGCCAGCCATCATACAAGTTCGCGTCCCACTTACTTACACCCTTCTTTCGCTTTTCGTTCATCCCATCCATCACGTTCGTCTAAGAACTTATTGGGATTCTTCTCACCAAAAACTTCACAGCTAAGTCGAAGTACATTTCGAGGAGGCTACTACCTGGTTGATTTGTAATTGTAATACACCCGTGCAGAAAGCACACTATGCAGTCTTCAATCTCAATAAGTAAGGAATATATAGCTTACCTGTTTCCGCCACCACCGTTTGAACCCCCACAGGACCGTCCGCCGGCTCTTGCACCGCCTCCTCCCCAGAGTCCTCCGAGTCCTCGCCCAACACAGCCACCTCCGCGCTGGCCCCGTCACCAGATGTTACACCTACAAAGTACATTTAAGAATGTTAGAATACACCACTCACTACTATATAATATTTGGTCTAGGAGAAATGTTAAAAAAACTGAATACAATAAATAATTTGTGACTGTCTACTCCATAGTAAAAATGTCCCATTTTCCAGGGAAGGCTGTTGTCTTGCTGCACTTTTATGTACAACTGATGAATGCTTGCTTTTGATTTTTAACACGCACCACTTTTTCTCCTAACAGACAGAAGCTTGACTCCTAAGAACACGACCAGGATCAAGTTCAAACCAGGTGAGAGCTCGGCTCGACCACAAGAAATGTGTCCAATTAATCGTCAGCACTAACCACTTTTCCGTTTTCAGTTAAATAGTTTTATGACAAAGTAGATTTTAATAAATGTGTTTACTTTTAATAAAGCTTTTAAACTTAAATAGACTCTGTGGTTTTTGTTCCTCCAGACTAGAGGGGATGAGCTAAAGGTTTTGGAATTTTTGCAAGCATGAGTGCCTCTGACACTTCTTGACTGTGCTGTGACTCCGTACTACTCTCTTGTCCTGCGTACGATAATCTAGAGATCATTGGGGATCTATAATCGGTGACTTCGGGAGCTGAATGACTCTGCCACACTATCTAGTCAGTAAGGAGACAGTGCATAGAGGTATTGCTGAATAGAATGGGAGTCCAATGGAATTGCCAAATGTCCAATCTTAGTTAGCTACACAGACAGACTAATAAGAATAGTCTAGTAATACCACAGGGAGTCATATTCGAGGCAGGATAAGAATTTATATCCAGTCTACAAGAAGATCAAAGACGATTTAGAAAAAATCGAATGAGGAACGCTAGGAAAAAATAGGTACTGTTTATTAAAATGTAAACTTACTGGGGCCAGCAAAGGAGCCCTCGCCTGCCCGATCCTGGCCTGGATCCTCAGCACCCTCCTCCTGTGTCCTCTTGCCCTTGGGGGGAGCTGATGTACAACATGAAAGAAAGAAAAACCAGAAAACATGGATGAGATTTTTCAACCAAATGAAACATTTCAAAAGAACAATAACAAAATATTTTGGAAAAATAGCAAATAGATAGACAACTATTCCACGGGATCTATCTCATGTGGTATACTACGTTCGTATTGCCTGATTTGCGGAACGTTGACTTAGAAGGTTCCTATGTAACTCAATAAACAGACTACTAAAGAGGTTTGCCTAGGCCTGGCACTGCAGGCAGCAGTGCGCAGCACGCGAAGTGACCGACAAAGTCCATCCTGCTTGCAGATCAGTGAATACTCAAACTATCAATCCACCCGCCACCACCGCCACTATTTCTTCTTATAGCCATATGTCTAAAGGAAGGACTGGACTTCAGTCTGTTGGGGCTTATTTAGAAGTCCCTTGCGGAAGTTGCGGCTCATTTTCCTCCATTGTTGCGTGCCTTTTGTGACGCAGCGGCAGAACAAAAGACTCGCCATGGTGTTGGTGCGGCGTATATATTAAAAAAAAAACACATATGGGCATATGGGCGATGCATCACGTTGTAAAGCCCTGCGCCATCAGGGGGCGTTCCGGCGCAAGGGAGGACGTACCTGCGCAGGAACGAATCCTAAAAGTGGCTGAGGGAAATCTACAAGATGTCAATCAGTCACTTTTAGGACAATGATGCATGACTCAAACCCTGCGCGCTTGAAGCCGACGTACGGCTTGATGCAGCATTGGGGAGATAGGGTACCCCAGAGCATTGCTGGAGCTGCGCCATCGTTGGCACGCAACTCCAGCAATGCGCTGCCTTTACGGCACAGATGCGTAAGGCTTCTGTGACGTTTTGGGCCAATGGGTGGTGGTGGCATGGCACACAATTACTGCCGCATCCCTGCTACTTTGCAGGGATGCGCCGGTAATTGAAAATATTACCCTTACTGTCTAGCATTACGCAGTTCTTATCTTTACACTACACTCATACATAATTTCTCAGGCCAATGAAATGCTTCTGAACACAACATACAAAACAAAGAAGCATAGTAGCAAGCAAGGCTACTGAGAAGGAGAGCAGTGCACCTGAAATGCATAGAAGATTTTGAAATATAATTTACCTCAATGTAATCGGCAGCATTATTGCTCTTGGTAAAGAACAAAGATTTGCAAATAACAGAGCAGGATAAAACAGAGTAGTAAATGTACTACTACTACTACTCACCAAGCCCGGGGACCTCTACGCCGAGCGCGTCCAGCAAGTCCCGCTCCCGGTCCATGACATCGGTCCAGCGGTGGGTGGCCTGGTTATATGTGCGCCGGACCCCAGAGATCTTGTACATGGCCCGGCACACCTTCTCCCACCGCTTGCGACGCTCCCGGATGCCATAGCCAGTCGCGATCTTGCCGCCTCCCAGGATCGTCTTGGGGAGGCGGCGCTGGACGTGGAAGATCAGTGCCGCCACTTCCTCCGCGCTGAAGATCTCCCGCGGGACCACTTGCTCCCCCCTTAAACGCCCGCACGGGAGCCGGGCACGGGGTGCAGGACCCTTTCCCTTCTCAGGGTGCTTCCCGGCTCCCTTTACCATGGTCTGGGCAGAAATAGAGTTAAATGATAAACAAGAAATAGAATAGTGAAGAAGAAAAGAAAAGAGTTTAAAAAAGTAGTTTAAAAGTAACTAAAAGCTGCAGAAAACACAAAAATATAGAGCTAGAAAAATAGAGGGATAGATAATAAGTAAAATTAGATCAAAAAAACTTCAAACAAGCAAAGGATGGCAGAGATTGAGAGAGGATAGAGAAAGCATGCCCAGAACCATAGCAATGAATGAGAAACAAGATGGCCGCGCCCGTTCACGACCGCGTGGGTAAGTTCGCGCGAGATTTTCCTTGCGAGTACGCGCGAAATTGTACTAGCGAGCAGCACACTTTGCGAGATTACACATAGCGGCCGGAAACGGAATACGTCACGCAAACAAGATGGCTGCGCCCGTGTACGACCGATAGGGTAACTTGGCAAACGTATAGCTAGAAGCGCCTCGCGAACACGCGCAAGATCACGCGAACATACACGTCGCAAAAAAAACAATTTTGTATTCGCACGTATTCGCGGCTTCCGAAATCGATCTCGCACGGATTCGCGCCCCAAAAAACGCGCGAAATTGCAGAAAAAAACGATTTTAGCTAAACTGAAAGCAATGAGCAGGTGCAAAAGTTCAAACTTAACATTAGTAACATTCAAGGTAGTGCTTCCTGATGGGCCCCTCCAGAGTTTGCAACTATTCTATGACCCTGCTATGACCCAAACAGCAGGCTCATAGAATAGCTACAAGTAGACCATAAAGGTCCTGTGAAAAAATGTTTTCACTGCAACAAAAAGCAAATTACAGATAAGGAAGGAAGCAGGTGCCAGCCAGACTGGAACTTTCAAAATTACTGACACATTAATGAAACACAAATTAATTGATGGCAGTTGAAGAAGGGCAGGTGTGCTTGCTTTTTTCAACCACCATAATCTACAGTGATAAATAAACCTAATGGGTGGCAGTGAGGATGTACCAGAGGGTGGCATGGGTGTCCCAGAGGGTGGCAGTGGTGAAACAGAGGGTGCTGTGAACCTGTGATGATAAACCAGACGTAGAAACAACATAGTCGCGGCCGTTGCGAGCCGAAAAGTACGTTCGCAATTGCGAACTTGTCCCAAAATCGGCGCGAACGCGCGCAAACATAAAAAACGGGAAAATCCGCAAATCCGCTAGAGTTCGCGGATCTTCGCGGATTGCGAATCCGTAAATCCGCAAGTTCGCGTACGCGAGATCCGCTAGATCCGCCCATGCTTAGTCCTAACTATATCTACCTACTGGGGACCGCCAGTAGGTAATATATATATATCATTAAGTACAATGCCAGCACTTATATAGCAAATAGAAGACCCTGAACTAAAAATACAACCCCAAATAAAGCTCTCTCATCTACCCCACCCAAAAAACAAGGGGGCTTATTTATGTAGGTAGATGTAGGTAGATGCGTCACTTTGTAAACTTCTTCACCACATTATACCTGCGCCAGGTATAATGTATGCAGGGTGGGCGTTTTGACGCAAGTAAGTCTTATAAAAGTGATGCAGTGAAATCTATGAGATTTCACTGCGTCACTTCTAGGACGCAAATGCGTCAATATCTTATGCCTGCCACATGGCAGGCATAAGACTGACGCAGGCACATTTGAAATGGGACTTGCCTATGTGAAATGACCCATTGCTGGAGTTGCATCACTATCGTGACACACTCCAGCAACGTGTCATTTTTGCGCCTTCAATACATCAGAAATACTGACGTATCTTGCGACATGATGCGTCATACTGTAAATATGATGCATCCAGCATGTCGCAAGGAGGGCGCAATGAAAAGTGACTCATCGCTGTTTTCACGCAGCGATGCGTCACTTTTCATAAATAAGGGCCAAGTTCTGTCTCATGGATGTATGAGGTATTCACGCATGCTTTCACAATTTATGCCTTTACGACGCAGGCAATATGGCGACTTGCCTTAGGGAAGCGCTAAGCTTTGGAAACGTTTATTTCACTACTCCAACTCCAGTCTGTGCAACAGGTTTTGAATTTAAAATCCAGCAATGGTTTCCATAAATCAAGTCGTTGTGACGACTTGTGTTGTAATAGAATGCGTGGTAACGACACGTTCATTGTACTGCCTGCGTTGTAATGGCACTGCAAAGTTCTGTCTGCGTTGTAAACACTCTTTCCCCCTTCTCACACTGGCATCTGAGAACCTTATCGGCAAGTGAAACACTCAAAAGCATAATGTAAGAGACTGGGGTATTAGTTGAGGGGGTTAGAACTCACCTCAACTAATGATCACAATCCTTGTCAGGGTGAATCACATAAGTCACTAAATAAACCTGTGCTTAACCCTCTGGTAGTTTGGCACAAAAGCAGGCAGTCTTAACTTAGGGGCAACATGTAAAGTATTCATGCAGTACGGTAATCAAGTGAAATTACAACACAAGAAGAAATCCCAAACCAATGTAGAAAGATAGAGAACATTTTAATATCCAAACACTACAACAACAAAAATCTAATCTGTAGAACCAGAGTTATGCATTTTAAAAGTTTAAAAATTCAAAATAGCATCAAAAAGTGTTAAGTGCAAACTGCGGGCATCTGATTTAAAACAAGGGTAAGGTTTAAGGCGGACCACAATGGAGCGCGTGTCGTATAAAATATTGATATAGCCACTGGATATGATCTCTGTGAAGCCAATGACTGTAGGCAGGAATGCTCAGAGCGGCAAAAATGTGAATTTTGCTCCTACAGAAGGTTCCTTTCCGACTGAATCCTTTTCTACCATGGAACCTTCTACCTAAGTTCTACCTTCGAATTTAGGGGCTTATTTACAAGCACACTGCACCAACGGTGTGTCACTATTTGTGATGCACTACTGACGCAACCTCCTGCCGCATATCTACGAGGACACGTAAAGCCACCCTGCGTGGCTTTTCATGTTTTTGTAATTTAGCCCCTTCTCATGCAACACTTTGCATGAAAGGGACATGATATAGGTGTTGATGTTGGTGTTCCCACACAACCCCCATGAATTCTGCAGCATTTCCAGATTTACGAGAATGCGTAAACCTGGAAATGCATCAGAATGCGGCGTCATCCTAGGGGTTGGGTAGCGAGATGCAATAAGGAGAAATGTTTACATTTCTACTCATTTTTTCCTCTTTCTAGGGGTCCTGCATTCTGCAGCACACATAGGAAGAGGAAATCCCTTCTTTTTATTGTGATTGAGCATAGACACACTCTCCCTCAATGCAGGCACCCTTGCACCATGGCGCAAGGATGCCTGAGTGGTGCATGTCAGCTGATTGTGTGTCAGCGCTGGGGAACGCAAAGGGATGCATCCCTGTGTTTCAAAAGTGCTGCAGCGTGGCACAACCAAAGGGCTTGTGGTGCTGCGCTGTGGAGTTTGCTTGTAAATAAGGCCTTGGGTCTATTTTGTGGAGGTCAGATGCTTCCAGAGGGACAGGAATGCAGGTTGTAGGCAAAGAGGAACCACAAGGCAAGATACGCTCTCCACTAGGTCCTACTTACTGCATTGTTGTTGCTAATACACTCACTACAGATGTCACTCTGCTATCTTTTTTCAGTCAGGATGGCTGTACTTGTAAACAGCAGAAATTTACAAAGATGAGATAATACTGGACTTTGTAAGTTTTTGCTGAATATTGTAGGGACAGGCAACATTGACTAGTGATTATGTGAATGGACACCAGAGGGGGCATATTTACTAAGATTTCCCTCAAAGCAGTGCAGCAAGATGAGTTGCTGTGCTGCATTGCATAAAAGGGAGAGAGCTGAACTGGGCCATATTTACGAAGATGTGGCGCAGTTAAGCTCTCTCCTAACGCCAATGCCATGGCACAAGGGTGCCATAAGGGCACCTGCATTACAGGCAGGATTGTTTTTTGTGGGGGAAAGGGGTCTTCCTACAAAAAACAATCCTTGTGCAAATGAGGCGTATTCCTCTTTCACACATGGAAAGAGGAACTAATGAGGTGATAGTTCTCCTCATTATGCCGCTATCGGGTAAGTGCACCACTGTGGCACAAGCCCAGGTTTAACAAGTCTCTGCAGTTCTGTGTTTGCATCAAAATATATGAGTGGATGCACGGGAATGCCTGTGTTACATAAAATATTGATGTGTGGTCTGGATACACCCATTGAAAGCCTATCTGATGCAAGGTAACACAAGGCAGCTCTATATGTTGTGTTGTGTTACTTATTTATCAAAAGGAGGATCCTTTCTGTGTATTAATCTTTCCTATGGTGACCAAAGGGCCTACACATTCAAATCCTTACCAATTTTGTAATTATGGTATTTACAAAGATATTTCAAATAGAGAATCGTACTCCACACTAGAAAATCATTTTTTGCTCTCAAAAGTTTATTATGTAGAAACACTTGTGTTTAAAACCATTGTTTAAAATTGCAGACAATTAGTATTATGATTTGGGTGCTCTGGTACAATCTTTAAATGCTATCTAACAATTCCAATTTACGGTATCTACCTCAGAGTCATTCCCCATTAAAATCATGCATTTTTATGCTCACAAAATAAATACGAAATACATATACACATTTAGATGTCCTACTGTCGACGCGTTTCGGTGCGTAGGTTTACAATTATGGCACCTTCCTCAGGACGGACGGATTATTTTTACTTCTTTTTGGATTATAGGGATTAGGGTCCTTCTATTGAATTCCAGGGCCGCTGTACCTCTTTGTGTGGTTGCAGATAGGTTCTTTCACTACGAGGTCTTTTTGAATCATTGACTTTCGTAAGGTTCTTATTGACACGTGATTAAATGGTGTCTGTCGAGCAGGTACATGGTTACAGATATGTACCGTCTGGGTTCGGTTATTTTGCCGTGCCTATAGCTTTTGTGTCAAATGCAGACAATCAGGCTGTTCTTTATTTCGCCCTTTTCAAAGGTATCTTTGTACCGGTTCCGGGCTCTGTTTTCCCTTTTTGCCTGGTATGCTGCGTGCTCTTCTTTTCATTAAGTGCTGTAAATGTAATATCCAGTCCTTTCTGGTCTTTGGGAAACTCTCTATTTCTTTGGAGAGTGTTGTGTTACTTTGCATTTACTAAACCATGCAAGCCAAGCAAATCAACTTTGCATGGCTTCGGAAATACCAAAATGGATATTGTGTCAGGACTGAGCCAAAAAAGTGACGCAACCCTGATGCAAAATCTTAGTAAGTCTGGCCTGAATTCCCCTAGTCATCAAGCTTACAACAACACCACTGTATCCATAAGGGAAGCACCGACGATGAATTAACTAGAAAGAGTACTTCAAACAAGGCTGCTAGCAATGGGTATTATTGAGTCTCTTTCTCTTGAAGAATCAGAACAGTGCGAGATACCGGTGCAGGTCTTACTTTCCAGGTCCTGTACTTATGCCTCTTTTATGACTATTATGTGCTCATGATCTGGCCAAGAGGTCAGGGTAAGTCTGAATGGTGTAGGAGAACATCTGTACCAAAAGGCTCACCCTAAATTTATCTGAAACTGAGCTGATACTCTACAGGAAAGGCTTGCTTATCTTTAAGTGCTTTATTTATGGGTGTAGAGTAGAACCAGTATATCTCTCCTGGATTATTCTTCATGAAATGAGGTTGCTAGTCAGCAAAGGTTTCACTAGATTAAAACATAAATGCTACACAGCCATGGTGGACTCTTTCACACATACGGCAGCCAAGAAGTTAACCAGTGTCTGCAACTCCTGACACCATTGTAGTTTTGGCACAAAGAGCCTGATTATGATGTTGGCGGACGTGTTACTCCATCACAATGGTGATGGTTATCCCACCACAGAAATATAAATCCTCTTGGATTTATATTTCGACGAACGGGATATCCGTCACCATTGTAACACAGTAACCCATCTGCTGGGATCTAAATCAGGCCCTAAGATATGGTACTGGAGTCTGGGGTAACAAATATAAACATTACTGTACTTAATAACTGACCATATATACATAGGATAATCAGCTTCAGTCCAGAAACATCCTCAAGACTACACTGTTTGCTCAATACATCAATATCTCTTATTCTCAGGTGATACCAATAGGCAAACTTTTACTTATGAAAAATAAACTAGCATGCCATAACCTAAATAAATGTATGTATTTGCATATGTACGTATCGAATTTATATAGGGTTAACTTAGCCAGAAAGCAAGGGAGTTCTGAAAAAGCAGGGATTTTACAATGAGGATGAACTGGGGCAATAATGGGGGCGGGGCCTACTGCCTTGTGGTGAGACAGACATTACAATAGGGGAGATGGTGATGCAGAGAGAAAATACTGCAATAAAGAGTGTGAGAACTTGGGTTACTGGTTGACTGGGGTTTGAGCCCTGGTCAAGCAGCAACCACAATCCTTGTCAGTTTAAGGCACAATCAAGCCCCAAATTAACCTGTGATCAACTCCCTCGGAGCCTGGTTCACAGCAGTCATGATTACCTTAGAGGCAATGTGTAAAATATGTGTGCAACACTTCAAACAGTAATAACGTGAAAAACATCACAGAGAAAGGATCCTACACCAGTTTAGAAAAACAAGGCAAAATTCCATAAATAAAACAAGACACAAATGACAACAAGCCAGGCATTAGAATCAGATTCATGAATTTTAAAGACTTGAGTGTATAATAGTGCTTAAAAGCCTAAAGTGCCAACCTGGGCTATCTGGTTCTGCTGGACTGGGTAAAAGTCAAAAGTTCAGCCTGACAGCGCACTTCAGCAAGACTAATCTTGTATAGTCCGAGATTAGTCCTGCTGAAGTCTTTTCTTCTCAGGTTTTATGCTAAGTGTTCCACTCGTATTCTAGTGGACTGCAAGGAGCAATCACAGTGTCTTAGAAGGTTGTCAGTGTGGGGCGATTACCCAGCTGGGCGTCACAGGCAGGTGGGCTGGAGCTTTGCATTGGCAATCCTCCATGAGTAGTCAATGTTGCAGCGTGAAGAAACAGGCTGGGGGCACTTCTCGCTGATTTGCGGTGCAATCGGGCAAACTCAGTGCGAACTGGTCCACTCACTGTCATGAAGAGCTCAAAAGCTTAATTTACGTTCGCTGAGCCACATCAAGGGTCCAGGACCTGAAGGACACCACTTTGAGGCCAGGAACTTGCTGCAGAAGGGTCCAGGAGCTGTTTTGGGAGCTATTTAATATGCAGCCCTTTGTGTGGAGCAGGACGCAAGCACAGACTATTCAAGTGTATGTGGGGCTGTGACCATCTCCTCCCTCCCTTAGTGCCAATGATGGCCTATCCAGGCACATCTAGTCTCCCTATTATGTGTGGTTGTCTGGGAGGAAAAGACTAAATCCAACTGTCAGCTGCACCCAGTCATATGACCAGAGAGAGGCGATAGACCCTAAATGGCTAAGGCAAGAAAATGCCAACTGGAGGACATGGCCTTGCAGTTCTGGCTGGACTATTCCCATTGGGCGCAGGGTCAAGACTGATTTGCATATGGATGGGTGCGAACTGGAATGGCATGGTGGGCAAAAAAAATGGATTTAGGCCCAGATCTCTGTACTGGGGTGAATGTATCACATTGTTCAGCCTTCTGTCCATCAATTGTTCTTTTTGCAACTTTCTAAAAGTGACATTTTCAAAATTGTAATTTAAAATCCAACTTTGCCATCAATCAGGATTTTAAATTAGAATTCTAGAGACACCAACCATGAATCGAATACCTATTCCCATTTGTAAATGACACTTATAAAATGTAATAAGGTCACTCTAATGTTATCCTATGGGAGAGCAAGGCCTTGCAGTAGTGAAAAAATAAATGTAAGAGATTTTACATTTCCCCCCTCTTTAAATACCTTGCACCCTGCCCACTGGTCTCTCCAGGGCCTTCGTTATGGGTGTCTTATATGTACTAAAAATGAAAGTTTGGACCTGGCAAAAGACTTATTTTGCCAAGTCAACGTGGCAGTTAACCTGCACACACAGGCTGCAATGACAGGCCACAGACATGAGTCCTAAGGTCAGCAAAAACGAAATCAGCAAATAATGGAAGAGGAAGGTAAAAACGTGGGGGGAAGACCACTCTAAGGCTCACAGGTCTAACAAGGAAGAGGAGAATGGGTGGAAGAGTGCCTGGGGTTAAAGTAAAAAAAATAGAGGGAGAGGTTTCAGTCAAGGATTGGAAGAAGAAGAAGTGGGTATTTTGTATGGTGGGGCAAGGAATGAGGCTGATCGAAGGGACACATCAGAACTATGGAAGAGCAAAAGATGGCCTGATGTGACCTCTCATGTTAAGTATCGGGCATGGGAATTGCAACAAACTATTGAAACTGATCACTCATGAACTTTCTGAAGAAAAATTGCAGACTGACTTGCTAAAGTTGTACAACTAGCATTGAAAGCTAGCATCCTTATAATCATTTGGTAATTTTTGTATTTTAATTATTTATTTGTATATATTTAGTTTACAGAAAGTTCACAACAAACAGCAGGATAATAGAGGATTTATCACAGTGAATTAATCTATACCCAAAATGAGATGTCCAATATTTTTTTAAAAAGGGAAATAAAGAATTAGACGAGAGGAAAATATCAACATTTCTTAATAAGAAATGGGATTTATATAAAAATTCCCAACACATCCTACCACAGCCTAACAAAATAGAGAAGTGACGAAAAATATAGTTATCTCTTAGCATTTGATGTAAGAAATTAGTAAATGAAGACATTTTCTATGTGTATCATTCCACAAAATTATGGCAGACCTTAAATGTATGTAGAGTGATGTTACCTTAATCCTTTCAAGGTTTGTTAATCATTCAACCAAGTATCCGCCTTTAGCTCATGTTGAACATACTAAAACATACAGTTTGATTTTTGTGCCATGACAAAAAGCCCTCAATATAAAGCTATAAAAATGTTGATCCAGAACTAAGAGCAGGTGTTGTAACTTTGCCCATTTTACCCTTGCGTCTTTCCAGCCTTTCCCCTTTCCTTGACACCCCCTTTTTCTTTCTCACCATGGTTCAGTCCTACTGGCTAGAGTAGAATGTTCGAGACTGTTGACAGTTGGTGATGTGAAACCTTTCCTGTGAGACACTTCTGAGCTATGTGTTCCTTAGATACTTCAAAAGCAAAATAAAGAAGATTGTTCTCCTTAATATTCTAGTAACTGCTTTACAACAACAGGCTATCTTGATTGAGATGAATTGGTAAAACTGAACCCCTTAAATCTAGGATAGTTAATACATTATTCTGAGGGAGATCTTCATTATCAACATATGTCACATTGTCACACTTTCACTGTAGTAAAAATTGTGAACTTGCAAGAATTGTCAGCTGCGATTCCATGATGAATTTTATGCGTGTAAGTGCAACATTTTCCCCAAAAAAGTTTGAGTCAAGTTAGACTAAAATATGCGGTTCTCAAGAGACTATCATGTAAAACAGACTCCCATTTAGCTGAATGAAAACCCAGTTTGTTGGATCAATCATTGAGAGAACAAGGTGTGGAGCATCTCAATAATTTACCAAAAATAAAAGCAGATATTAAGCTATGCATAAGAATAACTGGGGAAGGAGGCAATGGAAAGTCCTCTCCCAAACCTAACAGCATTGAAAATTGGGTCATATGTTCCAAACTTTCTGAAAGTCAGACTTTTTATCTCCCAATTGTAAGTTATCACTTATTAAATTAAATAAGTTAACCCAATGTTATCCTAGGGGAGAGGTATGTCTTGCAGTAGTGAAAAACAAATTTAAGGGGTTTTCACCACCAGGACATGTAAAAGTTAAAAGTACATTTTCAACTTTTTAAACACGATGATGGATTCAACCCAGATCTGTGACTGGCGGTGAGCGTCTGAAAAGTTTCAGCGCTCCATCCATCATCTCCTTGTCTTTGCTTTGTACATCCTAAGTTGGCAGGATATGCCCAGACATGGGTCCCTTGCCCACTTTGCCGCTGGATTCAAGCTAGCCTGGCTGATGACGGCTGTTAGCCAGAAACCAGTCCCATGATGCTTGTTTCCGGTCAAGGGAAGTCATGGCTTGGCAGTTCAGGCTGGACTGTTCCCATGAGGCACAGGGTCAAGACTGATTTGCATATAGCTGTGTCTGAACGGGGGTGGAAAAGTGAGCTAAAAACGATGATGGTTTCAACCCATATCTGTGGCTGGGGGTCAGTGTTAAAAAACTTTCAGCACTCTGTCCATCATCTCCTTGTGTTCAACTTTTTAAATAACCTGCACCCTGCCTTATGGGCTATTTAGGGCCCAACCTAGGGGTACATTTTATGTACTAAAAAGGAAATTTTGAGCCAGGTGAAAGGCTTATTTGTCAAGACACTCCTCCGACATCGCAGATCTCGTCTCAGTTAGGGATCTGGACCTAGCCATTCTAACAGAAACTTGGCACACTGAAGCCTCTACCCCGATTATGGACATACTAGTCCCCCCCAACTATCACATCATTAGGTTAGACAGGTCTTCAGACAAGACGGGCGGGGGAATTGCATGCATTTTTAAAAGCAACCTCTCCGTTACTAAAGTCACCTCCCCCTCCCTCTCCTCCTGTGAACTCCTCTGCCTCGACATCACCAGCGAGGGCAAACAAGTTTGTGCTCTACATCTCATCTATCACCCGCCTGGTGACAATCTCATATTCACCCAACAACTCATGGACATGATCACTTCTAATGCCGGTCGGCAGACCACCCAAGTCTACCTGGGTGACTTCAATCTCCACTGGAACGATCAGAAAGACACAGTGGTGAATAGTCTCAAAACTTTCCTTAATGCACTTGACCTCACCCAAATATGCGATAGACCAACACACGACAAAGGCGCGATACTTGATCTCATCATTGCCAAAGAGAATTCTACACAACTGGAGACGATTCTACCCTGCGACTGGTCAGATCACCACATTATCACCTTCTTTATCAATGAAAAAGTTAAACCTAACCCGGCTCAACCAATCAAATCCAAAACATGGAAAAGGGACATGAAGAATCTCAACCCCTCTACTCTGCCTCCCCACATCGGCAATCTCCTCCTTCCCCCTTCAGGTGCCTCGGATGTTCAATCACTGACTGACCACTACCTTGAATCTATGAATACATTAGTCAATGAAGTCGCCCCACTGCAACTGAAGAGAGTCTCCACCAAAACTTCTAACCCCTGGTATGACGACAGACTCAATGACGACAGGCGTTCGATGCGAATGGCAGAGCGCACCTGGAGAGCGGACCCCTCAGCACTGCACCTCAAAAGGCTTAAAAACAAGAGAAATGCCTACTTCAGGAAAATAAAGCGCACAAAGTTGGACTTCTTCAGCCGCCAATTGGACCAAGCAAAAAACAGGCCAAGAAAACTCTTCGAACTAATCAAAACCCAAACAAAGGCACAACCCCTACAATCCAATAGCACAACAAGCGACACCCCACACTGTGAAGACTTCTCTGCTTTCTTTAAGCTAAAGACTGACAACATAAGAAATGACCTCATCATGGATGTAAGCCGATTCCCCAACCACACAAGAATGGCTAACACTCAACCTAAAAACATGGCTTCCTGGCAGTACTTCGATACCTACTCGGAAGAAACAATACACAAACTGCTCTGCACCTTGAAGCCCTCTAACCACCTCACAGACCCTCTACCTGCTAATGCTGTAAAAGACTTCATCCCCTTGCTCCTCCCTCTCTAGACCAAAATCATCAACTGCTCCCTGCAACAAGGCCTCATTCCAGACTCCCTCAAGGTGGGGCAAGTCACGCCTATACTCAAGAAACCTACAGCGGATCCGTCTGACCTAAACAATTACCGGCCCATCACCAATATCCCCACCCTGGCCAAACTGCTGGAGAAATGTGTCCAACTCCAACTAACAAGACACATTGACCAATTTGACCTCCTCAACTCTCATCAATCAGGCTTCCGAGCGAAACATAGCACGGAAACAGATATGACACACATAATTGATGACGCCCTCCAAATTCTTGATCGCTATGAGTCCTGTCTCCTCATCCTTCTTGACCTCTCGTCAGCATTTGACACGGTCAAACATGAGAACCTGCTGGAGCTGCTAAGCACTAGAATGGGTCTATCGGGAACGGTTCTCAAATGGTTTTCGTCCTTCCTACACAACCGGTCTCAGAAGTTCAAGATCGATAACGTGCTATCTTCACCTGTGCCTGCAGATCTAGGTGTTCCACAAGGATCCTCCCTCTCCCCCACATTGTTCAACCTCGTCATGGAACCGCTCGCCACCTTGCTCCAAGCTTCTAATGTCCAATTCCATATGTACGCCGACGACACACAACTGTACCTAAAGCTTCAATCTCCGGAAGATATCAAACATCTGAATTCCACGCTTATTAACACTCAATCTTGGCTAGCCGATAATCACCTCAAACTAAATGCTCTGAAAACTGAGTTCCTTCTCATCTCACCCCCGGCGAAAATTTCCACCACCCAAACATGGCTCAACAACCTAACAGCACTCAATGTCCAACCCACCATCGTGGACTCAGCGAAATCCCTAGGCATCACACTGGACGCCAAGCTCAACATGCAGCAACACGTCAGCAAAGCCACAAAAGCAGCTAATTTCCAAATCAACACACTGAGGAAAATCAAACCCTTCCTCCCTACTGAAGACTTCCAAACTGCTGTACAAGCGTTAGTCATCCCTCGAATCGACTACGGAATTGTGACCCTCAGCGGACTCCCGCTATCCACAACAGCACCCTTAAGAGCCTCCCTGAACGCTGCCGCAAGACTCATTACTGGCTCAAGAAAACATTCGCATATTTCCCCAGATTTAAAGTCCCTAAAATGGCTGCCTTTTGAAGCCAGAATACAACTAAAAATTGCAGTTATGACACACGCGGCCGTGCACCACAATGCACCCAACTACCTCGCTCAAAAGTTGTCCATATCAGGAGGTTCGAGATCCAATAGAAGCTCAAAAAATCTACTCCTGAAACCCCGTAGATTCAGGAAAGAGAAAACTTACAAGCGCTCCTTCTCAGGAATGGCACCCAGGATCTGGAATGCGCTCCCGCCTGAAACTAGGCGAATCTCCTCCGCTGCACTCTTCAAGAAAGAGGTGAAAACCATCCTTCTGGCCAAGATCTCCTGAACCTTATAGGTGCTGGATCAGAGACTCTGCATTGCCTTGTATCAATTCCTAACTTTGTTCTTTGGCACTATACCTCTACTTGATGGTGACACTACTACGCTACTTTCTTCCTACCGACCAATATATGAGACACATTGGGTCACTGATTCACCCTCCCGATGCCCCCACTCAGTGCGCTCTCTATACTAAAACACTGGTATAAGCCTTCCACACACCCAAGGTGTACCTGAACACCTCTGTAATGGGATCAATGACTTGTGCCGTTATATTACCTGTTTACCTGACTGTATATTGATATGTTTTATGTATTTTATTATTATCCTTTCATGTTAGTGACTACTACATTGCTCCCATTACCTCTGTTCATTCCTACTGCCCCTACCCTGTCATTGTGAAGCGCTCTGATATCTGTAAGGATCTTGTTCACGCTATATAAAACTTTGAATAAATAAATAAATAAATAAGTTGAAATGTCAGTTTAAACTGCACACACATGCAGTAATGGCAGGTTTACAGGGCTACTTGAGTGAGTGGCACGATGAATGCTGCAGGCCCCCTATTAGCATTTCATTTATAGGCTCTGGTTAGATTTAGAACCACTTTGCTTGGGACTTACAAGTAAATTAACTATGACAACTCGGTGTGAGCCCATGTTTCAAGGAGAGAGCACAAGCACATTAGCAATGATTGGCATTGGTAAAGTGCACAGAGTCTTAAAAGTAAGCAGAAATGTGTTCAGAAAACATGAGGATGAAGGCAACAATTTTGGGGATGACCCTGCAGAAAGGGCCAAGTCCAACAAAATTATAATATTTGGCTTCATAGTAGCATTAACATCTTCAAGTCTTGGCCTTACACCCTTTTCTGGCATAACCAGCTTTTCGAAACCTTTATCTATTTAGGTGACATGATTATATTTGCTCATTGTTTATCTGGCTTCTTGCCAGGTTTTATTAACTTTGTGTGTGCATGTTGTGCAGGCAAGGAAGCAGCACACTGGACGTGTAAATAGGGTAAATGTGAATGGTACAGCACATATTAACAAGTGTGTTCTAACTTATCGTAATAAATCATCAAATACATATCATACTTCTATTGTTTTGATTTTAACATTTATTTATTAGGATTGTGTATTGTTTAATATTCCAGTAAAATGAACACATTCTATTATTAGAAACTCTAGTAAAGGATGAATAATTCATGCGCTCCATCTCTCCTCTCTGTTCCCCTGTCATTCATATAAAAGCAATTAATCAATTAAATGGGATTTGTATAGCGCTGCTTTTCACCCATGAGGGGATCCAGGTGCAGGTGCTGGGGGTTTCTGCTGCTCAGTGTAGTCAGTTTAACAGCCAGGATTTCTGATCTTTTCTGAATTCCTGCAAGGAGAGGGAGGTTCGGAGGTTGAGGCCATTGCAGGTATGTGCGGCCAGGTAGGAGAAGGAGAGGTTGCTGCTCTTGGGGGACAGGTAGAAGGTCACCCGGTGGCTAATGTATGCTGGTGCCTGATTGTGACGGGCCTTGTAGGCATGGCCTAGCATTTTGAACTGGCACCTCGTGTGGATAAGGAGTCAGCGCAGCTTTCTGAGGTGAGTGGTGATGTGGGCACGGCTTGGGAGGTAGAGGACGAGTCTAGTTCTGAATGGTCTGTAGTCTCTTTAGCAGGTGTGAGGTGATTCCTTCGTTGAGGTTGTAGCCGTAGTCCAGGCGACTGGTGACGAGGGTCTGGGTGACAGTGTGTATGGTGCTGACAGGGAACCACTTGAAGATTTTTCAGGAGAATGTGGAAGCAGGCTGAGACTACTGCATTGATCTCGTTTTTCATGGTGAGTTTGCTGTCCAGCATGATGCCTAGGTTCCTGGCGTATTCTGTCGGTGTGGGTGAGGGTCCCAGGCCCGCTGGCCAAGAGGAGTCGTCCTATAGGATGTGTTGCTCCCAAAGATGAGTACCTCCTCTTTGTTGATGTTGAGTTAGAGGAAGTTATTTTGCATCCTGTGGGCGACGCTGGTCAGGCACAGGTTAGAGTTGGCCTTTGTGATTGCAGAGTCTGCAAATAGAGAGAGGATGAGCTGAGTGCCGTCAGCGTATGAGATGATGTTCATTCCATAGGTCATGACTGAGATGGTCATATAGGTGTTGAAGAGGGTAGGGCTTATTGGAGAACCTTGGGGGACACAGCAGATTATATTCTTGGGTCCGAGGTGTAGGATGGAAGGTTGACATCCTGGGTTCTTCTGGTAAGGAAAGATGTGATCCACTCGAGGGCATCACCTTGAATCTCCATCTGATGCAGCCTTTTTAGGAGGCTGTAGTGGGACACCATGTGGAAAGCTGCAGAGAGTTTAAAGAAGATCATGGCTGCAGTTTCTCTCTGGTCTACGATTGTCCTGATGTCATTGGTTGTGGCAATTAGGGTGGTTTCTGTGCGGTGATTTGAGTGGGACCCAGAGTGGGATGTGTTAGACCTTGCACCATTGGCGTGGGTCTCCCCTGCATTTTTGCCTTTGCCTCCTGTGTTTTTGCTGGGTGTTAGACGCTGTTTTGCTTGTCTAGATGCTTTGGGCACTTTGCCACTGCTGTTCAGTGCCCAAGTGCAAGTGCTCCCTTTGTAAATTGTTGTTATGGATTAGTGATTCCATGATTTGCATATTTTATTTACTTGTCAGACCCTAGTATAGTGCACTGTGTGTGCCCAGGGCATGTAAATCAAATGTTGCTAGTGGGCTGCAGCACTGGTTGTGCCAGCCACAGAGGCAGCCGGTAAAATGTAACTCTGGCCTGCCATTGCAGAGCCTGTGTGCAGTCTGGGACTGCCATGCCGCCTTGGCAAGTGCACTCGCTTGCCAGTCCCTAAACCTTCCCTTTTCTACATATTAGTCACCCCTAAGGTAGGCCCAAGGTACCCCTGTGGGCAGTGTGCATTGTATGTGAAAGGTAGGATATGCCCTGATGTGTGTGCCATGTCCTGATAGTGAAATATTGCCAATTTCTTTTTTCACTATTTCAAGGCTACTTGTTCCCATAGGACAGAATGGGGTGTTTGTTTATAACATCTTATAAACATACCTGGCCCTGGGAACGAGGTAGGAAAATAAAGTTTAGTATGCCTGAATCCGGAATGTTAAAGTGCATCTTTTAGTGAGGGTGATTTTTACATTCTGTGTTTGAAAATACCACTTTTACAAAGTAGGTATTTTCTTGCTTAACTATCCAGTGTGCCTCTGCTAGGTTTGTGTATTGCATGTCTGGCTTTTGAATGACTGGGGCTGGAGAGGGGCAGTGGCTCCAGAAGTCTGATGAGTCAGGGCTGGGATTAATAGACATGGGCTGCATTTACAGTAGGGGGAGAAGATTGCCTTTCACCTGAACGGGCCTCGTCTACCTTTAACAATTTGGTCGTCACCTCCTTCCAGGAAGCTGCACCAGTGAAGACAAAACTGGTTTTGGCTGGGTATAGACACTCTCTGCTTTCAGAGAACAAAGAATTTTGTGTATCAAAAGAGGGGCACAGACCCCAGAATTTTAGATCACTTCTGGGAAATCAAGAAGAACCTGTACCAAGGAGAAGCTGAGGAGGAATACTGCCCTGTGCTGTATGCTTTCTGGTGTTGGCCTGCAGTAGCAACTTGCTGGCAAGTAAAGGAGAAAAGGACTTTGCTGCATGCTTTGTCCCCCTGCTTGAAGAAAAGATCTCCAAAAGATCTCCAAGGGCTTGAACTGAGCTTGCCCCCTGTTCTAGAGTTCTCAGTAACAGCAAAGACCTCACCGTGTCTGTGGGCACTTTCTCTGATCATCTACACAGAAGAAAAGGGTAACCGATTCTGTCATCAAGTCCGTCGCAGGATTCTGTGTCCTGAAAGCACCGCCGAGAGCAACACCTTGCTTCGCAATGCAAACCTGGTCTCACCGACTTCATCAACGAGCTGCTGCTTGCACCTCGTCCTGAGGGCACTGCAGTCTGCAACACTTCGCTACATGCCGAACATCGACTGGCTCCTTCGCCGCACCATGACCTGCCAGCACCACAACGAGCACCATCTCACCCTTCAACGCAAGCCTTGGTATCACGACTCTGTCAACGAGCCTCTGCCTGCACCGCATTGTGAGGACACCGCCTGCCGCAACGCTGTGCTTCACAACGCGACCTCAACGTTTGCCCCGACCGACTCACACCGAAGTGTTGGTCCCAACAAGAAAGGTACTGTGTCCGAGTCTGTCAATGCTTTAGCTGGCCCCTATAGACAGGGTCGGCTGGAATTGTTAGACTCTGTCGTATCCAGTATCGTGGTAGCGCCAGGAGGAGCTACTGAGAAAAACTGTGTTTTATTGATTTTCCTGCAATTTAAAGGTTATTTTGCACAAGTACTATTTTTCAAGAGTAATGTATATTGGATTTTTATCGTATTTGGTCTTGATGTTTTAGATAAAGATTTACTATATTTCTAAACTGGTGTGGTGTCCATTTGTAGTGTTTTCACTGTATTATTTTATGTGTTCACAAATGCTTAAGACAATGCCTCTGAGATAAGCCTGTCTGCTCATGCCAAACTACCAAGGGGGTGAGCAGGGGTTGTTTTAGGAGTGTATGCCCCTTACAATGACTAGAAGCAAGGGTCCCTATTCGTACAAAGGTGCCTAACTAGAGACCCCCATTTCTAACAGGATGCATTCAGGAGGTTGTTGTGCTCTAGTTAGCTGGTTATTTGGTGGTTGATGGCTTTTCCCAGAACTTTGGCAGGGAATAAGAGCAGGGGATAGGCCAGTAGTTCTTGAGATCTTTCTGGTCTGCGGATGTTTTTTTTGAGGAGTGGTTTGACTTCTGCATGTTTCCATTCCTCTGGAAAGGTATCAGAGGCGATGGAGGTATTAAATACGGTGGTGAGTTCTTTGCTGACTGTGTTGTTCCCCAGATTGATCATGTTGTGGGGCAAGGGTACCTGGGTGCTCCTGGGTGGATGGAGCTCATGATGGCAGAGGTGATCTGCGTGGTGAGTTGTTTCCATGATGTAAATTAAACCTGAGGTTTGAGTGAGAGTTGGTGAGATTAAGGAGGCTGTGAATGCTGTGATGGGCAGTTGGGGGATGAGGTGTTTGTAGATGGTCGAGATTTTGTTGTGGAAGAAGTCTGGTAGGGTGTCACAGAGATCTTAGGAAGCAGTGACGGTAGTCTTGGTTGCTGAGGGGGTGGAGAACTCTTTGATGATGTTGAAGAGTTATTTGCTGTGGTTAGAGCGGACTTTGAGGTGTACGGCCAGGGGTCTCTTTCAGTGTTTTTCAGGAGCTGGTGGTAGTTGTTGAGAGCCAGTTTAAAGGGAACTTGGTCATTTGGCTCTTTGCTAGCGTGCCAAATACCTTCCAGTCGTTTCCAGTGGTGTTTGGTAGTTTTTAGTTCCAGGGTGTACCAGCTGGTGTGCTTGGTGAGTCTGCCTGGTTTGGCGGGTTTGATGGAGGCATTTCTTGATCAATAAGTTGAAGTTTTTGACAGCCACTTCGAGGTTGGAAGTGGTGTATGAGAGGAGGAGCTGATTGTATTTGTCCATAAACTTTTTGGTATCTTGCTTCAACTCCTGTGGGAGGTGCTGGTATGGATAGTAGGCGTTTTAGGGGCGGATGTGATGGAGAAATGACGATTGAGTGGACCAACCATGTAAGTTCAGTGGCATGGCTGTACCTGACTCTGTTGCTGGCTGTAAAGACGGATCAAGAATATGCCAAGCAACAGGGCTGCCCATTGTCGTAGCTCCTCTTTGCCCTCATATTGGAGCCCCTGGCAGCATGGGTACGACAAGACCCGGTCATTCGCGGACTCCACTGGACGGATAGCTGTGAGGACCGAATATTCTTATACGCTGACGATATTCTTCTATATCTGGCCTCACCCCAGCGGTCCCTCTTGTGTCTCCTGGATATATGTAGCTCCTACAGCCGGCACTCATGATACACAATTTACTGGGTTAAATCAACCTTGTATGTCCTACACTGACCTATACCAACATTACCGAGGGGCTGTGAAGTTACAATAGTGCAGGATACGTTCAAATACTTAGGAATCTATATCACTCATGACCCGGAAACAATAATGACTTTGAATCTCCAAGCACCCCTGCATCGACTGCAAGGAGACACAAAACACTAGCAATCACTGCCTCTCACGCTCTGGGGGAGCAGCTCTTTTTAAGATGATCGCGCGCCCAAGATTTCTTTACATACTGCAAAACACCCCTTTCCCTGTACCCCCTTCGTACTTTCGAGCAATAGAAGGAGAGGTGATCAAGCTCCTTTGGGATAATAAACCAGCTAGAATAGCTATGATGAAGATGTTCCAGACATGGTATGATGGTGGCATCTCACTCCCAAATATCAAGCTATATTACTGGGCATCCCAACTCACTGTAATCAATCAGTGGATTCATATTCCCCATACTGACCCAACCTATGGTCTAGACAGAATCGAGCTGGGTGAAGGGGGATTATTTCGAGCACTTTACAACAAGACTCGGACCCGGCTGGGCCCGACACGACACACACTCCAGTTATGGAAATTAGCACGTAAAAAGCTGGGATGGCATAATAAGATCACATTGGAAATGCCCCTTTGGGATACAAACAAACTGGGCCGGTTGGGAAAGAGCAAGGGCTTCAAGCGAAGGGACGATATTGGAATTTCCAAAGTGGGAGATCTCTGGGCATGAGGAAAGATGGTCGCCTTTGCGCGGCTCCAGGAGCAATACAAAATGGCACCCACGGAGCAATTCAGATCACAGACGCTTTAGAGGCAGCGAATTCCCCTAACACTACCCCACCCGAGGCGTCTCCAATAGATGACAGATTATTAATAGACCATCTACACACCAAAGCAATCTCCCTAACATATCAAAGATCATAAATATTATGCGGAACCCCATGCAGAAGTTGCGGTACAAATGGGGGGTGGAAGTGGGAGATCTAGACGACTCTGAATGGCAGGAAGCACTGACATCACCCAGGGAGGTAGCGATCACATCCTGGCTGTGCCTAGTGCAGCATAAAAAATTCTTCATAGAGTTTATTATACGAGAACCGCCCTATACAAGATGGGCAGAGCAGATACCCCCCTATGCCTACGACAATGCGGAGCTCCAGGATCCTTTTTTCACACCCTCTGGACCTGCCCTGACATAATGCGCATTGGAAGTCTGTTACAGATACCAGAGCTAAAACGGTGCCTTTTAAACGTTTGGGGGGCAACAGATCTTATGACCCTGGTGCAAATGTGGGCAGCGTTGGGATTAATGGGTGTAGCAGTCACAACACACACACGGAATGGTGCAATCATATGGACTTGGCCATGATGACAGACAAGACGGTGTATGTACGTAGGGGGTGCCCCAAAAAATGGATAAGATTGTGGGGAGGCTGGAATACCTACAGGGGCAAAATATGTGAACTGCCGACAATACCACACGATCCTGAACTGTAATATGGTGCAACAAACGTATCCCATGTATAGATGTCGATCAACGGTGCATACTACATGCAATGTCTAGGATGTTAGCTGTAATAGAAAACTGCCAAAGATGTGTGAACTGTATAACATTCAGTGTATAACTGCATACTCACGTAATGCCAAATATTGCTTAAAAAAAATATATAAAAAAAAAAGAATGTGCCCAGCGATGTGAGTGGGGTGGGTGACAAGATGGGAGAGACCGAGGTTCATGCCTTGGAGTAAGTTGGCTGTGTTGGCGTCATTGGGGTAGTTGAGGTGAAAGTAGAGGTCTTTGAAGAAGACCAAGTTCTTGGAGTTGATGGCCAGATGGGCAGTCTGTAGGTGAGGGTGCCTCTGACAGTGGTCTTTTAGACTGTGTTGAGTTGGAAGTTGAAGTGTTCCATGATGGGGGTGGTGTCGGACAGGTATACAGTAGGTGGTATGGGGCAGTGTAATAAAGCAATGGGCATGACTTTACCATGCGTCCATTACCATGCAATGCCTTTACTACTCATTGCCTTTACAACGCAAGTCTTTTCCACGAATATGCATTTACCATGAATGCCTTTACAAGGCATGCATGCCTTGTTAAAATCATGTAATCACTAGACTAGCCAGTGGACTTTAGCTAACTACGATCCTATTAGTTGTTCACCTGAGACCATGGTTGGCCTCCTCCAAGGAACGGACAATGTTCAAAATGGACCTGATATTTTATGTAATAATTCATTTGTTATTTCACATCGTGCCCAAGTGCCAACTTGCTGCCTTGTGGACTTTGGGTTAAATTGAACTCTAAGCACAAAAAGATGATGGACGTAATGCTGTACATTATGAAACATTCAACCCCAGTCACAGATCTGGATTAAATCTATCTTTTTATTGATCAGCATGTCACCCCCATTTGGACCCAGCCATATGCAAATCAGTCTTGACCATGCTCCCCATGGGAGCAGTCTAGCCCAAACTGCCAGGGCAGGTCCTCCCTGGACCGGAAAACAAGCATCCCAGGACCACTGGATTCAAGCTGGTCTGTCTGACAGCGGTGACTCGTACAGGTACACGCTGTGCTGTGGTGAGATGGGGCGGGTGGGGATAGTGGAATTCAACATATAACAGGAATGAGAAAAGTAAATAAATAATTAAATAAAACCACTTACCTCGCGCTCGCTGCATCGCCTGTGATGCGGTGTGAGCGCAAGGTAAGAGGTTTTACTTATTTATTTACTTTTCACATTCCAGTTGTATGTCAAACTCCACTATAACCACCCCCCCCCCCGGCCTCGCTGCCCCACAATGTTTACCTGTGCGAGGCGCCGCTGCTGACGGATGAGGGGTGGTACCCCAAAACCGGTCCCAGGATGCTTGTTTCCTGTATAGGGAGGTCCTGGGCCTCATTAGATGTTGTCGAAATAGACACATGGTAAACGCCTTCTGTTTCAAGTCTATAACAGGAAAATGAGGCAGAACATCGAGTCCGGCGACATAAAACTACTTTAGAGCTCATTTCTGCTGCAAATCTGGATTTGTGCAAGAATGAAAATTCCAAAGGAACACTTTCTAATGGTTAGCGCCATTATGTTGTCTCAAACCTGATTTAAAGTACTTGTACAACTGCCCCAATGCCCTACATTTCAAAAGGACCAGGAGATCCCATTTAAGGTTTATGCTCTTATCAACTGTCCAATTCACCATCTGACCCCAACAGCAAGCCTAGGTCGTAAAGGTAACCCTACCCTCTCCCCTCCTGTCTTTTCTGTTTGTTTTTCTTAGGACTCATGACTGAGGCCCTAGTTCTAAAATGGCTGCCATAACTTCCTTTTTGATGTGTGGCAGCCAATCAGATTTGGCCTTAGATTTACAAGACTTTTGAGCATTTATTGCTCAGAAACTACTAAACAGATTTACACCACATTACTCTTTCTGGACTAAGATCTAACTTTCTGGAAAATTTGGTGTGATTCCGATCAGCGGTTTAAGCTGTAGCTGCGTCTAAAGTTCCTACGGAAAAATGAATGGGGAAAATGACTTATAGGGCCCCCCTTTTTCTCGGCCACAGCTTGACGGATCACACAAACACAAAAACTGGACAGTGGACCAATTAGCCTACTATAGGCACCAACTCAGAAGGTACACCAAATGTTTTTAACAGAGAGACAGTATTGTGTGCAAACTTTAAAAGTGCCCTCTGTCCCATGGCACCACCCCTATCCCTCAGGGTCAATTGTATATGTAACTTGTATCGAAATTGCACCACATTCCAAATCATATACAGTCAATTTAAATCATAACCAGTCCATTTTCATGGGATTGTTCAGATGTTTTCTTTTATTGTTTTTATTTTCTCCTTCTTTTAGAAAAACAACAGCCAACACTTTTTGTTCTAAAAACAGAACTTCTTCAGGGCATTTATGAATTCCAAGGTGTCATTTAAATTGGATATTTTTTGTATCGCTAGGAGATGTGTCTTTCGGTAATGTACTCCTTCGGGTCTTACATTTCATTTTATTATTTTCATATGTCAGGCAAGGTTGATTGTAGGGTGAAATGACGTGATGTTATAGTCACTCAAAAACTCCAGGGCATGTATATATCAGGCCCAGCGCCTCGCGTACCTTACTGAGGCCGCCAATCCACCGAAACTCCTCGGCGTTTCACAGTTCCCGCCCGATGTTCGTCAATCAACCTTGAAACAATGGGGCATATTATCAAGGGATTTATCTCTGCTTTTTTGGCTTTAAAAGCCAAGAAAGCGGAGATACAATTATCTCCCTATGAGCAACAGGGTGCTAACATGCAAATTCGCATGTTAGCACCCTTTTTCTCTACGCTTCCCCTTGCATCTTTAATGAGATGCAAAGGGGGCGTTCCAGAGAAAAATAAGAGGAGAAATGTTGTTAAGCGACATTTCTCCTATTATCAAGGATTTCGCTAACCCTGTTAGTGATAAAAAACCAGCGCTAACCGCGGTTAGAGCTGCTTTTTTTACACCTGGTATTTTCCTGACTTAGCCATGATATCCTATGGAAGGTGGATATCATGGCTAAGTTTGTGAGACCCTATCATCAAGCTAACGCCACACTTCGAGAGATTATCGTTGGTTTTCCAGCGATAATCTCTCATTTGGCAGATTTTTATCACTTCTGAGATAATCCTTGCTAATAGCAAGTTATCTCTGCGATAATTTCCGGCGATGCTTAGCGATAAACAAATCGTTGCTAAGCCTCGTTATTGATAAATATCGCTAATCATTGGTAATATGCCCCGAAATGCGTTGGCTGTTGTTTTTCTAAAAGAGAGAGAAAATAAAAACAATAAAAGAAGACATCTGAACCATCTCATGAAAATGGAGCGGTAATGTTTTACATTGACTGTATATGATTTGGAATGTGATGCAATTTCGATACAAGTTACATAAGCTTGACGGATCACCTCGACACTTTCCATGTGCTAACTAGTCAAAAAGTAACACATTTATGGAAAGCTTCATTGAGATTCATCCAGTGGGGCCAAAGTTATCAGCAAGACAACAAATGCATGTCCTGTGGAAGCACAATCCGGATGGATGGATGGCTAAATTCCATAACTTCTCTGTAGCAAAGATTTGCTTCATCTTCTCACGTGCACCAGGGCTTGTGGATTGGGAATACATTTGCCATTTGCCTTCTTCAAGCCTCCCATTGAGCCCACCGACCACTACACTTGTACTTTGTATTTTGAGTGCAGCAGGCAGCAACTATATTTATGTAACGAACAATTCCTTCTAATTAGCTCCATGTCGTGTGAACAAAGTTTCCTGCCGTGTGCTTTCATTTATCAAGCCTAGACTTACTGGGTGAGCTTTCCGTGTTTACAAAGAAGCACATTAAACCACCAGAATGCAATGGTTTGTGAAAGGAAGGTACTGGGCTGGGAATGTGCTGCATTGATCCGTGGGGTCGCCCTGCTGTTTTGAGTCAGTGCAGCTGCATTCAAAGGCTCCAAGACATTCATTTGCTGAAATGTCAGACCCGCTGCTCGTGCCCAGCATACACAGCCCACCGTGTGTATTCACACATTGTCAAGCCTGCCAGGCTTTTACAAGGCACAAAGCCACAGTATTCCCACTGAAACACACAGTGTGCAATAAACTTACAATAACATTATTAGGCTACAGTAAAATTAAAAAAATATGTTTTTCGGAATTAAATAGTCTTGCAAATGAAACATGAAGATAGTTTAACTTACACACACTTCAGGACAGCATTATTTCTTGCCGCTCACTTGCTGGGAGTGAAACTTTTTTTATTGTAAGAGTAATCTCTTGAACATGAGATGCTGCAGTATTATTATATTTCAAACCCAATTAATTTGGCACACAGACCTCGATTTTCCCAGGAAGAGGATGCTTCTTGGATGGTCACAATTCGAAGGTCAGGCATTGATTGTTTTATTGAAATTCAGTTTTTCATAATTACCTGGTTAATTCAGCTCTATTTTTCACCTTTATTTGCACTGACTAATCATTGCAAGTGATATCCGCACTCACAGATCAGTGTAAGAAGAAATTTGCAGAGGCTCCAACTAATATTTTATAGATGTAAGTCAGAGCTAATGATAATGCAAAATAGTCTGGTGACTACCAGTGCTTATTTTGAGCCTGGTGGTTTCCGGTGCTCCGCACTGGCACTTAATTGTCAGTACCAGCACTTGCGATAGTCTGCCACAAGGTGTCGCTATCTCAGATGACCACAACAACAGTCAATTATTAATTCAATATACATTGAAAATTACCATTACCAGCCGCCCAAGCCATTGTTATAGCTTTCAGGGCCTGGAATAGTCTGAATTGTCTCACTTGTAGGAGTGTGATGGTTAGTAGTTTCGTTGTTACTATCACTGGCAGCATGCCTGGGGCAATTTGTGGTGCAAGCTGCATTTGTTTCTCGATGAGAGCCCCCTCACTTATTTATTTACTAATTAAGCACTGGTCACTAGTGCAATATTTATTTATTTTATTTTATTTTATTTTATTTAATGCGATTTTCGATAGCGCCAACATTACCCGAAGGTGTCAGAGCGATTTACATAAGAACCAGTTGCGATACATAAGGATTTAGGATTACATGAGTTACATAAAAGATGCAAACAGAACAAAATTGCAAATGTACAAGTGGTAAAGTCACACAAGGAAGAGATACAAGCAGAAAAAATTGCAAATGTACAAGTTGTAACGTCACTCAAGGAAGAGATAGAAATTGATAAACTCTAAGAGTCACAATAGGAATGGTAGAGAGTACAGGTCTACTACATATACTAGTGGTTAGAGTTATCTTTATATACATGTATATACAAATAGGAGAATTTCTCAGGTCAAGGCCAAAAAAAAACAAGAACCAGGAGAGCAGAGTTCCATTAAGGGGGTCAGAGGAGGGACATAGTCACAGCACAAAGGGAGGGTGGGAGGGATACAAGGGTATGGAGAAAAGGAAAATCAAAGGATCGTCATATTCCACTTTTTCTTCCTTGGTTCTGTTTCATGGACTACTCTATGATTCACTGTATGGTCTTCAAATTAGACATACTTTTTGCATCCTTTTACTGTTTGAAATCCCAGCTAATCATGTACAACTGTACAACTATCAACAAAAGTAAGATCGAGGGAGGGGGAGACAGCAGTCAAAGGGGGTCATTGTAAATAAATTGGAATATTAACTGAGGTGAGTGAAAATCCACCTCAAGTAATAATTACAATACTTGTCAGGGTGAACCACGTAAGTCAGTAAATAAACCTGTGCTTAATCTTCTTGTCACTTGGCACCCAGCAGTCAGACTTAACTTAGAAAGCAATGTGTAAATTATGTATGCAGCATTCACACAGTGATAATGTGAAAACACAGCACAAGAAAAATCCCAAACTAATTTGGAAAAGCAGAATATAAAAAAAAAATTGCCAGCAAAGTGACAAAAATAGTAGAACCAGAGAGTTGATTTTTTAAGTTTAAATTAAAACTAGCATCATAAGTCCAAAGTTCCAACCAGTTATCTAGTTGCACTAGATCGGGTCAAATTCGAAAGTTGATAGGTCGGAAACAGGGTACTAGGTTCGTCCCAGTGGAATGTGTACCTTATTTAGGCTTAAAAAGTTTATGGAGGAAAAGTTGTCATCAACCGGTCATCAGTGGGGTGAGCTGCAACCTGGACATAAAGTGATGCTCCACAACAGCAGGTCGCTGAAGAGGGGACACCCGGCGCAGTCATTAGCAAATATGAAAAAGCTCTGAGTGGGCAAAACCTGGAGTCCATGCCCAGGAAGGTCTGGAAAATGATCTGCTTCTGCTAGACAACGGTCATGGTGAATCTTTCTACGTTCAGACTTGGAAACTTTTTTGGAAGTTAAATCCCCTTCATTAGGGCAAACCATCGTGCTGATGCTGATCAGCAATTCAACATCGATGGCTGTGGTTCCTCACGTCCGTTGGTTCTCCAGGCAAAAAGTTGGCAAAACATTTTTAAGTCCCAGCTCATGTACTTGGGAACTGTAGAAGTACACTCCAAAACTAGTCAATGTTCCTGGACCTGGAGAGGCACCACATGGGAGTTAGGGCACACTCCAACAGAGGCTACCAGCAGGATCCAAGGCAGGACCTTGTACACAGTACAACATGCCCCTTTGAGCAGTTGTCTCTACTAGTAACTAGTTAGAGGAGTCCAGGGATGAATCAAAGTGTCAGGACAAACCGATATTGTTCAAAGTCTGCTCGTTTCAACCCCTTTTCTGGGCAAAAGATTAAGAAGGTACTTAGTATTCAATTGGGCAAGCAACACCAATACATGTCACACAGGTACCTTCAGGTGCTGCTTAAGCAGATCCATTTGGGCTTTTGGTGGGAATCCAAGATGGCGACTGCCAAAAGTGCCACAGTTTTTGAGCGGTCTAGTGTTCTGCCAAATAGAGAAGTGTTGGGTCTATCGTGCTCGCGCTCTATGTGCTGTGCACACTTCAATCGTCTTTCCTTGAAGTGAAGCAGCGTTTTATTCCTGTGCATGTCGCTGACTAAATTTGCATCAGGGGAGTAGCGTATTCTCTTCTACGCTGCTCTGCCTGTCAACCTCAGTGAATATCCATTTCCAGTACCTAGTAGAGGAAAACTCGTTTTCTGGATTTCCAGGTATTTTGAAGTACTGTAGTCCATTAAGCTGGGTGAGTGACTCAGTTTAGAGACATTTTCGTTTTGAAGAAGGAAGCCAATAGAATTTTGAGTAAGCCTGCAGTTTAATTTGAACAGTGACATTAGTCTACTCACTCGCAAGCAGTTTAATTGTGAGAGGATTTCTAAAGACAAGAACCACTTAAACTCAGAAAGAAGTGAAGTAGCACTTCAATTACTTACAACTAATATTTTCTGGAAGTCATCATTGAGCTACTCTGCTAGTTCAGTCAACCCTCAATCTTCGAAACCAATTCAGTAGATATAATTATATATATTTGTATTTACCTCCAGTAGACCGGTTCCAGCATCTGGAAGGAAGGTACAGAGAACATTAACTTAAATCAACTGAGGCACTCAATTACAAATGTTATCAAGTAAAAAGAACTACAACTGCAGTTATGAATACTAAGAACTTTAATAATCAATATGAGAAAGGATCACTTGTCCTGCACAACCTTAGGTATTTTGCAGGAGCGGAGGGGTGCGTCCCAAAGGTAAAGAACTTTATTCATGAATAGACTTACCTTTATGACTATTATTATTATTCAAACACAGTAGGAAAGCGGCAGGTCCACTGCGTAATTCAGGTAATAGGAGTAAGCACATGAGAGGAGGATAGGGTATTGGGAAGGGGTCTGTGTAAAAGTAGTAATCTTGTGTTTGTGCTTACAGGTGTTCGTGGAGACCCTCGCAAAGCATCAGTGAGGAGTAGCACAGCGGTGGCAGTCTCTCTTGTTATCCCATTCCCTTCCCCCCCTCTACTGCAAGTGGATTATATAATTAGCTTGCAATGGATTCTGGGAGTTGGGACTAGCTCTTCTGCTTCTGTGGAAGCCAAGTTTTAGGTACGTGGTACTTATAGTATTGACACAGAGAGGTGCTGTAGGCTAGACACCAGGACCACAGCAACACACAACAATAACATTCGATAAACCAATGTCGTCATTGCATTTTCTTTAATCTTGAAAGGTTCTCTATTGCAACACAATTAAATAGTATAATCAAAATAAAGACTATTTAGAAGATCTCAACTGAAATTATTGCATATTGGAACCCCCCTTTAACAGCTCCCATATACTAGAGAAAAATCACAGTGTGCAACTAACCCTATAAATGTAGTCTGCTACCATCATCTGTGAGGTACAATGTGGCAAAATATGCACCAGAAGGTTCTAATTGTAAAAAGCAGCAATGAGCCTATATGGGTCTATTAGAACATACAAGGCTTTTCGCGATTATCAAAGGTCAAGTCTGGGGGCGTGGCTTTGTGCCCGAGGAGCATGGCGGCGTCCGGGTGAAGCTGTCCAGAACAATGTGGAGGCTCCCGTTTCCAAGACATCCTCGGCGAAGGACACAAGAAGCTAATAGTGTCTGAAGACTTTCTGTCTACAATGTGACCCTTGTCACTCTTTTTTTCAAGACAGAATGACTCTTTTTCTTCAATAGTTCTCCACTCTTGGTGTCACGTTATTGCGGCTGCCATTTTGGTATTTTGGGGGGTTTTTGTGTCTGCGTCACGGAGCTCTCGCTGCTTAAGGAGCTACCAGCTTTCTTTTTTTTTTTTTTTTTTAAATATTTTTATTGAGAAGTTTTTTCCCCTCTTTTTTACATATATATACAGGGCACGACAATATTTACATAAAACATGGCATATGAATTCGAACAGAAACAAGTGATATTTAGTGTGAGAGAATATAAAGAAAGAGATTGCTTATCCCAAAAAACATATAGACAGATAAATACAATGATGATTAAGACTCAAACAAACAAAATTAGATTAAATTACAAGCTTTTTCGCGCAGAATGGGTCAAGATCAGCATCTCTTATCGTTTCTTCAACAGCAATAATAATCTTCATAACAAAGTATATATTGTTCATACATTTTCAAACCTATCAGACCATATTCCCTTCTTTCCAACGAGTAATGGGATCCCAAATATGTTTACCAGTTTTCCTTCCCTTTTTCCCTTTCCTTGCATATATCTCAGTTTCCAGATTATATATTGATAATAATTTAGCCAACCATAGATGAAATGATGGTGGTAATGGATCCAGCCATGCAGAGGCAATACAGAGTCTCATGACTGCCATAGCTAAGAATAAAAAAGATTCCCAACTATCCTGATGTTGTCTCTCCTCCTCCTTGATCCCCAGTAGAATTATTGAGGGGGTAAAATGAATGTTTATTCCTAATTCTTGGTTTAGGAATCCCTGTGTGTTCTTTATAAGTGGCTGCAGATGTGGGCATGCTGCAAATACATGAATTAGATCCGCCTCTGAGCTTCCACATCTAAAACAGTTTGTTCCTACTGTCCCCCCCCATTGGGCTATCCTTGCAGGCGTATGGTATAGGTGGTATAATGTTTTATAATGTTGTGCCTGGAGAGATGCTGAGCATAAAAGTGTATACCCCATTTCCAAAGACATATAGAAACTTTCCTCCCTAATTTCCAAACTATCTTTCCATTTATTTGCCCATTTTTCAATATCATCCTCTTTTGAGTTTAATAACTCAGCATAGAATTTCTTTATAGTGCATTCCTCGCCAGCCTCGATCACTTCCATAATTACATTTTTACTGAATCCTGACGCACCACCTTGTTTGTTGTGCAAAAGACTCCTTATCTGTAAGTACTTAAAAAACTGTCTTTTATCGATTGCATACGTAGCTTGTAGTTCAGAAAACTGGCAGACGCCCTGCTGGCCCATTAGGTCTCCCATCCTTCTAATTCCTTTTCTTTCCCATTCTATGAATATACTATCAGAGACTACTTCCACGGGAAGATTTGAATTCCCTCTCACTCTGGTGTAGAAATTATACCGCCCCAACCCAAATCTTTTAGTAAAGGCTTTCCAGACAATATAGGCCGCTAGGAGCGTCCTAAATCGTGTCCTTTTGTAATAACTAATTTCAGTATATTTAAAAAAAAAAAATTCTGCTTCTGGACCCAACAACAAACCATAAATTACCAGTGATCCCAGCTCATTCCACCCATCCGTTTCTGCACCCCCCACTAAGCCACCCATGTTTTGCAGGGCTGCTGCCCAATAGTAAAACTTTAAATCTGGTAGTGCCCATCCCCCCTCTCCCGTGGTAGTGTCATAAATCTAAGTGCTCTCCTAGTTTTCCCCTTTGCCCATATAAACCTATTGATCATATCTTCTATCTTCTTAAACAATTTAGCTTCAAATAATAAAGGTATTGCCCTGAAAAAGTAAAGAAACTTAGGTAAAATCAGCATCTGTACTACATTTGTTCGTCCCACTATTGATAAATGTAAGTTATCTAATCTGTCTAGTTCTCTCCGTACTTTATTGATTAAAGGTGTTAGATTCTTTTCCACTAAGTGGTCTAAATCAGCTGAGATAGAAACACCGAGATATGTGCCTGCCTGTACAACTCGGGTATCTGTACAGATGGTGTTGCGGTTTTTAATTATCTGGGTCTTATTCGTGTTAAGTTTATAACCCGAGATTTCCCCAAACTTCAAAGCTTCTATTTCCACTTGTGTAATAGCTTCCATGGGTGTTGGTGTAATTATTGCGACGTCGTCAGCATACGCTAATATTTTGCAAAAACCTATTCTAGTAGACAATGCTTTGATTCTATCACAGGTCTCTATTCTCCGAATTAATGGGTCCATATAGATTGCAAATAACAATGGAGAGCAGGGGCAACCTTGTCTCGTACCTCTCCTTATCTGAAATTGTGTTGTACTACCCGCATTCACACGCACAGAGGCCACAGGGTCTACGTATAGCCCCTGGATTGCTTTAATATACTTTATTTTTACTCCTGATCTTTCAAGAGTATGCCACAGATAGTCCCAGGAGACCCGGTCAAATGCCTTTTCCGCATCTAATAGCATAATCGCCATTGGGTCCCCTGAAACTGCTGTGGCATCAAGTAAAGTTATTACCTTACGTATATGGTGCGTGGTGCCTCTTCCAGGTATGAAGCCATGTTGATTATTGGTCACTACTCTATCTATTATTTTAGCTAATCGTGTTGCTAATACTTTAGAAAAGATTTTAGTGTCCGAGTTCATCAAAGTGATGGGCCTGTATGACCCTGGTTCTTCCGGAGGCTTTCCTTTCTTTAAGATTATCACTATTTCAGCCCCGCCCCATGAGGTAGGTATTGAGTCTCCAGTTTGTGCTTGCTGCAGCATCCTAACCATGTCAGCTTCTAAGATATCCCAAAATACTTTATAAAACTCTATCGGGATCTGGTCTGGGCCTGCCGCTTTTCCAGAGGGGAGATTCAAGATAGCGTTTTTAATTTCTTCCCTCTGGAAAACTTCCTCTAGAGTATCTGCCTCTTCATCCGAGAGTCTAGTAACTGGAATTTCTTGCAGATAATCCTTAATTTTAGTAGCATCTCCCCTTATTGATTCCTCATATAGCTTCTCATAGAAGTTTCTAAACACCTCCCTTATTTTCCCTGATTCTGTATGGATCCTACCAGAGGTATCCCTAATTTCCCTTACAGTTCCTGTCGCTTCTTGCTGCCTTGTTCAAACAGCTAAAGTTCTACCGACTGTTTCACTGCATTTGTGGCATTTTTCTCTTTTTGCAGTATATAATTTTGCCGCCTTTCTAGCAATTTCTCCCTCTGCTTCCCCTTTCACTTTTAAAAGTTCCACAATTGCATTATCTACTGGAATACCGCCTACTATATATTCCTCTAATTTCTCTTCAGCCTTAAGCACTGCTTTTGCGAGTTCAGTATTTCTCATCTGCTCCTGTTTTCTCTTGTAAGAGTTAAAACTCAAAGTTTCTCCCCTGACCCCCGCTTTAAAAGCATCCCATACTACTCCTACGGTAGAGCTATCTCTATTAATATCGAAAAACTCTTTGATCCATACTTTCATGTGTTTCACGTATTTTTCTTCCTGCAGTGTTTCCCTTTCAAAAGTCCACTGTCTTTGCTCTCGAATATATGCTGCTTTTGGTAATGTGAGAATTAGTGGATTGTGATCACTTAGGATCCGTGGAAGTCTTTCTATTGTTGATTCCCATATAAGTATGTTTGATATAAAGAAATAGTCCAATCTTACGCATATTTTATGTGGGGCCGAGTAATATGTATAACCCTTATTTCCAGCATTTTTTTTTCCCCCAAACATCAGATAGAGTGTTATTTGCCACTAGTCCCTGCAGGGCTTGGCTAACGCGCCTCTTTCTCCCAGAGTATTTACCAAATGAGCCTAAACCCAGGCCTTCAGCCCCATTGATATTCAAGTCCCCTGCCATAATGATTCTGGGTGCCCAAGTAGCTAGTTCTACATCTAGAAATTGAAAAATCTCCGGATCATCCTCCGTTGATCCATATACTGTTATCAGCGTAGTCCATTCCCCATCTATCATGCATTCAACCATTGCCCACCTTCCCCATTGATCTGATGTTTTTTTTCTTAGAAGCAAATTTTTATTTCTAGATAATATTGCTACTCCCCTCTTTTTAACACCCTGCTGTGAACTTACTAAAACGTGATAGCCCAATTGTTTTAAATAGAATTCTTGTGAAGTCATAACGTGTGTCTCTTGTAAAAAAATAAAGTCGACATTCACATGTCTCAATAACATTGAAGTTTTTAGCCTTTTCTGAGCATCATTTAGCCCACACACGTTCCACGTTACATATCTAGTCCCCATAAATAATTCATTTTTTTGTCACCATACTGATTCATATTATACATTTTGTACAGATGATTTCCTTTTTTAACCTTTTTTTCCCCCATTTCCTCACTTTTATCCCCCTCGCTGGATGAATTTTTCCCCTCTATAAGCGCTATATCATTGTTATTTATATTCTTTCTTTTTTCATATTTTCGTTTCCCCAGCCATTCTCTCAGTTCAATTTTTTCATTCACTGAAATACTTCTCTTTTTTATATACCATGCCGTGCCGTGCCATGTCGTGCCCTGCTTCCCCCTGGTTCCCCCCCGAGTCCCCCCCCCTCCCTTACCGGCAAATAGGTCAATCCTGACCTATATGTGACAGCCGAGCCCCCAGGGGGCGTTCCCTCCTCCACTCTCCCTTATTCCTTTACCAGCAACTGACCAGCTACTCCATCCCAATATCGTCTTTATTTCTTTGTTATAGAAACTACTTGTCTTGTATCATTTATTCGATTACAATTGTTACTCCGTTCCCTCTGTGTTCTCTCCTCTCGGAGATAGGTCAAGTACTCCTGTGCAACAATTTCAGAAAAGAATACTCTAAACTGACCGTTGCAGCCTACTTTAAGACGAGATGGAAACAAGAGATAAACCTTACACCCTAGATTTTGAAAAGGAACTATAAGTTGCCTCATACGCCATCTTCTCTCAACTGTTGTGTGACAGAAGTCTGGGAGAGCAAAAAAGGTTATATCCTTATATGTACGCTTTTTATATGGTTTCGCCTTAGTTATTAGTTCCTCTCTTAACAGATAGTTCCCAAGATAGACAAGGATTGCTCTTGAACTCGCGTTGCCTTTTTTTTGTAACAGGGGAAATCGATGTGCCCGTTGAACCTCTTTATCCCAGTCCCAGTTATTCATCTCAGGAAAGGCACCTTTCAACAACTCCACCACGTATGTTCTTACATCTCCACCCTCTTTCCCTTCCTCCACCCCAAGCAGTCTTATGTTGTTTCGCCTCTGCCTGTTTTCAAAGTTTTCAAGTTTCCACTGTATATCAGACTCGGTTTTCTCCTGCCCCTGTCTGAATTCCTGAAGCTTTACCACCTCATCTTCTACTTTCCCAGTTCTCTCCTCTACCTCCGTCAATCTTCCAGAAAATTCACTGTAAAGCTCATTTACTTTATGGAGAGATCTCTGTATTCTCCTATTTGCTCGTTTTGCTCTTTTACTTTCAAGTCGTGCTTCTTCTTGCATTTGTCTGAGTGTAGAAAGTAAGAGATCAAATCTATCAGTATCTGTATCTAGATCTGGAAAATCTTGTTGTTGATCATGACCCTGTGCTTTCCCCCGCGGCTGTTCCTTGGCGGTCTTCACTTTTTGTGAGTCATCTCGTCTTACACCATCTTGTTGTTTTTGTGGTGGAGGTAATTTATCCCAGTTTAGCTTTTTAGGCCACCCTCTTTGTGTTGCAGCCAATTGCCTGCTAACTCCTATGTGTGACCCCCTGTGCTTATGCTTTTTGGCGGGTCCTTTCTGTTCCACCTCAGATAAGCTACCAGCTTTCTAATGTTTTTATCTACTCTAATACCTCCTGGATTTCTGTGAGAATACCATTCATCCTGTGTATTTTTTAAGGGTAGTTCGACGCCTCAGCTCACCTTAGTTCCTGAAGTGGATGACGAGAAATGATAGTGCGGCAATTTTGACTTCTCTCTCTTCATAGTGACAAGTGGAAATTCTTCTGCAGCTTTTTTTCATTTGCTCATTTTTCCCTCATTTTACTCAAATCTGTATGCAGTTGATCTTTCTACCCCTTCTGCGGATGATGTCTAGTAAGTGACTTTGGCCGCATTACATATTTAAAGTGGGTGAGTTCTTAGACATTTTTCATTTACGGATCCCATCTACTTTTGAAGGGTTCAGTTGCGCACTTGTTGTTGTCAAGAGTCGTGCTATCCTTTGCATTATGAGTAGATTGAAGGGATCTCTTTCTTCGCATTCGAGACCAAAGCATATTTTTGTTAAAAACGTAAAAATATTTTCTGCATTCTCCAGACTGGAGGACTCTTTAGCATTACCAAATCAGAGTTCTGCAGCAATAATGGATCCCATTCCTACATCATCGGGGAAATCAGTTACTAAGCCCCTGAAAAAGGACCCCTCTCCTCACCTAAACCAGTATCGACTGTCCCCATGGAAATGTTGTTGGATGAAATAAGGGCCCTCCGGACCTTTGTGCAAGAAACAAACACCAAAATACAAACTCTCACTGATCAATGGTCTCAACTTGACACAAGGCTTTCCACAGTTGAACATAACATGTCTTCCTTTGGGGAAACCAATGCTGATGTCTCTTATCTTAAGTCTCAAGTCTCAAGGCTTCAAAGGCAGGTCGAAGACCTTGAAAACTGCAACAGGCCGAACAACTTGCGTATTTATGGCCTGATGAAGGGAAGTTGAGGGGGCGGATCCTCTTGCCTTCTTTAAGTATTTCCTCCCCAAATTACTTCACATGCCAGAGGATACTTCAGTTAATATCCAACGCACACATAGATTGGGTCGAGTTCCTTCAGCTGCCTTGTCCTCACAACGACCAAGAGGAGTCATTCTATATTTTTAGAATACACGTATCTCTTAAAAGTTTTCTCAGCAGTCAAATCTGCTCAAAGAATTACTTGGTCCGGCGCGACTTTACGTTTTGCACAGGATTATGCTAAGACTACTACAACCGTACGTAAGTCATTTCTCAACATGAGGCCTGATCTTTGATCGATGGGAGCTGCGTATGGCCTCTTTCACCCTTGTCTTTTTAGGGTCCTGTATAACAACAGAACAACAACATATCAAGATCCAATGCGTCTACAAAGCTTCATCAATTCTTGCAAGACAGTTGCCATGGAATCTTCTGGACCTTTGTTCTCACACAACCCTTGACTTTCTGTATTTTCTTTTCAGGATCCTCATGTTTTGTATTCTCTTCTGCAGCAATGTTCGCTTATTAATGTTAGCCTTTGATTTTTTATAGACTTAGCATTTGATGTGCTTTTCTTAAGTTTTAGATTGGCCTAATGTTTTAGTCAGGCTTCTGTGCTTGTCGCATTCACCTGTTTAACTTTAATGTTCTCCCGCTCACTGTAAGGTTCATCAATTGTGTTAATATTTGTTGTTCTTCGACTTTACAGATGTTTCATCCTCGTGGCGTGTTCCTCCGTCCCCAGTCGGCTTCACGGAGACAGCTTGTTTTGACAAATTACCAACTGGGTAATTTAGTGTGCCCACAAATTCAGATGTATAAATAAATTGCGCTGTGCTCCCTCCAGTCTGGCAGCTGGTGACACCATAAACAGCAGGTGCCATTATCCTAACGAATGCCCCGCGGACACCAGGTTGCAAAAACACCACTGACATGGCGCCCTGTGCTGAGTCATGCGGGAGTGACGGAGTTCCTACTGGAAACTAAAAATGCTACTAACGTAATGCACGAGGGGGTTGTTTGTACTCAGATCTTGTGTTTACTGTTGCTCAGGCATTTATGCACTGCAAAAGATTTCAACTTGTTTGCTTTAAATCAATAGAACTGAGCCCCATGTCTCCTGTTGTATTCAATAACCGGGCCTTATCTAGCCTGCAAAGAACACCATAAGCCTAAGGCAACCTTAGGTGGCGAGTGACTTACACAAAGCGGTGCTTATTTGGCCTCCCTCTGGACTAGGTAATTGTACAACATGGGCAAGCTGGTAGTAGTGTTCCCTGATAGGGAATAACCGCACATCAAAACATAAATAAGTGTGAGATAACCATATATTAAGGGAACACTGAGGTCAAGATTGCTGAAAGTACAGCGGGGGTGCTCTAGAAACCAGTGCCACTCACTACCAAGAAGTGGTAAAAGCAGATCGAAACAAAATGCCGTTGCAAATATCCAAAAGAGAAGGTCATCGTGATTTGGTCATCTTGTCCTGATGAAATTTGGGATCAGTTTATGTCATTGACTATATTTTGTATTTGTGTAACACGGGTTTATTTTGATTTCACATTCTTGAGATTGCCAAGACTTTACACAATTGTAATTGGGGTGTGCTTCTCTGACCTTCTCTTTTGGATAATTGTACAACATGTTGACGCTTGCAGAAATGGTTGTCATGCCAACAACTCTCAGTCGGAACTAAGATTGCCAGTTAATTAAGAGTCACACTGATTAGTTCCTTCAAGTGCTAGTATCAACCAACCACAAACTCTCTCTTAATCAGAGAAACGGGACCATTCAGTTGTTATTAAAGAAAGGGCAGTTTTAGTTTATTTTTGCCTGCATGTCTTCAGAAACAGACTAGATCATTATGTAACATCCAGTTTGTATAATCATTCTTTCTCCACAGCATATTTCCCAGGTGATAGCAGCGATGAATGAACTATGTGCAACATGAAAAGTACTAAGTGTGAAACTTCAAGTGTGACAGCAAAAAACATCTTCAGCTCCCCATCAGGGAGGCAGAAAGTGGGGGCCAACAGCCTCAAAGAGTATATCCAATCCATTGGTGGAACGCCTCCTTGAAGCAATAGGGATGCCACTGTCTGGCGACGGTTCGTGTTCCACAATCGTTAATGCTGCTGGGAGCTAACAGGCAGATTCATCAACGAAAAATCGGCTCGCAAAGGGCCAGATTCTCAGAATGTGGCCCTTTGCGAGCGCAATTTTTGCATTTGGGATTCATCATCCCAAATGCAAAAATCGCATATTGCGAAATCGCTAAATTGCGAGGAATTGCATTTAAGGAATCTCTATTTGAGATTCCTTAAATGCAATTCATGATCCATTTCTGAATTGCGAATTCGCTATTTTTGGCCGCTATTTACTGCGAAGTCTGACTTCGTGGTAAATAGCGAAAACTTAGAAAAATGCACTTTAGTGCATTTTTCTAAGTTGGATGTTACACACACACATGTCCTTTGGACATGTGTGTGCGCAACATCAGTCTACATTTACATTTCAGGGGTGCTACATGGTGTCCTTTGGACACCCCTGGCACCCTTGAAATCGCAGCCTTATTTGCGATTAGCAAATTGCTAATGGCAAATAAGAAATGACTCCCCATTCATTCCTATGGGCCTTTGCTAATCGTAAATAAGGAAGCTGTAGAAATCGCAAATAAAATTGCGATTTCTACATGAATCCCGTTTTGCAAGTCCTTGATAGCGATTCCTTAATAATCGCTATTAAGGACTCGCAAAACGGGACAATGATGAATCTGGGGGTAAATCATTAGGAGGTAAATAGCCAGGGCTTTAAGTGGGCCGGGTCCCGCCAGGGCTCTGCACTGGCAGTTCTAAAAAGCATGAGACGGATCTCTCTCGGGCTCTCCATTTTTGCCCTCACACTCAGGGTGGAAAAAAAATCTTAACTCTGCAGCAGTACCACCTGTCACTGCCTTTAATGTAACTTCAGAGAGGCTCGTTGTAGTTCTTTCCTAGTCTCATCATTTCAGACCGGAAGCATTTTCAATGTATCATACAATAAAGCCATGGTTGCTGCTTATTTATCTTATGGAACCAAGCAACCCTAGACAAAGCCAATAGCACTGGCTTATTGTAGGTATACTGTTACTTACTGTATTATATATCTAGATGCAATGATAGAAACAGCAAAATCCCAGTCGGGCCGCACACTATGCTAAACACAGGCATTTAGCTTAGGTGTTTTAAGCCATGCCTTTAATTAGTTAGGCCACGCCCCTTTTTGAGGCAGCCCCCCCTCCCCCTAGTTTTTTTTATTCCACTTAAAGCCCTGTAAATAGCTATCCTGAAGCATCTTCCTAAGAATGCAGCTTGTCACATATTGGTATTATGACCGCCCTCTTGGGGGTCTCTTCATTCAGAGTTATCAGCTAGCTAGTCAGATAAAAGGTTTTCTTGTAAGAACCACCTAGTCACAGACCATGACCTCTCTACCGTTAATACAATAGGTCAAGGATATGGCTTAACGACTAGAGTGGCAGACTTTGAACCAGGTTCCAGTCGCACAGGAGGCTCAAGCATCCTGTGATTCTGGGCAAATCACTTAGGGGCATACTATCAAGGAGGTTTATCTCCGCTTTTTTGGCTTTACAAGCCAAGAAAACGGAGATAAAATTATCTCCCTATTACCTAGCTGTCGCTAACACCAGTTAGCGACAGCTAGTAGGAGATAGCGACCATCTTGGGCCCCACTTTGCACGTCAGAGAAATTGATCACTAATGACATGCAAAGTGGGCGTGCCAAGATGTTAGCGACTGGAAACAGTCGCTAACATCGCTATCTCCTATTATCAACTTTTGGAGATATTCGCGCTAAGCGCGAATATCTCCAAAAGCTATCACCTGCCCTGAGCAGTTCTTAGCCATGTTATCCAATGGGAGGTGGATAACATGGCTAAGAGCATTAGCTCGGTAATGCCTGAATATCACTGACTTTTCAGCGATATTCATGCATTGCGGCCGATTTTTATCGCATTTGCGATAAACCTTGGTAATACCTAGGTTTATCTGTGATAAAAATCGCTGCAGGTCGGCAATACATTTTTGTCTCTAACCAAGCAATAGCGATAATTATCGCTATTGCTTGGTAATATGCCCCTTAATCTCCCCGAGCCTCGAAATGTAATGCAACTGGTGGTCATGTAAAGCGCTGTGATACTTTCGGGTCGAGTTGGCGCTATATAAAATTAAGAAAAAAAATGTTTGGGAGAGTGACCCTTCTATCTACCACAAGAAAACCACCCGGCTCTTTGTCTGACACCAAGGTATAGCTTTGTAGAGCCAGCTCTCTATGCACTCTATATCCATTTTAACAACGTCACACATTTACCTGCTCACTGTAGCGTTGTGTAACGAAAACTGCTTTGTGTTATAGATGACCATTACCAAGCGGCCTGGGGAGGCAGAGGGGTCAGTTTGTCTATAAATAAGGAAACAATCGCTTTAACTGCACCTACCAGATGGGTTAATGATTAGATCAGCTAGAGGCCAGCCTGATCCAATGACGAACCTGGTTGGAACATTGTGTGCATGCATGTGCCAACGGACATTACCCTTTGATCTGTTCTGCAGGGTTGTGTGGTTGTTGTTTTGTTTCAAGGCACCTTCAACCAAAGGGTGACTTAGATACCATTATGTGTGTATCTGAGTGTTGTAGGTAAGGTCTCAAGAGAACGGAGATACAGATTAGTGATGGGTTAGAGTGGTGTCAGTGTGACTTAAATGGATGACTGAGGTGGTAAAAACTTGCACAACAACCTGAACTACAGCCATGCTGTGTGCAAGTTGTGCCAGGCGTTGTGTTGAGTGTCTCCTGTTGTTGCAGACCAAGGTGCGAGTATACTCTGGTTGGGGAACATCCTTTACAACGCGGATGTTTCCCCGCGGTACCGTTACAACGGGTCTTTTACAACGCAAGTCGTAACCACGACTAGCGCTGGAGGGCGCTCAAGGATAAGGAATAGTAGATTTACTATTCCAACACCTTCCCTACTGTACGCAGGCTGGTGTTGGAATAGTAAATTTAACTATTCCTAAGTCCGCACCCCCACAGCGCAAGTCGTGGTAACCACTTGCATTGTAAAAGACGTGTTGTAACGGTACGCGTGGTAATACCATGCCTTGTACCATCATACATCCCTTTGGTCTGCATGTACTGATGAGGAGGTAAATATCCAATAAGCAAGAAGGCATGGAGCCATGTTATGCATATATTATGGTGCCAAAGTTGTGTATAATGGGTGCTGTTGGTATAACACAGGTGTTCTTTCCACCAAACTCTGATGGCTGTAGGGCTGGGAACTGCTCAGATAGTCACATGCCCTTTCCACCCTCACTGAGTGTCCTTGACTTGGAGCACAAGGACAAGAATGCCTCCTGCTTCAGCCTTCCAGTGCCTGGAAAAAGCCAGAGAGCCATAACGCATAGATCCCACAAGTAGGTGATGTGAATCTTCACCACCACACCACATCTAAGCTATGTCACACATGTACATGTGTGACTTAGCTTAGATGCCATTTATTGCAGTACTACCCTTTCACCTGTGTTTGGTACTCTTTTGTAACATGCACACGTCACTGTTCTCTTGTAACACACTGTTTGCTAACTCTTACATTTTGTTTGCTTTCAATACTTGCACAGGTGCCAGCATTGCCTACGTAACGTTTGTTCTTGTGTTTGAGTGTCCTCCATTTATTGCAGTATTATACCTCTACTTGTACTTTGTACGCTTTGGTAACCTGCACACATGTCACTTTTTCCTCCTGTAATGCACCGTTTGCTACCTCTTGTATTTTGTTTGCTCACGATTGTCACCTTTGCCTCATGTAATGTAACGTTTGCTTTTGTAATTTGTTCACTTGTAATGTTCTCATGTATCAGTTCTGTTCCTATTGTGAAGCGCTCTGACACCTACGGGTAAAGTCCGCGCTATATAAAAACGCATAAATAAATAAATAAATAAATAAATACCTAAACCAGACCCCTAGACTGGATACATAGGGCTTGTTTTATACATGACCATACAAAAAATGGACACATCGCTCATAATGTAATTCTGCAAGTGTGTTATGTATCAATCATACTCCGCAAATGCCCTACTTGCCTAAAATGTTAAACAGAGGCAACTGTGAGTGCTTCCAATTGTATGGTTTTAATACTAGCCTGTACTTCATTTGTGCCATTGGTTGGTGGCGGACACCACACTATCCTCAGGCTCATCTGTGCCACCCTGGTGCAGAGGCAATATAAATGCCTTGGAGTGTCCTGACTGTCTTCCTGCCCCTCGAACCTCCCCCCGCCTGTCCTCATGGAACTGTGAAGACAACAATTGTGACAATGACCCGAGCTGACCCATCACATTGGTTAATACAGTGCTGGGGTGATGAAGCTGGCCATGCTAGGGACCCTATGCTTGCGCAGGTCGCCCCAGCTTGCCAGAGCATGGACCAAGTACATGTCTTCTTCCTGGTCTTTGTTCCTCCTGATCTTTTTGAAACACACTATTTTTTTAAAATTTTTATTTGTATTTCAGAATTATTCCTGGACATGCAATGTGCTTTTCCACTTTTGAAATGGCATACAACTTCTTAATTATGTTGCTTTAACCCTTTCTGCTATTTCTATTGACACTTTAGTTACTTATGCCTACAACTGTACAGCTCAAACCCCTTCTACTCTACGACACTACTACACACAGTGCCACTCTACTTTATGCCCCTTCACTCTACTCCAGGCCACTATACGCCACTCCATTCCGCATAATGTCACTGTTCTTTACACCGCACTACGCCATTCCATTCCACTCTATTCCACACAGCGCCACTCTGCACATTCCATTCTACACATGCCACTCCAATCCACACAATGTCACTACACTGTACTCCAGTCTTCACCACTCACAACAGTTTACTGTATGCCACTCAACAGTGATTCTACTCTACGCCCCTCTATCTTACACCACTATGCTATTCTGTGGCACTCCACGTCTCTCTATGCCACTCTACTCCACTCTCCTCTATGCCACTCAACACCATGCCACTAACTTTTAGCCCCATTGAACAGCAGCCATGCTGATGTACAACATGGCTAAAAGACACAGACAAAGCCAATAGGACTCGCATAGACAGAGATCAATTGGCTTTGCCAATGCTTGCTGGCCTCAGGACTGTTTTGTCTCACTTTTTTGTCTAGCTACCAGACTCTGAACAAGTTGGCAGTTCAAGAGTAGACTCAATAATGTTCAGAAACACGGGCCTATTTGTTTTACTGGTTATTGTATACGTTTTTGTTTCCTATCCTGCTGGACACTTCTTTGTGTTGTGGATTTGTTATTTATTATTATTTTGTCTTTATCGCAGCTCTTTCCGCCCGCCCCCTACTCCCACCTGGAATATCGTGTCCCCTAATCAACAGTGTGATTTTGATTTCGTTCTGCTGTTCAGCAGATATCCAAGGTAGACAATGTAAGTAAGAGAAATCATGTCAAGAAAGAACAAGCATTTGCAATGCAATAGGTCTCGCTTTTACGTGAGTTTTAGCTTTTGACAACGCACATAACAATGCCTTTTATTTTGGTTTTCGATTTTGAATCATAAATAAAAGGCATTGTCATTTACAATGCCAATAGCTTAAACTCGTGTAAATGCGAGACCTATTGCATTGCAAATGCTTGTTCTCTTCTGTTTTTTTCTTTTCTCCCTCCGTGCTCCTAATATCTTTCATCGGTTATTTCTTACACTTTTTTCCTCTTTCTCAAGTTTACTATCTTCACTCGTTCGGTTTTCTGTTTTTATCTGTTTTACTGCTATGTTTTATCATCCACTCTTTCTATCAATCCTAACTCTATGGTAATTATGGGCAGTCATTTGTACTTTTATTTACTTATCTATTTTAGTCCTTGCATTGAATTGGATTGTTGTTTAATTTTCTTCTCCTTTTTCTTTTCCTTTTTTTAATGTTTCATGACTTTGAAAATATTATCGTGGAATGTTAGGGGATTAAATTCTCCCATTAGGAGGTGGAGAGTTTTAAGCCATCTTGCTAAATTAGGAGCGGATATAGTGTGTCTTTAAGAGTCCCACCTTACGGCGGCTGAATTATTGAAACTAAAAAGGGTCTGGTTGGGGGAAATGTCCTTTTCTCCGTGAGATGGTAAACGCAATGGTGCTATGTTACTTTGTCGCAAATCACTTCCCTTTAAACTTATCTCACAAGATTCTGATGCAACTGGTCGCTGGTTAAGCGTTAAATTATTGTTGGGAGATGCTCCAGTCTCTTTTCTTATTGTTAATGCCCCCACTGGAGGTGATTCCTCATTTTGGTCCTCACTCTCCCAACAAATTGCTTTATGTATCGAAGACAATTTTATATTAGCTGGTGACTGTAATATGGTCCTAGACCCGTTTTTAGATCAAAATTCTATAGTTTGTTTTCTCCTTAATAAACCACACAAATCCTTTGTTCACACAAACACCCAGCATAAGCTCCTAGATGCATGAAGGTTATGTAACCCTACCACCCGTGAGTATATCTTTTATTCTCCTGTCCACCATACCCAATCAAGAATTGACTACTTTTTTGTATCTCATAATGTATCCTAAGCCCTTATGAATGCAGAGATTGGTTCAATCCTATTGTCAGACCATGCCCCTATTTCAATCCAACTTGACATCCTACCATAGGTTAATGCTTCTAGGAGGTGGCGTTTTAATAATGCCCTCCTCCTGGATCCTGTTTTTACCTCCTCTTTTGCAGCCTTTTTTAATGAATACTTTTTATTTAATCAAAACGACTCTATGCCCTTCTCAACTATTTGGGATGCTTTTAAAGCCTCACCTAGGTTCTTTATCATTGACTATGTTGCTAAGAAGCGTAAGAGAGCTCACGCACATACTAATTACCTCCTTCAGGAGATAAAGAGGCTGGATCAATCCTATTACTCCTCGATTTCGAAAGAATGTTTACCTGCCCATATAAAAGCTAAACTTCTGTTTAATAAGGAATCTACTGATAAAGCTTCATTATATTTATTAAAGTCCAGTGTGAAATTCTATGGTGGCCAAAACAAGGCAGGGAAACCTTTGGCCAATTATTCGAATATTAAGCATAACAAGCTAAACATTGACTATTTATGATGATCACTCTTCTTTAAAACTAAAAGATACAGATATATTAACTGAATTCTCCCTCTTCTATAACTCATTATATACTGCAGAAACTCACCCAACACACTCTTTATTATACCAATTATTTTCTACTATCCAAAAACCTTTGCATACTCTCCCGGACTTATCTCTTCTAGAACTTGATCTCACACAGCAGGAACTTCTTGATGCCCTTAGGCACCTTAAAGAAGATAAAGCACCAGTACCGGAAAGTTTTATGGTTGAATTTTTTCTTTGTTGTTTCCAAATTATTAATAACCAAATTTCACACTTTAGTACACTCTTTTTGTTCCCCAATAGGCTCCACCGGTTTGTTTTCCGAGGCACACATCTGTCTATATTCCTAAGGGAGGCAAAGACCCGAAATGTAGTAAAAATTACAGGCCCATCTCCCTAGTTAACATTGATTACAAAATCTTTTCCAAAGCCTTAGCTCTGCGTTTAGATTCCTTTTTACCAAGTCTATTAGACAAAGAACAATCTGGTTTCGTAAAAGGCCGACTCATCACAGATAACACGTGACTCTTTTGGGATATATTATCCAAATCCTCCCATCTAAATTACTCCCTTGCAGCAATAGTGTTAGATGCGGAAAAACCATTTGATAGAATTGAGTGGCCTTACGTTTTTTACGCCCCTAGATGGCTTGCTTTCTGCCCAAAGTTAATTTCTTTAATCTCCCTTCTGTATTCAAATCCTCGCACAGCTGTATGTGCCAATGGCTTAATTACTCCTTTTTTTGATTTAGGCAGAGGTGTGTGCCAAGGTTACTCCCTATCTCCTTTTCTATTCAATTTGGCCTTGAAACCTTTCCTGCCGCCCCTGATTACACATTGTCATGAACATTAGCTCTGCTTATGAAGACACCAAGCATATAGAGTGGCCAGATCTATAAAGAAGCTTATATAGTAAAGCCCTCCCTATTACATTGCCTAGGGGATCATCTTCCTATTGTGTTTGTCATGAAGTTCAAGAGTTCACAATTAAAAAAAAATTTTATTGCATTTATCAGAATGTTCGCCCTGAACTGCCAAATCAACGCAGTATATTCATCCGGCTTCCACACGCTCAGCCTTCTGTGAAATCATTCAAGTAGACCCCCCACAGAATCCAGTGAGACGGTCACCCACACACTGATCACCAGCAGACTTGACTATGGCAACGCACTCTACGCTGGCGTCATCCAGAAACAGCTCAGGACGCTACAGGACATCCAAGACTGGTCCTTGACATCCTCTGCCGCAGCCACATAACACAACATCTCTTACAACTCCACTGGCTCCCAATTAACAAGAGAATCACCTTCAAATTCCTCAGACATGCCAAGAAAGCTCTCCACGACATAAGGCCAGCATATCTGAACCACTGCCAAACATTCCACATACCAGCCAGACAACTTTTCTCTACCCAACTTGTCCTGGCCTTTGTCCCCTGGATCCAAAAGACCAGACCTGGAGGAAGGTCCTTCTCTTACCCCGCTTAACGGCCACCTCAGGCAAGCCCCATCATTGACCCAATTCAGGAAGGACCTCAAGACCTGGCTCTTCGACTGAACCTCCACGCCCAAACAGATCAGCAGCCCCCCTCAGCACCTTGAGATCCTCACAGGTGAGTAGATACGCTCTATAAAACCCTGATTGATTGATTGAAAGCCCCATATATGGCAAAGGAGTTTGCAATGTAAAAACACTTCCCATTGTATTTGCTGCCAGAGTTTGCAAAGTAAAACCCCTTTGTATGTATTTTGGCAAGCAGTTCCATGAAAGCATACTTGATTTTAACTTTTGCAATAAATTTTCATAATAAACAGGTTAGACCTATGGCATCTAAAATAATGTTTCCAATGCCCCAAACGAAGCTACATCGTCAACCATTGGCTTGTCAATATAACCACCTCAGTGCTGCCATATGGAGCATAATCTATGCATACAATCATGCAGTGCAAAACATTTGTCCAATCCAATCCAGTAGGGAGGGAGGTCCATGAACGGGTGGCTATAAAGCACCCCTCCCTAGTAGTGCTACTTATAGTTCTTTTTCTCTTTATTACACAGCGTGGGGCACTTGCGCTCTTGAGACAGACATGAACAGGGTGTGCACAATTTACCTATATATATTTTTATGTCTATTTTTGTATGGTTCGCCTATGTATGGTTTCCTGTTTTAAGGCAAGTAGAAACACCAGTGACTGCTAGTGCACATCCATGAAAAGCAGGGGATTTGTTTTCTGTGCACTTTGTCGAAAGGATAGTTGTGGAAACTGTATGGCTGATTTGCTGACAAAATGCTTGGAAACTGATTGGCGTCGACCTAACAAATCTGTTTGTCACTACTAGGTATACTACAGAGAACATATGCAGTGCGATAAAGAATAGGTCTTCAGCGCCATCATCATTAGCGATGATGAGACATGAGCGATGCGCAGCATCAGGGGCGGTGACTCTCACCAAGATGTATGTAGGGATGAGCACTGCAAGGGACCCACAGCACCAGCTATTTATAGTGACACCACTAACCTCTGGCTAATGCAATCACCTGTATGTGTCCAAAGTGCAACCCCCATCTGCTGCCTGCTTCAGCAAAGCAACCTTTCCCAGGAGGCAAGCAGCCACTGTGATGTTGGTGTTGAGGCATGTATGAATATTATTATAATTATTACTATTATAACAATTATCACTACTATTATCATTATTATTATAATCAATGATGGTGATAATAATAATAATAATAATGTTGGTGTGAGTGTTAACCCCTTCCCTGTGCATGAAGGAAACACGCCTTCATGAGCCCAATGCGGCGTGTGCTCATGACGGCCTGGTCCCATCAAGTTGGGGCCGCACGGCCCACGCAGCACTGATTCCCCGCCTGCTCGGGCGAATTAGTGAGTGGGCGGGGTCGTGGTGGAACCACGCCGTCATGAGCACAGCTCGCCTGTGACTCATAACGCCGTGGTTCCGTCACAAGCATGGCGGTGCCACGCTCAACCCCTCCTCCACAGCGCCTCGGAAGCCAGGGTATTAATAGTGTACTTATTACTATTATTATTATTGATAACATTAATAATATTGTTGTGAGTGTTAGTATAAATTATTTTTATCATTGCTACTAATGATATTAATAGTGATAGTAGTACTGGTGTGATTGTTATTATTACTGTTATTATTATTGTTATTATTATGATTATTCTTATATGTATTATTATTATTAGTAGTAGTATTGTTAGTAATAATAATGTTGGTAGGAGTGTTAACATTATTTTTATTGCTAATAACAATAGTAGTAATAGTAGTAGTAGTACTGGTGTGATTGTTATTACTATTATTATTATTGTTATAATTATTATTAAGAATGATAATAATAATGTTGGTGTGAATTCTAATAGTATTATTATTGGTATTATTATTATTTATAGCATTAATACTATTATTAGTAGTGCTGGTGTGATTGCTATTATTATTATTATTATCAGTAATAATAATAATAACAATACTACTACTACCACTTCTACTACTAATAATAATAATCAGCATCATTAATATGAATAATGCTTATTATCATAATACTGGCAATAATATAGCTACCACCACTGTTAATCGTACAACTCAGTACAGTAATTATAATAATAATAACCATATAATATTATTAATGACGTTAATCATTGTCTTCATACAGTACGCGTCATTGTCTTTGAAGTACCATCAAGCACAGTCCCGGTTGGTGTGAATGATCCATTGGTGTTTTGATTTGTCTAGAGGAGGTGAGAGGATGCTGTTGAAACTGCTGTCTTAGTTGAAACAATGCGCATATTGTGTACCAAGGGAGACCTCACAGAAACCCAAACAGAGAGAGATAACTACTTAATAGAGTGTGTGGCCACACTGTGCCTGACACCAATGAGTTCCAATGATCCATACAAAACGGACATTTACTTGGAACTCTTCCCAGTCTTCCATAACATCTAATTTGTGTGCTCAGAAATAACAAGAACTGAAACAAGAATAGAGTTGAGCCCATATTCTAAAAAAATAAAGAATCAATCAGAAAGGCAGGCAATGACCGAATCTTCACCCTGTAAAAGAGCATCTGTTCCTCTGGTCTCCTGTATCAGGAAGGCCACAACAAACAACGCACACAGCAGCAGAAGTGGTAGATTCTCTGTAAGATGATGACTGAACTTAGATCAATCATTACTTGAGATCAATTCATTAGAATTAAGATTTGAAATGGAGCCATCTACAAACAATCTAACCTACCCCAAAAAGACGGAGCAACAAGGGCCTATACCCCATGCTGTCCAACATTGATTACAGGAAGTAGGTTAATCTCACGGATAAGACCATGTATACGGCTTGTCCCATGATACGCCTAATGTTTCAGACAACAATTCAGATAGCCCTAGTTAAAACATGTACAGGCACATGCATCAGGAAAAAGATGGCTTGCCAAAATTTCGAATCGCTAAAATAGACCGTTAGCGAACGCAAAACAACACTTTCCGAATGCAGGAACCCAAATACCAAAAAAAATAAAAAATTCGCGAAAATAAGGACTCGCAAATTGTGCGAGAACCAATAATGCGAATCCTTAATAGCGAGTCACACAACATCCACCACAAATAGCGATTAGCAATTAAAGAATCGCAATGCAATGCACGTAAACTCGCAACTAGCGATTTACAGGAAATTCGCAAATTAGCAAGTGCAGAACATGGGGAATTACAATCAGGTGGTAAAGTTAATTAAAAAAAAATACACAGGTGCTCCCAATCAGAAAACCTTTAAAACTGACTCAGAAGGCCCCTGAAGCCTTTCACCATGGCCGCACTCTACCTGATGGCGAGGAGGATGAGGATCCATGCAGCAGCCCAGCGCAGAAGGAGAATACAGGAGAGGATTTTCCGAGTGCGTATCACATTGCTGGGACAAACAGAGGATGAAATCTACGACAAGTGCAGGCTGAACGGTGCAATGATCATGCACCTAATTGCAGAATTGGAACCCCTAATGCAGCGCCGGACCCGTAGGACCCATGCTATCCCTGCACATGTACTGGTCCTATGTTGCCTGCACCTGCTTGCCTCAGGCAGTTTTCAGGGGGTAGTACCTGTAGCTGGAGGGGTATCACAAAGCTCACTATCACGCTTCTTCAAAACCTTCCTTGACACCATGATGTCAAGGATCCACACCCACATCACGTTTCCCACAACCCCACAGGATTTGAATAAGACAAAACTGAACTTCTACCATGTAGCACAATTCCCTCATGTGATCGCTTGCATAGACTGTATGTATGTCCCTATCTGTCCCTCAGCAGCTAATGAATACATCTTCAGGAACAGGAAATCCTATCACTCGATCAATGTGCAAGTAGTGTGCAATGCAAAGCATATCATAACGGACATCGTGGTACAATTCCCTGGAAGCACCCATGACTCCTATATAATCCAACACAGTGGCATCCACACGCGTCTGCTCAGTATCTCACATGTTTGGAATACTGAAAAGTCGCTTTCGCATTCTGCACAAAACTGGTGGAGCGTTGCAGTACCGTCCAGAGACCTGCTGCCGTGCCATGTTGCACAATATTGCCACCAGAAGCAACATACACATCGAGATGTCCGACAGTGAGTCTGATGGGGACAACCAACCAACCGCACAACACCGACAAGCACATGTGGTGAACTCTGCAGAAAGGCAAAGGAGACATGCACACATGACCCAACATTATTTCTGAGATAGTGATATAGGCAATAATGAGACATAAGACCTATATGGCGAACACAAAAGTATTTATTAACATGAGCCCATGCACCAATGTGTAGCCACACAGAGATTTGTGCAAATTATAACTGTGATTGCATTGAGGTATTAAGTTAAATGAACAATTCCACACACTGGATAGCAATCACTAGGATGTTATTGACCATGGTTACGTCACCATGGCCAAACAAAGGAGGACATGCCTGGCTAGTGCCTCCTACCACACACACGCAGACGCCTTTCGCTTGCCTCGGCTACATTACCCTGATGTCTAATGGAAGATGTTGTGCTGCGCGAACTGCGCCTTCTGGCAGTGGTCACTGGCATCGACAGGCTAGTAAGACTGTATGCCTCCTCACTCCCCTCCTCCCCTGTCAAGTTGATGCCACCAACAGTCCCGGCCTGGATATGTTCCACAGCAGTGGTCACTTGTGCTAGTGCCCTGGCAACATCCCCACAGTAATGGCCCAGATTGATTTTAATGGCCATGGAGCGACGTGCCAGCAGCGCAGTGGTGTTACAGAGCTATTTGTTGGCCCTTGTATAGGCTGACATGCGCATCATGCTCTGGCGATACAGTCTCCTCTTTGTGCCTTTTTCCGAAACCATCGCCCGGGTGAGCTCCTGTAGGCTTGAGATTGTCTGCCTATTCGCCTCAACAACCGCTGTGGTCAGCTCACGCACACTGTTTGTCCTTATGCTGATGTTCTTTGCAAGTTTGGAAATCTGTAGCTGTATTGAGCCCATGCGTCTTCCCGCAGAAGCTGCACGCATAACATCTGGGACTCTATGCCACCAAACACATTTGTTGCCTGGTCTTCATGTGCAGCAATACAGGCCCTTGGCCTGCGCCGCCGTCCACGTTGGACCTGTTCCTGTGGTGTAGGTGGTGTTGCCACATTGAGGCTGGCTGATCCCTGTAGAGGGTGCAGGAGACAGCTTGGATTCCATTGGCTTCAGTGAAGGGATCTGGGCCCTGCGTTTTGTGGGTGCGGGCGGTGTACATGCTGGGGCAACAGGAGTCTCCACATCAGTCTCAGCAGGTGTCTCAGAGATTTGTAGGCCAACACTATCTTCAAAGACTGCCTCAGCTGCATCTGTGATGTGAAACAGTGCAATGTTAATTTGTGTTATTCTTACTATTAAGTTACATTTTTGCATACGTGTCTCACATTATATCACTGACTGCAAACACTGACTGCCATGCAGTGTTGGCGTGTTTTGCTTGCCATTATTGGGGTGCAATGCCCACTTGACTGACATGCCTACAACTCCCATGATGCATTGGGTGTATGAGAGACAGCGTGGACTGGAGCCTGATCTGTACACTGTGTTTTGCCTGGGTGTATGTGCCCAATTAAACATTACGTAGAGGTGTATGGTTGCCTGCATCTTACCTTACCATCAGGTACTTGATGCGCCGGATGTGTCCAGCTGGGTGACTTCAACCACTGCCTCAAGCTGAATTGTCACCTCCACCAAGTCCTACAGGGTTGTGTTGTTCGGTACAGTAGATGGGGCCCCCTCCTGAACTCCCCTGCTCCTGGCATTCTGGTTGGCGTGCTCTCCACCTACGCTCCTACTCATCACCTGCGCTCAGTAGGCCAGCACCTCTCAGTTGTCTCCTGGTCTCCTGGGTCAGGCTTGGCAGTTCGGGCTGGACTGATCCCATGAGGCACAGGGTCAGACTGATTTGCATATGGCCATGTCTGAGCTGGGGCGGTGGAGTGAGCTAGAGAATGATGATGGATTAAACCTAGATAAGTTGACTGGGGGTGAGTGTTTGATTTGCTCAAACGCTCCGTCCATCATCCCTTTTGGTATTGCTTTGTTTGCTCTAAGTTGGCAGGGTATGCCCAGACGTGGGTCCCTTGCTCACTTTGCCACTGGATTCAAGATAGCCTGGCTGATGAGGGTTGTGAACCCGAAACCTGTCCCAGGATGCTTGTTTCCGGTCCAGGGAAGACATGGGTTGCCAGTTCGGCCTGGACTGTTCCCATGAGGCACAGGGCCAGCATGATTTGCATATGGCCATGTCTGAACTGGGGTGGTGGAGTGAGCTAAAGAATGATGATGGATTAAACCCAGATCAGTTGACTGGGCATGAGTATTTGATTTGCTCAAACGCTCCATCTATCATCCCCTTTGGTATCCTTCAGACTTTTGGCAAAGCGCTACTTGGCATGGCTCCGTAGGTCGTACCACAGTTTTTTTAGGTCATCGATGCCGCGGTGTGTGACACCCACAGCATTCACCTTGGTCTTTATGCGCAGCCATATCCTTCTTTTCTCATCCTCTGGCACTTTGAGTGACTATTTCCCAACAAGCTTGTCATGGTTCTTGCAGACCTCCTCAATGAGATTTTCAAGTTCTCTCTCACTGAACTTCATCTTCCTCTTTCTGGGTGTGGCACTATCCCCTGATGCTGTTTTGTCCATCCTGGGGCACAGAAAGTTTCAGGAAACAGACTTGGGTGTGTTTCAGCTCAGCCCAGGTGCTCCTCTGGGCACTGAATGAAGCATGGGCTGGATGACTTCCCGATTGTGATGTCATCAGCATGCTTACAATGTGACATGCTTTTTGCAAAATCAAGCGAAATCGCAAATAGTATTTTCTGTTTTATAGCATCGCATTTTGGATCTCGCAAATAGTTTTTGCGATTTTTAGCGAATCTGTATTTTTTTGCTAACGGGTTCATGCATTGCGGTTCCTTATATTTCTAAATTTACGAATCGCTATTTTTTAGTTTGATGCATGTGCCTGATGAATCCTGAAGATGCCCAAAATTACCCCCCCCCCTAATTGTTTATAATGTCTATTTAGTTTCCAAACCCAGACGAAGAAGGTGGCAGCGACATGTTTTGGCACTTTGTGTGGGCTTAAACCCCTGCTGTTGTTTTTTACCCTTCCATCAGACAAGTAATGGTCCAGGCATCCTTGCTGTCGAGATTGGACTACACCAGTTCGCTTTACTTGACGGAGATTGTGAGACTGCAGAGAGTCCAAAATGTGGCCGCCAGAACTCTTCTAGGCCTGCCTAGACGCTGCCCCACCTCCACCGCCATTCGTCAGCTTCACTGGCTGTCAGTGGCAAAGCGGGTGGAGTTCAAGTCTCTCTGCTTTGCGTTCAGGATCCGGAACTCCCCTGCTCCTGGCATTCTGGTTGGCCTTCTCTCCGCCGATGCTCCTACTCGTCACCTGCTTTCAGTAGGTCAGCACCATGCAGTTGTCTTCTGGGTCCGGAGGGCTCGCTCCGGCGGGCGCTCTATCCGCACTCTGGCAGCTAAATTGTGGAATGCCCTTCCAGTTCACATCCGGAGTTTAGATAACTATCTGACGTTTCGGAAAGCACTGAAAACTCATCTTTTCCCATCTCTATAGGTTTGATTAGTCCATGCCTCGATGGGCTCTTTGCTGTTAGCAGCCTTTATTGCTTGTTGCGCTGAGACGCCCCTTTGCTGGGGCAGCTGTGCTCTCTACAAATCAACCTATCCTAACCTAATAAAAATGCCATATTTCAGTTAAAGACTTTACATCCACACTGGGGGTCAACGAGATGAAGGGGTTTCCAGTATTTCCCTTGCATACTACAGAGTTGGACAAACAGCAAGGATATAGCAGTGCATGTACAGAATACCCTCACTTTCAATTAAGAGTTTCATATGAAGTTCATCTTTAATAATCCAAGGCATGATTGTACAAGTGCTGTTATCATAGCAACAGGACTGGACCCTTGGGGTACGTAGGTGATCCCAGGGGGGCGCCATGCTCTGGCCAAGAGAAACATCATGCTTACATGTTTTAAGTGAAAAAAAATTGAGCACCAGTAAGCTACTTTGTAACGGGCCATCACTAACATCTTTTGTTATTTCTATTGTGACAGGGAGTGTGTGTAAAAGAGGTAACAGAACTTAACTACAATGTTTACATAAGCAACAGCATTTTGAAATATTGCCAATTTAACAGAATAATTGTGAAAAATTGAGGAAGGGGTTGAAATTTCTTTTTTTACAGCATTACGAAGCTTGAAGACCACTGCATTAGAGGATACCTTGCTGGAATGTAGAAAATGTTGCACGCATTCAGGTGCGCACAACAGTACACGTATTTCACAGAAATTACACATATTGTTTAGGGAAATATTCAATATTTTGATTGCACATTCTTTGCACTTGGTTTCATTTGGCAGTAGGATCCCATGCAAAGCCAGGTCACACTACTGTAGTATATCTCGGTTTACCTGTAGTAAACCTAGCAGTATTCAAGCAGTAGTGGCACTCCCCCTCCCCCCCAGCGCCTTGAGACCCTCACGGGTGAGTAGCGCGCTCTACAAATGTACTGATTGATTGATATTGGTGCTGCTACTACTACATTATGCCCTTTTACATAGCTAAGTAGAGGTTTAGCGCTACGTAACTCAAAGGTATTTGGCTGTTTCATATCTACTTTTGGTACACACATTTCTTTCACTTCCTGCAGTAGGTGCCACAAAGCATTGCCTAGTTATGCACAAGCACCTGTAATAATCAATGGTAAATGTGGACCCAGGATGTATTAACCCCTTCTGTGCTCGTGACGGAACCAGTCTGTCACGAGCCACGGACGTGCTGTGCTGGTGACGGAGTGGTTCCGTCACGGCGCGACCGCCCCGCCTACGGGGCCTCAATTCCGCGCCTGCGCGGCCGTTTTATTGAGCGGGCAGGGCCGTGAGGGAACCACTGCGTCACAAGCACAGCGCGCCCGTGGCTCATGACGGAGTGGTTCCGTCATGACCATGGTGGCGCCGCGCGGCCCCCCCTGACCCCCAGCACTGCGGCGGAATTACCGCCGCGGCCAAGGGGTTAAAAAAGAATAAAAATCGAAGATGCTACAAATGGTTAGAAACAAAAATAATAAGGGTACAATATTGAGAATAGTCAATCAAAAGATAAGCTATCTAACAAATTTAGCTATGAATGTTTAAAGATAAAAGCACATACAATCTCATCAAGTAATGGAATTGGTACCTTGGGAGAATATATCTTTTTGTCCCGCAGTCTTTTTCCCCGCATGGATTCACAACGCGGTCGTTACAACGACCGCGTTGTGATTCCGCATACCATTGCTCCGCAAGTCGGAACAACAACCTGCGGAGGGGGGCGCTGGATGTTGGAATAGTATAATTTACTATTCCAACTCCAGTCTGTGCGGACACTAGGAAAGGTGTTGGATTTTAAATCCAACTCCTCCTCCTCCCACCTCCGCAAGTTGTCGTTCCGAATTTCGGAGTTATATATTTTTTTTTGGAGAGTTTTATATCGCGCGAACTAGACCCAAACCGAATCAGGTATCAGAGCGCTTTACATAGCACAAGTTACGTTTCACATGAGGACACACACTTTCATTTTTTTTTAGGCACGGGGAGATTAAGTGATTTGCCCAGAATCACAGGAGGTTTTGGCGTCGTTACCGAGACTCGAACCCAGATCCCCAGGTCCGAGGTGGAGCGCCTTAGCCGTTAGGCTAACTCCTCTATGCAGAATCACAACGCGGTCGTTGTAACGACCACTTTGTGATTCCATGCGTGAAAAAAGGTTCGGCATGAACGTTGTTTACCCCTTGGAAGTAAGAAATCCCTACTTCTTATTTTATCATCAGATTAGGAAGGGTAACACATTCAGCATCCACAGCAAGTTGCTAGCAAACAACCTTTACAAGGGTTAGGAGCACTTTAAACGCCAGATTATAAGTCAGGTGGTAAAATATTTCTGGGAAGACAGAGCTCAGACAGATCACAACTGTCCTGATGTTCCTGCTTCTGGATTTTCTGTGTGTGTGGATTCCTTGGGTCGATTTTACTGCCCAGAAAATTTGGCAGATAAAATGAGATGAGGATAGGCTGACTAGCCCTATCCAGCTTGGCACTAATCACCCTTGAACACGCAAGATGACCCAGCACCAGAGTACTTATATCAGATATATATTTCAATGTATTTATATCATAACTTTCAATGCGCAACACAATATAACAACAAATGGCTTCTTGAGGATAAGCAATTTCAAAGACTTGGTTGTAGGTTGTTTCAGTCTTTATTTTTCAAATTCATTAAAACATAACAGGACTTCTTGCCGCCAACGCGTTTCATCCCACTCGGGACTTCTTCAGGGCTTCGTTATAATATTGTGACACAAAATTCACGTCAGTCTTCTAATATTCTTATTGATGATCAGAAAAGGTATATGTTATGAGAAAAGAAGCTATTTCAACAATCAGGTATAAGTTCCATTTGTGCAATCCATCGAATTTTCCTCCTGATGTATTAATCTCATAATATGTTTGTAACCATAGTGCGGTCCATTAGTGAAATTTCCGGCATGTGTGGCCCCTCATAATCACACCAGTCCTCCGGTCGTGCAATCCCACAAGGCCAGCACCTGGAATACAGACATCTTCAGTATAGTAGATCTTTCCACTTCCATTTCCCGACTTGAATATCAGGCTCAAAGAAAACATTATAGATACCTCAGTACACAAACAGAGGTCAAGACAGCTCACATTGTGTTTCCTCAGCAGTTTAAACAAATATTCTTTGTGTCTCTCTTACAAGCAAGTAAACTTAGGAGTCTGTGTGTTAAGCAGCCTATTATCAAGATGACAGACTAGACTATCATTGATTCCTACATATGAACTAATGTCTAGGAGTCTCTACGGGTGCCCATTCCACCTATTCCATAAGACTAGTGCAATCTAAAAACTTTGATTTTTGATCAAGGGATTGTTCCACATCATATCCTGTCTAACATGGTGGAGCTTTCTTACTGGACAGTGTTCCTATCCTTTGTACTTCAAAGACATTCCACGCTTCCCTGAAAGGCAGCTTCCTTGAATGTTATTGGCCTACTGAGCCCAACAGCCCAGTAGAAAGGATACCATACAAAGTAGTAGTGTGCTCGACAAATCAGTACAACATGAGTATGCCTTTGAGGAGCACAGAAACAATTCCCCTAATATCTCTACTTGTGATGAAATTTTATTGATGTCAGTGAGACAGATAGTTCTCAACAGGACACATTCATTAATACATTTCACAGCTTCAGTGGAGTAATTTAGACCAAATTACTTTCAATTTGAAAAAAAGCCATAACACTTTCTCTTCAAACATTATACTTCAAATTGACAATTCAATTCTATTTTTGTATGCGAGTACCTTTTCCACTCATTTCTATTTCTGTGGAAAAAAATCATGAATAACTACCAGAAAACAGAATATAATAAAATATCCATTATTGAATGCACGGTTAGCTATGCCCTTTTAAAACTCCTATTGTTGTATTGCAAACGCCAGGTGTTTTGGGAACACTGTCCCTTATGTCAAGCAATGGTTAGAAAAAACATTAATTCCTTAGTGAAACAACCCTAATATTCATATGACTAGAAGGGGGAAATGCTGTACATCTACTGCAAATGTATAGTGTCCTTGTTATCAGATTTAGATAACTTCCAGTGACAGCCTAACAACCTAGCAACATCTCAGACTAGCCATATGCTAACAGGACCTGTGTGAAAAGTAAAGGTAAAGCTATGATACTCTGCCTACTAAGGATTGAGGTTTGTTCAGCATCTCTCCGGCTCTGGCAAATGAAACCTACGTGAAGTGAGTCACTCACAAATAAAGAGCAGATGATTGCAAAGTTCAGTGAGGGTACAACTGAAATACCACATATACTGCTGGTGGCTGCTAACAGCTCTACCCATCAGCATACACATTTTTCATTTTATATTTGAGTTGAACAGGACTGTTGTTTGGCAAGCACTGGGTTTGTACTCTCTGTCTGTTATCGGAAAGATGTATTTAATAAAGTTTAAAGAGGTAGAACGTGAGTGTGCACACAAGATAGGTGGGCAATAGTGTAATGCTGACGATAATTAGCAATGCATAGATACTGCACATGTGCAAATTCGTCTACCAGTAATGGTTGGTGTTAATGTGTCAAAATATGGGCCTCATTTACAAGAAACTGGAGCACCTGCATTGATGCATCAGTTTCCTTGCCCTGCACCAAATGTCCTTTGGACACGGAACTGTATTTACAATACAGGGCTTAATGTGGAAGAGGTGTGGCGCAGCGGCCAGGGCGACTGACCCCGGACGCTGGGGATCACAATTTGATCCCCGGCACTGGCGGCAGGGGTCTGCCCAGCACCATGTGACTCTGGGCAATAGCTTGCTTAATCTTCCTGATGGCCCCCAGCGCCGGGAAACCTACGGGTAGCTGTGCGCGGATTAACAGATGCGTCAAAAATATTAATAGTCCCCCCAAAAATAGTCCTGCACTTCAAATAGATGGTTTAACAAGAATTGCTCCCTTGCGGCAGCAAATCGTAGAAAAGCACTAAGAACCGTACCAAGAAACAGAACGGTAATTAGTGGTTGCAGGACGGCATATAAGCTAGCCAGGAAAAAAAGATTCAATGAATTTAAGGCGGAAGCCTGGGAGAATCTAATCCAAGCATCAACTACTGGGGATAGTAAAGCTTTTTGGAAGGTAGTTAACTCCCCCTTCCTGCAGGAAGATGGAGGTCCATCAGTAGACACATATATAGATGAAGATACCTGGGTAACCTACTTTCAGTCAATCGTCCAAAAGAGAGGAAAGTCAAGTGAGGGAGTAATCAATCTAGATCAAGGGGAAATAGCCAAGTTGTATTTTGGAATCAAAGAAATAGAATTGGCCCTCCCTTAGTCCTCCGCCATGAAGGCGGCTGGACCAGATGGGGCCCGGTAGATCTCTTTCTTGCAAACAGAACTTTATGGGCCCTCCTGCTAACAAGTGTATTTAATGCAATTAATAAAACAGGCCCCCTACCCTCATGGAAGCAATCAGTTATCATCCCGATATACAAGAAGGGGGATGTGTTGAACCCGGATGTACGTCATTACGACGCACACTTTTACAACGCGTTCCATTACAACGTGGTTGTAACAACGCAAGTCGTTGTTGGGGGGCGCAAATTAAAAAAATTTAATTTACTATTCCAACACCAGTCCCCGTGGATAGTAGGGAAGGTGTTGGGATAGTAAATTAAATGATTTACTATCCTTGAGCGCCCCCCAGCGCAATTCGTTGTAACAACTTTCGTTGTTATGACCGTGTCCTAATGGAACGGCGTTGTAACGGTTGCGTTGTAAACGTCGCATACCGTTGAACCCAGCCAACTACAGCCCTATCTCCCTAATAAATAGCACAGTAAAATTAATGGGAAGACTTCTGCTAAATCGATTTGGGGAGTGGACAGAGGATAAAAACATCTTAGCTGAGGTTCAACATGGCTTCCGAAAGGGCGGAGGGACACTTGATCAGTGCCTAAACCTAATCCGAATAGCGTCAAAATATGTAATAGCAAAAGAAGGTCAGTTCCACATGGCCTTCATGGATCGCTCAGCAGCTTTTGACTGCATTGCCCACGACAAACTATGATCTATTATGAAGGCCATGGGAGTTGACGCAGGGATAATTTCATTCATGAGACAATTATATACTCAGGCAGTAGCAATGATACACTTTGGAAAGCAGAGGAAGTAAAAGTGTAAATGTAAATTGATACTTGTATAGCGCACTACTCACCCGAAAGGGTCTCAAGGCGCTTGTACGAATACCGCTGTGGAACCCATCCTGGCTTTCCCTGTGAGGTGTCCACTCCTGGGCACCCCCAAGGTGGAGGCCAGGCATCCTAGCGTTGTGGGGGCCGTTGTGGAGATTAAGCAAGTTATTGCCCAGAGTTGCACTCCATGATTGGAATAGGCACCGAGGCGAGAATTATCAGGTCCGTGGAATTTTTAAACCCAAGACCCGCCGAGGCAGGGAATTGAACCCTGGTCCCGGGCTAGACCTCTGCATCAGGGTCTGCCGCTCTAACCATTGAGCCACACAGTGCATCCAACCTTTTAAAATTCAGAAAGGAGTAAGGCAGTGGTGTGTCCCAGACCCATTTCTCTTCTGACTGTATACAAACAGATTAAATAAGGTAATGGTTGAGAAAAGTAAAGATGTTCCCCGTACAGTTTCTACAATGCTTCCAATTCTGCTTTATGCAGATGATGCAGTATTGATGGCTAGAACATCAATGGCCCTACAAAATAGCATCAAGACATATTCAACTTTTGTGGCAGAATTAGATTTACAAGTGAACAAAACAAAGACTTTTGTTCTGACAGTTGGCGGGGACAAGCAAAAACAGAGAAAGCTATATATAGAGGGCAAAAGCATAGACAGGTGGACAAATTTGCTTATTTAGGCATTCTATTTGATTCAAAATTAAAGTGGACTTAGGGTGTCAAACAGGGCAAATTTCATGACAAAAAGCATAGGCGCCCTATTTAAATTTGCTAACAATTTGGGTAGTAAAACAATTGAAGAACTGATTAAGGTTTACTCAGCAAAAACACTGACTACAGCCACATACGGGGCTGCAATATGGGGAACCACGCATATAGAAGAGCTACAAGTCATTGAAGATACATTTGCTAAAAGGCTACTTTCAATCCCAGGTTCTTGCAGCAACTATATTGCTCATAAGGAATTAGGGGGCATATTATCAAGGGATTTATCTCCGCTTTTTTGGCTTTAAAAGCCAAGAAAGCGGAGATAAAATTATCTCCCTATCAGCAACAGAGTGCTAACACGCAAATTCGCATATTAGCATCCTTTTTCTCTACGCTTCCCCTTGCATCTCTAATGAGATGCAAAGGGGGCGTTCCAGAGAAAAATAATAGGAGAAATGTTGTTAAGCGACATTTCTCCTATTATCAAGGATGTCGCTAACCCTGTTCGTGATAAAAAAAAGCAGCGCTAACCGCGGTTAGCACTGCTTTTTTTACACCTGGTATTTTCCTGACTTAGCCATGATATCCTATGGAAGGTGGATATCATGGCTAAGTTTGTGAGCCCCTATCATCAAGCTAACGCCAAACTTCGAGAGATTATCGTTGGTTTTCCAGGGATAATCTCTCATTTGGCAGTTAGTGCGAGGATTTTTATCACTTCTTAGATAAACCTTGCTAATAGCAAGTTATCTCTGCGATAATTTCCGGCGATGCTTAGCGTTAAACAATTCGTTGCTAAGCCTCGTTAGCGATAAATATCGCTAATCGTTGGTAATATGCCCCTAGGAGTGCCTTACACTAGCGATACGATCAAAATGGCCCCGCTACTGCTGTGGCTATCAATCTGGAAAAGAGATACGGTCCACCTTTAACAGGACGTCATAAGTGATATCATGAAACTCGATCGTGCTGTAACTATTCCCTGGTTAAGGTATGTCAGACAGACAATTATCTCTATGGGCCAGGAGGATCTGTATAAAAATCCTAGCAGCTGTTAATCTTACCCTATATCAAGACTGAAAGAGCTTTTCATAGCGAAAAGGGAACAGATAAGATGGGAGGAATAAATCAAACAGCAAAGTAATTACTTATTTGGCCTCACCTCGTGTGCTATGCAGACATTCCTCTTATCTTTCTTTTGTTGTGAATCCCCAGCACTGTTATTTGTTGACAAGGTTAAGATTAAATTATGTTCCTCTGATGTTGGGCTACCCAGAAAATATATATTCACTAAACCACTTCTCAGTATGTCCTTGCAATGCCTCATCTAAACAAACTACTTCCCACTTCTTGTTTTTCTGTGCCTTATATGTGACGGAGAGGAAATAGTATATTGTCCCGCTATTGTGTAATCGTACTTTTTGTAATTATTTTTCAGCTACTTTTGTTCTGTTACAGTTAGAAACACCATTTGTATTTTTTATGATGGCGTCTTCTTTACAAGCTGTCCTAAAAACGAGGAAGACTGTTAATATAATGTTATCCTGATTTAATTGACATTAGATAAAGATGGACTTAATTGTGTGTGTCCTAAAAGGTGGGATAAGTTCATCTACACCCTGCTACTATGCAATATTTAAATGATAAAATTGCGTAGAATACATGCTAAGTAGCCCCTATGGAAAGGGTTGGTATTTTACACAGGAGTAACATTATTATTACATTATGTCATTATTTTATAAAATGTTATATTTTATAATGCCATGTGTAACATTTTTAAATAATTTATCGAAATGATTTCTGATTTGCTATAACGTGGGCATCTGTATAATATTGTTTTTAGTAATGTATTAATAGTTCGTAATGACTTTTATGTACGTTCATGCATTTTTAATGCGAAATAAAGTTCTTGATTGATTGATTGAAATGTTATGTTTGCTTTTTTCATTGATTTCTTAATTTAAAAAAAAAACTTTTCTAAACCTCTTTTTAACATTTTGCATATGATTATTTATTGTCTGGGAGATCACCTTTTTATTCATCTCGACCACAAATATCCCCCAGACAGATCATTTTGCAAAAGTTGTAAAAAGTAAAGAAAACTCCAGGTTGTGATTTTCCTTCTCTTCCACTTGTTGCTGAACATCTTGTGGCAGACTTTCCTATTACTATTTATCCCTTTGCAGCCTTTGAATCTGCATACAGCGGATTCGAATTTGGGGCACGCCCATAGATGTTACCCCATGCTACTGGTACCAAATAAGTACTGTCTGGTATGCCCTCTTTGTAGCACATAAGCTGCAAGTAATGTGGGTGAGCATTCTCTTTTTTTCTGTACTACAGCCTAGGTGAAAAATGACATACCAATGGCCCTCTCATAGGCTGGGACCCAACAGGAAACATAAAGGATGACGCCACTACCCTCACCGCTTGGTGTCACTTTCTCCAGTAAGTTGAGATGTCATGATGGTGATCGAGTAGGTTTGTGTGTGTCTCTCAAAAGACAAAGGCCAAGTGGTGTCCCCCAAGGGTGAGCTTCTTGCCTCAAGAGGCTGTGGGCTTATTTTGCAGATAGTGTGGGTTATTTAACCAATCAGATGGCTCCTTTAATTGTTTGTGCTACTGGATTCGGGGATTCTCCATGGCACCATACAATGCCACACTGTCTGGAGATCAGGAAGGAGGAGAGTTTCTTTCTGGGTACCATAATCCCAAAATCAGTACTGTGAAACCTGCAAGGTTTTAGAAAGTTGAGTTTGATAAGAAAATAAACATGTGTTTATTGATTGAAGCCAGGCGTTTGCCAAGAGTAAATTGAAATTCAGCACTGTATTGTTACCTTTCAAAATTCCACGTTGTAATCCTTTTTTTGTCACTGGTTCTGGGAACGGGTGCCACGGCTCTAGGGGGTTCCTTAGCGGCACCAAGGATTTGTGAATCCTGGCACATCTTTGGAAAGCTTTTATTGGTTCACGTGACTGTATTGCAGCCGGGGTCTGTGCAGGTAAGGGCAGTGATGCGATTGGGCCGGGGGGGGGGGGGGGAGAGGTCTCGACAGACGACCATGTGGGAAAATTAAATAAATAATCACTTTCCCTCGTCCTCGTCTGTCGAAATCCCCCCCGCAACCAACCGCTCTTACCTGCAGGGGCCACAGTTGCTGTATTGCTTCACATTCAGTGTGAGTCCTTTTTAGGTCTCGCCTATGCAGCGTGCATGCGCTGCTTAGGAGAGAGACTTAGGGGTATATTATCAAGGGGTTTATCTCCGCTTTTTTGGCTTTAAAAGCCAAGAATGCGGAGATAAAATTATCTCCCTATTACCAAGCTGTCGCTAACACCAGTTAGCGACAGCTAATAGGAGATAGCAACCATCTAGGGCCCCGCTTTGCATGTCAGTGATATTTATCACTAATGACATGCAAAGTGGGCGTGCCAAGATGTTAGCGACTGGAAACAGTCGCTGACATCGCTATCTCCTATTACCAACTTTTGGAGATATTCGCGCTAAGCGCGAATATCTCCAAAAGCTAACACCTGCCCAGGAGCAGTTCTTAGCCATGTTATCCAATGGGAGGTGGATAACATGGCTAAGAGCATTTGCTCGATAATGCATGAATATCGCTGACTTTTCAGCGATATTCATGCATTGCGGCCGTTTTTTATCGCATTTGCGATGAACCTTTGCAATAGCAAGTTTTATCTGCGATAAAAATCGTCGATTTGCGGCGATAAGTTTTGTCTCTAAACAAGTTAGAGACAAAAATTATCGCTAGTTGTTGGTAATATGCCCCTTAATGCCATCGGCACAGCTTTGGGGACAAAAACGTGCACATGTTGCACATTGCATTGCTTGCAATGGCAGCGCATGCATGTCTGGCGATTTCCTTGTGGGAGCGTGTGGCGCCATATGGTGGCACCATATGGTCGCACGCTCCCACAAGGGAATCGCGCAGGCCTCCTCCCTTGCTGCTGCACGCTTGTTCTTTACATGGTGATGCTTGTAAAGTGCTCTCATACCCTAGCTTGGGTCGGGTTCGTGCTCTATCAAACTTTAAAAATAAACAAATATATAAATAAATAAAAAACGTTTAACATGCAGATCACAGATTTGTATTTCATTTAGATAACCCAGTGGGTTAATGATTTTGTCATAGAGATCCTTTGTTTACTTGCATAAAATACAAACCCTCCTATACTGCACATAAACCAGCATCAAATAGCTGAACACAAACATCAAGGCATTGTTTTTTTTCTCCCTTTCAATCTTGTTTTACTCTGAGGTTGCTAAAAATGTGATTCCTTTGTGTAGTAATAATTTTTAGGTCAAGCCTAGCACCACGCAAATGCTGCTTTGCGAGGTAAGGTGTATTCTCTCTGTCGGCTTTGGCCATGCCCGTCACTTGTAATTGGCTCTCTGTAGCACTCCTTGTAAAAACTTCCTGTTCTATGGTCCCTTTGCTGTCTTTGTCCTGCCTTTTGGCCATATTTTTTCTGCCCTGGCGACTGACCCAGTTACATGGATCAGTTCACTTTTCACCACTTATGCACATTTTGCACACTACTTTTTGTTTAGCTTCAGCTCGCTCCCCATCCGTACACCTCCTACAGACTGTTGCTGCCTTTCATGCTTTTGTGAACTGACCCAGACGCCAAAGGGTTATTTAGGGTACCCCCTGTTTATATAGGTTTCATGCTTTTGTCGACACCCCAGCCTGTGTGCATCTGTGGACGCTCTGCACCTTTGTTCTATAATTCCTTTTCTTTTCATGCATATTTGTCTTTGAAACCTATTAAGGCTATACCAATGTTCACTAAACGCTGGTAGCCCCTCTCTTCCCCCACCCTTTGGAATTTAATTATCTGTCTTTGTTTCTCCCTTGCAGTCTTTCCTGCGTGGCACTTAAAGTATGCGCATAATTAAAAAAATATATTTGCAATGTAATAGGTCTCACATTTAAATGCGAGACCTATGGCATTGCAAACAAGCGTCTGCCATTGTCCCGGCTCAGTAAAGAACAAGGCAAATTCCCCCTTGAAAGCAAGCCCGAAACCAAACGACTATCCAAACCAAAAAGAAGCCCAAATGACAATCGACATCGGAAAGTTGCAAAAAGACTAAAAAAACAAACATTGGCATAACCAATAGGTTTAGCTTTTGGGACCTTATTAGTATTTAGTTAAACAGCACAATATCCTTGGTGCAACAACATCACTTGTTGCATGGCTAAACACTTATAAACTCCCAAAAGCGAGACCTATTGTCTATGCCAATGCTTGTTTAGCAATGGAATAGATTGGCTAAAACAGAGTTGACACTATGATCTCTCTTCCAAATTCCTTGGCCTGCGGAGGGCATTTTTACTTCTTTTCTAAATTATTTTGAATGATTCCCATCTTTGCTGGTACTGAGCTCAAGAGCTTAGCCATCTGCACAGAGTGCCCTCAAAATGAGATTTTTGAAAGGGCATAACTATAAGGAAGAAAGGTGCAATCTTGAATGGAGCTTCATTATCTGTGTGTATCTCAAAACAATCAGTGGGATGAAAGAAAGTCTAATTTTCTTGATGCCCCTGTAGGTGATGCAGAGAGGAGGTGAAAGTAACAAGGACCCCCTGGGTAGTATATAGACTCCTAGGGCAGGGTAACAACTAGTGTGAGGAAAATCCCAGGACGTCTAATGTACACTGTAAACAATCGGGATGGATCAACAATCAAGCAGGAAAAATCAAACATGTAAATCTATCTATATAAAATATATATCTTTAATAAATTTTGATTTAAAAACAACAACATATAGTGTATGACAACAAGGTCAGCCCATATGTTTGGAGTAGAAAATAATTCAAATGCAAACAGTTCAATTAATCAAAACAACATAAAATTACAAGAACAATATATAAAATTCATATATGAAAAAGCATGTAATACATCAAATATTAAAAAGGAGAACATAAGAACTCGACGCGCGTTTCGGCAGCGAACCGCCTTCTTCAGGAGACAAAGGATCAATCCTGAAAATACATATATGAAAGAAAAAATATCTATTAAAATATATTCCATATGGCGATATATCTACACAGTGCATTTCCTATAATCATATCTAAACATGGCATTTCCTACTATCATATCTAAACATGACATTGCCTACTATCCTATTGGCCATCCTTCTCGATTTGTCTACGCAGTGGCAATGATTCATAAAGATATCTCTGTCGATTGTATAGTACCTGACTGACTATAGTAATTCCTAGGTTGATCTATCAGTATTGGTTTCAACCTTTATCATAAAACACATACAGCTGATAGCCTATTATTGTAAAGTACTGCTATACAATGGTTGGATTTCAAATGTTATATTGTATCTTCAACGTCCCATTGATAGGGATTGCGAATATGCAGTGGGTCGAACCATCTTTTCTTATTATGTACAGATGCAGAGAGGGTCTTTTGCTGGCTGCATGTGGCAACGGACAAGCAGTGGAGAATTTAAAGCGTTGAAAGATGTTACTGCATAGATGCAGTCTTCTACCAGCCACTTTCTGAATTATTTGAAATTCATGAAGCAGATAGAGCAGGGCTCCTAGGTGTAGGCTGATGGCCTAATTAAAGCACCACAGCCCCATGCAGTAATTGCCCTAACACTGTTTGTCCGAGAAGCAGGACAACTCAGCAAAGTATTTACATTTGAAAATTACACATTTGAATACTTGATTTACATGTGGCCCTAGAGCCAGCTGCCTCTGTTGATGTGTGATAATATTGGCAAAGGTTGCAGACAAGGGTCTCACTTTTTAAAAAATTGAGCTTGAAATGGTTTATCATTATCCATTAGTTCACAACTTGGGTGCATTGAGCTAGGTCGCAGGAGTATGGTATAGACCTGCCAGTTTTTTAACCTAGAGATGATCTTGGTGTTGTCTTTATAGCTCTAACAGGTTAGAGTGATATATTTGATTTGCGACCGGTAACAGGCTGATGTATGCATTGAAGTGGCATGGTGCAATGATGAAACTTTGCAGGACGACAGTCTTGGAGTGGAAGGGCTTGGATAGCTAGGGTGGTGGTGATACAATGCTGGATCTACCTAAAGACAGAAGGACTGTGGGGCATATTATCAAGATGTGCGTTAAAAACCGCACATTTCACATTTCCCTATCGCCGGCTATCGCCGGATTTTATCGCTGTGATAGTGCGTAATTATCAACGCGCAACACCTAGGCGATATTAAATCCGGCGATAGTCGGCAATAGAGAACATTAGCGCGTGAAAACAAGCGTTGTTGTCACGCGCTAATGTGGGCCTCGATAATATGGGGGGTGGATTCAGCTTTATGATCAACACCCCCCTGTTATCAATGCCTAACACCTGATCAAAGCAGGTGTTGGGAGACCTGCGATAAACGGGTTTATCGCAGGTCTCCTTCTCCCAACGCCTGCCTTGATAATAGGGTGTTACCAGCTCCAACCACATTTTACATGTGGTTGGACGTGGGAACGCCCACGTTGCATGTCATTAGCGATGTTTCTCGCTGACATGCAAAGTGGGGCGGTATGAGGCTGAGGCAGGCGTTAGCATGCCCTTGTTTATAGGGCGCTAGAAGTATCGCCGCTTTCTCGGTACAATTCGTCGAAAAAGCGGCGATACTTCACCTTGATAATATGGCCCTGTGTCTCTGTAGAAACATTCTGCCATCCCCAGTGAAGTGTGGCCATTTGTGTTGATTTTCTCCTTTCGATCATAGGAAATATGTCCTTGCAGGGGTCCATTTGTCTGCCTGAACCACATTATAGGCTCCAGTGTGGTCCTCATACTGATGGTGCAGTATTCTGTGAGAGAAATAAACTTGGTGAAACAGAGAAAAAAACAGATGCAGTGTAATTTAAATATAGCCACAATCTGATGTTCTCAAAATCAAAAAAGGGTGTTGTGCTGGGACATAGCAAGCATTCACAAACCCAATAAGTCTTGCTTTGAGACTATTGACTCTGCCAGTGGTTTTTGTTTCTAATGTACAGTATGGGCATGGCTGACTTTGGCAGCGATATATTGCCTTGCTGTAGAGCAGTCTGGCTGCTTTGAGTGTGTTTAAAAATAACAATAAACAAGCATTGACATAGCCAATAGGTCTCGGATTTTGGGAACTTATAAGTGTTTAGCCATGCAACAGATGATGTTGTTGCACCAAGGATATTATGCTGCATAACGAAATACTTATAAGGTCCCAAAAGCGAGACCTATTGGCTTTGTCAATGCTTGTTGTACATATGACTACACTCTGTGCCATAGGAGAGGTCCACAGCACATCAAGCTAGCTGTCCTTTTTTTACTGTTGTGTCCTGTTTTGGGGTTAGAAAACTTTCCTAATTTCAGCTATCCCTTCTGCGCAGGATAACCAGCATAGGGGAAACCCGGAGGAAATGAGCACTGATGATCAGAATAAAGTATCTATTTTTATACCCAAGTCGATCATGTGAAAATTCTTCATGATCCCTGCTGGAGAGAAAAAGCCTTCAACCAAAAATGATGTGAATAAAAACTGAGCCATGAATGTCATGGGAAATATTAATCTGGAACATCTTCTATGCACAAGCATCTTAATGATTGGCTGTCAAAAGTAATTTAATTCAGCATAAAGGAAGAAGAACTTCAGAGGTTGCATTTACAACACCTGCTGCAAAATTACAGCACACCATATCTCCTGGCAACAGATTACCACAGGGCCTCCTTCAGCAAGAGCAGAGTGCAAACATGAGGAAATCAATACCTTTTATACAGGCTGATTTGCAAAATCCCATTCTTTAATTTAAAGTGGTTTGTACCACCTTTGGAGTTGCATTTATCTTTTCTATCCCCAAAAACGTAAAAAATAAAATTATGTAAAAACAAATAAAAAGTATTTTTATAAAGGATAATAGTTATTTTTAGAACAAACTTTTATGGATTAAAACAAATAAACTTTTATGTTGTTTGTTTTGTATGTCAGTGGCTCTGAATGAGCCAGTGCAAGTGACTTACATGAAGATAGTTGGGTGAGGGAAGTTGTGCATTAGAGAATCGGTGACAGGCATGAAACTAGGCAAGTGAATGAGAGAGACTATATTGTGGTTGTTGCCTGCTGGGCCTTGTCATCATCAAAGCCCTGCATCCAAACCAACACGAGCTGACAATACTTGAAGTGCATGGTGTGTGGCCATGCACAGAAGGGGATCCCAGGCCCTGGATCCAGATCACTTGATGCAACTGTATATGGAGACCTTGGTCATAAGCTTTGGACAATAAAATCTCACACTGAAGGTATGTCCATATTTCTCCCCAGGTCTCCAGCCTCCTTCATGCATGTTTCCTGCCTTGTCTCCCCGCTGCAACTCAGGACCCTCAGCCCTACCCCACTGTCTTAGATTTGTGTAATTAGGCCAATGGTGAGAGAATATGAGTGCTCTATCTACACACACCCTCACCACCAGCAGACTAGAATACAGCAACGCCCTCTGTGCCAGAATCAACACAAAACTCCTCGGCAAGGCCCAGGCCTTCTAGAATGCCAAAGCCAGACTAACCCTCGACATCCCCAGTGACAACCACATCACCCAACACCTTACCATTTTCCATATTTTTCCTACGGTGGGGTGCACGCTGGCTCAGTCGGTGAACAACCATTACAACGCAACTATTACAACAACATACCATTACCACGCAACTATTACAACGCAAGTCATTACAACGACTTGCGCTGGGGGCACTCTAGGATAGGGAATAATTTAATTTACTATCCAACATCTTCCCTACTATCCACGGGGACTGGAGTTGGAATAGTAAATTAAACTACTCACTATCCAGCACCCCCCAACGCAAGTCGTTGTAACGACTTGCGTTGTAAAACCTGCGTGGTAAAGGCATGCATTGTGAAAGCACGCGTTGTAGTGACATACATCCGCTCAGTCATATGCAGTAGTTAGCTCAAAACCCAATGGAATTCCCCAGTGCTCTAACCACAGTGCCTGCTATCTCATGGTGGCATCCCTTTTGCCCTCACCGGCTGATAGCACCTATGAAGCTGGTTTGTTTGTGATACCGTATCTGCTCTCCCTAGCCCAACTCCACCACTCCACACACAACTGGTCATTGCCAACTGGACCTGTCCACCCCACAGACTCTCTTTCACACTCCTGATCTTTTCAGAAGTGCCTGGGCCGGGTCACCTTAATCGAGGCGGTAGGGCTGTTGGACCTTCCATGGGTCTTTGTCACTAGAAGCACTTTTGACTGTCTAGATAGCACTAATACATATTGGTGTGGGTTGCCCAAACCCTTATCGCTGGTCACTCTGATTGTTAATGCCTTATCCCAAGCACAAAAATATCCTACACTACTTACACATTAACAATGCAGACATTACCTTCCTTCAAGAAATGCACCTCACACCAGAGGAATCCCTAGAGCTCAAACGAGATTGGGTGGGCACAGCTATAAGCAGTTCTAGAGTGCTGGGGACCTCTGGTACACCATTTATCCCCCACCGCTCTTCCAGTAAATATCTGGTGGTCATCCTAATAGGACAAATTCTCCCCTACAAGGTCCTCTGTAAATGATTTTATGGAGAGGGCAATGGGTGTTTTCTAAATTAAGGATTTTAGACATAACTCGTGGTGGAATTGATATACCCTCCCAACATTGGCAAGACACACTTCGTAGCATGTCTTCCCAGACTCATTATGTCCTTTGGACACATGCTCCTTATTGGTAGGGCCTGGAATCTTACACCAAATCTGATTCTGGAACTGTCTGGCTGCCCAGAGATACACAACAGTAGGGACCAGTTCTTGATGGCACCTCCTTCATCCCAGGGACAGGGATTACACTTTTCTTTCCTTTTTTCATGGTACCCAGTCATGGTACCCAGTCTTGCATCGATTATTTCTTACTCCAGGAGTGTCCTCTGTTTGAGGTGATCTTTTGGGATATATTAGAAGCAGTACTCAGTGACATTAGCCTGGTCCAACTCAACCTTGACTTTGGCCTCACACCACCTCCTCCCACTAGGTGGTGAATGAAACACTTTGCCTATAAGTGACCTGAACAGAAAGAATACCTTTGCCAACACATTTGATCCTACGTACGAGGCCATGAGGGCTCAGTATTCTCCTATAGGGACCTTGAGGGCAGCTGGGAAGGCCACTTTTAGAGGGGCCCTTACGAGGGTCTCTATATAATCATGTCTTAGTATGATATCTTTGCAGGTTCCTCAGACACTGCTTCAGGAAATAAAGGCAGACATCAGGTCCTACATGTGGAGTGGCCTTAGACCTCATCTGAGGGCGGGCGGATTGTGGGTGGACACTACAGTCAGAGGACTAAGTTTGCCTCATATGATGTTGTATAGCTTTCATGTATCACAACTTTCCTCTTATCTGTGTGCACTTAAAGATGCCTCTATGTGGATGCAAATTGAACGACATCTCCTGGGAAGCCATAATGCACTGCTGCCATTTTACATTGCGAGGACGCATTGGCTCATTGCCAGGAATCCAATTCTAAATGAAAGTGCCTTTGCTTAGCATTCTGCACACACATTGTTAGGAGTTTCACAATTTGTGCACAAAAGAGCACCCTTGTTGTATAACACAGCCCTGGGCATGGTGGTGTAATCTTTCTTTTGGGACACCTGGAATTCAAGAGGGGTGACAAACATAGATCAGGGGCTTTGTGGAAAGGCTTTAAATCCTTCCTCGAGTTTATCACTCTCTCAACTGATGTCTTGACTTACCGCTAGCTGACTCACTGGCTCTGTGTGTCACTGGGTCCCTTACGAATGTCCCTACCGACTTCACCTTTTCTACAGTATCAGCGGGTAAAGGCTAGTGCAGGGATGTATTCTCCAGCCTTTACGGTGTCCTTATCAAGTCCTTACACTCTGGTCCTACCCTGTCAACATGGAAGGTGACTCTGGGTAGGGAGTATACACCAGAGGACTGGGCAATGTTCTTACTTGACCATGATAGGGTTCTCGGGGAGCATGGTTGAAATTCCTGAACTTTAACATCCTCTACGAGTGGCACTGGACTCTTTGAAAATTTAATTGAGCCTTACCGCTCATCCATGCCCTCTCTTGGTGGCGCGATGAGGAGATTTTCAATCTGCTTTCGTGTTATGGTCGTCTCATACTTGAGATCGGTCTGGTCACATCTCAGCTGCAATAAATCTATATCTGTCCTCCCACCTGCTCCCGGGGTCATCCTTCACAACACTTCCGACACAACTGACCTAGATTCCCATGCACATCGCTGGCTTGATATGTCAATAGTGGTGGATAAAATATGTATATTGCACCATTAGAGGTAACCTACTAGTCTCTTGATAGGTGAATTGGATATTGAAATGCATAGGGTGGCACTCTATGAATGGGCCACCTATGCACAGATTGAAAAACTCAAGGAATTCGAGAGGGTTTGGAGCAATTTCCTGGATGGTGCAGGAGTTGTCTCCTAATCTCGGATGGCCACCTACTTTGAAATGCATAGAGTAGCACTCCAAGAATGGACCACCTACACACTGATTGATAAACTCAAGGAATTTGGGAGAGTTTGGAGGAATTGGCTGCATGGCGCTGGAGTTGTCTCCAAATCTCGGATGGCCACCTACTTTGAAATGCATAGAGTAGCACTCCATGAATGAACCGCCTATACACTGATTGATAAACTCAAGGAATTTGAGAGAGTTTTGAGGAATTTCCTGGATGGTGCTGGAGTTGTATCCTAATCTAGCATGGCCACCTATTTTAAATCCTGTGGGCTTCAGGCTGCTCTTCATCTTAATGAGGTGCAGCTTATTGATGGTTGCATGCTCGACCAGGCCAGCGAAGATGGTGTTGTTATTTATTTTATTATTTTCCTTTTCTTGTTTTTTAAAGCTTGTCGATTTCTTACTTTGACATTGTGATTATCATGAGTCTTGATGTCGATATTGCTTTTGACTTTGATTGCGTTGACCCTTCTGTTTTCGCTCATCCTTTTACTTTATTGCCTTCCTGACAGTAGAGGAACCCTTACTGGCTGGTATTGTATATTCATTCTTTAAGGAGCTTAGCCACCTCCATGTTGCTCCCTCCCCATTTACCTCCTTCATCTCACTCCCATTTTCCTGTCTCCCTCCCTGTCCCTTTATCCTGTTATGACCAAGACATTACGTTGATCAATGTTCTGTTCAATGGGCCCGATTCACAGAACTAACTTAATACAAAATCCTAAACTTACTACTTTTGGTATTCTCAGAAGTTAGGATTTTGTCTTAAGTTTGTCTTAAGACAGACTTAAGACAGACTTAAGACAGACTTAAGTTAGGATTTTGTCTTAAGTTTGTCTTAAGACAAACTTAAGACAAAATCATAACTTCTGTGAATACCAAAAGTAGTAAGTTTAGGATTTTGTCGTAAGTTAGTTCTGTTAATCGGCCCCAATGTTTATTAGGATGCAGTGGCTGCAATCAAGATTGTCTCTCTATTGAAGAGATATATTTGGCTCTAGTTGAGATAACCATATGTACATACATATCCACCCTCAGATCCCTAATGTTCATACTATGATTGACTATTTCTATGTAGTTTTCACATTTTGTTGTACACTAAAACACAATAAATAAATGATGCAAAAAAAAAGGTTGGAACCCAAAATGGATAATTTCATGCAGATGTATCGAACTGCAACAAAGTCAGTAAGAAAACAAAAAAGCCTTATCTGTGTGAACTTTGACCTAACTAGAGCAATGCCTCTATCATCACCAGTGTAATATATTCAAGCTCTACTGATGTGGAGTTAAAAATAGTAAATCTATAGTTACCAACATACACATACTTACAGGATATTTTGATTATAAATATATTTGAGACTATGTGCTTATAGTTTGATATTTCTATAGTTGATATTCAGACATTAATCATCTCTAAGACTAATAATTCTCAAATATTACTATCTCAGTTCAGAAAGGATCTCTAGGTGCAAGTCTGACTTAACCTGTATGCACACATACTTTACAACTGTTTCAGAAAACAAAAACCTTGAGGGCATGATTGTGCATTGCATGCACTCATGAATACAGAGAAGAGGATAGATGCCCAGGTAGCTATGATTCTAACTTTGGCTCAACGCTAATCCTGTGTTGCCTACCCAACCACATTGAGTGATCCCTGAGAAATTACTTCATCGACCTGAGCTTTTAGCCCCAATATCTTGCCAAAATGAGGTGGTCTATAGAAACTGGCTAAATGCATGTATGAAATCTCATATAAATAACAAGACATAGTTGCATTTAAATAAGAATTTTGGGGTCTGGCTATAGACCTTCTGATTTTAATAAAAAATACATATAATAAATACACCTATCTATAGGACTGTTTGTAAGACCTGCCATCCTTGGCGTGGTTTACCCATAACTTTTTGCTTTCAGGCCTACTGTTTTTGTTGATTTAGTTTATGTTAGCTCTAGGACTCTGAGCAATTTACCACTGCTTACCAGTGCTAAAGTTTGTTTGCTTCTTCCCTAAAACATGATAACATTGGCTTATACCCAACTGACATATTTGATTTACTTGTAAGTCCCTAATAAAGTAACTCTACCTGTGCCCAAGGCCTGTGAATTAAATGCTACTCATGGGTCTGCAGAACTGATTGTGCCACCACTTAAGAAGCACTTTAAACATGTTTCAGGCCTGCCATTTCAGCCTGTATGTGTGCAGCTTTAAACTGCCATTTAGTCCTGGCAAATAAACCTTTGACCAGGCCAAAACCTTCCTTTTTAATACATATCGGTCACCCCTAAGGTATGCCCTGGACAGCGCCAAAGGGCAGGATGCAGTCTATTTAAAAACAAAAATGGGCATGTACTTTTGCTTTTTACATGTCCTGTTACTCTTAAACTAATTTTTCACTACTGCAAGGCATACATCTCCCATAGAACAGCAGTGCAATTACCTTGTCACATTTTATAAAGGTAATTTCCAAATGGGAACAGGTAATCCTTTTATGTTTGGGGTCTCTGGAATCATACTTTTTAATCCTAACTCATGGTGAAGTTAGATTCTAAATTCAAATTCTGAAATTGCCACTTTTAGAAAGTTGGCATAATCTTGCCTTACCTACTTGGTGCCTGTAGCCTGTCCCTGTGTCACATTACTGGGTGTAGTTGTCAGTAGGACTTTGTGTATTCCTCCTAGACAGTCCCACACAAAGGGGAGCTTAGGTGTGACTGTGTGGGCCATCACTGCCAGTATAGGATGGAGGAGCTGGACCTAGCCTAACTTCCACCTGGATACGCTTTGCCCTGTGTTCACACAAAGGGCTGCATACACCCTGTAGTTAGTATGGAGCCAGGGCCAGAATGCCGGGGAACTTATGCACTTCAACAGCATGCCTCTAGTAGCTTCTCTTCACTTCAATATCATAAATGGGTCTATATACTGGACCTCAGTCACCACCAAGTCAGTACACTTCAGGGCCAATGGATACTCTGCGTGGAAGAAGGAATACTGTGCTGCTACATGGACTGCCACTCTGATGCACTGCTGCTCTGAAGGAACGTCTGCCCAACGGTGCTGAACTGCTTCCCATAAAGGACAGGACCTCCATCTTTTGAACCCATTACCCAGAGTGACCCCAATGGGTAATTGGCTGGCCTCCTGATCTGATGCCTCTGGGACATAACAGGCTTCTAACAAACTAGCACCTCCACCCGGAGTCTACCATGCAAAGTGGTGCAACCCCAGTCTTGGACCCATGGAAGTGGGCCAAAGGTGAACTGTGGATCCAGCAGAACTGACACATCTCTTCTGCTGTATGGCGCAAACATGAGCAGAACTGACTCATCTCCACTGCTGGGTGAACTGGATCTGTTGCAAAGACTCGCATCACAGCTCTTCGGAGCCGCTGCATCGCCCTGACTGTAAGACGCATCCTCGGAGTAGGCCCTCACATACCTCATTGACATCAACCTCAACAACGACGGCGGAGTCCACATCACAACTGTTCGAAATCAACTCATTGCCGCGTCTCTGCAAGCCCTGTCAAGGGGACCCTCAACAATGACACAGGCCCTTGCATCACAGCCTAGCCACATCTCGGAACCGGTGCATCACGTCGGTTGTGCAACACATCTTTGATGCAGATCCTCGCCCAGCTTCGCTAATCAGGTTTGAAGGTACTTTTGTTCAGCAGGCCTTACAATGTCCCTGTAGCTGCCCTGTGCTTTATCACGGTCGGCCTTAACTTGTGACTTTGTCCCAGTCTGGCGCAACTAGACATCCACAGTTAGCGCTTTGTAATCACATTTTTACTGTTGAATTTCTCTGGTTCTACTGATTAGATTTTTGTTGTTTTCGTCTTGTTTTATTTATTAAAGAAGGTTATGTATTTCTCACTTGGGGTGGAATCCTTTTTGTGTAGTGGTTTAATTTGATTACTTTTTGTTTAAACTGCCATTTTGTCCGGGCAAATAAACCTTTGACTAGGCCAAAACCTTCCTTTTTAATACATATCGGTCACCCCTAAGGTATGCCCTGGACAGCGCCAAAGGGCAGGATGCAGTCTATTTAAAAACAAAAATGGGCATGTACTTTTGCTTTTTACATGTCCTGTTACACTTAAACTAATTTTTCACTACTGCAAGGCATACATCTCCCATAGAACAGCAGTGCAATTACCTTGTCACATTTTATAAATGTAATTTCCAAATGGGAACAGGTAACCCTTTTATGTTTGGGGTCTCTGGAATCATACTTTTTAATCCTAACTCATGGTGAAGTTAGATTCTAAATTAAAATTCTGAAATTGCCACTTTTAGAAAGTTGGCATAATCTTGCCTTACCTACTTGGTGCCTGTAGCCTGTCCCTGTGTCACATTATGGGTGTAGTTGTCAGTAGGACTTTGTGTATTCCTCCTAGACAGTCCCTCACAAAGGGGAGCGTAGGTGTGACTGTGTGGGCCATCACTGCCAGTATAGGATGGAGGAGCTGGACCTAGCCTAACTTCCACCTGGAAACGCTTTGCCCTGTGTTCACACAAAGGGCTGCATACACCCTGTAGTTAGTATGGAGCCAGGGCCAGAATGCCGGGGAACTTATGCACTTCAACAGCATGCCTCTAGTAGCTTCTCTTCACTTCAATATCATAAGTGGGTCTATATACTGGACCTCAGTCACCACCAAGTCAGTACACTTCAGGGCTAATGGATACTCTGCGTGGAAGAAGGAATACTGTGCTGCTACATGGACTACCACTCTGATGCACTGCTGCTCTGAAGGAACGTCTGCCCAACGGTGCTGAACTGCTTCCCATAAAGGACAGGACCTCCATCTTTTGAACCCATTACCCAGAGTGACCCCAATGGGTAATTGGCTGGCCTCCTGATCTGCTGCCTCTGGGACATAACAGGCTTCTAACAAACTAGCGCCTCCACCCGGAGTCTACCATGCAAAGTGGTGCAACCCCAGTCTTGGACCCATGGAAGTGGGCTAAAGGTGAACTGTGGATCCAGCAGAACTGACACATCTCTTCTGCTGTATGGCGCAAACATGAGCAGAACTGACTCATCTCCACTGCTGGGTGAACTGGATCTGTTGCAAAGACTCGCATCACAGCTCTTCGGAGCCGCTGCATCGCCCTGACTGTAAGACGCATCCTCGGAGTAGGCCCTCACATACCTCATTGACACCAACCTCAACGACGACGGCGGACTCCACATCACAACTGTTTGAAATCAACTCATTGCCGTGTCTCTGCAAGCCCTGTCAAGGGGACCCTCAACGATGACACAGGCCCTTGCATCACAGCCTAGCCACATCTCGGAACCGGTGCATCACGTCGGCTGTGCAACAAATCTTTGATGCAGATCCTCGCCCAGCTTCGCAAATCAGGTTTGTAGGTACTTTTGTTCAGCAGGCCTTACAATGTCACTGTAGCTGCCCTGTGCTTTATCACTGTCGGCCTTAACTTGTGACTTTGTCCCAGTCTGGCGCAACTAGACATTCACAGTTAGCGCTTTGTAATCAAATTTTTACTGTTGAATTTCTCTGGTTCTACTGATTAGATTTTTGTTGTTTTCGTCTTGTTTTATTTATTAAAGAAAGTTATGTATTTCTCACTTGGGGTGGAATCCTTTTTGTGTAGTGGTTTAATTTGATTACTTTTTGTTAGAATAGTGCAAATATGTTACTCATTGTCATTAAGCCTGATTGCTCTGTGCCAACTACAAGAGAGTTCAGCACAAGTTAATTTAGGGTTGGCTTGTACCTCACCCTGACAAGGACTATGGTTGCTGGTTGACCAGGGCTCACATCCCAATCCATCAACAACCTGATATCTCACACTGCTCATCTGTCATTCATATTTTCATTCCTTGCTTAGAAGGTTACTCTTTAAATCAAAAAGGGAAATTAAGTCTAAGAATACGGCAGACTAACATTCGGAAGAGTTGTCAAAGTCACCAGAGATGTGGCAATAATTCCTTGATGAAGAACTTAGATAAAGTGTTCATAGACTTCCCAGCCAGCTAGAGAGAGATTCTATGAATCAAAATGAATAACCAATAAGAGCTGCAGGTATTTTTACATTTAACTGTTAACACTTCTAAGGAGCACTTACAGATGATATCAGTCTTTGTACAGTTTGAAGGAATTCCTAACAAGGAACATAGGCCTGCTGCCTCTTGTATGTGTTATAAAATGGGGGGATCAACCCAGAGGGTCAGAGGGACCTGAGTAATTATGCGTTATGAACAGAGTGGTCCCTGACCAAAGTGGAATTATTCAAAAAAACGTTTCATTAAAGGAACAATTAATGTCAAAAGTATTTAGGAAAACGCTGTTGTTTATTCACATAGTGTTTCTAAGCATTTCATTGCATTTTTCCTTTTTTTAAATTGCTATAAATATAAATAACATCATTCAGTGCCCACTGTACAAAGGAAGGGGAGAGGTGTGCAGTGATCGGGATAAGTGCAGGTAAAGGAGAGCGACAAGGAGTAGAACATCTTGGGAAGTGTTATGGCTACGTTGTTACATTTCTCCTGCGTAACAGGTTTTGAGAGATTTTTTGTTTTTTATCCCACTGTTCCCCACCTGTGCCCCCCACCACATTCCCACCCCACCCTCCTATACCTACCCTGGGGAGCCCTCCCTATCTTTTTAGGCATACCTACGCCTATGGGCACGCCATTGGGTGGAATTTCCGCTAATATATTCAGACTTCAGAGAGCGACCTATCTTGTAGCCCTTGTCAGTTATTTAGCACAATCTCCCTTTCTGATCCTGTCGATTAATGATTCCACATCTTCAACTGTCCGAAGTTTATACATTTGGTTATTCCACATGATACACAACATTGCGGGAAATTTTAGCTGGACTTTGGCTCCCACCTTCCGGAGCTCCTCCATCTTGCCACCTAACTCCCACTGCCTCTGCAGCCTTACAAACGTTTGATCTGTCAAGCAGAGAATATCCATTTACTGAATAGGGACCATTTTTCAGAGCTCTACTAAGTAGCTCTTCTTTAGTAGTATATGAGCGGAGGTTTACCAGGATCTTCCTAGGTTTACTTCTTTGCAGATTGCGCCGAAATGGCTCTCTAGGCGCCCTCTGGATTTCGTGCTTGAGGTTAATCTCTTCCTTATCTTTCAAAATCATTTTTCGTAGAAGCAAAATTATAAAAGCCTTCATATCCGCTCCTTCCTCGGTTTCTGGAATATTCAGAAACCTTAAGTTATTCCTGCGGGACTGGTTCTCCACTCTCTCCAAATCATATCTTAAGGTTTGATTCTGCCTTCTGAGTTTAGAAATCTCATACTCGTTCTTCTCCACATCCTGCTTCACTATATCTACTTCTTCCTCCAACTTTTTTGTGCGCAGTTACTTCATCCAGCTTCTGCGTTAGCTCTGAAGCTTGTATGCCTAGTTGATTTGCTTCTGAGACCTCAAAGTTCTTCTTTATATCGTTCTTAAGATCCAATAATATACTTGCCACAGAGGTTTCTGCATCTTCACTTGCTTCAGATGTTCCCGTATCCGAGCTACTCTGTCTGTCCCCACTTCCTTTTGGGAGCAGAGCGTCAAGGTCTTCAGGTGACGCTAGCACTGCAAACCTGCTACTTAAGGGGACTGTTATGCCGGTTCCCTGGGGTACCCCAGTGACATCTCTTAACATGCTCATCCCCCCAAACCAAAATCATTTTTCGTAGAAGCAAAATTATAAAAGCCTTCATATCCGCTCCTTCCTCGGTTTCTGGAATATTCAGAAACCTTAAGTTATTCCTGCGGGACTGGTTCTCCACTCTCTCCAAATCATCTCTTAAGGTTTGATTCTGCCTTCTGAGTTTAGAAATCTCATACTCGTTCTTCTCCACATCCTGCTACACTATATCGACTTCTTCCTCCAACTTTTTTGTGCGCAGTTACTTCATCCAGCTTCTGCGTTAGCTCTGAAGCTTGTATGCCTAGTTGATTTACTTGTGAGACCTCAAAGCTCTTCTTTATATCGTTCTTAAGATCCAATAATATACTTGCCACAGAGGTTTCTGCATCTTCACTTGCTTCAGATGTTCCCATATCCGAGCTACTCTGTCTGTCCCCACTTCCTTTTGGGAGCAGAGCGTCAAGGTCTTCAGGTGACGCTAGCACTGCAAACCTGTTACTTAAGGGGACTGTTATGCCGGTTCCCTGGGGTACCCCGGTGACATCTCTTAAAATGCTCATCCCCCAAACCACCATTACTATTCGCACTCTTTTCTACATTGATAGTGGTATCCGCTACATTGGTCCTACTCCCAGGAATGTCTGAGGTGCGTTCTTCTAGGCTGGGGTTTGAAACCCCTACGCCGTATTCCTGCATACTCTGAAGCACCCGAAAAAAGGATTTAAGTGATGGAGTAATTTTCACTCTGGAGGGTAAAGTGCCAGATTTTTTAGTACTTTTCCCCTCGTTAATTTTCCCAGCTGGAGACTTTCCTAACACACTGTTTTGGGAACTCCCTCCTTGTCGCCCCGCTTTGCCTTAATGACAGTTTTAACTCCTTGTAAAAATTCTGGCAATGCGTCCGGTGAAATAGGAAGGATATTTGCCTTACCTTAGGTGTTCCTGGTCCTCAATGTATACCTGGAGGGTTCCTCACCTTCCTTAATATCACCTGTCTCCATATGCAAGTGCTGCCCCCCCTTCTTCTCCGCTCTCCCTGCTTCCGCTCTTTTGCTACTCTGCTCAGCCCCCTCTCATCGTTTCTTGCTTCTTCAACATGCTGCAGACAGGCGAGACTTGTTCTGTCTCTGTCGCCCGCTCTGATCCCAGCCTTCTGGGCTCACTGGAGCTCTCCTGCTGTCTCTCCCCAGCGCGTCCCACGCCTCAGACTCCAGTCACTTCCAACCTCAAAGATGCCGCATTCCGCAATCATACCCAAGACCCCGGAGCTCCGTAATGAAAGACAGTCAAGTATTTGCGCATGATTTTTGCACACTATTGCAGGTGTGTTCCCATGTAACTGCCACTCTCCCGGTAACACCTTCCTCGTAATGTCGCACGCGGCCGTGAGTGTCTAGCTAGCAGACGCCATGTTCTCCTGGAGGGTGTAATTAAATCTCTGGAGGACTTGACTCCGCAAATAATTAATGGCATTTTGGACAGATTCCAGCAGAAACCAGAGGAGGCTTTCCTAATGTAGATTATGCTTTTGTTTGATTTAGGAGCCTCTGACATGATGTTGAACCGAGAAACAGCTGCAAAGTTTTGTGAAGTGAAGACCACGATTGGTCCTTCCTTCTTTGGTATTTCTTTGGTATTTCATCTACACTTAACTTAGCAATCTTATATGAACCATAGCCTTATATTCAGCATGTGAGATAGATAACACCAACATATCATGTTGCCTTGCGTGTTACAGATACTAGCGACAAGTGATGAACGGAAGAGTGTTCCCTTCCCTCTGAAATGGATGCTACTGCTGGTTTCTTAATTTGCACGTACTTCTGTTGTGTGTCAGGTACGTTTGTAATTAGCTCATTAACATAACACAATGAAAGAGAGTAGAATAGAGCAGTTGATCGGCTGACATCTGCTTAATATTCTTTGTATAGTGATAATTTTGCGGCTCTGACCACAGATCCACGTTAAGGCTTTATCGTGGATTCACTGATTATAGAAGTAAGCTTGATATTACTTATCAGTATTGACGAAGGTGAAGGTGGTGACACATATGCAGCATGTTTTCACCTGGGATGTGCACAAATTTGACTATGGCACTATGTGATGACAATATTGAAATGTCACGTGATATTTTTGTTCTTTTCTCTTGCACACGGGTATCCTATCTAATTTATGTAATTAATAGACAGTACAATCATGTTTGCAGGTTGGGGCAGGTCGCTCCCTCAGTCCTACATTCCAATCAAAAGGGCTTTGTTAAAGGTCGACAGCTCTTCGAATTGACGTACGACCTAATAGGAGCGATCGATATGGCAACTAGCTCATCGATACCCTTAGCTATTCTCACGTTGGACGCAGCCAAGGCCTTCGACAGGGTCAACTGGGTGTACCTGTCGGGGGCCTTGGAAAAATTCGGCGTGGGTCGGGCCTTCCGCAGAGCAGTGGAACTGCTATACCATAATCCATCTGCTTCGGTCTTGGTTAATGGCGGACTGTAGGAACCATTTGCTATCACAAGGGGAACACGACAGGGCTGCCCGCTATCGCCCCTGCTTTTCAATCTCTATATTGAGCCATTTGCTCAAAAGATTCGGGAGGATAATAACATAATACCTTTCAGATATAGAGATTGGGAAAAAAAGTATCCCTGTATGCTGACGATATCATGATCATAACTTCAGATATCAGCTCTGCGTTTCCGACAGTCATAAACTTAGCACGACAATTTGGTAACATCTCTGGCTATGAAGTAAATGCCACCAAGACAGAGGTCATGGTGTGGAACAGCGTAGCAACGGGGCTTCCTGTGCAACCCTGTGACAACATGAGATATCTTGGCATAAAAATTGTCAAGGATATCAATTTGATCGCCTCTACTAACTTCACTTTGGTGGCTAAAGAATGCAGGAAACTAATGAGTTCTTGGGAACATCTTCCACTAACGCTCCTGGGCCGATCAAACTTGGTTAAGATGTCTATCTTACCTAGGTTGACCTTTATTTTCAATAGTGTACCACTCTATTTTGATAAAACATTGATAGCGAAGATGCAGAGTGACATCACCTCATTCGTCTGGAAGAACAGGAGTGCAAGAATAGCTTGGAGGAAACTGAGGCGTCGTAGGGAGAGGGGTGGCTTGGCAGGTCCAGACCTCCAGATTTACGCTTGGGCCTTTCAGTTGACACACGCCCGAATGCTACTTAAAACTCCATCAGATCGAGGCGTCGGGTTGATGTTTTCAACATTGCTACAGTGTGAAGGTCTAAGTCAGTTGGGGTTCTTATTCAAGTTCGGTGACCCCAAAATCTTTAAGAAGATTAAACTAAAGGTGTTGCAGGGCCTAGCAAGAACTTGGTATAATCTCAGAGTCACCACCAAAATAGGCTATCACTCTAATAGATCTCCTATATGTGATCTCCCTGCTCCTCCTGCTTGGGCTAATGACGTACTGATAAGTCCATTAAAAGACTCTGGAATCTCTGCATGGGGAGATCTGTTTTTTGAAGGGGATATGTTCTCCTGGGAACATCTAGTGAGTAAGGTGGGCCCTAATTTTTCTAGATTAAAATTTCTACAAATCTCAAGCTGGGCACAAGCACAAAGAACTGGGCCTCCTCGTCACCAACAACCACCTCTAGGAGGAAGTAGCCAACTGGAATCTTCTTTACTTGACAAGACTCCTGCGCCCAAGGAGGTCTCCTTCTTTTACAACCTAATTTTAGAGGAGATTGATGGGGAATTCCTTCTCCCAGACCAGTTGTGGGGCTCCCTGTTGCCCGCGATAAACTTGCATGAATTATGGTTAACCTCCTGCAATGTTCTCTGGGATATTGTCAAACCTGCTTGGCTTCGTAGAAACCACCTCTATACCCTTCACAGGGCTTATTATTCTCCTCAGAGATTGTCTAAATTCTCAACAGGCGAACCAGTGGCCTGTGCCCGTTGTGGCCAAGTGGCAGCTTCGGACGCACATATGTTTTATGATTGCCCACATTTAACATCTTACTGGCAATCAATAGGCAATAAATTAACATCTTCAATAGGCTCCACCGTGATTATAGATCTCCGGCTTGTAATTTTTGGAGTAGTGGACAAAAAGCGAAGTCCAAATAACAACCTTTTGTTCTATTCTAAGTTGGTGGCTCGACGTGAAATCTGCAAGCGTTGGAAAGAGGTATCTCCTCCGTCGCTACACGATTGGTGTTCCTCCATGCTACAAATATAAAAAATGGATCTTTCTAGGGCGGGGAAACCTGACAAAAGAGCTTTTTGGCTGAAACTCGATTGGTCCCAATGATTCGCGCTGGGGTTTTTTTTTTTTTTTCCCCCAGTTCCAATGATTACGAAGCCATGATACACTCTTTTTTGCTTTAACCCCTTCACCCTTTCTTTTAGGCAAATTAGTGCTAATAGCAATGGTGGAAACTGGTTAATGGTAACTATCTGTCAAATGGTACACAAGTGGTTGGGATCAGTTGGGAGAATGACATTGCTGTAGGGTTTTGTCGGATTCGAACTACGATTACACCCCAACCAGTCTTGGACTGAGTCAGCATGTGTATCTCACATATTCCACTCTTCCCTGTCCACGGTACTGACGAACTAAGCCATGGTTGAGATGAGGAACAAAAAAAAATAATTAAAAAATCATGTTTGCAAGTCTTGTAACACATTGTATTATGTTTGTATAGGAGTCTTCTTTTAAGCAATATCTACTGTCCTGAAGATGGTCTGATGGACTGACGCCGCTAAGTCCGAAATGTCGACTCCACCATCTATTCTTGAGATACTTGTTGACCTCCAGTGATTTTTATTCTCATGAGAAGATTTGTCACTTCTGATTTGTTTGAAATAGATGCCTGTCATGAATCATTGGATTCATTTGATTTTCCTTCCTTTCATGACTTATTGCTGATTTGTTTCATGTTTTTGTACTCCTTTTTAATGTCTGGTATATAAAAATACTAATATTTTCAAACAAATAGAATATTCCCGTGTTTTTGTGCTCTCAACCTGCATTCATTGTTGTTGTCTAATGACATTTCGGTGTATATTCCTTTAGGACTCACCCCTAGAGTAACTTTAAACAAATTCAAGTTTTCTGTAAACAAAATCCCTTGTAGGCACCCTTTACAGCGCAAGTGAATACAGAGTCACAGAAAGTGTGACCGCATTTTGCGTATACTAAATTGCGCTTCGCAAAAATACAACGTACAGAGCAGTCGCAAATGGCGAGTATGCGCAATTCAGTCCATTTGCACATGCAATTTACCACTAACCTGAAACAGGTGGTAACCAGGCCCAAACTACAAAAACAGCCCCAGAATGCACCAGAAAGCTTCCCAAAATGGCTGCTCTGTATGTGATAGCAGGGAGGATGCAGATAATGGCTGCTCTGCAGAGGAGGCTGAGACAGGAGAGGATTTTCAGAGTCAGGCTGACATTGTTTGAGAAGATGGAGGAAGAGATATATGAACAGTACAGGCTGAGTAGCACTGTCATCCTAGACCTCATAGACACCCTAAAGCCACATTTGGATAGCAGAACCCAGTGCAGCAATGCAATCCCCACACATGTGCAGGTGCTGTGCTCCCTCTACCTATTGGCCACTGGTAGCTACCAAGATGTAATTGAAGAGGCCGGAGGTGTGTCAAAGAGTGCGCTTTTGTGTTTCTTCCACAATTTCCTAGATGTCATGCTACACCACACCCATTTTCACATCTACCTGCCCAGGAATGATGAGGAAATAGAAAATACCAAAGTGCTATTTTATAGAATAACAAGGGCGCATATTATCAAGAAACGGCGTTAAAATGATCGCTGCTTTAGCGGCAGGAAACTGCAGCTGAAGCGGGGATAATGGGCTTGATAATATGCCCTTGTGAATTCCCATAGAAGCCCATGTTTTGGTGTGAACATGGGCTTCTATTGGATTTCACTACGGCATATTATCAAGCCCATTATTGCCAATTTAGCGGCAGTGTCCTGCCGCTAAACCGGTGATAATTTTAACTCAGGTCTTGATAATATGCCCCTTGGTTTCCACAGGTTATTGGGTGCATATATGGGACCCATGTGCCCATATGTCCACCCTCATGCATAAAAGATATATTTTGTAGTAGGAAAAGCACACATTCACTCAACATACCAGTTGTCTGTGATGCAAACCACATCATCACAGACATTGTTGCCAAATTACAGGAATGGTAAATCCGGTATTTGTAAAGCGCAAACTACTCACCCTTATGGGTCTCAAAGCCCTGGGGTCCGTCGTGGAAAATAAGTGAGCTGTCGGAGCCGTGGATCGAACCCGTGCTCCGATGTCAGCTGTTCTGGCCGCTGCACCACACCTCTCCACTATAAGCACCCATGACTCATACATCTTCAGACACAGTGGCATATACCAGAAATCAGACAGAGGTGACTTTGTTGAAGTATACGTACTAGGTAATGAATCCCCATGCACACAGTGAGGTGTATTTGCACATAAATGTCTTTCTGCATGCTGTCTCAACTTCATTCATCTCCTCCCAGGTGACTGTGCGTATGCCCTGCGTACATGGATCCTCACAGCATACATGTCTCCCACCAACGCACATGAAAGGCAATACAAAAAGGTACATATACGCACCAGGTCAGTCATCGAGCGCACATGTGGCATCCTAAAATCACGATTCCAGTGGCTTCACAAGAGTGGCAGGGCCTTCCAGTATATGCCTGAGAGAGTCTGCAAAATGGTGGCAACCTGTGCCATACTCCACAACATTGCCTGCAGGTGTGGCTTGACCATGGAGGTGTCTTAATATGACTCAGGAGATGAAGAGCCTGGCCCACCAGCCAATCAAGGGAAGCTCAGCAGCAGAGGGGAGAAGGCATGGGGGCCACATGGCCAGACATTACTTTTCAAAGTACGACATTACCATTCACAGTCTATACACAATACTACACAAGAAGCAGTTAATCTGAGTATTTGAATTTCCATTTATTTGAAGGGAATATCAGTGGACAATACTGGACAGCCTGTCCATCTCTAACAACATAAACAAATGTAACAGTAAATGTTAAGTGGTTACTGCTCCACACAAAAAAAATAAATGCACTTTACTGCAAAACTACTTATTTTTCCCTCTATGTCCTGTTGTGTAGCATTTTAGGATCCAAGCGTAATTTACCGATTCATGCCCTTATATAGGTATAATTCACACTGCCCTTATACAGACATAGAAATCATACCCATATTAGACATAACCCATCCAGTCCAAATACAGGCATGGCTACTTCCACTTGTTCCAAAAATCCACAATGATTTCTTGGAAAACTCGGCTTCAGCAGTCAGGGACATTCCCTTGCTTGAATATTGATTTATCCTAGAAATCATGGAGTTTTCAAAGAACTACCATTCCCTTGGGGTTCTTTGATGACGTTATTATGTCCGACTTTACGTCAAACTGGGCACCTTCAAGGTATAAATATGCCTACACTTGCCCTAGCAAACACACGGTGGTTCGGAGCAGCTCGACTATATACTTGGCCGACGCAGCTCGCTACAGCAGGTGCCGAAGGAAGCCGACCCTCCTCCTGACGCACTGATCGAGAAGCTGTCCTTTCTCTCACTGTGAATCCAGCTCCAGTGTTTCCAAGCTCCCCTCGTGGGGTGTTGGGTAATCGAGTCCGAGACAGAGATACCAGACCTCCTTCATTCTAAAACCAAGGTACGGAGCTGATTAGACCCTAAGAGAAATCTTGGTTAGATTCTTGGCACTTCTTCCCTCGTACTAGACTTAGGTTAGGTACATTGGGGTACGCGTATTTTAGAAACACCAGTTGAGTACTTTTACCCTTTGTTATTTATGTATGTATTTATCTATGGTTTAGAAACCATACTTTGCTTTTACAGTATTATTTTATAATACTCTTCTTACTGTACGCATTATACTTTGCAACCAGTTTTATGATTGTAGCAGTTCACTTTACTTGCATGAGAAAGAAGACTGTTCAATAAACCCTTTTATTGAAAACGCCTGTCTCTCTATTTCTCTGCAGCTCTAATGCAACGAAGCATGCACGATTCACTGGGTAAAATATCTATCTATTGTTTCCACGACTCTGAAGATCAGTGTTATTATTGGGGAAACAAAGTTGTCATGTTTATGCGGTTGTCAGAAACTAATCCCTTCTTGTGTATTCAAGAAAGTTTCTAGTGACCTCTCAGCTAGCTGGCACTCACAATTAAGTGTAAAATATTCAATAGAGACTTAGTCGACCTAAGTCCTACGACCAATCTTTAGGATATATTATTCCTATGCGCAGAGCCTATTGGGAATATAGGAACTACACTACAGTCCAGCATATTGGGATCTGGCACGTGGGATCATTTTTATGCCGACTGCTGCTTCGCCACTGCATAGGTGCATCCGCAGGAGAAACACTGATGCGGCTGGTCACCCAGCTGTTAGCTGTCTCTGTGGCTCCTCCAGAACCAACAATGTTGGTCTGGATTGCCTCAACTGCAGCAGTAATGTGTTGCAGCCCTCTTGCTACATTAGCACTGTAGGGGGCCATTTCGATCTGCAGAGCCAGGGTGCACTTACTGTGTTGTTTTGTGGCCGTTGCCAAATGACCAATTGCCCTGGTCATGGAGTGTATTCTGTGTGCCCTGCTGCACTCCATTCTCCTGTGCCTCACTCGCTCCTCTTTCTACTCTGAGCACAGCTGCACAATTGCTCCTGCCAGGGCATCAAATTTCCCCTCAATGAGTGTCTGGTTGTCAACCATTTGTTGTGTGATGATGCAGAATCCTTGGCTCTACTTTGTATTGATCAGCCTGATCGGTCTTTGTTGCAGGTGCTGAACCTTCAACATGGAATCCTCCAGGCCACCAAATGCCGACTGACTGACTGCTCTGGTGTGGGTGGGAGTGTGCATAAGAGTTTGAAGACACCTTCCTTCCTGCTGTGTTGGACGGTGAACAAGCAACCTTGTGCAATGGGATGTTGGTTGCTGATGTGTGGCTGGTGTGCGCTGGAGCACTCCCCAAGACATGCAAACAACCTGGCTTAGCCAGCCCTTCCTCCATCTGGACAAGCTCCTGTTGTGCATCAGTCACATCTCCCCTTGGTTCTCCACTCTCCAAATTACAAAAGGGAAAATACAGAAAATCTTCTGAGTCACTATCTCAGTGGTGGTACTGTGTTCACAACTCATGTCAGTCCCTAACTGCACTGTTTGTGTCACGTAATACTTTTCCCATAATGCACCAACTGTGACTTTTGGATCATGTAGACGCAGCATGTAGATGCAGTTGGGTCTGTGTGTGGGGCATGCATGTGGAAGCTGGCTTTAATTTGAAATATTATGGCATACATTCTCACTTACCTGGGGGTGGTGGAGGTTCAGATGTGTCGAGGCCTCCAAATCCCATTACTGCCTCTGTTTCAAGGGTAGCTTCCACCATTGCCTCTGCTGCTGATGCTTCCAGGAGATTGGATGGGCCACCACCTATTGCTTGTGCTTCACACAGCCATGCTGCCACCCTCTCCTTGGCCCTTGGGTGCAGGTTGTACCACCTTTTCTTCATGTCGTCCAGTGACCGGTCAGCCACACCAAGGGCATTTACGCGCAGGTGCATGTCTCCCAGATTTCCCTTTTGTCAGATTCTGGTACAGTATGTGAAGGCCGACCAAACAGCTGCTCGTGGTTGTTGCAGCATTCTTCTATTATTATGTCCGGTTCCCTCTCCGAAAATCTTAGTTTTTGCAGCCTCTTTTTCTCTACCTTCTCACTGGACTTGCCGGCCATCTTGCTTTAGTGTTCTCTGGTTGGTTTCAGTGGTGTGTACAGATCTGCTGCACCTTGCTATTGTGCTAATAATTTTGATCAGGATTCTCCAGGGACACCACTTCCTGGTTTGAGGTCTTTCAGCTCTACTAGGAAGTGTTTTTAGATTTTTCATTCACACTCGCTATTTGCGCATATATAATGCAGAATTCATCTGCGTACGCTATTTGCACATGCAGAATGCATGTTTTCACCGTCTACGCTATATGCGTGCGTTTAACGTGTCGCAATTTGCATCATCGCTAAATTGTGTTGCGAGTCAATTTGCAACTCAATATTTGGCGCAAATTGCAAGTCGCAAAATCTTGCGGTCGTATATCTGGCCCTTAATTTTTGTAAACCAAAACAAGTTTGCTGAGAAGTCCATGAAACATGGTGGCCACTCAGTAAACATGCAGCTCCTTCAGATGACCTTCCATGGCCATATCTTCTCTGAAGGCATAGCAATATCCAACAGGCCAGTGGCATTCTCTAAATACTGCACTTTGACTTGGGTATGCCCAATATGGCAGGTGAGAAGGAGCTCCTCCTCCTGTTCACCAAGAATTGCGGTTCTGGTTGATGGACAACCCTAAGTGCCTGAGAGACTTCGACAAGGACGGCCAGGAACACCAATTGCACCTAGCATTGCACCGCCGGAGAGGACTGGCACTAACGACCCCACTGTCTTAAGTGGGATCTATGACTTAGCAGCGCAAAAGCAGGACAGAAGAAGGGTCCACTCACAAGCTAAGTACTTCCTGCACCCTGCCAAGGAAAGCAACACAGGAGCTATGAAAGAATATGAATGTGGGGTCCAGCGGTGCTGAAGAGGCCAGGCCCTGTTCCAGGGGGCCAAAATGCATTTCTGACCTTATTGACCCAGAGTAGTACCCCAACTGGATGCTTCCCACCTGCACCAATTCCCGTCCATACTTCCGAGGGAGATTGTAAGGGAGATTCTATTGAGGTCACCCACGGAGAGGCTCAGTGCCCATTGATGTCCCTGGAGTTGGCCTCCGACCGGCTGGCAGCACAAGTGGACCTATGTGACTGAACCTGGTGAAGTGCCCTGCCAGTCAACATCAAAAGACCCCCTCAGTTGCCCAGTGGAATGAAGGTGAGCCCAGTATGACAGTGTAAAGATCAGGGGGCACACCTCAAAGGGTAGAGCCGGGACCCATGCCCCTCCATGGAGGGAAAATACCCACATGGCCCTCATGCTTGATGTCTTCTGGCAACCCCTTCAACACAGTGATGCAACCCCAGCACAACCACAAGCAAGAGGTGTGGCACAGTGACCAGAGCAGCTGACTCTGGAGCGCATGGCCCATTGTTTGATGCCCTGCGCCAGCTCAGTTTAGCATCATGGGACTCTGGGCAATAGCTCACTTAATCTCCCCAACGGCCCGCAGCACCTTGAAACCCTTGAGGGGTGATATGTTTGCACTTTAAAAATACTAAGTATTATTATTATGGAGACGCTTCTGCAGCAGGCCTCAATGACAAGCCCCTTTGCAGCAGCTTGAGCCTCAAGCAGCCTTCCATAGCAATACCAACCCACAGGAGGGCCTCCTAATTTACAGCCTATATAACAGATCAACAAGACCTGGAAGACCTCATTACCTGCAGACACATGGAGTCCCTGTTCAGTGGATTGAGAAAGGATACAGTAGCACCTAGAACAGATATAGACACTGATTCGAAGGACAATAAGAGAGACCAGGTGGAGGCTGAACAGAAGATGAACTCTCTGGAGCTTAATAGCGAAGCGAAGGAAGAGGAACTTGAGTCTCATAGGCGTGACTTGCTCCACGGGCAAAATGCTGCTCTACAAATTCACTTGGAGGACTTGGAGAATAGGTCCTGTCGCTCCAATATCTGTATCTGAGGGGTTCGTCTTGCAGCAGACTCAGGCAATCTGGAAGGATTTGTGCTTTGCCTCTTCCAACAGGTGCTCCAGGACCTGGCAAATAAAGATATTGTGCTAGACCAAACACACAGAGTATGCAGGCCGTCCAACCCACCCAGCTTAATGCAGGATATTTACACATATACCCACCATTGTAGCCTAAAGGAAGGCATCATCTCTGTAGCACAGGACCGAGGCCCAATTCAACTTCAAAGGCACAAGAATCTGGTCATACCAAGATTTGCTCTATGCCACTCTCCGGTTTCTCATAGCTGCCATGGCCTTACTCAGTGAAAGAGGAATCATCTATAGATGGGGCCACCAATTCCACCTGATCTCATACCACGTTTCGGTTTTCCAGTAACGAATCTATGACATAATATCGACAGACACAATATCTACATACAAAAATATCGACATCAAAAATATCGGAGTTATATCTTCATAAAGGTAAGTACAAAAATATTGGAAAAAAATATCGTAGTACAAAAATATCGAAATTAAAAATATCGTTTTTTTAAATTTATTAATGATAATGTAAAAATAATTTTAAAATACATATAATTTTACAAATATTAAATAAAAACATTAAAACATATTTAAAAAATAATAACTAATACATATACATTTAAAATAAATTAAAAACTCTACATATAAATTAATATATATACTTAATCCACATATTGCAACAGTAGGAAAAGCGTTGGATAGCGTAGGGGTTTAAATTACTATTCCCACTCCAGAGGGTGCAACAGTAGGGAAAGCATTGGATAGCGTAGGGGTAAAAATTACTATTCCCACTCCAGAGGGTGCAACAGTAGGGAAAGCGTTGGATAGCGTAGGGGTTTAAATGACTATTCCCACTCCAGAGGGTGCAACAGTAGGGAAAGCATTGGATAGCGTAGGGGTAAAAATTACTATTCCCACTCCAGAGGATGCAACAGTAGGGAAAGCGTTGGATAGCGTAGGGGTTTAAATTACTATTCCCACTCCAGAGGGTGCAACAGTAGGGAAAGCATTGGATAGCGTAGGGGTAAAAATTACTATTCCCACTCCAGAGGGTGCAACAGTAGGGAAAGCGTTGGATAGCGTAGGGGTAAAAATTACTATTCCCACTCCAGAGGATGTAACAGTAGGGAAAGCATTTGATAGCATGGGGGTAAAAATTACTTCCCACACTACTCCCCCTTTAACACACAACACACTACACATACACAAAAACACAATTAATATAAATATCAATTAATCAATTAATAACAATTCATAATATTAAATTGATGTAATTATAAATGAACTAATTAACACATATTAATTACCAATTAATTAACAATAAATACCAATAAATAAATACAATCTCTTTAATTAATTACATTTAATTATATCACACCCTATTCCCCTATAAACACACAACCCACTACACATAAATAAATCACATCATTTAATCACTTAATAATTATTAATTACCAATTAAATATGAATACAAAATAAAAAAATTAAATATATTAGCACATTAACTCTAATTAATTTAATTAACTGATTAATATTATTTAATTACCAATTAATTATTAATTAACAATAACAAAAACTTATATATATTAGCACATTAACTCTAATTAATTTAATTAACTAATTAATATTAATTATTACTAATTAAATATTAATTAACAATAACAAAAAATTAAATATATCAGCACATTAACTCTAATTAATTTAATTGACTAATTAATATTAATTAATTACCAATTAATTAGTAATTAGAAATATTTACAAAATATGTTAATTAATTAATTATTATTAAATTACTTCCCACCCTATTCCCCTATAAACCCACAACCCGCTCTGATACTAAAACGCAAAATGTAAACAAAATTACTAATTTTCAAACATACATTAAAAAAACATATTTAACAAAGATATAAACAACATAATAAAATACATAACACTAAACAAAATTTCGATATTAGTAAATTTCGATATTAGTAACATACATACCTTAAAAACGATATTCTGTCTGACGATATTTTGCACATCGATATTCTGTACCATCGAAATTAAAACATCGATATTATTGTATATCGATATTTTAATTTCGATATTTTGTCTCTCTACCTCGAGTAACAATTGAATCAGACCAAGGGTCTCATTTTAACAATGAAATAATTCAACTGATCTGTGAAGCATTCCAGATGGAGCAAAAACTGCACTGTGCATACCACCCAGAGCCTTCTGGAGTGGTAAAACAACTGAATCGCACAATCAAGGCACGATTGGTAAAGATGTCTGAATCTACCCGATTGGAGTGGCCTGATGCTTTACCTCTTGTTCTGATGTGACTCAGAAGCATTCCAGATAGAAACACAGGCTTGAGTCCCCATGAAATACTCATGGGAAGAGCAATGAGGCAGGCATGGGTACCGGGACAAAAGCTGATAAATATATCTGACGATTTAGGGCTCGAGTACTGCAAAGAACTGACTGACCAAGTGCGTTCTATCTCTCACCAGGTTGGGGAAGACGCTGTCGCTAGACAATCAACTACAGCACATGACCTGAATCCAGGTGACTGGGTAGTGATAAAGGAACATAATTGAGAATCAAGGTGGGGAGAGCCACATCAAGTGATATTGGTTACTATCACAGCTGTAAAGTGCAGGGGAATTCCAAACTGGATCCTCGCGAGTCACACTAAGAGGGTGACCGAACCTGATGACGTAGGAGCTGAAGGTTGTGCAGCTGAGGGGTCTCAAGAAGTTGATCTCGAAGTAGTTGATGAGGAACAACCGTGCACCAGTCGGGATGAATGGATTCCAGTAGTCTACATACCTGCAGGCTTTGTGAGAACCAGGAATCAAACATATCTAGATAGACAGGGTCATAGTGAGGATGAGTTAGGAATAGAAAAAGGTACTCAGATTACAGAAATCCAAGTCAAAAGTAATTCTGAGGAGGACCAGATATGGAAAGGTTGGTGTACTCAGACATTTGGAACTCCAGCCAGTACTCCAGAGTCTAAGGAGGGAAAGATAGGTATTAGGGCGAAAGCTCAGGCAGAAGACAATCAAGAAATCCAAAGACCTGAGCAGAACCAGATAGGGGTAGAAAAACATGTTCAGGAAGAAGAAGGCGAACAAAGTCAAAGTCCAAGTCAAGTACAGCAAACTCCTGAACAAGGCCAGATTAGTATCCAGGCAGAAGAAACAACAATAAGACCTGGACCAAGTCAGATAGAGAGGAATTCAGAAGTTGACAGAGAACAAGTAGTGCCACAACTGAACAAAAATAAAAGAGCATCTGAAGAAAGTCAAAGCACAGTGCCACCTAAAAGATTCAGTAAAGGAGATAAGTGACCTGGTTTTGTCAAAAGACTGAAATTTCACCTTAAAACAATAAATGAAGGACCAGCGCAAGTAAATGAAAATTCAAGCCAAGCTGGACCGTCCACAGAGCAACCGAGAAGGAGAAGTCCACAGGTGAAAAGACTGAATAACAAGTTTAAAGGACCTGAGTGGACCTACGTCATACTCGAAGATTTCGAAAATCTAGAACTGAGTAATGACGAACTGATTGTTGATCAGACTGATGAAGAAGTGAGACCAACTTGAGAAAAAGAACCACAGGTTAAAGTCTGTGGAAAAGTTAGAAAGGGGGGATAAAATCTCCTTAGTCAAAAATGGCTGATTATAATGTTAACGGAAAACCGAAAAGAAGTTGTTTAAAGACATGTTGTTGAATATGCACTTGTAGTATAGTAATAGTTATTATAATAGTGTTTGGATTAACATTAGCTATACCTTACCTAATGAGCAAAGAAATGCAGAATAACACTAATATACCTGAGCAAGTAGGTTCACCTAAGACAATAGATATACATACATATGAGAAAGCAGTTATTCTTAAGCAACCTGAAGTAGATTTAGAAGCACCAGATGAGGGAGACTTACATTATAGAAGAGCTAGAAATAGAACTCATGTAAACGTATTTGCTAATTTGTTACTACATTATGTAAAAACCATGGAAATCAGTGATTGCTACGTGTGCATGAAGTTGCCCACATCAGTGGCTGAAGGGGTCACTTAAATCACTTCCCTTTGACCTTTGGTACTTCATATAGCATTTTAGCTAATCTGTTTTATATAACTGGAAAATTACAGTATTATTATTCCAATTTTGGTGTAATTTTTTCTGAAGTTCCTTTATGTAGAAATGTAAATTGTATTTCTAGTAATAGAGATTCCACACACTTCATGAGTGATTATTTTCTAATAGTAGGATCAATATATGTAGCTAAGGCTCACAAACAAAATCTAATATGTAGATTACAAGAGAAAGAAGAGATGGTTTTAGATTTAGTCGAGAAAAGGAGACAGGATTTCCATAGAAATGCCACTGATCATAAACGAAAGATTCCTAAATGGGCTGAAAATAAAGAGTTTACCACTAATGGCAAGACTCAAGCTGCTGTGTTGCTGGATTTCGAAAAGAAAGAGAAACTCTGTCTCCATAGAGAGAAAACAGATTATTATGACAATATATTCATTGATTCCAGTGAATGTGAACATAATTTCAAAGTTATTGGGGGTTGGGGTTTCAAAGATGGAACTGAACCAGTTTATCCTGGAATTTATTACATTTGTGGGAACAAGGCCTATTTTAAATTGCCTGATCATTGGTACGGGAGTTGCTATTTTGGAATAGTATTCCCAAAAGTGTAGCACATAGAGAAAATCACTGGAAGCAATGAAGAAACTAATGGACTAACTTGTAGTAAAAGAGAATCTTTTGCTGAATTTGTAGGTGACATATTTAGTGCAATAATACCTTCAGTGGGAGTGGTTCTGAACACTCAAAGAATCTGCAAATTTTCAACAGTGGTGGATCGCTTATCGACTGGATTTTTGATGATCAGTACCAAATTAGTTGCAGTAAGATCAATGGTTTTACAAAATCGACTTGCTCTTGACATATTATTGGCAAAAGAGGGCGGAGTCTGTAGAATGCTAAAGACGCAACATTGTTGCACTTACATTCCAGACCAAAGTGTGGAAATTAAAAGGTACGCAAGAAATATTACCAATTTGAGAGAAGAATTAAAACCACTGGAGGTTGACATTGCATGGAAGAGACTAATTAATGATCTCTCCTCAATAGGTAATTGGTTCACTAACGTAGGAAAGAGTTTTGTAGATAAAATACTGATGCCAATGCAATGGTGGGAGTAGCACTACTGATTTTTGGGATAATCATTTGTTGCAAATGTCGCATACATAAAAAGACATATAAGGTAAATCAGAGAGGAAAGAAAATAAATTTCAGTGAAATTGAGCTTGAAGAATTAAATGGGGATTTGTACAAGAAAATGAAAAACTTCCACATGAATTATGGGGAAAAGCCTAAAAGAGTGTTAGAAATGAGAAAATATTGAAAAGTTGGCATCTGTTTCTGTAATTTGTGATGATATAAAATATCATCAAAGAGGGGATTGATGGAGCAAGGTTCTGCACGTAAATCGACTTGCTTCGACTCAGCCTTCTCGAAATAAACTGTAATACACTAATAAACATGTTTCGTCTTATTAACAATGCAAAACACGACATTTCTAGTGTCTAGGAGAAGTTTTTCTATGTGAGTTTACTAACTGTGACTCGAATGCATTAAAATTGCTGCCGCAACGTGGGAACTTTTTTGCGCATGCGACTGTCACACTCACGTGACATGACGTACTTACTGCTTGGTGGGAAAACTTTGCTTCTGCGCACTAGAACTAAGATGGCTACTCTGTGTGTTAACGTGCTAACGCTTGCACTATTGCTTTCACTAATTTGTTTGTTCTGCATAATCTCTAATGCTTTAGTTAAATTAAAGTAATGGAAATAGAGTAGAGATAAGTGGTATACAGTGCATTCATTTATTTCTTGTTCTAAAACTGTTTCTTTTCTACTTTGCATGTATCGTACTTTGGGCCTGACATGTACTTCTGAGCTCCTTCTTTGGAGGAACTGCGCCTGTGCAGAGAAGTTCAAATTCCTGAAGCAATGACATTGAAACCCAACCAACTCCTGACTTGCTAGAAGATGTTTTTGGGAACTTTACCTCTTTACCCTTGGAGAGGAAGCTGAACCGATTTGTTATATTACATTGTAGTATACATTCACTGCCGGGTGGAATAAAAGTGCATGGGAAAATAAAATATTGGGCGGGAGCATAATTCTGAATATTGAAGAGCATGACCTCATAACTGGTATGGTGTGATGACCTCTCCTCATCTTTTGACCAATCAAATTGAGGGAATTCACACATTTGCAACATAGCGGGGTGGTACACTGCCCTGGAAAATGGTATATTTAATGTAGGTTTAGCTAGTTAGATTGTCCGACTTGACCGAATAGCTGACCTGTCACTGACCCAAAGCACTCAATAGGCGATCGAGAGCAGAGGTGCTGGCGGAGCGCTCTGTCAGAAGATTCGGAAGCAGAGGTGCTGGCGGAGCACTCTGTCAGAAAATTCGATAACCCAATCGGGGTTCTGGGAAGGAGTTCGATAACCCAATCGGGGTTCCTGAGGGAGAAGATTTGCTAACCCAATCGGGGTCCGACTGTTGAGACGGGTGTTACGCTGGCGTTGCACTTTAGCTGTGGGTGCCGGTCTTGACCTGCGGTGGTCCTGTCCTGATCCAATTTGGTCCGTACTTATCCTGATTCTGGTCTGCACCTGTTCTATCCTGTTGGCACCTGCACTATCGGGGGTCCTGTCCTTTATCCCAGCCCGTGGCCAGGGTTGGTCTTCACACCATTCTAGGTAAATTTAAAGCTGCATGGGTATGTCATTGTGCTGTTTCCCTCTTCTTACCCTTCCTATGTTTCAAGGCTTAAATAACATTTCATTATATTTTCGTATCATTTTGATTTGATTTTATTGGATGTATGACGTTACAACGCAGGCTATTACAACGCCTGCCTTTACAACGCGGTTTTTACATCGCATACCATTACAACGCATAGCTCTTTTGGGTGCTGGATAGTGAATAGTTTAATTTACTATTCCAACTCCAGTCCCCGTGGACACTAGGGAAGGTGTTGGATAGTAAATTAAATGTATTCCCTATCCTAGAGCGCCCCCCAGCGCAATGCGTTGTAATGACCGCGTTGTAATGGTAGTGCATTGTAAAAGTTTCGTTGTAAGTGATGTTTACCGATTTTATTCTGTCTAATTGATCAAGCTCTGATTAATCTAGTATGGACATTGACATTTAAAGAAAATATTTAGATAAAGCGTTTAAACCTTTCCCGAGTCTGTGGTTATTTTAATGAGTGCAAATGTCTATTTTCTTGCTAACTCCCTTGATCCCTTAGGACTCTAGGTACCGGTGACAAGAATTGGTTAGTCAAGGTATAGGTCCTAAAAAGGTTAAATTAAATCACTGGTTTAGCGTAGGTTTACCTGTTCAAAGTAAGTATGTTTTTATGGGCCCAGGTGAGTATTGTAAAATTCTGGGCAGGTGAACCCGTGCTCTATCAGGGGGGTTATTTAATGATTACTTCCAAAGTCTGAGTTAAAGAAAATCCTGCTCCATCACCTCCATGGTTCACCAGTAGATATCACTCCTGGGGACTGCTGCTGCATCTCAAAGATACATGATGATCATAATAAAGAAACCTACCCAGGACACCTAAAATATGATAATCGCTGCAGGGGAAGCTGCAGAACCCCCATGGTGCCTGATAGCTCACAGTCACATCTGTGGCAGGAAGCAGCCTTTAAAAAAAAAATGTTTTCATTGAAGTGGGTACTCCAGTGTTCACCCAGGGCACCAACAATGCCTCCTTCTATGTGGCCACAGGGTAGACTGCCAAGGCCCAAGATGGCTCCAAGACAGCACCATACTGAGTGATTGTGGGATCTGTCTTCATTACTTTGCTCCCAAAAGGGGAAGGAGTGGCATTTTATACTGCTCCTGCAGAGATTAAAGTTGGTTTCCCTGCACAGGAGAGTGCGGGCAGGGTCGGCCCACACTGTCCTGTGCAAGCAACTACAGAGTCCGAGGGCTGGGATGTCCTGTACACTGCAATGTATCGTCCCTCTCACCAACAATCAACTAGGCCGGTGGTGGGGCCCATGGGGCCCTACAGCTGCACCGGTGGGGGTGGGGGGGGGCGCATGATGCTAATTATGTTGTTTTGGCCTCAAAATATTTATTCAATTTTACTCTGTCTAAATTTGTGTTGGAGTTTTCTTGTCTTGCATTTTCACTTTTTACTGTTTGAAATGCTGCATAAAAACTTAACACATTGCCTTTAAGTGAAGCCTTACTGCTTTGTGCAGAGCTACCAGAGGGTTAAGCACAGGCTAATTTGGAAGTTCTTGTGTTTCACTGTGACAGAGAAAATAAATGGTTGCTGCTAGAGTAGGATCTCAACCAGTAGCTCAATTTCTAACAATATAAATAATTCATATTTTCCGTGTATATAAAAGAAAAAAACACTTGTTAATTATTACAAAACATAGATATTTATGCAATAAGGCTAGTTTAAACTAAACAATGTGTAAAATTGCTTAACATTTAAATCCTCAACACACAGGGGCCCCGTTTATGATGTTGGTTGGAGTTGACTCAGACCAACACCGTTTCAGTGGAGGAACTGCCTGACCTTAGGTTGGCGGTTACGCACACCGAATTACAATCCCTCCCATTTCTCATGAGGAGCTTGTGCGGCAGGAAGAACCACTCGCAGCACAAGCTCCCATAGAGTAATGGGAGTTTGTGAAAACTAAGTGCCTGCACATGGTGCAGGGATTTTCAGGGGGCACCAAAGGTGCCCCAGGCCCTAATCTGGATGGCCAGGTGGGAAGGGGGCACTGCTAGGGTCCCCCAATGTTGTTATTTGACAGCCTTTCCATGTCAGAAAGACTGACATAGAAAGGCTGCTGGAAGGCAACATCATAATCCTGATGGCAGAAATGCTGTCCTTAAGGGATTATGAGGATTTTCTGACTGACCAACGGGTCCATGAGCCCATCGGAAGGCATTGGTTGGTCCCTCCGACTGCTGCCTCACACTGCACACATCCTAATGCGACGGTCAGAGCACAGTACTAGATGTGGTTCAGACCGAACCTGACAAGTCATTGGTTGCGGTCTGAACCACATCATAATCAGGCCCAGTATTTTGTCTACAATGCCATCTGTCTAAATTACAAAACATCTGATTCCTGGAAGAGTTAGAGTTAGGAGCACAAGTTCAGTAATTGACTCTGAATTGCTAGCCATTGTACCATAATAATACAGAGTGCAGTCCTGGGTATATGAGGACGTTTCATTAAGTACCAATATATCCACCATCCTTGAATAATCTCTCAGAATAAACAGCTCATTTTAAATGCACTGAATGCTGTTGTCTAGGTTGAACAGGGGTATTTCTCCCAATCTTGGGGCATTCGATTTGCTCTTGTCCAGCTCCCCGGTAGCCATAAAGAGGTTAAACACCAGGGGTGAGAAAACAAACCCTTGTTTTAGCCCTTTGGAGGTGTTGATTCGCTTTGAGAAGTGCGTCCCCGCTTGATCTTGACCCAGGTGTCAGTGTGTAGCAAAATCAACTGGTTTAGGAGGGCTTTCGGTATCCCCACTTTTCCAATCTCTGCCTTAGTTTAGCTCGGTCTATGTGATTGAATGCTGCTCTATAGTCTATGAGCGACCTTTGACCCTGTCACCAGGTAGGTCGCCCCCCCCTCAGCTGCCACACGGTCCCCCTGTGCCACTGTCCCACTGCGTCCTCTCTTGGTTGCCCCTGACTGCTGCCGTCCTTCTTCTCCTCTCCCTCGGACCGCTTTTCCTTTCTTTTCGTGCCAACTGGTTTCTTCCTTTGCCACTGTTACTGGTTTCTGCCCCTTATTGTTGCGCTTTCCACTGCCGCCAGTGCCCTGTGCCCTACCACCCTGCCCCCCACCCGCTCCCCTCCCCTCGTGCTTCCAGACGCTGATTCCCTGCGGCCCCGCCCCCTGCTGCCCCATTCGCCACCCCGCTCCCACCTGCCAACTGCTCCTCCCTCCCATAGCCCCTCATATGGAGCCGCCACAACACCAGGCTGCACTACGACTCCAGCACCCTCCACGCACTCAACCCCGGACGAGATCACTCCTGCTACCGGGCCACCCGAAGCACACCCAAGGGCCCTTTACCTGCCGGAACTGCAGCCTCACCAGCACTCGGCCCGCCAAACCATCCACCAGAGAACCCAACCCCCTCCGATGCATCCTCCTCAACACCCGCTCCGCTCGCAAGCACGCCATCGAACTCTGGGACCTCCTAGACTCAACCACCCCCGACGTCGCCTTCCTGACGGAGACCTGGCTGAACTCCTTCTCGGCACCAGACATCGCCATAGCCATCCCAGTAGGCTACAATATCTCCCGCAGAGACCGCACCAACAGAGTGGGAGGGGAATCGCCATCATCCACAAGGACACTCTCAGAGTCTCGACCAACACCGATGACACTCTCACCACCGCCGAGCACATGCACTTCCAGATCCACACCGTCCCCAACACCACCCTCAGAGGAACACTCGTCTACAGACCACTCGGACCCCGACCACAGTTCAGCGACTTCAACACCGACCTCATCAGCACCCACGCCCTCGCCTCCACAGACTACATCCTCCTCGGGGACCTGAACTTCCACCTCGAGAACAACAACGACGCCAACACCACCGCCCTGATCGACAACCTCGCCAACCTCGGACTCAAACAGCTCGTAACGACACCCATCCACGCCGCTGGACACACACTGGACCCCATCTTCTCCACAAGTCCCCACATCTCCTTCAACCACACCACCGAACCCCACTGGACAGACCACAGATGCGCCCACTTCACCTTCAGGAAACCCACCACACACCACCGCAACCAACAGATGCCACGCCGCTGCTGGCGCAAGGTCACAGAGGACCAACTGACATCGCCATCATCCACAGAAAGACCATCAAAATCACGACCAGCTCCGACGATAATCTTGCTACAACCGAACATCTCCACTTCCAGATCCACACTGACCCCAGGACCACACTTAGAGGTACCCTCATCTACAGGCCTCCAGGCCCCCGCACTCAATTCTGCGATGACATCACGGACTTCGTCAGCCCACATGCCCTCGCATCTGAGAACTACATTCTTTTAGGAGACCTCAACTACCACCTTGAAAACAAACACGACAGCAACACCACCACCCTTCTAGACAACCTAACCAACCTCGGACTCAAACAACTTGTCGACACCCCCACCCATGCTGCCGGACACACACTGACCCCATCTTCACTTCAAGCAAACATATCACCTTCGATCGCACCACAACTCTTCACTGGACAGACCACAGCTGTGTACACTTCAGCTACAAAACCACCCTGAACAACAACCGCCCACAACCTATCCCTCGAAGAAATTGGAACAAAATCACCTCCGACCAACTCCTCACATCAGTCAACCAAAACCCTCCCACCCTCTCACTGGACCCAAACCAAGCGGCCACCAATCTCAAACAATGGATCACCCTCAGTGCGAACGAATTAGCACCCCTGAAAAAGCACCAAATCAAATCAGCCAGCAAAAAGGCTCCCTGGTTCAACGAGGACCTTAAAAAATCCAAAAAGCTATGCCGCACCCTAGAGAAAACATGGAGAAAAAACCCAACCACCGGCAATATGGCCACCCTCAAGGCAGCCACCTGCAAACATCACCAACTAATTCGATCCGCCAAAAAATCAGCATTCAAGGATCGTCTAGACAACAACTCTCACAACAGCAAGGAACTCTTCAACATCGTCAAAGAATTCACCAACCCGACAGCAGCATCTAACGACATCACTCCCTCCCAAGACCTTTGCGATGCACTATCCTCCTTCTTCCACAACAAAATAGCCGACATCCACAACAGCTTCGAGAATACCCCCAGCGATCAGCCCTCCCCAACCCCCTCATATCCTAACCAGCCAACTAACATCCTTAACAACTGGAACCCAATCACCACTGAAGATACCACCCGCCTAATGAACTCAATCCATTCTGGCTCGCCAACAGACCCCTGCCCCCACTACATCTACAACAAAGCTGACTCCATCATCGCACCCCATCTCCGTGACATCATCAACTGCTCGTCCAACTCTGCCACTTTTCCAGATAGCTGGAAACACGCCGAACTTAGCGCCCTCCTGAAGAAACCCACAGCAGACCCCGCGGAACTCAAAAACTACCGACCCATATCCCTCCTCCCATTCCCGGCCAAGGTCATTGAGAAAGCCGTCAATAGCCAACTCGCCTCATTCCTCGAATCCAACAACTACCTCGATCCATCTCAATCTGGGTTTCGAGCCAAACACAGCACCGAAACCGCCCTCATCGCAGCAACTGACGACATCCGAACACTACTTGACAACGGAGAAACTGAGGCCCCCATTCTACTCGACCTCTCTGCCGCTTTCGACACAGTCTGCCACAGCACCCTTATACAACGCCTCAACAACATCGGCATTCAAGGAAAAGCCCTGGACTGGATCATCTCATTCCTCGCTGGGAGAACTCAAAGAGTTCGACTTCCCCCATTCAACTCAGAGGCTACTGAAGTCATCTGTGGTGTACCACAAGGATCCTCACTCAGCCCCACCCTTTTTAACGTTTACATGAGTCCTCTCGCCCCCATCGCGCGTAAACACAACCTCAACATCATCTCCTACGCCGACGACACCCAACTAATCCTGTCCCTCACCAAAGACCCCAAAACAGCCAAAACCAATCTGCACGAAGGCATGAAAGAAGTAGCCGAATGGATGAAACATAGCCGCCTAAAACTCAACTCAGACAAAACGGAAGTACTCATCCTAGGATCTTCCCCCTCTGCCTGGGACGACTCTTTGTGGCCCTCCGCACTGGGATCAGCACCCACTCCCACAGACCATGCACGTAACCTTGGCTTCATCCTAGACTCCTCTCTCTCGATGTCCAGACAAGTCAATGCAGTCTCATCCTCATGCTTCAACATACTTCGCATTCTCAAAAAGATCTTGCGTTGGATCCCCCTCGAGACAAGAAAGACTGTCACCCACGCACTGGTCACGAGTCGACTGGATTATGGAAACACCCTCTACGCCGGAATCACAGCAAAATTACAGAAAAAACTCCAACGCATCCAAAACGCATCAGCGAGACTCATATTAGACGTCCCTCGCCAAGATCACATCTCCGGACACTTAAAAGACCTCCACTGGCTTCCCGTCAACAAAAGAATTAATTTCCGCCTTCTCACCCACGCACACAAAGCCCTCTACAATCTAGGACCCGAATGCCTCAACACTAGACTGTCATTCTACAAACCCACCCGCCAACTAAGATCGTCCAATCAAGCCCTCGCCGCAGCCCCGCGCATCCGAAAATCCACCATGGGCGGCAGATCATTCTCATTCCTTGCTGCCAAGACGTGGAACTCACTCCCCACTCACCTCCGCCTTACTCAAAACAACATCTCCTTCAGAAAAGAACTTAAAGCATGGCTATTCGACAAATAATGATCCCCTCCCCAAGCGCCTTGAGACCCTCTGGGTGAGTAGTGCGCTATACAAATGCCCGAACTTGAACTTGAACTTGGAGTAAATCCAGTTCAAGGACAATGAGGCCTGGAAGTCTAGATTGCTGCTAAAAAGATGAGCACAATGGTTCTGAACGTGGAAATAAAGCCCGAAGTTGCTAGTTGAGGAGCAGGACTGGGTCGGACATGGCTCTAAACAATGACCCATTTAAAATCTAGCTGACGGAAGAGGAATAGTTGTTGTAATGTTGAGGTGATGCTCATCCACCCCAAATTGTCCAATCAGAACTCGAATTTATGCTGAAAGTTACTATTTTAGATAGATAGAGCTAGTGAAAAAGGTATAAAAAGTGCTGGTTCTAGTGAAGAAAAAACTTCTTTTCGATTTCCTCGAGAGATGCTGTCGGATTGCTGATTTATCCTGAGATGTAGGACTTTGAATAATTTTTCTATTTCTTCTGAATAAGATCTGAAGCTTTAAGTGAGGTTATTAGTCAGCGAAGTTAGGGAAATAGGAGAAAATGAATTTGGGAACTATCAGCCTGATTCATCAAGCTAAATTGCACTCGCAAAGGGCAAGATTCTCAGAATCTTGCCTTTTGCGAGTGCAATTTTTGCATTTGGGATTCATCATCCCAAATGCAAAAATCGCTATTTAAGAATTCGCATATTTGCGAGGAATTGGATTTAAGGAATCTCTAATAGAGATTCCTTAAATGCAATTCATCAACCAATTAGAAATTGCGAAATTGCAATATTTGGTCGCAATTTACCACCAAGTCTGACTTGGTGGTAAATTGCGAAAATAGTGTAAAAAGCACTTAAGTGCATTTTTTTCTTTTGCATGTTACACACACACATGTCCTTTGGACCTGTGTGTGCGCAACACCTGTTCAAATGTGCATTTAAGGGGTGCTACAGGGTGTCCTTTGGACACCCCTGGCACCCTTAAAATCGCTATCTTATTTGCGAGTAGCAAATTGCTACTCGCAAATAAGGGATACTCCCCATTCATTCCTATGGGCCTTTTGGCCCATAGGAATGAATGGGGAGTTATTCCTTATTTGCGAGTAGCAATTTGCTACTCGCAAATAAGGAATGTGTAGGAATCGCTATTTATTTAGCAATTCCTACATGAATACCGTTTTGCGAGTCCTCAATAGCGAATCGCTATGATTCGCTATTAGGGGCTCGCAAAACGGCCCCTTGATGAATCAGGCTGTATCTGTCTTTTGCTAATACTTGCATTTTTGAAATCTAAATAAAATGTCTATTTTACAGAAATTTTCTAAATAAATGAAATTAACCATTTTGAAATAAAATTCTTATTTTCTTTCAATGTCAATTTTTTTAAATAAAGAAATAAATAAAGTGAATAAATTTTAGACATGCTAAATTTGCTTTTAATAAAAATTTGATAAATGGAGAATTAAGCTGGTCTTGAGTTTTCCTACGCCTAATTTTTTACTAGCAGATCCGTCAACCTTAGTGGTGGCGTGTCTAAATAAATGTTTTGTTAATAAAAAACCATGGTAAACTCATTTAAACTGCAGGTGTAAATAGTATAAGTATTTAATTATAGTTTTAGACACTCCACGATGATACAGCAGCTCTCCTTTGAATTTCACCGATCCATGAAGTAGGATGTAAGTATTTGTGAATGACTCGCGGTGTCATGGGCCCCACTGTCGAGTATATGTATGTTTTTGTACTTCAGGGAAAGGTGTCATAGTTTTAGAAGATATTTCCAGAGTAGCGCTGCATCAGTAATTAGCTTGGTAGCAGAGCATTGGTTGCTATAGAATTAGCTAGGATTATGTATAAAGTGTTATATAAGGGTTTTGATGTACAGAATTATGACTAACATCTGTTGAGTTCGTATTATGTTATATGTAGTCCTGAAAAGGCTTCCGAGTATTGCGTGAAGCTGGTCACTCTGTCTGCAGGCAGAGGAAGTGTGGCAATGAAGTCGCACATCGCATAGTCTGTTTCAAAAAATAGTATCGTCGTATACTGTGGTGGTATCGTCGTATATCACAAGTGGTGTCGTCGCACATCACTGGTTTAGGGGACTTTATGTGTGAAAGAATAAATGTATAGCGAGGAAAGTCAAAAAATCGTGGCTCTCAGTAACAGGGATCATTGCGTATCCTGATTTAAAACTTATTGCTGGGAGAGTAATAGAGCTTAACCCGAGCTTGAGAGAAGGGTAGAGTAGAGGAAGTGGTGCTACTTTATCGGCGAGTGTAAAATTCTGTGGTAGAGAAGAGGTAAGCGCTGTCTACTGGAAATACAGAATACTTGTGTTATTGAGAAAAATCTATCACTTTGCTTAGCGAAACAGACGAATGGAGTTGTTTTGTGTAAGTTACTAACCGCTTCAGTTGAATATCTTGTAAATACGGCTTCTCGATAAACCTTGTAAAAGAAGGGTCAGTCGGCGGTGCAGAAGCCGGAACGCTGGTGACGTCAAAAGGTGTCGCGCTGGGATTGGTCCTCGTGACCAAGACAGGGCAAAGAGCTGATTGGTGCATCACAAAAAGCAGCTAAACTATTGGTTAAGCACTAAGGAGACATATCTGGTTCTAATTGGCACGTTAATGTGAACCGCGCTGTGATAGGTTGGTGTTACGGAACAGCAACAGGGAAATGCACGATCTTTTGAAAGAGAGAGAATTTGCAGAAAAATGGATTACTATTATGAAGAAGGAAGGAAGAAACCTTCATGGTTTAAGAAATTGAAAAGTGTGTTTGTGAAGGATAAGGCGATAGTCAAGAGAGAGGGAAAATTACTTCCTCCGCCGAAAACTCCTGCTTCCTACATGTTGTCAAAATATGGTTACCATACGTGTGGTTGACTAGAGAATTGGGTGAGGTATACCAGAAATTATGGTGTGTTAGCTTTTCCGGAAGGAAAATCTTTTGATGTGGCAGTTTTGAGAAATTTGAGAGAAAAGATGATGAATCTTGACCCAAGACCTAGACCGACTCAGTTTGAAGCTTTAGTTGAATGGGAAGATGAGATGCATGAATTAGAGAGCGAAATATTAAAAGGACATATGAGACCAAGAGGTAGATTTCGAAATCTATGGGGAGAAACACATGAGAGTAGAATGCGCAGATGAAGAAATGCTGACATGTGTGATGGTATGTATCCCTTCACATTAGTGGAAGAATATGAAGGGCGGAAATGTACAGAAAAGAAGAAAAATGTAAAAACAGGGAAGGAAAGCTATGGTGAAAGTGAATCAGAGGATGCTGTGCTAGAAGAGATATTAAATAGAAGACCGCCACCGTATAAACCAGGTTCTTTATTGACTACACATAATGCTCTACCCATAGATGAAAGGATTAATGAAACCCCAAGACAATTTTCTAATTTTAGAGATGTACCAGAAAGAATGGAAGTGAGATATAATCCGAGTACTTCAAAACCAGAACCAAGACTTACCGGTACTCCAAAACAAATTAATGAACGAGAAAGTGCAAATAAGGTAGAAAGGCGAGTTGAGGTACAAGCAAGTACTGCTGAATATATACGGAGTACAAATGCATTGACAGAACAGATACAGGAACTTATGAAAAATATGGAAGCAGTAACAGTTCCTGTGACAATAGGACCTGTAATTCCAGTGTTTGAGAACCAAAGAATAAAAGAGCCACGTTTAACAATCCCTTTACAACAGAGTTTACAGAAATTAAAAGGAAATATTTATCCAGACTTGTCAGAAATCAGACGAACCAATAATGTAAATCCACCTGAATTGACTTTCAATCACAGTTTACCCTATAAATATGCGACTGGAGCAGAATCCGATTCTGCTACACCTGAAAAGAGCCTAGAGAAAATCGATTTAACACAAACACCTGTAGGTCCGTCAGAGCAAGAATTAAGTGATTGGATTAAAACTCTGAAATTAAAAGAGCATGAACCCAAAGTACTAGATGTAGCAAGATTAAAAGTTGATATGGAAGAATTAGTTATTGGAACAATTGGAACAGATAGACTAAAAACGTACCAAGATGATGAACTTATGTTCATGTGTAAAAGCATAACATGGAAAGCGAAGTCTGTACATGATCAATTAGAAGGACTGGCAAATAATTATGAAGTAGAATTTGCAAAGAATAAAACATTGCAGAAATCCTATAGAGTAGAATTTTCAGAAAAAGACATTGGAAACATGAATAGTGCTGAAAGGTTAACCCAAGTAAAAAAATTAATTGTGCTATTACGGAAATGGGGAGATGTGAATAAATGGAGAGTGAAATGGGCAAAGAGGAGACTAGTGATAAATCAACTTTAGCGTTTCCAGTCAGAGAAAAAGAGACAGTCGCAAATGAATTCCCTATGAGAGAAATATCAGGAGGAGGATAAGTACATGTTCCATGGAGTAGACAGGATATATTATCATTTACAAATGATTTCCCCAGATTGAGAGAAAAGCCAGTAGAAGGGTATCGACAGGTAGATCGATTTGTGAAAGTTTCAAAAGTGCTATGGGTTGATCTGGATGGATTATTTGACATAGTCGTGCCAGCAGATATGTGGACTGAGTGTAAAATCACTGTGAATTGGCCAAAAGAGGAATATCCTCGAGACAAAGTAACAGGTGCTCTGTCACCTGAAGTGATGAAGAAATATGAACAAGTGATTGTATTTCTGAAGAATAAAATTCCACCAAAAGAGACAGATTGGGTAAAAATAGACAGAACTACACAGGAACCGAAGGAATCTGTACATTCATTTTATGAAAGATTATTGTTAGTATTTAAGCAATACAGTGGATATGAAGAGTTGAACGAAAAGGACATGAGTCATTTTATATACCGATTTGTGTATGGATTAAGACCAGAAATTGAGACATGGTTAGGCATAGTATGATAGGTTGGCAGTCGGGTACTGTAGATGTTTCAAGAAAAGCAACATGTTGTAGTGAAGAGATCGATGCCAAACAAAAGAAATTAAAAGAAAAAGCTATGTGGGCACAAGTGAAGGTAGCAGAACATGAAGTGGCACAATTGGAAAATAAAAATAGTGATGCAAATCAGGGAAAATTGAAAGGAAATTTCCCCAAAACAAAATTAGTAGGAAATGTAGAAGAGCTCAAGAAAAAGTTCCCTTGTCATAATTGCGGCAGAATAGGGCATTGGAGAAAAGAGTGTACGTATCCACCAAGAGTTAATCCAGAAAATACATCATTGAATCCACAGGTGCAGCATGAGGTAATTTAACAGCAACCACAACAGCAGCAAATAGTTAATCAGCAAAGTCAGGTGCCACAACCGCCTCTTCCACACAGTGTAAATCAACAGAGATACAGTGCAGAGACAGGATTCAGCAGAGTCGAGCAGGTTAACAGATCACCTAGAGTGAATATAAGGTCCCCAGTATTGGTTGCAAGAAGAAGGTGGGAGTGAATCGGATGAAAGTTTCTGACGGTGCCTGAGAGAGGGAGAAGAGTGTGTGCTTGGAGCCACTCTTGAGGTAGATCAGTCTGGTCCATTTGTAAACGGAAAGGTGAATGATGTAGAAGTAACTTTCCTAGTGGACACTGGTGCTACCCGTTCTACTGTTAGATCAGTGGAAGTCCAAAATCTTCCTCTCTCAGGAGACTGCATCCAAGTTGTAGGTGTAGCTAATAGACAAATTAAAACCTCTTTGACACAACCAGTTGAAGTAGAAATTTGGAAATTTCAAAGACATGCACCGATTTGTGGTGTGTGAAAGTAGCCCCGTAAATTTGTTGGGACGAGACATTTTGTGCAAAATGAACTGTGCCATATACTGTTCACCGGATGGCATAGAACTGCAAACCCCAGATGAAGATAGTCTGTACAAAATGACAATGCTTAAGATTGAGGCAGAACAAAATAAATTGTTTCCCGTGTTTGATCGAGAAAAGATACCTGATGAATTAAAAAGGGTAGTGAAAGAGAAAGTGTGGGATTTCACAGGAGAAGATATTGGGTTGATGAAAAATGTAGACCCTGTAAAAGTCTCTATAAAAGAAGGTGCAAATTACCCGAATATTCCCCTGTATAAAATGACCGCCGAAATAATTGAAGGAATAACCCCAGTGATAAACAAAATGATTGAACAAGGCATACTGAGAGAAATAGAGAGTAGTCCTTGTAATTCACCGATAATGCGATTGAAAAAGCCGAATGGAACATTTAGTATTGTACAGGATTTGAGAAAGGGTAATAAAATAGTTGTCCCATGTTGTCCGATTGTACCGAATCCAGCAGTGATCTCATATCAAATTCCCCATGATGCAGAATGGTACACTGTAATCGATTTGTGTAATGGGTTCTTTACAGTTCCATTGCACCCAGAAAGCCAGCCATTTTTTGCTTTCAGATTCGGAGATCGTATCTTGGCATGGTGCCGAATTCCTCAAGGGTATACTGAAAGTCCATCTATCTTTAATCAGTTGATAAAGAAATCATTAGAAAGTTTGAGCATGCCTGGAGAGTCTGTATTAGTTCAATATATTGATTATCTCGTAGTGGCATCAAAGACAACAGATGCATGTGTAACAGATACTATTGCATTGCTAATTCATTTGGCAGAAGAGGTTCATAAAGTGTCTCCCTCAAAATTACAGTTCTGTCAGAAAGAGGTGCAATACTTAGGTCATAAGATTGCCAAAGGAATTAGACAAGTCACTGCAAAGAGAATTAAAATGATACAAGGAATGCAACCACCAAAAACTAAAAGACAAGTGAGAATGTTTCTGGGAATGGGGGGTTACTGTAGACAGTGGATTAGTGGATTTTCACTGATTGCCAAGCCATTGCAGAGATTGACCAGAGCTGATATCAGAGACCCTATAGTTCTGACTAAAACTGAGATGGAAGCATTTGAACAGTTAAAAACGAGCTTATGTGAGGCTCCAGCTTTAGGGATGCCTGACTATGAAAAAGAGTTTGAATTGTACTGCAGTGAACGAGAAGGATATGCATTTTCAGTACTAATCCAGAGACATGGAAAACTGAGAAAGCCAATCGCATATTTCTCAGCTGTTTTGGACCCTGTTGTAAAAGCATTGCCAGGTTGTCTGAAAGCAGTAGCAGCCACAAGCATTAGTCTGGAACAAAGTGAAGGAATAGTGATGGGATTTCCTGTAAGAGTGTATGTACCTCACTCTGTGGAGATTCTCCTCACTAGAACGAAAACACAATACTTGACTAACAATAGGATGACAAAGTATGAAAAAATCATTCTGGGAGCAGAAAATGCGGCAATCTCTAGATGTGTAAATGTGAATCCTTCCACATTATTGCCTGATACTATGGAAACTGAAGTGAGAAATGAGGTTGATCACAAATGCCTAGATGTTCTTGAATACTGTACCAAACCAAGACCAGACATCAGAGATGAGCAATTGCCTGAATCGACTATGTGATGTTTGTTGATGGTTCGTGTATGAGAACAGATGAGGGTGTTCTGAGTGCAGCATTTGCCGTCTGTACAGTGGCAGATTTACTGGAAGCTTCTTGTCTGAAAGGAATTCGTTCTGCTCAAATAGCAGAATTGATTGCTTTGATTCAAGCATGTGAACTGGGAAAGGAGATCAAGGTTACCATAGTGACTGACAGTCAGTATGGTTTTGGGGTTGTCCATGACTACGGACAACTGTTGTCCCAAAGAGGTTATTTGACTTCTGCAGGATCCCCCATACGTAATGCAGAGTTCGTGAGAATGTTGATTGATGCAATTCAACTGCCTGACAAAATAGCTGTGGTGAAGTGTGCAGCACATAAAAAGGGGGATGACTACATCATCTGAGGTAACAGGTATGTAGACTCAATTGCTAAGTACTGCGATAAGAATCTTGCATCCATTAATCAGGACAGAGAAAAGGAGCATGTTTCAAGTCCTTTAATGCTAACAACTGTAGTTGAAACTTGGCAGGAAGTGAGGCAAATGCAGGAAGAAGCTGGTGAGGAAGAGAAAAATGTCTGGTTAAGAGAGAGGAAGATGAAATCTGGGTTTAGAAAGATGAAAGACCAGTAATGCCCAATAGCATGATCTCAAATATGGCCCGAATGTACCATGGTCAAGCTCACATTGGGAGAGATGCCATGCTTCGCCAATTTAGGCAGATGTGGTACAATCCAAAATTCAGGATGATTGCTGAGAGCTTGTGCCAGAGGTGCCTTGTGTGCCAACAGTTTAATCCAAATAGGAGAACTATTGTGAGTTTGGGAACCATAGGACGGGAGGGAGGTCCATTTACACGAATGCAATTGGATTTCATTGAGCTTCCGCCATGTAAAAGACTCAGATATGTTCTGGTGATCATCTGTTTGTTCTCCCGATGGGTAGAGGCTTTCCCCACAAGGAGGAATGATGGGTTAACTGTTGCAAAATTACTTCTGCGTGAAATCATCGCTAGGTTCGGTTTTCCAGTGGCGATTGAAACTGATTGTGGCCCACATTTTCAAAATGAACTCATGCAAATGGTATGTAAAGCACTGGACATTCGTCAGAGACTGCATGGTGCTTACAGACCTGAGGCTTCAGGAGTGGTTGAGCAAGTAAATGGAACAATTAAAAACAGGATTGCAAAAATGTGCTTAGCAACAGGACTAAAGTGGTCTGATGCCTTTCCACTTGTTTTGATGACCTTAAGAAGCATACCCAACAGGAAGACTGGACTGAGTCCACATGAGATCTTAATGGGCAGGGTGATGAGACATGCATTTGTACCAGTTGATAAATTGTTAACAATTAATGATGACATCATACTGGAGTACTGCAAAAACCTGTCTGATGTGGTGACTTCTGTGTTCCATCAGGTGGGTACTGAATCAAACACGAAAGAGAAAAGTCCAGCTCATGACCTAGTTCCTGAAGACCGGGTACGAATAAAAGTATCTCGCAGAAGAAACTGTTTGGTGCCTCCTTGGCAGAGACCAAGACCAGCCATTTTGGTTAGCACCACTGCAGTTAAGTGTGCTGGAGTAAAGAGATGGGTACACGCAAGCCTCACTATCTCTGTGCCTGAACCTGAAAATCTAAACAAAGAAGGTGAAAGCACAACTGATTCAGACTCTGAAGGTGAACCAGAGAGAAGTCCAGATACTGAAGATCGACAGGAACGTCGATATCTGGAAGTATCAGATACTAGCTCTGCGTCTGAAGGAGAAAGAGAGAGTCTTGAGGTACCGAATTCTGAAGATCAATCTGAAGATCGAGAATTGGTAAAGACTGACACCATTAAGGACACTGAGGAAAGTGAATATAAAACTGGTGAGCAAAAAAAATCTGAACAACAGTCAGAAAGCTCTGGAAGCAGGAACGAAGATCCTGAAACTGGAAAAGACGAAACGACTCACGATGAGGATGAGATTCCAAGTACCAGCTATGGAGATGTTCCTAACAGAGTGAAAGAACTGTCAAAAGAGAAAAATGATTCTGAAAAGGAAAAAGACGTTGTAAAGATTATTATAAACGAAACTGTTGAGGACACTGAAAGTGAGACTGACGACAGTGCAGATGAAACTCCATTGAGAAAAAGTTCTAGAAAAAGGGCTTGGAGAGTGAAGCATAACACCACGGAGCCAAAGACAGAAAGAGTTTGTAAAGAAGACAATTGGCCTTGAGGAATTGATGGAATGAGATTCAAACTGGTTAACAAAGAAAGAAAACAAGAGGACCAGGTTCATGAAATAACCAGTCAAAGAGAGACATTGGGAAAGAATATAGAAGTTGTCCAAAGGCCAAAAACAGCGAGAAGACCAAATCAGAAGTACAAATCACCTGAATAGACTTATATTGTTCTACCTCCAATTGAAGAGGTAAACAGTAGTCAAGAAATGTTTAATTGCCCAAAGACAGATGGGAAAAGTGAGTAAAGAACTGTATCACAAAGAAAAGTAGTAATTGATCAAAAAGGATAAGGTAAAGGTAAAACCTGAGATTCAGATAAAAGGAAAAGGGCACTGTAAGTGAAGAGAAAAACTTATAAGTGACATTAGGTCGTAGAAAACTTGTTAGAAGAGAAAAAAGGCCTGTAGGTGACATAAGGTCGAAGAAAACCTGTTAGCAAATTTTGCTGTGTAAAAAAAAAAAAATGGTTAATAACGAACATAAAACGAAATGTTCTATTTTTAGAAAATGGTGTAGATCATGTTTAATTTGTACTGGATTACTAATATTTATATGGATAATCTTAGCAATTGTCATTCCTTTCCAGGATAATCTAGCAAAGTTAAAACAGAATGTGAGTTCAGGTGAACAAAATGTAGAATGAAAGTCTAACAAGCAGCATGTATATAGGCCAGAATTACATCAAGATAGCAATATATGTGCAAAGTTTCCTGCACCTGTTTCTGAGGGGGTGACATATCACCATCTTCCACTTACATATGGAATCACGCTTAGTATGATTGCAAGCCTGTTTTATCAAACAGGTAAATTGGAATATCATGATTCCAATTCGTATGAGGTCTTTGCAAAGTTAAAAATTGATAATGCACTGAATAAGAAAAGGCCTGCTACCGTTATGGGAGAATACTTTTTAGAGATAGACAAGTTAAGCCATGACTATGCGTTTAAAAATAATTTGACATGTAAAATGAGAGTGGAAGAGAAGGCATTTTTAGATATGGTTGAGGAAAGGCAAATTGCCTATAAACGAAAAGAGAACATAAAGCATGAAAAATCCAAATATTGGACCTTTAATGATGAGAATCTTGATGAAAGAAATGTGAATGTAGCGATAAATATAGATACTCCATTGTTAGGAAAATTCTGTATTAGGAGAGCAACACTATGTATGACAATTATTTTGTGGGAGCAAGTCAATATAAAGATACTTATAGAATCCAAGGGGGTTGGGGATTTAAAGGGGGAAATGATCCAGTTTTTCCTGGTGTTTACTTCATTTGTGGAAACAAGGCTTATTATAGATTACCTGACCACTGCTACGGGAAATGTTATGTGGGTTTGGTCTTTCCCAAAATCTTTCATGTAGATGGTACAAATGGTATCCATGAAATAGGTAAACCCTTAAGTCGTAGAAAAAGAGAGAGTGTCATAGAAATAATAGGTAATGTTTTTGGAGCACTGATACCAGCAGTGGGAATATCTTTCAATGCAAATCGATTTAGAAGATTGTCAATGATAGTAGATTGTTTGTCAACAGACACAGCAGGTGGATTTTTAATGGTAAACACTGAAATGATTAGTATGAGAACTATGGTAAAGCAAAATTATCTTGCTCTTGATATAATATTAGCAAAAGAAGGAGGAGTTTGTGGAATTTTGAAGGTACATCACTGCTGCACCTACAAGATAAAAGTCAAAACATTGAGAAGTATATTACAAATATCACAGAGTTGCATAGAGAAATTGAACCACTGGAGGTTGATGGTATTCTTGAACGACTTGGTAAGAGTTTTTCAGCAGTTAAACATTGGTTTCAAGAAATAGGTAGTTCAATTATAGATAAAATTCTAATTCCAATAACAGTAATAGTATTAGTTGTTTTAAGGATAAGATTATGTTGCATATACAGAAAAAGAAGGAATGTTAGAGTCATTAAAGAAGATGATCCAAGAAAAACAAGAAAGAGAAAGAGAAAAAGGTGATATAGAAATGGAGGAGTTCCGAGAAAAGATTTTGAAAGAGACCAGAGAAAAGGATACTAAAGTGTAGATATATACTAATCCAAAGAATTAGAAACATGTTCTGATGAAAAAAAATTGCGAAATTTTGGGAGATATTTAGTGATAAATCACCAAAGGGGGGAGTTGATGGAGCAAGGTGGAGAAACAACATTTTGTGTACCCTTGCAAAGTCACACTTCTTTAACGATAACCAGAACTAATAGGATGATATATGTAATTAACCAACTTAGAATAAGAAATGCACCTACATGAACACACGTGGGAACTAATCTTGCTTATGTTGCAATCACAATTAACTAATGATGTGATTTTGTTGTGTCTTAAACTAATAAGCAGCTTTGAGATAAAGGAATGCGGCATGAATGTGCTTTTTTTTACGTATTTTGTTTGCAAATCGTGGGGTTAGGTGAGTATAAAACACCTAAATGTTGCTTATTTGCTAGGTAACTACTAATAGGGAAAACCTTAATAAGGGGGAGGTAAACAGAAAGGCTAAATTTCTAAAAGTAATGTTTGTTTGTGTTTGTTTCTATGATAGTTCCCATTTTGGCCTGTGAGGCCTACATGAAAAATGGCTGACTTGGTGAACTGCGAATAGAAAAAGAACTGAGCATGCGCAAGTCAAAGTCCAAGTTCGAATGCGAGCTGCTGGTGCCTGGAGTAAATCCAGTTCAAGGACGATGAGGCCTGGAAGTCTAGATGGCTGCCAAAAAGATGAGCACAATGGTTCTGAACGTGGAAATAAAGCACAAAGTTGCTAGTTGAGAAACAGGACTGGGCCGGACATGGCCCTAAACAATGACCCATTTAAAATCTAGCTGACAGAAGAGGAATATATGTTTTAATGATGAGGTGATGCTCATCCACTCCAAATTGTCCAATCAGAACTCAAATTTATGCTGAAAGTTACTTTTTTAGATAGATAGAGCTAGAGAAAAAGCTTCAGAGCTAGCGTTATGATGTTAGTAGTGGTTCCTAGTCCTTTATAGAACCCAGTCTGCAGTGCCAGACATCTTGCCAGTACATTCTCACTGACTGTCAGGGAAACTCAGTTCTAGGTGGGCCTGTTGGGCTGGGTGGGAGGAGTGTTTGCACTGACTTTGACTCCCATCATGCCCTGCCTTCCACGCACCTTCCCAGACAGCCCAAACAGCACACCTGGAACTATGCAGATCCTGATAGTGCATGAAAATGTACTGGCAAGATGGCTGACTCTGGGGCCTGGTGTTTGTAGCACAAGGCCATGATGGGATTTGGCTTCAGGTTTAACACCATGTAGCAGTGTCAGCCATCTTGCAAGTACATATCCCCACCCTGTCAGGTAGCCGTAGGCCCAGATAAGGTATTTTGGATGGGTGTGAGGAGTGTTTGCTATCACTACAACTCCCATCAGGCATGGGCCCACACACACCTTCCCAACATGGCGCAAACTGCACACCAGAAGGAGTGGTGATCAGACAATGAGGGGTAGTGTAATATCAAGATGTCTGACACTGGTGTTTGTTGTCTGAGTTGACGACAACTCCCATCATGGCCTTGTGCTCCAAACAGCAGTCCCCAGTGTCAGTCATCTTGCCAGTAAATTTTCACTCACCGTCAGGCACAGCATAGTCCCAGTTATGCTTTTTGAGCTGTGTGGGAAGGTGTATGTAGGACAGAGTCTGATGGGAGATGTAGTCAGTACAAGCACTCCTCTGCTCCAGACACCATGCAGCAGTGTCAGCCATCTTGCTAGTACATTTCCATTCACTGTCAGAAAAGCATAGTTCCAGGTAGACCTGTTGAGCTATGTGGGAGGAGGAGTGTTTGCTGTCACTACAACTCTCATCAGGCCTGTGCCCACACCCACCTTCCCAGCCATCCCAAACAGCCTACCTGTGACTCAGCTTTCCTGAGAGTGTTTGAAAATGTGCTGGCAAGATGGCTGACACTGGTGACTGGTGTTTGGAGCACAAAGTCTTGTGGTGAGTATGTAAGAGTATGTACATGGTAGTAATTTTGAGCATTATAATTTTCATTGCAGGTATGTTGTTTATCAATATGACATACACATCACATGCGCATGTACTCTAGTTTTGTTTTTTAATTTAAAAACAGTCATATGTATAACTTTATTATTTACAGTGATGTCTATAGAGGTGTATTTGCTAACTTTTTTGTAATGTAGATGGGTACTTACTAGAATATGGTACCTCTGGTAGTCTATAGATGCTCTCCGGCGAAAGGATGGCATACACCTTCTCCTCCCAGGTAGTGAAATGCACAGGTGGTGCAGGACGGCCATAGACAGGCCGCTGTCTTTCAGCATGTTCTCTGGCCAGCAGTTTTTTTTACCCTCCTTTAGACTTCATAATACCTACCCCTGATATCATCCATTGTGCGCAGGATAGGAGCCTCAGTATTCACCTTGATGACTATCACATCCCACATCCTATTTCTCTGGGAAAGGAGGATCTGTTGGATTATGTTCCCAAATAAAAGTGGCTCTACTCTGGCTATTTCATCTACAAGCACTTGCAACACCTTCTCTGTGGAACATGGCAGCTTCCTTGGGGCCATGGTGAGGGTAAATGTGAAGGTGAAGGTGAGGGTGAGTGTGAAGGTGAGTGTGAAGGTGAGCATGAATATAGAGAAGAGTGTGTGTTTGTAAGAATTCTTTTTTAAGAAATGTGTTCAAGTTGTGTGGTGGGTGAAGTGTGAGTGTGTGAGGCAGAGAGTCAGAAAACAGGAAATGTGTTGAGACTCAAAACACCTAGCAGGAGCTATATTATAGCACAGGATCATGGTCATGTTTGTGGCCCATTATACAGGTGTATTGATGGGTGTGGCTAATAGTTGGTCATTTTTGGGACGAGAATTTGGCAATGCCAAAGCTTGTTTTGACTATTTGTATCAGTTTCCAATTTCCATTTGTGAAACAAACTGACATGTTTCAGAAACAGCGTAGAATGCATCGTCATCTGGTCGTGGGGTAAACGGAGCCTGATTCGTAACCAGAAGGCTATTCATCAGCGTTTCCAAATGAGTAGGTCACATTGGGCTTGTTTCCAGACGATTCGGTCATACAGATTGATTTCCTACCGACTCGGTAGGAGTTTAACATGTAATGCATCCTAATCCGTCACACCGGAAGCTCACGGTCGAGTCGCTCGGAAACCATTCCGGAACCGATTAGTTCGGGAGGCTTTCCGGATGAGCTCATAGTCGGCCCCTCTGTCTTCTATATTCTTTTTGACTATATATAATTGTACAACCAAAAACAAGAGCCTAGCTATACCGAGTAGACTAACCCTCCATAGGAGAAAACAAACGTTTTCTAGGAAAACCCTCACCTACCAGGGTTGCCACTTGGTGGCATGCTTCATCATCTGGTTCATCCCATTCCACTGCGTAGCGGGGCATGCTGTGACCCACGGGATACATGGGGGCACATGAATTATTATTCAATGATAAAGGAGATAATATCAGGAAGAGGATTGGGGTGGTTGGTGTGCTGGAGTGTAGTTTTGTTTTTAAAAATACCTGGCTAGTAGGTTCTTTCTATTTATTCCGCTATCTGTTGGGTATGATTAAAAGAAAGGGAGATTTTCGGAAAAAAGGGTTCAACGTACCTGATTCCTAAAAAGTCGACATGTTTCTAGCCATCCCCCCATTGGCTTTTCATCAGTATCTATGGATATAAATTCTATAATTATATTAGCTCCCTCGTTCCACTCTTGCCATATCACACTGGCCATATACTTTAATGCATGCTATTGAAATGTGTATTTACGTATACCATCTATCTGGTGATCATTCACTGGTATTACTAATGCTTGGCTATTGCTTTGTGGTTCCTCCAGGGGAGAGTGAAGCCTGTAGTCACATTCTTGTCAAGGTTTCGACTCTACAGGGTTACCTATTTAGGAATCACTGCCGGGGACCGCATATGCCTACCCCGGAGGAACCATGAACAGGGTAGACCTGTAGACACTTTTATCCAAAAACAAATCTGTTTTGCAAAAAGGCACACATCAATGAAGGTTCAGGCAATTGAGGTATCGCACCAAGTACCCTTTAAAGTGGCCAGTCCTGTATCTCCAACGATCTCAAACCATAACCATTTTAGAATGTTGATTTGTTTGATGCTCTCTGCTTTGGTTTTGAGCTCAACTGTGACATCATTTACCAGATGACCCGTTTAACATCTTTTCTTTAATTGGCTCATTGCTGTTCTATCTTCACTTTTATTTGTCAATTTTACACTCAGAGTACAGGCTCTAGTGTTTGGTATTTCATATCCGTGTCTGTTAAGCAGCTACATTGGTTGGGCTCTCAATCAGCCCTTAAACTTCTCAAAGACAACATATGTACCGACAGGATCAAAACAGAAACATGTCTGGTGGAACCTACTCTCCTGCGACACTGTGTCTTCTATAAATTAGTGTGTTACATTAAAAAGAGTTGTTTTTAAGCTCCTAATGAAGCTGCCATCTGTGCCACTAATGCACACCTGAGCAGCTCTTAATAGGACCAGAGTTTCCCTGGAGCTTCCAGGCAGCTCAAATCCGCCTTGTCTGGATCCAAAGCTGATAACTCATAAAGAAGCACACCTTCTGGCTGATGTAATCAACTCAGAATATAAAAAGATAACCGACAAGTTTAAAAACCACATAAAACCGTCCGTCTTTCAATTTGTACAGCAAGTTATCAATTATATCAGAGTATACAGTCTTTTATATTGAGATTGCTGATAATCTGATATACATGGGAGACCACGTCTGTTCTCAGTTCTGATGTCAAGGTGGATAATTTGAAAGTCAAAACAGATTTAAAGTGCCTGTGCTTCAGGATGTAAACATGGACTGTGCAGTCTGGCCAACCAGTAGCATGGCCAGATTGATTGTGACAATTTAAAGTGACCCAACGTTTGGGTTTAGATAATCTATACGGTTTTGCTATTCACTGTTTGCTTTGTGGCATGCGTTAAGTCTCTCTTCCACTGTGATAAAGAACTTTGTAAGTCGGCAGTTTAGCTGAGTTTCCACTGGGTTAAAGCATAACTTTACTGCATGCCTACAGGTCCTGGTGGCACTCTATTTGAACATTGGGTTGAGTAAAGTGTGTCTTATGTCCTTTAGACTAGGGCAGATACAGATGCCTTGCACAAGGTCCTCGTTTCCTGTTCCACAAAGACGGCAAGTCTGCTGTACTGGTCTCCTTTTCCAAGGCGGTAGCTGCGAGAGGATTGGTAAAATGCCAAAACATAGATTTCTGAATTATTCTTTTAGCTTCATTTTGGCTCTTTTTCTTAAATAGATTTGAGGTACTTGAACTTTATAGTCGTTCGTTCGTTCAAATAACTTTATTTCGATTTCTCAAAGGAAATCATAAAAGTATGCAAGTTAAAATATAACAACATTAAATCATAATACATTTCCAAAAAAAGAAGAAGACATCATAATACATTGTTACACAATTCTGATTTACACGATACAAATCAATAACGGTTTCTGATGGCAAGTGCCGCTCTAATGAAGCTTAATACAGAATTACAGATCTTTTCCGTAGATAATGATAACAAATATTCATAGCCTTCTTTGTAATAAGGCGTTCCAAGGGATAATAATAGTGGTTTAATAAAGGAATTTCTTGGATCTTTGTACAAAGTACAAAATAAAATTAGATGTAGAGTGTTTTGTGACACTTTATTGTTACAGGGACAACAGGGTAAAGTCACCTTCCAACCCCCCTGCTCTGGGAAAGCAAAAAGGAAGTGTAACGTTCCAAGACGAAACCTAGTTAAATAAAAGCGTCCTTGCATTTTCAAAATATATGTTACATAAAATGGGCGCACTAATTTTCCCTGAACACGTAGTACCTGTTCATTACCACCCAAGGATCCCAATTTTTGGCTATATGCTTTTTTAATGATAGCTTTAGAGTCCTTTTTCAAGATATCACGGTTTTTAAACATAATATCTAACCCGATTTTATCAAAGGTATCTCTGACATATCGAAGCCAAGGGATTTCATCAAAGTGCTCTAGTTTAAGACAATCTGTGAGAATATCTTTCGTCAATTTCAAATCGTCAGATTGCCAAACTTTAGACCATAGTACTAAGGGTGCAATGTGAATAGTATCACAAACAAACTCAATTCCAACCTCACTATGACAAAAGGAATTTGATGTACCCGAAGGAACGCATAATAGGCGTTTTAAAAATTTGTTCTCTACAATCTGTATTTTGTTGCAGTTCTGTGACCCCCAAACACCAGCACCATATGTTATAACAGAAACACATTTAGCCTGATACAGGGATATCATTTCGGCAATGCGTCGTTGTCCCAGTTTACAGGCAAAGCGAAAAAGAGCCTCATTTAGCTGTGAAACCTTCTGAACCCGGTTTAACAACAACGGTTCCCAATTCAATTTTTTATTAAAAAGGTTGCCCAGATAATTAAAATTATCAACTTTGTCTATGCCAAACTCCCTCACCTTGAAGTTGCGGGTTTTCGCATTCTTCTTTTGACCACACATCATGGTGAACGATTTGCTAAAATTGACCCCAAGATCTAAGTTTCCCATGAATAAATCAAAGGCATTCAGACAAGTCTGCATGCTATTGGGAGTAAGGGTCATTAGCACAGTATCATCAGCATATGACAACATTGGGATCTTTTTACCATTAATCTTAGGAAAGTCAGCACCAGTTTCAATCAAAAAACTTTCTAAACCGTTTGTGTAAACCAAAAATAAAAAGGGAGCTAATATACAACCCTGAACTTTATAGTCATTAAGCACTGCCCAGCCATGTGCCCTTTTAGCCAATGTTTCCTTGTCTTCTGTGATAGATGTCATTCTTGTTACAATTGTTACAAACTTAAAAACTCTGGTGAGCTATAGTGGTTGCTCAAAGGTTGGTTAGTCACAATCTTGTCAGAGAATCAAGCAAATACTCTCTGGCAGGTGATTTTTCGCAACAAGTGCAAGTTTCGAGTTTCTGGCTCAGCGCCTCTGATCTTATGACAGCTTTTTATCTATGCCCTCCTCCTTTCCACTGATTCTGTATTCCAAATTCCAAGCGTATTTGGGCAGGGTAAATGTAGATTGGTAGCTGGAAAATTTCTCTGTATGGATTTGCTCCCATATGTTAGCATAGGTTTAGTTTTTGTCGAATAACCTGTAACAAAGGGCCAAGGGTTAAGTCTGGCAGAACTTTTCTCAGAGGCTTCATTGCTAGAGAGCTTGTGGTGCCCTTCCGTCACAGGGCCTCCAGTTGGGGTTTGTACGAGCCTCGCTGTCCAATAAGACTCTGAGGTATTAATAGTTGGTTACCCGGTCTAGGCAATACCCATCCAAATACCAATTTGTCTTTTTCCTCCAGAAATAATTCACTGTCATAAGTTTTATTTTCTTTAAGATAATGTTTATTGTGTTGCATTGTGAAAAGTTGTTAGTGGTATTCAGGACATGTTACAGGCCAATTGGTGTACAACTTATTAACACCAGGTCATCTGCATATGAATGGTTGAACCGGGGTATTTTTCCCAATCTTGGGGCATTCGATTTGCTCTTGTCCAGCTCCCAGGGGGTGAGAAAACAAACCCTTGTTTTAGTCCTTTGGAGGTGTTGATTCGCTTTGAGAGGTGCGTCCCAGCTTGATCTTGACCCAGGTCTCAATGTGTAGCAAAATCAACTGGTTTAGGAAGGCTTTCGGTATCCCCCACTTTTCCAATCTCTCCCTTAGTTTAGCGCGGTCTATGTGATTGAATGCTGCTCTATAGTCTATGAAGCATAACAATTTTGAATGCTTTGCCGCTGTGGCCGTATCCATTAGTGATGGAGCAAGGTGGAGAAACAAAATGTTGTGTACCCTTGCAAAGTCACACTTCCATAATGATAACCAGAACTAATTGGATGATATATGTAATTAACCAACTTAGAATAAGAAATGCACCTACATGAATACACGTGGGAACTAATGTTGCTTCAGTTGCAATCACAATTAACTAATTATGTGATTTTGTTGTGTCTTAAACTAATAAGCAGCTTTGAGATAATGGAATGCAGCATAAATGTGCTTTTTGTTTATGTATTTTGTGGCAAATCGTGGGATTAGGTGAGTATAAAACGCCTAAATGTTGCTTATTTGCTAGGTAACTACTAATAAGCAAAACCTTAGTAAGGGGGCGGTAAAGAGAAAGGCTAAATTTCTAAAATTAACGTTTGTTTGTGTTTGTTTCTATGATAGTTCCCATTTTGGCCTGTGAGGCCTACTAGGAAAATGGCTGACTTGGTGAACTGCAAATAGAAAAAGAACTGAGCTTGCGCAAGTCAAAGTCCGAGTTGGAATGCGAGCTGCTGGTGCCTGGAGTAAATCCAGTAAAAGGACGATGAGGCCTGGAAGTCTAGATTGCTACTAAAAAGATGAGCACAATGGTTCTGAACGTGGGAATAAAGCCCGAAGTTGCTAGTTGAGGAGCAGGACTGGGTCGGACATGGCCCTAAACAATGACCCATTTAAAATCTAGCTGACGGAAGAGGAATAGTTGTTGTAATGATGAGGTGATGCTCATCCACCCCAAATTGTCCAATCAGAACTCGAATTTATGCTGAAAGTTACTTTTTTAGATAGATAGAGCTAGTGAAAAAGGTATAAAAAGTGCTGGTTCTAGTGAAGAAAAAACTTCTTTTCGATTTCCTCGAGAGATGCTGTCGGATTGCTGATTTATCCTGAGAGGTAAGACTTTGAATAATTTTTCTATTTCTTCTGAATAAGATCTGAAGCTTTAAGTGAGGTTATTAGTCAGCGAAGTTAGGGAAATAGGAGAAAATGAATTTGGGAACTATCTGTCTTTTGCTAATACTTGCATTTCTGAAATCTAAATAAAATGTCTATTTTACAGAAATTTTCTAAATAAATGAAATTAACCATTTTGAAATACAATTCTTATTTTCTTTCAATGTCAATTTTTTTAAATAAATAAAGTGAATACATTTTAGACATGCAAAATTTGCTTTTATTAAAAATTTGATAAATGGAGAATTAAGCTGGTCTTGAGTTTTCCTACGCCTAATTTTTTACTAGCAGATCCGTCAACCTTAGTGGTGGCGTGATTAAATAAATGTTTTGTTAATAAAAAACCATGGTAAACTCATTTAAACTGCAGGTGTAAATAGTATACGTATTTAATTATAGTTTTAGACACTCCACTATGATACAGCAGCTCTCCTTTGAATTTCACCGATCCATGAAGTAGGATGTAAGTATTTGTGAATGACTCGCGGTGTCATGGGCCCCACTGTCGAGTATATGTATGATTTTGTACTTCAGGGAAAGGTGTCATAGTTTTAGAAGATATTTCCAGAGTAGCGCTGCATCAGTAATTAGCTTGGTAGCAGAGCATTGGTTGCTATAGAATTAGCTAGGATTATGTATAAAGTGTTATATAAGGGTTTTGATGTACAGAATTATGACTAACATCTGTTGAGTTCGTATTATGTTATATGTAGTCCTGAAAAGGCTTCCGAGTATTGCGTGAAGCTGGCCTGCAGGCAGAGGAAGTGTGGCAATGAAGTCGCACATCGCATAGTCTGTTTAAAAAAATAGTATCGTCGTATACTGTGATGGTATCGTTGTATATCACAAATGGTGTCGTCGCACATCACTGGTTTAGGGGACTTTATGTGTGAAAGAATACATTTATAGCGAGGAAAGTCTATAAAATCGTGGCTCTCAAGTACAGGGATCATTGCGTATCCTGATTTAAAACTTATTGCTGGGAGAGTAATAGAGCTTAACCCGAGCACAGAATTTTACACTCGCCGATAAAGTAGCACCACTTCCTCTACTCTACCCTTCTGGTAGAGTAGAGGAAGCGGTGCTACTTTATCGGCGAGTGTAAAATTCTGTGGTAGAGAAGAGGTAAGCGCTGTCTACTGGAAATACAGAATACTTGTGTTATTGAGAAAAATCTATCACTTTGCTTAGCGAAACAGACAAATGGAGTTGTTTTGTGTAAGTTACTAACCACTTCAGTTGAATATCTTGTAAAAACGGCTTCTCGATAAACCTTGTAAGGGAAGGGTCAGTCGGCGCTGCAGAAGCCGGAACGCTGGTGACGTCAAAAGGTGTCGCGCTGGGATTGGTCCCCGTGACCAGACAGGGCAAAGAGCTGATTGGTGCATCACAAAAAGCAGCTAAACTATTGGTTAAGCACTAAGGAGACATATCTGGTTCTAATTGGTACGTTAATGTGAACCGCGCTGTGATAGGTTGGTGTTACGGAACAGCAACAGGGAAATGCGCGATCTTTTGAAAGACAGAGAATTTACAGAAAAATGGATTACTATTATGAAGAAGGAAGGAAGAAACCTTCATGGTTTAAGAAATTGAAAAGTGTGTTTGTGAAGGATAAGGCGATAGTCACGAGAAGGGGAAAATTACTTCCTACATGTTGTCAAAATATGGTTACCATACGTGTAGTTGGCTAGAGAAATGGGTGAGGTATACCAGAAATTATGGTGTGTTAGCTTTTCCGGAAGGAGGATCTTTTGATGTGGCAGTTTTGAGAAATTTGAGAGAAAAGATGATGAATCTTGACCCAAGACCTAGACCGACTCAGTTTGAAGCTTTAGTTGAATGGGAAGATGAGATGCATGAATTAGAGAGCGAAATATTAAAAGGACATATGAGACCAAGAGGTAGATTTTGAAATCTATGGGGAGGAACACATGAGAGTAGAATGTGCAGATGGAGAAATGCTGACATGTGTGATGGTATGTTTCCCATCACATTAGTGGAAGAATATGAAGGGTGGAAATGTACAGAAAAGAAGAAAAATGTAGAAACAGGGAAGGAAAGCTAGGGTGAAAGTGAATCAGAGGATGCTGTACTAGAAGAGCTATTAAATAGAAGACCACCACCGTATCAACCAGGTTCTTTATTGACTACACATAATGCTCCACCCATAGATGAAAGGATTAATGAAACCCCAAGACAATTTTCTAATTTTAGAGATGTACCAGAAAGAATGGAAGTGAGATATAATCCGAGTACTTCAAAACCAGAACCAAGACTTACCGGTACTCCAAAGCAAATTAATGAATGAGAAAGTGCAAATAGGGTAGAAAGGCGAGTTGAGGTACAAGCAAGTACTGCTGAATATATACGGAGTACAAATGCATTGACAGAACAGATACAGGAACTTATGAAAAATATGGAAGCATTAACAGTTCCTGTGACAATAGGACCTGTAATTCCAGTGTTTGAGAACCAAAGAATAAAAGAGACAAGTTTAACAATCCCTTTACAACAGAGTTTACAGAAATTAAAAGGAAATATTTATCCAGACTTGTCAGAAATCAGACGAACCAATAATGTAAATCCACCTGAATTGACTTTCAATCAGAGTTTACCCTATAAATATGCTATTGGAGCAGAATCCGATTCTGCTACACCTGAAAAGAGCCTAGAGAAAATAGATTTAACAGAAACACCTGTAGGTCCGTCAGAGCAAGAATTAAGTGATTGGATTAAAATTCTGAAATTAAAAGAGCATGAACCCAAAGTAGTAGATGTAGCAAGATTAAAAGTTGATATGGAAGAATTAGTTATTGGAACAATTGGAACAGATAGACTAAAAACGTACCAAGATGACGAACTTATGTTCATGTGTAAAAACATAACATGGAAAGCGAAGTCTGTACATGATCAATTAGAAGGACTGGCAAATAATTATGAAGTAGAATTTGCAAAGAATAAAACATTGCAGAAATCCTATAGAATAGAATTTTCAGAAAAAGACATTGAAAACATGAATAGTGCTGGAAGGTTAACCCAAGTAAAAGAATTAATTGTGATATTACAGAAATGGGGAGATGTGAATAAATGGAAAGTGAAATGGGCAAAGAAGAAAGAGGAGACTAGTAATAAATCAACTTTAGCGTTTCCAGTCAGAGAAAAAGAGACAGTCGCAAATGAATTCCCTATGAGAGAAATACCAGGAGGAGGATAAGGTCATGTTCCATGGAGTAGACAGGATATATTATCATTTACAAATGATTTCCCCAGATTGAGAGAAAAGCCAGTAGAATGGTATCGACAGGTAGATCGATTTGTGAAAGTTTCAAAAGTGCTATGGGTTGATCTGGATGGATTATTTGACATAGTCGTGCCAGCAGATATGTGGACTGAGTGTAAAATCACTGTGAATTGGCCAAAAGAGGAATATCCTCGAGACAAAGTAACAGGTGCTCTGTCACCTGAAGTGATGAGGAAATATGAACAAGTGATTGTATTTCTGAAGAATAAAATTCCACCAAAAGAGACAGATTGGGTAAAAATAGACAGAACTACACAGGAACCGAAGGAATCTGTACATTTTTTATGAAAGATTGTTGTTAGTATTTAAGCAATACAGTGGACATGAAGAGTTGAACGAAAATGACATGAGTTATTTTATATACCGATTTGTGTATGGATTAAGACCAGAAATTGGAGACATGATTAGGCATAGTATGATAGGTTGGCAGTCGGGTACTGTAGATGTTTTAAGGTAAGCTAAATATTTTAGTGAAGAGATCGATGCCAAACAAAAGAAATTAAAAGAAAAAGCTATGTGGGCACAAGTGAAGGTAGCAGAACATCAAGTGGCACAGTTGGAAAATAAAAATACTGATGCAAATCAGGGAAAATTGAAAGGAAATTTCCCCAAAACAAAATTAGTAGGAAATGCAGAAGAGCTCAAGAAAAAGTTCCCTTGTCATAATTCCAGCAGAACAGGGCTGTGGAGAAAAGAGTGTAAGTATCCACCAAGAGTTAATCCAGAAAATACATCATTGAATCCACAGGTGCAGCATGAGGTAATTCAACAGCAACCACAACAGCAGCAAATAGTTAATCAGCAAAGTCAGGTGCCACAACCGCCTCTTCAACACAGTGTAAATCAACAGAGATACAGTGCAGAGACAGGATTCAGCAGAGTCGAGCAGGTTAACAGATCACCTAGAGTGAATATTAGTCCCCAGTATTGGTTGCAAGAAGAAGGTGGGAGTGAGTCGGATGAAAGTTTCTGACGGTGCCTGAGAGAGGGAGAAGAGTGTGTGCTTGGAGCCACTCTTGAGGTAGATCAGTCTGGTCCATTTGTAAACAGAAAGGTGAATGATGTAGAAGTAACTTTCCTAGTGGACACTGATGCTACCCGTTCTACTGTTAGATCAGTGGAAATCCAAAATCTTCCTCTCTCAGGAGACTGCATCCAAGTTGTAGGTGTAGCTAATAGACAAATTAAAACCTCTTTGACACAACCAGTTGAAGTAGAAATTTGGAAATTTTAAAGACATGCACCGATTTGTGGTGTGTGAAAGTAGCCCCGTAAATGTGTTGGGACGAGACATTTTGTGCAAAATGATCTGTGCCATATACTGTTCACCGGATGGCATAGAACTGCAAACCCCAGATGAAGATAGTCTGTACAAAATGACAATGCTTATGATTGAGGCAGAATAAAATAAATTGTTTCCCGTGTTTGATCGAGAAAAGATACCTGATGAATTAAAAAGGTTAGTGAAAGAGAAAGTGTGGGATTTCACAGGAGAAGATATTGGGTTGATGAAAAATGTAGACCCTGTAAAAGTCTCTATAAAAGAAGGTGCAAATTACCCGAATATTCCCCTGTATAAAATGACCGCCGAAATAATTGAAGGAATAACCCCAGTGATAAACAAAATGATTGAACAAGGCATACTGAGAGAAATAGAGAGTAGTCCTTGTAATTCACCGATAATGCGATTGAAAAAGCCGAATGGAACATTTAGCATTGTAGAGGATTTGAGAAAGGTTAATAAAATAGTTGTCCCATGTTGTCCGATTGTACCGAATCCAGCAGTGATCTCATATCAAATTCCCCATGATGCAGAATGGTACACTGTAATCGATTTGTGTAATGCGTTCTTTACAGTTCCATTGCACCCAGAAAGCCAGCCATTTTTTGCTTTCAGATTCGGAGATCGTATCTTGGCATGGTGCCGAATTCCTCAAGGGTATACTGAAAGTCCATCTATCTTTAATCAGTTGTTAAAGAAATCATTAGAAAGTTTGAGCATGCCTGGAGAGTGTGTATTAGTTCAATATATTGATTATCTCGTAGTGGCATCAAAGACAAAAGATGCATGTGTAACAGATACTATTGCATTGCTAAATCATTTGGTAGAAGAGGTTCATAAAGTGTCTCCCTCAAAATTACAGTTCTGTCAGAAAGAGGTGCAACACTTAGGTGATAAGATTGCCAAAGGAATTAGACAAGTCACTGCAGAGAGAATTAAAATGATACAAGGAATGCAACCACCAAAAACTAAAAGACAAGTGAGAATGTTTCTGGGAATGGGGGGTTACTGTAGACAGTGGATTAGTGGATTTTCACTGATTGCCAAGCCATTGCAGAGATTGACCAGAGCTGATATCAGAGACCCTATAGTTCTGACTAAAACTGAGATGGAAGCATTTGAACAGTTAAAAACGAGCTTATGTGAGGCTCCAGCTTTAGGGATGCCTGACTATGAAAAAGAGTTTGAATTGTACTGCAGTGAACGAGAAGGATATGCATTTTCAGTACTAATCCAGAGACATGGAAAACTGAGAAAGCCAATAGCGTATTTCTCAGCTGTTTTGGACCCTGTTGTAAAAGCAGTGCCAGGTTGTCTGAAAGCAGTAGCAGCCACAAGCGTTAGTCTGGAACAAAGTGAAGGAATAGTGATGGGATTTCCTGTAAGAGTGTATGTACCTCACTCTGTGGAGATTCTCCTCACTAGAACGAAAACACAGTACTTGACTAACAATAGGATGACAAAGTATGAAAAAATCATTCTGGGAGCAGAAAATGTGGCAATCTCTAGATGTGTAAATGTGAATCCTTCCACATTATTGCCTGATACTATGGAAACTGAAGTGAGAAATGAGGTTGATCACAAATGCCTAGATGTTCTTGAATACTGTACCAAACCAAGACCAGACATCAAAGATGAGCAATTGCCTGAATCCGACTATGTGATGTTTGTTGATGGTTCGTGTATGAGAACAGATGAGGGTGTTCTGAGTGCAGCATTTGCCGTCTGTACAGTGGCAGATTTACTGGAAGCTTCTTGTCTGAAAGGAATTCGTTCTGCTCAAATAGCAGAATTGATTGCTTTGATTCAAGCATGTGAACTGGGAAAGGAGATCAAGGTTACCATAGTGACTGACAGTCAGTATGGTTTTGGGGTTGTCCATGACTACGGACAACTGTTGTCCCAAAGAGGTTATTTGACTTCTGCAGGATCCCCCATACGTAATGCAGAGTTAGTGAGAATGTTGATTGATGCAATTCAACTGCCTGACAAAATAGCTGTGGTGAAGTGTGCAGCACATAAAAAGGGGGATGACTACATCATCTGAGGTAACAGGTATGTAGACTCAATTGCTAAGTACTGCGATAAGAATCTTGCATCCATTAATCAGGACAGAGAAAAGGAGCATGTTTCAAGTCCTTTAATGCTAACAACTGTAGTTGAAACTTGGCAGGAAGTGAGGCAAATGCAGGAAGAAGCTGGTGAGGAAGAGAAAAATGTCTGGTTAAGAGAGAGGAAGATGAAATCTGGGTTTAGAAAGATGAAAGACCAGTAATGCCCAATAGCATGATCTCAAATATGGCCCGAAAGTACCATGGTCAAGCTCACATTGGGAGAGATGCCATGCTTCGCCAATTTAGGCAGATGTGGTACAATCCAAAATTCAAGATGATTGCTGAGAGCTTGTGCCAGAGGTGCCTTGTGTGCCAACAGTTTAATCCAAATAGGAGAACTATTGTGAGTTTGGGAACCATAGGACGGGAGGGAGGTCCATTTACACGAATGCAATTGGATTTCATTGAGCTTCCGCCATGTAACAGACTTAGATATGTTCTGGTGATCATCTGTTTGTTCTCCCGATGGGTAGAGGCTTTCCCCACAAGGAGGAATGATGGGTTAACTGTTGCAAAATTACTTCTGCGTGAAATCATCCCAAGGTTCGGTTTTCCAGTGGCGATTGAAACTGATCGGAGTACCCCAAGGCTCATCCCTGAGTCCGACACTCTTTAATATATACGTGTCGGACCTCGCCAATACCATTCGTGCCCATGGGATGAGCCACACATCCTACGCCGACGATACCCAGTTGGTTCTGGCCATCAGAAATGACGGCCAAAAAATCGCCAATAATTTCAATCTGGGCATGCAGGCCATAGGGAATTGGATGGCATCCAATTGCCTTAAATTGAATTCGGATAAGTCCGAGGTGGTCATCTTTGGAAACTTAACCCCAGAATGGTCCTCCCGCTGGTGGCCACAGTCTATGGGCCCTCCCCCCACTCCCGTCAGCAAAGTGAGGAACCTAGGTGTCATGTTTGACGACCGTCTCACTTTTCTTCCTCACGCAAATCAGATTGCCTCCTCTGCTTTCTATAAGCTACGAATTATTTAAAAAATCCTCCCTTTCCTTCCGGATTCCGCTGGAAAAACCTTGATCACGTCCTTGGTCTTGTCTACCTTGGACTACTGCAATGCCCTATTCCTGAACTCCCAGGAAAAAGTCCTCAATAAGCTGCAAACCATTCAAAATGCTGCTGCCAGACTGCTGGGTGATATCCCCAAATTTCAATCAGTCTCAGGAACCGTCAGAGAACTTCACTGGCTTTCCATCAGGAACAGAACTAAGTTTAAGGCTTTGTGCATTGTCTATAAGGCGCTGCACAATCAGGGACCAGCCTTTCTCACTCAACAACTTGTCCCCCACCGGCCCACTAGGTCCCTGCGGTCCTCTGACCTTTTCCAGTTGGAAGTACCCCGTACCAAACTGGTTTCATGGGGTGATAGAAGATTCCTCGTTTCAGCACCCAAGCTCTGGAATACCCTGCCACTATCTATAAAGAACAGCCCCTCCCTGTGGTCCTTCCGTAAGCACCTCAAAACGTGGCTATTTGACCAATAACCACATCCATCTGTAGGGTTGAATTCAGCAGATACTTAGCGCCGAGATGCCCAAGGGCCTTTGTTGCGCTTTATAAGTGTTTAAATAAATAAATTAAATAAATAAATCGTGGCCCCCATTTTCAAAATGAACTCATGCAAATGGTATGTGAAGCACTGGACATTCGTCAGAGACTGCATGGTGCTTACAGACCTGAGGCTTCAGGAGTGGTTGAGCAAGTAAATGGAACAATTAAAAACAGGATTGCAAAAATGTGCTTAGCAACAGGACTAAAGTGGTCTGATGCCTTTCCACTTGTTTTGATGACCTTAAGAAGCATACCCAACAGGAAGACTGGACTGAGTCCACATGGGATCTTAATGGGCAAGGTGATGAGACATGCATTTGTACCAGTTGATAATTTGTTAACAATTAATGATGACATCATACTGGAGTACTGCAAAAACCTGTCTGATGTGGTGACTTCTGTGTTCCATCAGGTGGGTACTGAATCAAACACGAAAGAGAAAAGTCCAGCTCATGACCTAGTTCCTGGAGACCGGGTACGAATAAAAGTACCTCGCAGAAGAAACTGTTTGGTGCCTCGTTGGCAGAGACCAAGACCAGCCATTTTGGTTAGCACCACTGCAGTTAAGTGTGCTGGAGTAAAGAGATGGGTACACGTAAGCCACACTATCTGTGTGCCTGAACCTGAAAATCTAAACAAAGAAGGTGAAAGCACAACTGATTCAGACTCTGAAGGTGAACCAGAGAGAAGTCCAGATACTGAAGATTGACAGGAACCTCGATATCTGGAAGTATCAGATACTAGCTCTGCGTCTGAAGGAGAAAGAGAGAGTCTTGAGGTACCGAATTCTGAAGATCAATCCGAAGATCGAGAATTAGTAAAGACTGACACCAGTAAGGACACTGAGGAAAGTGAATATAAAACTGGTGAGCAAAAAAAATCTGAACAACAGTCAGAAAGCTCTGGAAGCAGGAACGAAAATCCTGAAACTGGAAAAGAGGAAACGACTCACGATGAGGATGAGATTCCAAGTACCAGCTATGGAGATGTTCCTAACAGAGTGAAAGAACTGTCAAAAGAGAAAAATGATTCTGAATAGGAAAAAGACGTTGTAAAGATTATTATAAACAAAACTGTGGAGGACACTGAAAGTGAGACTGACGACAGTGCAGATGAAACTCCATTGAGAAAAAGTTCTAGAAAAAGGGCTTGGAGAGTGAAGCATAACACCACGGAGCCAAAGACAGAAAGAGTTTGTAAAGGAGACAATTGGCCTTGAGGAATTGATGGAATGAGATTCAAACTGGTTAACAAAGAAAGAAAACAAGAGGAGCAGGTTAATGAAATAACCAGTCAAAGAGAGACATTGGGAAAGAATATAGAAGTTGCCCAAAGGCCAAAAACAGCGAGAAGACCAAATCAGAAGTACAAATCACCTGAATAGACTTATATTGTTCTACCTCCAATTGAAGAGGTAAACAGTAGTCAAGAAAATCTTAATTGCCCAAAGACAGATGGGAAAAGTGAGTAAAGAACTGTATCACAAAGAAAAGTAGTAATTGATCAAAAAGGATAAGGTAAAGGTAAAACCTGAGATTCAGATAAAAGGAAAAGGGCACTGTAAGTGAAGAGAAAAACTTGTAAGTGACACTAGGTGGAAGAAAACTTGTTAGAAGAGAAAAAAGGCCTGTAGGTGACATAAGGTCGAAAAAAACCTGTTAGCAAACTTTGCTGTGTAAAAAAAAAAAAAGGTTAATAACGAACATAAAACGAAATGTTCCATTTTTAGAAAATGATGTAGATCATGTTTAATTTGTACTGGATTACTAATATTGATATGGATAATCTTAGCAATTGTCATTCCTTTCCAGGATAATCTAGCAAAGTTAAAACAGAATGTGAGTTCAGGTGAACAAAATGTAGAATGAAAGTCTAACAAGCAGAATGTATATAGGCCAGAATTACATCAAGATAGCAATATATGTGTAAAGTTGCCTGCATCTGTTTCTGAGGGGGTGACATATTCCACTTACATATGGAATCACGTTTAGTATGATTGCAAGCCTGTTTTATCAAACAGGTAGATTGGAATATCATTATTCCAATTCGTATGAGGTCTTTGCAAAGTTAAAAATTGATAATGCACTGAACAAGAAAAGGTCTGCTACCGTTATGGGAGAATACTTTTTAGAGATAGACGAGTTAAGCCATGACTATGCGTTTAAAAATAATTTGACATGTAAAATGAGAGTGGAAGAGAAGGCATTTTTAGATATGGTTGAGGAAAGGCAAATTGCCTATAAACGAAAAGAGAACATAAAGCATGAAAAATCCAAATATTGGACATTTAATGATGAGAATCTTGATGAAAGAAATGTGAATGTAGCGATAAATATAGATACTCCATTGTTAGGAAAATTCTGTATTAGGAGAGCAACACTATGTATGACAATTATTTTGTGGGAGCAAGTCAATGTAAAGATACTTATAGAATCCAAGGGGGTTAGGGATTTAAAGGGGGAAATGATCCAGTTTTTCCTGGTGTTTACTTCATTTGTAGAAACAAGGCTTATTATAGATTACCTGACCACTGCTACGGGAAATGTTATGTGGGTTTGGTCTTTCCCAAAATCTTTCATGTAGATGGTCCAAATGGTATCCATGAAATAGGTAAACCCTTAAGTCGTAGAAAAAGAGAGAGTGTCATAGAAATAATAGGTGATGTTTTTGGAGCACTGATACCAGCAGTGGGAATATCTTTCAATGCAAATCGAATTAGAAGATTGTCAATGATAGTAGATTGTTTGTCAACAGACACAGCAGGTGGATTTTTAATGATAAACACTGAAATGATTAGTATGAGAACTATGGTAAAGCGAAATCATCTTGCTCTTGATATAATATTAGCAAAAGAAGGAGGAGTTTGTGGAATTTTGAAGGTACATCACTGCTGCACCTACATTCCAGATAAAAGTCAAAACATTGAGAAGTATATTACAAATATCACAGAGTTGCATAGAGAAATTGAACCACTGGAGGTTGGTGGTATTCTTGAACGACTGGGTAATAGTTTTTCAGCAGTTAAACATTGGTTTCAAGAAATAGGTAGTTCAATTATAGATAAAATTATAATTCCAATAACAGTAATAGTATTAGTTGTTTTAATGATAAGATTATGTTGCATATACAGAAAAAGAAGGAATGTTGGAGTCATTAAAGAAGATGATCCAAGAAAAACAAGAAAGAGAAAGAGAAAAAGGTGATATAGAAATGGAGGAGTTCCGAGAAAAGATTTTTAAAGAGACCAGAGAAAAGGATACTAAAGTGTAGATATATACAAATCCGAAGAATTAGAAACATGTTCTGATAAAAAAAAAAATTGCGAAGTTTTGGGAGATATTTAGTGATAAATCACCAAAGGGGGGAGTTGATGGAGCAAGGTGGAGAAACAACATTTTGTGTACCCTTGCAAAGTCACACTTCTTTAACGATAACCAGAACTAATTGGATGATATATGTAATTAACCAACTTAGAATAAGAAATGCACCTACATGAACACACGTGGGAACTAATCTTGCTTATGTTGCAATCACAATTAACTAATGACGTGATTTTGTTGTGTCTTAAACTAATAAGCAGCTTTGAGATAATGGAATGCGGCATGAATGTGCTTTTTGTTTACGTATTTTGTGGCAAATCGTGGGGTTAGGTGAGTATAAAACACCTAAATGTTGCTTATTTGCTAGGTAACTACTAATAGGGAAAACCTTAATAAGGGGGAGGTAAACAGAAAGGCTAAATTTCTAAAAGTAACGTTTGTTTGTGTTTGTTTCTATGATAGTTCCCATTTTGGCCTGTGAGGCCTACATGAAAAATGGCTGACGTGGTGAACTGCGAATAGAAAAAAAACTGAGCATGCGCAAGTCAAAGTCCGAGTTCGAATGCGAGCTGCTGGTGCCTGGAGTAAATCCAGTTCAAGGACGATGAGGCCTGGAAGTCTAGATGGCTGCCAAAAAGATGAGCACAATGGTTCTGAACGTGGAAATAAAGCACAAAGTTGCTAGTTGAGAAACAGGACTGGGCCGGACATGGCCCTAAACAATGACCCATTTAAAATCTAGCTGAAGGAAGAGGAATTGATGTTGTAATGATGAGGTGATGCTCATCCACTCCAAATTGTCCAATCAGAACTCAAATTTATGCTGAAAGTTACTTTTTTAGATAGATAGAGTTAGTGAAAAAGCATCAGAGCTAGCGCCATGATGTTAGTAGTGGTTCCTAGTCCTCTACAGAACCCAGTCTGCAGTGCCAGACATCTTGCCAGTACATTCTCATTGACTGTCAGGGAAACTCAGTTCTAGGTGGGCCTGTTGGGCTGGGTGGGAGGAGTGTTTGCCCTGACTTTGACTCTCATCATGCCCTGCCTTCCACGCACCTTCCCAGACAGCCCAAACAGCACACCTGGAACTATGCAGACCCTGATAGTGCATGAAAATGTACTGGCAAGATGACTGACACTGGGGCCTGGTGTTTGTAGCACAAGGCCATGATGGGATTTGGCTTAAGGTTCAACACCATGTAGCAGTGTCAGCCATCTTGCAAGTACATATCCCCACCCTGTCAGGTAGCTGTAGGCCCAGATAAGGTATTTTGGATTGGTATGAGGAGTGTTTGCTATCACTACAACTCCCTTCAAGCATGGGCCCACACACACCTTCCCACATGGCTCAAACTGCACACCAGAAGGAGTGGTGATCAGACAATGAGGGGTAGTGTACTATCAAGATGTCAGACACTGGTGTTTGTTGTCTGAGGTGGACCTCTTGGGCTATGTGGGAGGAGGAGTGTTTGCTGTCACTACAACTCTCATCAGCCCTGTGCCCACACCCACCTTCCCAGCCATCCCAAACAGCCTACCTGTGACTCAACTTTCCTGAGAGTGTTTGAAAATGTGCTGGCAAGATGGCTGACACTGGTGACCGTTGTTTGGAGTACAAAGTCTTGTGGTGAGTTTGTCAGAAGTATGTACATGGTAGTACTTTTGAGCATTTTAATTTTCATTGTAGGTATGTTGTTTAGCAATATGACATACACATCACATGCACATGTACTCTAGTTTTGTTTTTTAATTTCAAAAACAGTCATATGTATAACTGTATCTTTTACAGTGATCTCTATAGAGGTGTATTTGCTAACTTTTTTGTAATGTGAAGTGGGTACTTACTAGAATATAGTACTTCTGGTAGTCTATAGACGCTCTCCGGCGAAAGGATGGCAAGCACCTTCTCCTCCCATGAAGTGAAATGCACAGGTGGTGCAGGAGGGCCATAGGCAGTCCGCTGTCTATCAGCATGTTCTCTGGCCAGCAGTTTTTTTTACCCTCCTTCAGACATCATAATACCTACTCCTGATATCATCCATTGTGCGCAGGATAGGTGCTTCAGTATTCACCTTGATGACTATGACGTCCCACATCCTATTTCTCTGGGAAGGGGGGGTCTGTTGGACTATGTTCCCAAATAAAAGTGGCTCTACTCTGTCTATTTCATCTACACGCACTTGCAACTCCTTCTCTGTGGAACATGGCAGCTTCCTTGGGGCCATGGTGAGGGTGAATGTGAAGGTGAAGGTGAGGGTGTGTGGTAAGGGTGAGTGTGAAGGTGAGCGTGAATATAGAAAAGAGTGTGTGTTTGTAAGAATTCTTTTTTAAGAAATCTGTTCAAGTTGTGTGGTGGGTGAAGTGTGAGTGTGTGAGGCAGAGAGTCAGAGAACAGGAAATTTGTTGAGAATCATAACATCTGTATTAGAGCAAGGATCATGGTCATGTTTTTGGCCCATTATACAGGTGTATTGGTGGGTGTGGCTAATAGTTGGTCATTTTAGGGAGGGGAATTTGGCAATGCCAATCCTTGTTTCGACTTTTTGTATCTGTTTCCAATTGCCATTTGTGAAACAACTGACACGTTTCAGAAATGCCTCGTCATCTGGTTGTGGGGTAAACCGAGTCTGATTCGTAACCAGAATGCTATTCTTCAGCGTTTCCGAACAAGTCGGTTATATTGGGCTTGTTTCTGGACGATTCGATCATGCAGATTGATTTCATACCGACTGGGCAGGAGTTTAACATGCAATGCATCTAATTCGTCATACCGGAAGCTCACGGTCGAGTCACTCGGAAACCATTCCGGAACCGTTTAGTTCGGGAGGCTTTCCGGATGAGCTCATAGTCTGCCCCTCTGTCTTCTATATTCTTTTTGATTATATATAATTGTACAACCAAAAACAAGCGCCTAGCTATACCAAGTAGACTAACCCTTCATAGGAGAAACAAACATTTTCTAGGAAAACCCTCACCTACCAGGGTTGCCACTTGGTGGCATGCTTCATCATCTGGTTCACCCCGTTCCACTGCATAGCGGGGCGTGCTGTGACCTATGGGATACATGGGGGCACGTGAATTATTATACAATGATGAAGGAAATAATATCAGGAAGAGGAGTGGGGTCGTTGGTGTGCTGGAGGGAAGTTTTGTTTTTAAAAATACCTGGCTAGTAGGTTCTTTCTATTTATTCCGCTATCTGGTGGGTATGATTAAAAGAAAGGGAGATTTTCGGAAAAAAGTGTTCAACGTACCTGTTTCCTAAAAGGTCGACATGTTTCTAGCATCACACTGGTCATATTCTTTAATACATGCTATTGAAATGCGTATTTACTTATAACATCTATCTGGAGATCATTCACTGGTATTAATAATGTTTGGCTATTGCTTTGTGGTTCCTCCAGGGGAGAGTGAAGCCTGTAGTCACATTCTTGTCAAGGCTTCGACTCTACATGGTTATCTATTTAGGAATCACTGCCGGGGACCGCATATGCCTACCCCGGAGGAACCATGAACAGGGTAGACCTGTAGACACTTTTATCCCAAAACAAATCTGTTTTTCAAAAAGGCACACATCAATGAAGGTTCAGGCAATTGAGGCATCACACCAAGTACCCTTTAAAGTGGCCAGTCCTGTATCTCTAACAATCTCCAACCATAACCATTCTAGAATCTTGATTTGTTTGATGATGTTTGCTTTGGTTTTGTGCTCTACTGTGACATAATTTACCAGATGACCCTTTTAGGTGGTATCACATATTTTCTTTAATTGGCTCATCACTGTTCTATCTTTACTTTTATTTCTCAATTTTACACTCAAAGTACAGGCTCTAGTGTTTGTTATTTCATATCTGTGTCTGTTAAGCAGCTACATTTGGTTGGACTCTCAATCAACCATTAAACTTCTCAAAGACAACATATGGACTGACAGGACCAAAACAGAAACATGTCTGGTGGAAGCTACTCTCCTGCGACACTGTGTCTTCTATAAATTAAGTGTTACATTAAAGAACGTTGTTTTGAAGCTACTAATGAAGCTGCAATCTGTGCCACTAATGCACACCTGAGCAGCTCTTAATAGGACCAGAGTTTCCCAGGAGCTTCCAGGCAGCTCAAATCCCCCTTGTCTGGATCCAAAGCTGATAACTCATAAAGCAGCACACCTTCTGGCTGATGTAAGCACCTCAGAGTCAACAGAGCTGTCTTCATTGCAGCAAAGGCTAAGAAAGAGTGGACACGAGTTGGAGCATTTCAGCATGTAGTACCACTACATTCATCGTAATTCCACACACTTCTGATTCTAGCCCTTAATGAATTGCTTTGGTTTCTGTGCAGCTGTATTCATGCGGTTCTCCTAGTAGTAGTAAGTAATTTATTGCTTAGCTAATTAAAACTCACAATATAAAAACATAACCGACTAGTTTAAATTCCACATAAAACCGTCCGTCTTTCAATTTGTACAGCAAGTTATAAATTATATCAGATTATACAGGGGCATATTAGCAAGGGTCATATCGCCGCTTTAGCTGCACTTTTTGCCGCTAAAGCGGCAATATTTTTATCGCCCTATTAGCAAGCTGTCGCTAACAGCAGTTAGCGACAGCTTTTAGGCGATAGCGACCGGGTTGGAACCCACTATGCATGTCAGCGATATTTATCGCTAATGACATGCAAAGTGGGCGTACCCAAACTATTAGCGACTGAAAGCAATCGCTAACACAGCTATCTATTTGCAAGGCAGGCTGTGTGATTAAAAAAGTCAGGCTAAGTGCGATTATCGCTAGAATCTAATGCCTGCTCAGACCATGACTTAACCTGTTTATCCGATGGGAGGTGGATATTCAGGTTAAGTCCCTATTAGCGTTGATGCCTGAATATCGCTGGATTTCCAGCGATATTCACGCATTGAGCCGCTATCATCGGATATCTTATCGCATTAGAGATGAACGTTGCTAATAGCATGTTATCTCTGCGATAATATCCGGCGATAGGCAGCGATAAAAAAAAAATGCCCTAAGCGTAGTTAGCGATAAATATTGCTATTTCTTGCTAATATGCCCCACATTCTTTTATATTGAGAGTGCTGATAATACGATATAAATGGGAGAACACGTCTGTTCTCAGTTCTGATGTCAAGTTGGAGATATGAAAGTCATAACAGATTTAAAGTGCCTGTGCTTCAGGATGTACTGTGCCGGCTGGCCAACCAGTAGCATGGCCAGATTGAATGTGCCAATTTAAAGTGACCCAACGTTTGGGTTTAGATAGTCTATACGGTTTTGCTATTCACTGTTTGCTTTGTGGCTTGCGTCTGTCTTCCACTGTGTTAAAGAACTTTGTAAGTCAGCAGTTTAGCTGAGTTTCCACTGGGTTAAAGCATAACTTTACTGCACGCCTACAGGTCCTGGTGGCACTCTGTTTGAATATTTGGGGGAGTAAAGTGTGTCCTATGTCCTTTAGACTAGGGCAGATACAGATGACATGCACAAGGTCCTCGTTTCCTGCTTCCACAAAGACGGCAAGTCTGCTCTCCTGGTCTCCTTTTCCAAGGCGGTAGGTGTGAGAGGGTTGGTAAAATGCCAAAACATAGTTTTCTGAATTATTCTTTTAGCTTCATTTTGACACTTGTTTTTAAATATATTTGAGGTACGAGAACTTTATAGTCATTAAGCACTGTCCAGCAATGTGCCCTTTTAGCTGATGTTTCCTTGTCTTCTGTGATAGATGTCATTTTGTTACAATTGTTACAAACTTGAAAACTCTGGTGAGCTATAGTGGTTTCTCAAAGGTTGGTTAGTCACAATCTTGTCAGAGAATCAAACAAATACTCTCAGGCAGGTGATTTTTCGTGATGACAGTTCACTCCAAATGTGCAAGTTTCGAGTTTCTGGCTCAGCGACCCTGATCTTATGACAGCTTTTTATCAATGCCCTCCTCCTTTCTACTGATTCTGTATTCCAAATTCTAAGCGTATTTGGGCGGGGTACATGTAGATTGGCAGATGGAAACTTTCTCTGTAAGCACTGGTGATTATTTTATCCAGGGCTATCGCATTGATTTGCTCCCATATGTTAGCATGGGTTGTAGTTGTTCTCGAATAACCTGTAATAAAGGGTCCAGGGTTAAGTCTGGCAGAACTTTTCTCAGAGGCTTCATTGCTAGGGAGCTTGTGGTGCCCTTCCGGCGCAGGGCCTCCAGTTGGGGTTTGTATGAGCCTCACTGTCCAATAAGACTCTGAGGTATTTATAGTTGGTTACCCGGTCTACGCAAAACCCCCCCAATACCAATTTGTCTTTTTCCTCCTGAAATAATTCACTGTCATGATTTTTGTTTTCTTTAAGTTCATGTTTAGTGCATTGCGTTGGGAAAAGTTGTTAGAGGTATTCAGGACACGTTACAGGCCAATTGGTGTACGACTTATTAACACCAGGTCATCTGTATATAAATTGGTTGAACAATGGTATTTTTCCCAATCTTGGGGCATTCGATTTGCTCTTGTCCAGCTCCCTGGGGAGGTTAGCCATAAAGAGGTTAAAAACCAGGGGTGAGAAAACAAACCCTTGTTTTAGCCCTTTGGAGGTGTTGATTCGCTTTGAGAGGTGCGTCCCAGCTTGATCTTGACCCAGGTGTCAGTGTGTAGCAAAATGAACTGGTTTAGGAGGGCTTTCGGTATCCCCCACTTTTCCAATTTCTGCCATAGTTTAGCGTGGTCTATGTGATTGAATGCTGCTCTATAGTCTATGATGTATAAACAAACAGGAGTGAAAAACTCATCAACCTTGTTGGGATTGGGGTAAAGAACTATGTAAATAAAACAATATCCCATCTGGTAACAATTGAAGACAAATAATGAGGATATGAGAACATTATCCAAGGAGAAACAAGGAGGCTCTATTTGATTTAAAGGGAATGCTTAAAGCATCATTTTACTAAATATTTAAATGGAATAAACAAGTACATATACAGTTAATAATCAGCACTGCGAAATGGTCATTCAAGGATCACAATCCAATGTTGTACAAGGTGCGCAAGTGACAAAGAGAGAGACACTACGGCGACACAAGTGACAGAGTGGTCAGCATGAACGGCGCAAGGTGTAAGTGCATATATATTTACAGTGAATAAAAACAAAAACAGAGCAAAGTGGCTTCCATATGATTCAACAGCGATTTTTTCTTTTTTCTGCTATTCTTGGGATAACCACTATGTAGGGGGCGCCTATGGTCTGGCTGATGAGTCAACAGCGTTTCGATCCATGGGAATTAGGATCATCTTCAGGACATGGAGGGTTGGTGGCAGTGCGTGAGTCAGAGCGGTCGCGGTATCAAGCCGTAATAGTGGTGAAAATCCAACTGGCTGCAGGGGAGAACCGGTGCCAGGGAGGACATCCGATAAGTTGGGGGGTGGGTGGTCACTCCGTAAATTGGGGCTCCAGACGGCCGTAGAGACCAATAATTGAATTACACGGAGCCGGGGCGAGCCAGCCCGCGTGGTCCGTCGGGAGAAGCATGCCGATCCGTGAGTGATCTGCGCGCTCGGGAGAATAAATCTTCCTCGAGGATTCCGGTACGACAGTCAAGCAGTCCGGGTGTTGCTGGAGTGACCACCCACACCCCATCTCTATCCCTTCAGTTGGTCCGTGTTTCTTACCCAGCCATGTTCTCCTCTTACAAATTGTTGTTAAAATGATTACATAGATATTTTGCCCAGTTGGCCTCTGTTATGTGGGAATTTATTCCTTGATGAGCTGGTTGTTGAAGGCTGTTGATCGTCCTCCAGTACTTGGCGCTGTTCTTGAGTTTAGAGTTGTGCAATATCCTTGCCCAAATATCTTCATTCTCCTAGTGAATCATCTTGGCCTTATAGTCTCTCAGTCTTTTGTAAACAAACAATGCATCCAGAGCATGGGCATTTTGGCAATTCTGTAGCCATACATACAATTCCTGGGTGGTCTACAAATTAGGTGACTACTCTTACTCATAGAGTGGTTGCCATGTTACAGATCTAAAAGGGATTGGTCAATTATTTGACAAATTTGTCTTTCATTCGGCTTTCATTCTGCTTTGCAATGTTTGGGCCCGCTAGTTCTAAAATTGTCGTGGGACAAGAATCTTCAGCCAATCACCATGAAGAAGATCAGGTTTGTTTTCTATGCTCACTTTCATGGTGCAAAATGTGGCTAATTTTAACGATTTTGCCCAAGCTGCTTCTGGTGCCTAATCCAGCCCTGCACATGTCCCACTCACCAATACTGATGCTTTGGTTCGCAACTTCTAAGCATGAAATTTAGAGTGGACATTGGTGCAGGTCGAATTGTGTTCCCAGTTTATACATCTGTCTACAGCTGGCAGCACTGGTAGTATCCGAAGAGTTTTTTGGGCACATTTAGCGCTTTTAGTTTTGTGAGATCTGAACAGACGTTCCTTCAAGCACAACAGAGTGACCCGCGCACCAGGACGGAATCTGCTGTTACTCACAGACTTTACTTCAACGAGGTACAGACCTGGATAGAGGTGCATGAGTGGGTACTCTGTATATGTGCACAGAGTGACAAAAAACAAGCATTGTAGTGGTATTCTGCCTCTTGTTTACAGGTGGGGGAGTGAGTGCACCAGTTTGTGAGTAGACGGGTTAAATGTGTAAGTGAGTGAGAGACTGAGTGGGGATGAGATAGCAGGTCATTGGGATGAAGGGGTCAGTGAATAAGTGAGTGGCAGTGAGTAAATTGGTGGGTGGGATGAATGAGTGAGGGAATGGGAGAATATAGGCGTGTGTAAGTGGGTGAATGAGTGGGGTTTGAAATGACTTACAGTAGGTGGGTTGAATGGAATTAGTCTGAGTGAGTTAGCGAGGGGGAATGAAGAAGTAGCTTGTGACTCATTGAATGAGTGAGTCAATTGGTGTAAGTAGACAGATGAATTTGAGTCAGCTAGTGAGTGTGCCTTTGTGTGGCAGTAAGCACTCAGTAGACTGGTGGGATGAATGAGTCAGTAAGTGAGTGAACGAGTGAGTCAGTAGGAGGAAGTATGTAGGAGGATAAAATTGGGTTAGTTAGTGAGTAGGAGCGAGTTAGTAAATGGGAGCAAGTCATAATGTTGCTTGTTGGGATGAATGAGTCACTGAATGAATGGGTAAATGGAGTAGAGTAATTTAGAAGAGTTATTTTCCTTTTTAGTGCTTGATCATTGTTAGAGCAGATTGACTAATAAAAAATATGTTTGTTTTGACTTTGAATATTATACTGCATAGATTTTCTATTTGCTCTAAGGGCCCCTGTTGTTTGGGACTTATGTGACCTGATCCTACATATCATCATTTGTTGATGAAAAGCGAAGATGGAATCTACTCAAAAGGGCCAGATTTGAAGCTTGGCAGATTGTACTCCATCCATCAGAGTGGCAGAATGCAATATAAGACCTCACTACCGCATTGTGACACTTTTAATGATGGTGGGACCAAGAAGACAAATAGGCAGGGCTAGGAAAATCATTGGATAAAAATTTACTTAAATTAAAGAATAAAGAATAATCTTTTTAACTTGTTATCAATATTCTGAGTTTGCGAGGGTGAAACATTTCACTTAGGCTGCAAACTACCACAATTTTCATACTTCTCTGAGTTAACTAAAGTCCAAAAGTTAATAGATTCATGAATGAAGTTTGGTGGCATTTAGAACATGCCATGGCTTTAATACTTGTGGATTGGAAAAGAAACGTGAAATTAAGTGAGACTAGATGTTATAAATGTAAGACAAATCTAAGGCAATTAGAATCGACTACGTGGTGGAAGGTAACAGCATCTAAGATACATGACTCTTTGTTGGGAAACTGAATTACCTCTTGGCAAGCTGTCGATATTGATCAATTCATTCATTCGGAAATCTTTATTCAGCTGTGTTCCAAGCCATAAAAGAATACATTATAAAAACAAAGATTTCTAATTTAAAAAAATAAGCGATATAAACAATATTTCTTGAAAAGAAAAAGAGACAATTCATATCACCGCCTTAGACACAACAACAATTATACTGAGACAGAAAATAATCTACATTCCTAGTGCCATATGGCAACAGTTTTAAGACAACAGTATATATGTATATATATAGAGCATTGATAAAGTGCAATATAAGGTCATTTCCCAACAATGTTTCTAAGTCTGACTGAAGAGGAGATATATCTATAAACCATCAGACAGATAAATTCATCATTTAAAAGCTGGAGATAGTGCAAAGCTTCGTGACACTTTCTTATTTTCAAATGTTTTAAAAGTGGTATTAAAAAAGTGCGCCTTGGAGTAATATAAAGATTGCAAAAGAACATAAAGTGCGATTTTGAATCACATGGGCAGACATCCAGCCCGATCAATTCAATAATACATTTCAAGGGATAAAATAATGATTTGCCCCTGGTTTGTCTCTGCCTGGATATGATCTGGCGACCAGTGTGTTAGACAAAGAAGTCTCCAGTGTTTGTTTTTCCACTTAGTGATATCATTTGATTGCACCGTGTGACCTATCATTTATAAACACAGTATCGAGGGAGACAGTTAAACTCAATAAACTATCTTTAATATCTGTTGTATTTCACCTGCAGGAAAGTTGTGCAAAATTCCGGGCATTCTATGTGGGCATGCTTGTCTTTCATCTGAGATGACATAAGGAGTGACTCAAGAGTGACTGAGGCTCTCCCCTTGGCAGGTATCAATGTGTATTTAGCAAATATACTCCTTAATTGACCAGTGGCAGACACTTTATTCATCTTGAAAATATAAGTTTGTCTCTGACACCTTTGTCACAGAATAAGCACTTGTCAGCATAACTAAACACATCTGCATATCAGACCATAGCTAATGATGGTGCCCTGTGACCAAAGTTATGGGTACAAGTCATGATTGAAGAGTGCCATCTGTGACTCTTTTGTGATAACCATAGAACATGAGTGCATGTGTGTATGTTCCTGGGGCAGTACCTGGAAAAAGGTTACACACAGTGCTTAATGGAATGACAGCAGATTGTGCAAACAGGGACTCTCGGCAGACTGATAGTGCACGCTATTTGCAACCAATTTCAACCGTTTCATAATGTTTACAAATAGGTCTAAATGTTTTTACTAATTTTGGCTATTTCTAACATTTCTTCTTTTTAATCAGTTTTAACTGGCTTCAACTGTTGTGAATGCCCATTCCTACATATTCGATCGGTTACAATTGGTTCTTATGAGTTTCTACCAGCACCAACCTGTTCTTATTGGTTTTAGACAGTTTCAACTGGTTCTTACTAGTTTAGCAATTACAAATCGCTCTGATTCTCACTGGTCTGTATCAATTGCATCTGAATGTTATTTGTTTTAAACTGTTAAAGTTCAACTGCTTCTTGTGTTTTTCAATCAGTGACAACTGGTTCCTACTTGTCTTGACCACTTGCAACATGCCTCAACTGATTACTGCCATTTTTACCTGGTTTATACTGGCTTCGACCAGGCAAAATTGCTAGCTCTTCTTTTTTTAATAGTTACAACTGGTTCTTAAGAGTCCCATGTTTCAACTGGTCGATGCTACTTTTCACACTTCACAAATGGCTCTAACTAGGTGCAAGATCATTCTGCTTTCAATCAGTTTAAACGGGTTATGACTGGAGGGTGCCAGTTTCAACTGGCTCCTCAGGTTCTATTTTTTGTTACTAGTACTGATCAGGCTGCACCCAGCAGATGCTGAGTGAATAGTGACCTGGCACTAGTTAAGTCTAATGGTCAAACGTTGTGCCTAGTGCCTCTTGGGTCCATGCTCTGTGCCAGGTACTCATAAGCCACTACCGAAATGGAGCACAGGCCGACGACAGGACCCATGCAGGTCCCACTTATTAAATGTACATTAATCCTCGTCACAGCATGAGATGCATTGACGATCCCCACACGGTTGGGGTGCTGTGCCGGATTTCTCCATGCTTCTGCGGTGATGCGTTAGGTCCGTTGGAAGGAGTGCTGGTTTTTGAGTGGGATGATTCTAAAGTCGATGCGCCTGGTTATTCCATGGTGGAGGGGCAATGCATCCAGGGCCGTACTGTGAACACAAACCTGTTCTAGTAATTGAGTCCGGCCAGCTGCGGGTGAAGGAGGGAGGTTTGGGGATGTACGTGTGTAAAACACTGCAGCTGTTTATGTTACAGGGGGCCTATGCTACAAAACCGGACCCCGGGAACAAAAACTACCCTCCAGTAGTCTAAAACCAGCCCCCACCCTGTCGGCCTACTGGGGAAAAGCCCAGTGCCTGCTAAGGCAAGTCTGGCCCTGGATGTGTCAATCTTCTCCACACAGCGGCAGAGATGCGTTGGTTCCAAAGAGATGGTTCCAGATGAGATGCGTCAGTTCTGAGAGCAATGCGTCTGTTCTTCTTTCTGCAGACAGGCGATGTGTTTGTTCGTTTGGATCAAGCACCTGGGTCCACTTCCAATGGGCCAGGCACAGGAGCAGGTGATGAGACTTTGATATCCCTGAGTCTCAAGCAACAGAATGCAACCCAACAATCCCATGGATAACACTCTACGCTCAAGGCAGAGACCAGCTCACTCTCAGTAGGGTCAGAGAGCATTGGGCAGCAGGGCAGCACAGGAGAAAAGCAGTTGTTCAAGAGCAGCAGTCCAGCAGAGTGATAGTCCTTGCAGCAACACAGTCATTCTTCTGAGAGAGGTTCTTTACAGATCCAGAAGTGTCTAATTGGTGAGGTAAGATATGGAGTACTTATACCAGGGCCGTTAAAGTGCACAGAGGTTATTTCTTCCTATCCCTGGCTCCATACGCACTACAGGGGGTTAATCAGCCCTGTATGTGGGGACTGGACACTGCCCATTTAAGACCAAGTGTCAGCTCTTCCTTCCCATCCTGACCAGGATGAACCATCAGGATGCAGACGGGTGCTCAGACACACCTACCCTTTCTTTATGTGTGGCTGTCTAGATGAAATGCACAAAGTCAAGCTAACTTGCTCTCTTCTTTCTTGGAAAAGACTGGATATTGCCACTAAATGCTACCAGTGAAGACGAGTAAGGGATGCGAGCTGAAATGCATTTCAGGCTCACAGAATGCTCACGAAGAAAGGTGTAGTGTTCGACATTCAGCTATGAGATGCATGCCACCTTTGGGATTGTTTTTTAATGTGCACACTGAACTGGCTTTAAAAATGACATTAATGCAGTGTTTGCATGAAGGATTTCAAATGCTGCAGGATGATACTACGTGCTGATTCACGCTCACTGCTGATTCTCGTGTAAATGAGCTTCAGGCTCCGTGAATCATCTAACTAAGGAGTCCTTTAAACACATGGTCATTTCTGAAAACAAGGTTCATTCGTGAGCAAGACTCTAAAGCAGAGCTGAAACCTCTTGGGACAGATATTTTTGCTGGTTGACAAATTATTTTATTGTATCTAAATAAAGCGCTTGGATTCCCTGGAATTTGGCTTCAAACTTTTTCTTTGTCAGAGAAGTGTTGTGTTGTTTTGGATATGAAGGTGGGAAGTTCCATGTCCACTATATTGTAGCCACTATGCTAGGGTCTGGGGCCCCCTTCATGGAACAATCTAGTGCATGATATATATTAGATTTATATTAACGCGTACACTTCTTACATTTTCATGCTCAAGGCATGCATGGTAACGGCATATGTTGTGTTTTAAAATTGCAGGTGGGTAAACTGACATATATATATTTTGGCACCATTCACAAATGTTGCTCAAGATGATATCAACTTGTCTTGCCAACAATTTCTTTTTATTCAATGGGGAAATTTTTCACTAATTGTGTGGCACTGCAATGGGCACCTGCTTCACCCCCCGCTATGCGAATTTGCATATGGGCTGGTGGGAGGAGCAGGTGGTCCAGAAGCGGTGGCACAATGAATGGCACAACAATGTGAAATTTTGGGGTTGATACATCGATGACCTCTTTGTTGTGTGGAAGGGTTCACATGAGAGCGCACAAGAATTTGTTGATAATCTGCAGGATAATCAACTTAATTTGAAACTAACTTGTGACATAAGTAAGACAAATGAGAATTTCCTAGATGTGACGGTCTATGTACATGAGGGCAAGTAGGAAACAAAGCTTTTCCGTAAAATAACTGATAGTAACACCATACTGCACGCTACGAGTTTCCATCCCAACAACCTAGTCAGAAGCATCCCCTATGGGGAATACCTTGGAGCTATGAAAAAATGTAGCAATGATCAGGACCTGGAGGCAGAGTTGGCATGTTTGAAAAACCGCTTTGCAGATAGAAGCTACCCCCAGACTTGGGTAAATACAGCAATTTGGAAAGCTAAGAAAAAACTAGAAGAGAGATCCTTTTCAATCCAGAAAAAACAAGCAAAGTTGATAAGGGTGGTGAGAACCAGTGCAGGATGATTACCAGCTTCCATAATCAGCAATACAAGCTTAGATAAATATTGCAAAAGCACTGGCATATTATTTACAATGACCCCATCCTGAAAATATTCACTAAATGGAGGCCCTTAATTACATTTAGGAAAAGCGAAATCATTAAGGCAAAGTTTTGTGAGTAACATGCTGCCACCAATCCAGAACAAAATGAAAAAGACTTGGTTAGGAAGGAAAGATGGGTTTATTAAGTGTGTGAAGTGTAAAGCATGCACCCAAGGTAAAAACACTACCTCCTATGCAATAGGAATTTCTCCTCATGAAAAGAAAATCAAGGGCCAATACATGTCCAAAACTGAGTTTCCAGTCTACGTCCTCCAGTGCCCTTGCAGCCTGAGGTACGTAGGCAGTACTACCTTGCCTGTCCACAAACAAATCCTCCATCATCTGAGGGAAATCAAAAATGGGGACAACACGTACCCAGTAGCCAGACACTTTGGTCTACACCATGGGAAAGACGAGAAAGGACTGCAGTACTATGTGATAGATGCAGTCCCAGAAAGGGAGCGGGGAGGGAATAGAATGAGAAAATTTAGAAGATTAGAGTCCAACTACATAATCTTACTTAATACCAAGATTCCTGCAGGTCTTAATGTGGAAGAAGATTTTCGTACCCACTTGTAATCAAATTACTGACAACGCATTCCTCTCTCCCTTATTTTAAACTTTTAATGTTTTTATGGGTTTACAGGCACTGGCACTTTATAACAGACTAGATCAAATTAATAATTATTTTAAAATGACAACAGACAATCCTAATCATGCCCACTTGGGAATAACTCAGGCAGCTGTCATTTGAATTGTGATAGGTACAATAAAGGGGTGATGAAATGAAATTCACATTAAATATGGATATACCATCAATGCACCAGGGGGAGCATTTAAAGTTGGGGGATTAAGTCCCCTTGAATCATGAGGGTCCCTGGGGGTCAATAAGCCCAACAGGTACCTCCAATAAGTGCCAAAGAGCTGCGTTGCAGAGTGGTGCAAAAAGGGGACATGGCTTAGGACCACCTCTGTGCAATGCAACCTAGTGGCACTTACTGGAGGTACCTGGTGGGCTAGTTGGCCCCCAGGGACCCTCAGGATTCAGTGGGACTTAATCCCCCAACTTAAACCATGCCACAGGACATGTTTGCACACATGTCACATCAGGCCCTGCCCCCTCCCTTCACCACTGTGCAAATGCGTCCATGACACCTTTTAAGTTGGGGGATTAAGCCCCCTTCAATCCTGGGGGTCCCTGGGGGCCAACTAGTCCACCAGCTACCTACAAGTAAGCGTCACAGGGCTGCATTGTAGAGAGGTGGTCCGATGCCATCCCCCTTTTTACACCTCTCAGCAATGCAGATTTGTGGCGCTTAGTTACTGGAGGTACCTGGTGGGCTAGTTGGACCCCAGGGACCTTCAGGATTTAAGAGGACTTAATACCCCAATTTAAAATGAGCCACATGGCGTGTTTTAAGTTAGGGGATTAGGTCACCTTGTATCCTGAGGGTCCCTGGGGGCCAACTAGCCCACCAGGTACCTTCAGTAAGCACAACAGAGTTGCGTTGCAGGGAGGTGTAAAAAGGGGTGTGACCTCAGACCACCTCTCTGCAACGCAGCTCTGTGGTGCTAACTGGAAGTACCTGGTGGGCTAGTTGGGCCCCAGGGAGACTCAGCATTCAAGGGGACTTAATACCCCAACTTAAAATGAGCCACAGGGCGCGTTTACACACTTGTCACATCAGGCCCCACTCCCTATCTTCACCAATGTGCAAACGGCTCTCTGGCATGTTGTAAATTGGGGGATTAAGTCCCCTTGAATCCTCAGAGATTCCCTTGGGTCCAACTAGCCCATCAGGTACCTCCAGTAGGCGCCACAGAGCTGCGTTGCAGAGAGGTGTAAAAAGGATCGTGGCCTTGTACCACCTCTCTGCAATGCAGCTCCCTGGCGCTTACTGGAGGTATCTGGTGAGCTAGTTGCCCCCCCGGTACCCTCCGCATTCAAGGGGAATTAATCCTGGACACTTAAATTCCTGCCAAGCGGCGTGTTTGGAAAGTGGTATAGGGAGGGGCTGGCTAGATTTGACATGTGTTCACTTATCCAATCACTCTGCTAAAATCCAAGCATTTATAAAATCACCATACACTCTCTTGGCAGCACACTAATTATCCTGTCACTACCCGTGCACTCATGCAATGACCCAGGCACTAACTAATGTCATACTACAATCCCCTGAGCACTACCCATGCAGTCCACCCATCGCCCTGTCACTACGCATGCACTCCTCCAATCTCCCAGCCAGCACAATGTACTTATACATTCACTCTGCCAAAACCCAAGCACTTATAAATTCACCATACACTCTCTATGCATCACTCTAATCATCCTGACACTACCCATGCACTCATACAATGACCCATGCACTAACTCATGCACTGCTACAATCCCCCAAGCACTACCCATGCAGTCCAGCTATCGCCCTGTCACTACCCATGCAATCCTATAATCACCCAGCCAGCATCATGTGCTTATGCACAGGCCCAGGCACTAACACATGCACTGCTACAATCCTCTGAGCACTTCCCATGCAGACCTCTAACCACCTACTCACTACTGATTGGCATATAGGACCTCGCCCAATTCCGTAACTTTGGTTAGTCCTTTCGAACTTTTGAGAGGATGCAAACCCTGTACTGAACTAGCTCCTTGGTGGTTGAAGAAGAACCTAGCTGAAAGCAATGATTTCGCAAAAGTGGATTATAAAATAGTTCGACAGAGAGTTTAAGCGTGCAAAACAAAAATGAAACAAGCCATGGAAAAGAAAATGGATTCTGTAAGCAAACGTGGCATTGTTGTTGCTGATTTGGTACGCATAAAGAAAAAGGAGGGGGTTGCCAAGGGTCTCCCTGTTTGGTCAGTTCCCAAAAGAGTAATTCAGGTTTTCAAAAGTAATGTCAGAATCAAGGGAGGAAGTATATGGAATCTAAACAGTTTCCCTATTTAAAGGCATGATAAACCGACAGGAAGAATCTAATGTATTTTTAGATGTTGGGTAAAATAATGATGTGTTTCATTTCCTATCAATCATGAAAATCTCTCCTCCAAGATTGTGCGAAATCATCGCCTTCCTTCAAGGTTGAAAGATTTTGTCATGACTTACATTTATTTTTGTAAGGTAGGAAAGTGTGTTGAGTGCTTGAGTGTTGAGTGCTTGGGTGCGTGGCAGACACAAGCATGGCATCTCCTGTCAAAGCTTGTGGTTGCCTTGTGTTTATGTGGAAGTGCATTGTTTCAAAAATGGTAGAAGGTTGGGAGGTGGGAGAGAATGTTGTGGGGGAATTCATGAGATAACTTCTGTACGAGTCAGACGGGCTTGTTGGAAATAAACCACGTCTTCGATCTACTTCATCTCCGCTTCCCTATTCTCTGCACTGGAGTGACAAATCTTATGGATAGGTTGCCACAAACTCATGTCATACATACATTGAGTCATCATAGACTCGTGTTACAAGTCTCAGAGGAGGTTCTCTATATAAGTGGGGTATGCTCCTTAACAACAGAGTGATAGGATATGTACGGTGATTCAAGGACCACCCAAAATGAGCCTCCTTTTAACGTGAAAGGCTACTGCCCCCAGGACATAATACAACTAACGGCTGGTGGCAGCTGAGAGTAGTAGCAGGGCATAGGCCAAACCCCCTTACCCTTAGTGGAAGCTGGGGAAAGTGACAGAGGCACCAGGAACAGCCCTGGGCTTTCAAAACCGCCCTCCAAGGGTTCCAACCCACCAGAGTAATGTTCAATGTAATAAAAGCCTACCTGTGCTGTACCTGCATGTATAAACAACAAAATGCCAGTACTGAAAACCTATTTGCCTCTTAAAACCAGCACATTGAAATGAAACAATGTAACCACAGGACCTCTGTTTCCATATGAGTTAATAAAAGTTTATTTGTCAACATAGTCTTTTCTATGAATTCATGGAATTAATTGAAAAACATTAAAAACGTTCTTTTTACCACACTCACACTGATTCTTCTTTTTAACATACCTTCACCAAATGTCAGTTCACTTTCATACACATTCTACACAGCCATTACTAACATACTTTCACGGTCATCCACTCAACACCCATTCCAGCAGCCTTCCACCCAACCCACTTTAGACAAATACAAAACAATACCCAATTCGAAAATGCAATTACACTAAAGGCCAAAGAAGAGTAAATTCAAGAACATATACACATTTTTTAGATTTTCCCATGTAATGTACACGCAATTGGCCACACACAGGTCGACGCGTTTCGAACCCCCCAAACAATCCGGGGTTCTCCTGAGGACCGACAAGCCGCAACCCAAACAAAAACACAACACATATATCTTGATTTTTTATGAGACAACAATTCCCCCTCTCTCCAGCCTGCCCTGATAGCCACAGCCAACTAACCTCAATCAAGTCAATAGATTAGCCGATCTAAGCTTCTGTTAACAACAATCCCTTTCTGCAAAAACAACAATGTATCTCCAATGAGTGTCTAAATCTCACAATGTTTTGGATAAGATAACCACTCTTAAATACCAAGAAAGGTGTAGTGACTGCACTTCATACTTCCTTCCCCATAGTCTCCTGCCAAGCCCTGTAGAATGCTGACATCATGATGATGTAATAGAATGCTACAGAGCTCTAGGATTTCAGTTGAGAGTTAGGGCTGAGCTGGTACCATCCTGCTCCTGGTGGGGTTTTTACTTAATTTATTTTTACTTAATGAATGTACTACTATCTTGTACCTTCTTACTTTAAATAAATATTCTTCATCAACTACCTGGATTCCTGATCATCCTTCACTACACATTATTTTGGCGACAAGTTGGGGGTACTTCAGCCTGCTTCCTACAAGGATTTTTAATTTCAAGCAACTGCAAGGTAACGTGCTTCCTACAAGGACCTTTAATTTAAAGCAACTACAAGGTAGCCAACTTATACTTCTTTCTCAAGCATACTGGCTAGCCCCACCAGTGACCAATCCACTGGTCGCCCTCTTCCTTAAACTGCCAGTCCCTGCTGTAATTGATGCCTTCTTGAAGCAAGCATTTCAGTCCTTGCTGTAATTTATTGCCTGTCTTTGTGAGCATTCCCCTGCTTTTCTGCTTGTTTTGCCAAGTTGAGAAACTCTGTGAACTACAATCTGGCATTAGTTTTCTAAACAAACTGGCAGTGTTTAAAAGTACTTTGATGACTTAATCTGTCAACACGATTAAACTGTCTGCCATGATGAACACCTGTTACCTTACTGCTACCTACGAAGTATGTTTCTCAAAGGCACAGTTTTCCACAGCAGCGTTCACTTTCAGTCATGCTTTCTTCAAGCCTGCGTTTTACATGCTTTCTGCGATGCCTTTTATTTTTCCTGCTGCCCTTAAGCAAGTGTCATTGCTGTTATGAAGCAAATGCCCTTTATGTACTCCCCACTCTCCCGTGATGGAGTGCCCTGCTTTCCTAATGCGGCGGCGTTACTCTGGTGAGTTTTGTTCCTCATGAGCAACGATCCTTATCTCCCTCTGCATGGTTGGAACTACAACTTTGCATTTGTGAACTATCGCCTGGTGGGAGTACACCACCGATTTCTGCCTGCCATGTGGGAGCGACGGTCATTGTGCTGTGAGACAGCGTCTGCTTTTCTTTTCTTTTTCCGCAGTTTGTACAATTGCCATCGTTTTGTGGCATTCGACTTTTGCTTTATTTACTGCACCATTAATGGCAGTTTTACAGCTTCTGTTATTTAAAAAGCGGTAAAATTTAGATGGCGCGCGCCGCTTACCTTCGATTGTCTCGAGCATCATTTTGCATTACTATGACGTTACTCCTTCTTCATTCAAACAGGTCAGCACCGTTGTGCGGCTACATTTGGTGTATGTGCGTGCCGCGAGTCATTCGGCTGTACATGTCAGAAGTAGTACCTGAATTTCCTGATTCCGCGGGAGCGAGTGGCCAGGTCTTCTATGCAGAGTATCTCCCAATTCCCTAACACCCCTACACCCGGATTTCGCCGAGTCCAGGAATGGAGGGGAAAGGGGAAGTGGATAACGAACAACAAAGAGAGACTTCCACACTGGTGCCTTCTAGCGTCCTCAATGGATAGTGGACTGGTACACCTGTAACAGTTAACAGATAATTACTACAGTTCTAACAACCCTTGCCTACCTATTGCTCACTCCCCAACATCCCTTTAAGTACCTGTGGTAGTGTGGACTGAGCTACTCTCTAAATGGAGAACTGTATATGGATTTCCTCTGAAGGTGATACTCCTGTTGTCGTTTGAGTTTATGTGGTTAACAAATAAGGTGGTAAACTACAGTATATTATATGCATACAAAATACCCTAATTTACTTGTAGAGAATCTGCTCACTCTGTGGTTTTATAAAGTCTTTCTATAAGGGCATCAAGTCGAGATATAGAACTTCACTTGAAGAAAGTCTTTACGCTGTCTGGGGAGAAACCAGGCTCTGACTAAGCCTTGAGTGGAACAGTACTGGATAGCGAAGCAGAACCAATGAGGTATGAACAGTCTATGGCAAGAATTCAACTTCCTTACCGCTCTCCAGAAGAAATAGCAGGCAGAATAGTTCACCAGAAAACCGCCTTTGAAATCTCCTCAGCAATGCAGGAATAGCGGAAAACAGCTGAATCAAGGCTGGGGGTGAAAGCGGGAAAACTAGACTGAGGAACGGAGTGTCGATGGTCCGCTAAAACAGACTCCACAGGAATGCGGAAACCAGGGAATGGTGAGGTAAGCAGGCGGGGATTCGGAAACAGAATACCTGCAAACCCCTGCCAAACTACTGGGAAATGCCCCGTGGGAACCTGACAGCAAACGGGACACAAACAGGAACAGAATAGTTGGAGCACGGAACGATGCAACCAACCGCCAGGAAATTTCAGTTGAAGTGCGCCTGATAGAACGCACTAGAACATGAAATGGCGGACGTCTCAAACACTAGAATGCTGACCTAGAACCCAGCGCGGCACAACCAGGAAGCATGCGCCTGAGTTTGAAGTGCGCGCCAGATTGGAATCTGCCTAGCAGGGGGACATCGCACCTTGTAAGTAGGTGCACTGGGTGGTCTAATTGACGTACTCGGCCAGATCCTGACAGTACCCCCCACCAAGGCCCCCTCCCAAGGTTTCGAAGGATGAATCTTATGAAATTCTGTGACCAATCTGGGAGCATGAACGTTGCAACTAGGTTCCCAAGACCTCTCCTCTGGACCATAACCCTTCCAGTCCACTAAATAGTAGACTTTTCCTCTTCTCAATTTGGAGTCCAAGATTCGCTTAACCTCAAACTCTTCAGAACTCTGCACAATGAGTGGGGCAGGTGGTTTAACTAGTCTAAGATTTGGGGGGTTTCTTTTTATCAATGAGACGTGAAAAGTTGGGTGAATCTTCAGTGACTTAGGAAGAGCTACCCTAACACTCACTGGATTCACCATCCGAATGACTGCATAGGGACCCACAAATCTCGGTTGAAACTTTCGATTTCCCTTCAACCGCATGTGTCGAGTGGAAATCCAAACCTTTTCCCCAGGCTCAAAAATGGGACTTTCTCTTCGCTTCTTATCAGCCTGAGTCTTGTAAGCCGCTTTAGCCTTATGGAGATTAGAGGTTGCCCTCAGTAAAGATTGGCGCAATTCTTGCACCACCTCCTCAGCTGCCGGAACATCAACCTCCTCCCGTCCCACCAGCATGTTGGGATGGCGACCTGAATTCAAATAGAATGGGGAGAAACCAGTAGCTGAATGGACAGAATTGTTGTAGGAAAACTCAGCAGTACTCAACAATGTAGGCCATTCCCCTTCCTGATCCATCAGATACATCCGAAGATATTGCTCAAGGTCCTGGTTTACTCTCTCGGTCTGTCCATCCGTTTCTGGATGGTAACTGGTGGACAGACGAGAGTCAACACCCAATCCCCCGAGGAAGGACCTCCAGAATCGAGAAACAAATTGTGGACCTCGATCAGAAATGACCACCTTGGGAATCCCATGCAACCTGACTATGTGCTCAACAAACAGAGTGGCCAACTGGGGAGCAGTAGGAAGGTTTTTCAAAGGAATAAAATGGCTCATCTTGGAGAATTGGTCCACTACCACCCAAATCACAGAATATCCTTGACTAGAGGGCAAGTCTACAATGAAATCCATGGATATGGTGTGCCAGGGAGATGGGGCTACAGGTAAAGGCATAAGGAGACCCTGTGGGGATTGTCTCAAACTTTTACCCTTAACACAGGGCTCACAAGTAGCGATGTACTGTCTCACCTGAGTGTCCATGCCCGGCCAAAGGAAGGTTCTTCGAATTAACTCCAGTGTCTTCTTGGGGCCTTTATGACCTGCCAGCTGATGATCATGGAAGTGCTGAATAACTTCTCTTTGCAGTCTTTCACAGGGGACGAACATCTTTCCGAGTAAGAAGGGCTTCCCATCCTGAACTCTTCTATCTGGGCCGTCTACTTCCCAGGTTGCAAATTCAGTCTTGGCGAATTCCTCTCTAATCTGGTTCTCCAGTTTATCCTCAATTGTAATTGCCACAATCTTGTCTTCGGGAATGATGAATCCTTCCATCTTAGCTTGACTTTCTTCTCCTATACTCAGACGTGAAAGGGCGTCAGCCTTTCCATTCGCCGAACCAGGTTTGTAGGTCAGAACGAAGTCATAATCTGCAAAGAATAGTGACCACCGCAACTGTCTAGGAGTTAAGGTTCGTGCAGATTTCAAAAATTGCAGATTCCGATGATCCGTGAACACCGTGATGACATGCCTCGCTCCAAACAGATAATGCCTCCAGACCTTGAAAGCCTCTTTTACGGCCAGAAGTTCCTTGTCCGCAATTGAATAGTTTATCTCTGCAGGAGATAATTTGCGAGAATGATAAGCCACTGGGTGGAGTTGACCAGTGTCTTTCTGGCGTTGTGACAGAATTCCTCCAATTGCCAAATTCGAGGCATCGGCTTCAATAAAGAACGGTTCCTTCAAATTTGGGTGTTGCAGAACTGGTGCGGTGACAAATGCTTCTTTTAAAAGCTGAAAAGCCTCTTCCGATTCTCGTTCCCAACAGAATGGTACATTCTTTTTTAGCAGACGAGTAATAGGACTAACCTTTTCGGAAAAATTCTGAATAAATCGCCGATAAAAATTGGCGAATCCCAAAAAACTCTGAATCTCCTTCACAGATCGAGGAGCAGGCCAGGACTTAATTGCCTGAAGTTTGGATTCATCCATTGATACCCCCTCAGGAGACAGGATGAAACCCAAAAACTCCACACTTGCCGAATGAAATACACACTTTTCCAGTTTTACATACAGATGATTCTCCAACAGTCGCTCCAAAATTACTCGTACATGGTTAACATGTTCCTCTAAGCTGTTTGAAAATATAAGGATATCATCTATGTAAACCACGGCTATGCGATCCAGAAACTCACGAAGCACATCATTCACGAAATGCTGAAAGGCAGCAGGGGCGTTACATAGCCCAAAGGGCATCACTTGGTATTCGAACAGCCCCAGCCTAGTTCGGAAGGCAGTCTTCCACTCCTCACCCTCTGCCATGCGCACCAAATGATAGGCCCCCCGCAGGTCCAATTTCGTATATACACAAGCATCCTTCACCTGATCAAGGAGTTCAGAGATGAGGGGAAGAGGATAACGATTCTTTTTTGTGACCAGATTTAAGGCTCTATAATCGATGCAGGTTCTCAAGGTCCCATCCTTCTTAGGAATGAAAAATAAAGGTGATGACACAGGAGATTTGGAAGGTCGGATGAATCCGCAAGCCAAATTTTGTTCGATATAGTCTTTCAAATGAAGATTCTCTGGTTCTGACAAAGCATAGATCCGACTACATGGTAAAGAAGCTCCCGGCTCCAGTTCGATCCGACAATCGTAGTCCCGATGAGGTGGCAATTTACATGCTTCTTTTTCGTTGAAAACTTCCTTCAAATCTTGATATTCATCTGGGATGACAGGTAGTTCCAGAGCACAAACCATTTGGATTTGATTGACCAAGTTTTGCGACATCGTGGAATCTGTGGTTTCTGGAATTGCCTGAAAACAGTGCACGCCACAAAATTCTGAGTTCATCTTCACCGTGCGGCGAGACCAATCAATTTGTGGGTTATGATCGGTGAGCCAAGGCAAACCCAGGATGAGCTGAAACTGTGGTGCGTCGATTAAATTGAAGCGGATGAAACTCTGATGTTCACCTGGACCTACCACAGTTATCTCCTCAGTATCGTAAGCTATTGGCCCGGAAGACAAATTGGTGCCGTCCACTGCCCGAACTGGTTCTGGCCTTAACTTCTTTTCAAAATGGACACCAATAGATCTGGCAAATTGGATGTCACAAAAATTTCCGGTGGCCCCCGAATCCACCATCACAGAAACCTCTTCCACATGAGTCTTTCCAAATTGAATCTTACAAGACAAAATCAAATGCGGGGCTGCTGACTGCAGAGTATTGGCCAACGACTGTGATTTTGGAGTTGTCTCTTCCTTCGCTCCCACCAGTGCAACTCCGTCTACTGGTGGAGCCTGTCTTTTACCCACGAGCTATTCTTCGATTTCTTCGGACAATCTTTGACAAAGTGACCTGCTTGGCCACAATACATACACAACTTGCCCAGACGCCTCTTTTCTCTTTCTTCCTGGGTAAGAGGTCCTCGAATTGTTCCAACCTGCATGGGTTCTTCGATCGAATGACTCTGACCCTCTTGACTCTTGACTAATTCTGACCTAGCACGGTCAAAACGCGGTGGAATAGTTCGAACATCTTTCCGACGTTCATTGCGTCTTTCCGCCTGTCTCTGATCTATCTGCAAAACTAGATCAATTAGTTCCGATACCTCCGTAGGCCTCCTTGGAATCTGAGCCAATCCATCCTTCAATTCATCCTTTAAGCCTCGATAAAAGATTGCCGCTCTCTTTGCCTCGGGCCAACTAGTTTCTACGATCAATTTATTAAAGTGGGCCAGATAAGCCACTAGATCTCGATTCCCCTGCTTTAACTCTAAAAGCTCATTGTCTGTGGTTTGAGAAATGGTTCTCCGATCAAAAATGCGCAGAAATTCAGCCTTGAACTCCTCGAATTTGTACAACACAGGATCGTTGCTGGCCACCAAAGGCAATGACCAGGCTGCAGCATCGCCACTCAGGTAGGACAGCACAAACGCCACCTTAGACTGGTCCTCTTTAAACAGGATGGGCTTGCATAGGAAGTGTAAGGAGCATTGGGTCAGAAAAATCTGTGCCTTATAGGGATCACCCTGGAATCTCTCAGGAGGGGCTAAAGGGATAGTAGGAGACATGGCGTGTACAACCTGTGTGGTGAATTCTGACGAAGATGGGGGAGAGGGAGTAAAGGCTGGAGACTTGATACTACTAAAATCAGGACGTGGGCTTTCAGATAACTCCTCCAATCTCTGATGTAAATAACTAGTCTCCCGATTTGACTTTCTCACCTCCTCCCTAGTCTCACTTAACTGTTTCTGTAACCCTTCGAGTACTGAGGCCAAAGCCTTTAAATCTAATCCTTCTGCCATCTCGCTCAGTCGGAAGGCAATTTAAGGCACTTCAATCTGTCAGAAGTAGTACCTGAATTTCCTGATTCCGCGGGAGCGAGTGGCCAGGTCTTCTATGCAGAGTATCTCCCAATTCCCTAACACCCCTACACCCGGATTTCGCCGAGTCCAGGAATGGAGGGGAAAGGGGAAGTGGATAACGAACAACAAAGAGAGACTTCCACACTGGTGCCTTCTAGCGTCCTCAATGGATAGTGGACTGGTACACCTGTAACAGTTAACAGATAATTACTACAGTTCTAACAACCCTTGCCTACCTATTGCTCACTCCCCAACATCCCTTTAAGTACCTGTGGTAGTGTGGACTGAGCTACTCTCTAAATGGAGAACTGTATATGGATTTCCTCTGAAGGTGATACTCCTGTTGTCGTTTGAGTTTATGTGGTTGACAAATAAGGTGGTAAACTACAGTATATTATATGCATACAAAATACCCTAATTTACTTGTAGAGAATCTGCTCACTCTGTGGTTTTATAAAGTCTTTCTATAAGGGCATCAAGTCGAGATATAGAACTTCACTTGAAGAAAGTCTTTACGCTGTCTGGGGAGAAACCAGGCTCTGACTAAGCCTTGAGTGGAACAGTACTGGATAGCGAAGCAGAACCAATGAGGTATGAACAGTCTATGGCAAGAATTCAACTTCCTTACCGCTCTCCAGAAGAAATAGCAGGCAGAATAGTTCACCAGAAAACCGCCTTTGAAATCTCCTCAGCAATGCAGGAATAGCGGAAAACAGCTGAATCAAGGCTGGGGGTGAAAGCGGGAAAACTAGACTGAGGAACGGAGTGTCGATGGTCCGCTAAAACAGACTCCACAGGAATGCGGAAACCAGGGAATGGTGAGGTAAGCAGGCGGGGATTCGGAAACAGAATACCTGCAAACCCCTGCCAAACTACTGGGAAATGCCCCGTGGGAACCTGACAGCAAACGGGACACAAACAGGAACAGAATAGTTGGAGCACGGAACGATGCAACCAACCGCCAGGAAATTTCAGTTGAAGTGCGCCTGATAGAACGCACTAGAACATGAAATGGCGGACGTCTCAAACACTAGAATGCTGACCTAGAACCCAGCGCGGCACAACCAGGAAGCATGCGCCTGAGTTTGAAGTGCGCGCCAGATTGGAATCTGCCTAGCAGGGGGACATCGCACCTTGTAAGTAGGTGCACTGGGTGGTCTAACTGACGTACTCGGCCAGATCCTGACAGTACATCAGTAAAGTGGCGCCATTTTCTTTGCGAGTATTTCTTCATTTCTGCCATCCACCCTTGCCAACCACGTTTTTTTTTCTTCCTGTCAAGCGCAATACAGTTTTTACCAACGTCCTCGTTCTCCTTAAGTACTTCAAATTCCTCACTCTGCCAACATGAAGAGTTTTCCAAGTTGCGTCTTGCAACTTATTGAGGTCTTCTACATTTTTATTCCGCCATAACTTTCACTGCTGAAGAATTTTCAACTTTGCGACCTGCATTTCAGTGCACTCTTCGATCTTTTTGACGATTAGTGGTACTATCATCTGTTGTCTGAAAGTTTATTTGACCGGGACTTTTCTTCAAGGACAGATTTAGTTCAAGAGTGCCACCTAGTGGTTCCAGCACCATCGCGCTTGAACATTCTATATTGTTAAAATACAATTGAACACCTTAACAACTCTTCATGTTTTCCTACTTAGTGAATGTGCCCTTCCTCATTAAGATGGCATGAAATTGCGTGAGTACTTTATTTCTTTCTACATTCCTGATGAGAACCGTGATTACTTTTCTTATTTTATTTCTTTGTTTTTACTTCTTCACTGGAGTTTGCTTCTACTATATGTATTTATCTAATGTTCTGCACAATTCTTGAATGTGTTTGTAGCTTGTACTGCATTTTATTTCTCTTTATTCATATAATAATTTCGATGACATTTTCAACTTTGCATAATGTAATTCTGTTTGCTTATGGTTATGTCTGATATGACTTTTCATATTTATTTCAAACAGCTTTTCACAGTTTCTTCGTATTTTTGTAATACATTCAATTTACTATGTTCGTTTGACTGCAGAATTTTTGCACCTTCGCTTAAGTTCTTGCTCTGTGTATTTCCTTTCCTTCTTTCATCCTTTTTTATCTTTCTTCTTTCTTCCTGGCTTAGTTCTTGTCCTTCTCAGTGCACCCTAGCAGTGTTCCTTTCATGTTTTCTATTTTTTGTTCATGTGTTGTATACATGTTCCACCTTATGCTTTTATTGTTATCTCCTATTCTCATACTTGATGTTCTTTTCTTGTTGTTCTTTCTTTTGGCGTTTTTCTTATTCTTCTCTACTGTCTCTTCTTCTTACTGCATTGTTTAAGCCTTAGGTTTTTGTTGTAATTGTAAAAGAGGAAGATGTGTTGTGACTGCACTTCATACTTCCTTCCCATAGTCTCCAGCCAAGCCCTGTAGAATGTTGACATCATGATGATGTAATAGAATGCTACCGAGCTCTAGGATTTCAGTTGAAAGTGAGGGCTGAGCTGGTACCATCCTGCTCCTGATGGGGTTTCTATTTCCTTTATTTTTACTTAATGAATGTACTACTATCTTGTACATTCTTACTTTAAATACATATTCTTCATCAACTACCTGGATTCCTGATCATCCTTCACTACAACAGGTTCTCACATTAATAGCAGCCAGCCAACGTCCACTGCACAAGGTTCAATCCTCACTGCGTTGTGTAAGGGTTTTTTCCTTTTTGGAGTCCTACATTGACACCGGGAGACAAAAAGAGAGAAACGCCTATTTAAGACGCTCAGGTTTTAAAAAAACAAAAAAATAAAGAGGAGGCTGAGCCAGAGTATTTCTACAGACTACTCTACCTTTTATTGATTGGACTGCCCCTGGACGTGGAGGGGGAGTTTATTATTGCGTTTTGGCTTGTGTCATATTTCCTAAAAGGAGAAGAAAATAGTCATGTTTATCCTGCACTGGATTCATGTTTTCACTTATGCCGAAGGACTAGCACTATTACAACAGATTGAACTTCAATTGAAACGAGGGCCCTCTGTCTAAGCGCCGGATTCTCTATCGCATATGGTCCGTTATCTTGTGCTCTTGCACTTCCGATCTCTCCCTAAGCACGTACCTTTAGAAGCGAGTCCCTCCGCTGTATATATCTTTGTGGATCACCGGGAGGTTTGGGGCTCGCTTAAGGTGGAAGCAGATACATATAAAACGTGAACGCTGAGCTTTTACGTGTGCGCACTGCACCTTTGGCAATGTAGTCGTCTACTCCTTAAGTTGCGCCCCTAGAGACTTCTTCATGAAAATGCACTTCTCCCTTTCTGAAACGGGAGACATCAGTTCAACCAATATATGGGGCCTGTTCACAGGCGGCTTCCCCCGGGTCAAAGCTACTATACATATCTATACTACACATCTGCCTGCCCCATTGCCATTGAGGGCAGTATGAATATAAATCCAATCTTATGTCGAAATTATGGCAGTCCTCTGTATGAATAAATCATTAGGTGATGCCTTGACCAGAGTGAGTGGAGTATTTTCAGAGTGGCATGACTGCTCTCCTCTCTATTTGCGGTGAGACACACTTGGCCTTGGATTGCATGAATTTTGCGGTGAAGTGGCTAGTCCCTTTAGTGTATATTTATGAGAATCCTCATGCTGGGCCTCACAGCAAGTTATCTTGCTGTGCTGCACGGGGTGACAAGGAAATGGCAGGATTGCACTGTATTTAAAATAATACGACACACTCCTGCCTTTTTCTTTGCGCTGGCACCGTTTTGGCTGCCTCCTGCCAAACCAGGCACCCATGAACCATGGTGCAAGGGTGCCTGCGTTGCATTCAGGATTGTTTTTGTGCTGGAAGGGGCACCTTCCTGCACAAAAACAATAATGAGAGGCATATTCCTCTACCTATGTGTGGTGCAGAATGCAGCAAAAATGGAAAGGAAGTAACAAGGAGAAATAAGGATATTTGTCTCCATTTCTCCTCTCCGGGGAAGGCGTAACTTTTTGGCGCATTTCCAGGTTCACCACTTTTGGTAAATTGGGACAAGCGTCAAAACAATGGGAGTTGGATGGGAACACCCATGCAACATGAATGAAATCCTTCTCTAGTGCAGAGTAAGGCAACACAACGATTTGTGCTGCATTGCTTTAATTAACATTTATAAAGCCACTCAGGGCCACACAAAGTGTCCTTGTGTGCCTGCATAAATCTAATTTTTCAATTGCATCGCGCATATAACACGTTGCTTGGTGCAAGTGTGATACAACTGGAGTCAGAATATGGCCCTCTGTAGTGTGTACAAACTCCCTCTTCACAATAAAAGTATAAATTACTGTCTTTATTTGGGGAAGTCTTAATACTTTACTGATTAGCAACTATTAGGGCCACCATAATAGTTGCAATGAACTTTAGAAAATTTGAAACCTCAGTGACTCATTTAGAGTTTGGCGGATGAGGGACATTCACCAAAAAGTGGCAGAAGGCCAGTTTGAATCATTTAGGGTGTATAGGATCTGCAAACTCAAAAAATCCATCAATCTTTAACTTTTAAATGAGCTTGAGAAATCTCAATCTCTACAGAACACTGCCTTTCAAAATATGTGTGCTTTCTCATTATAATATGAAGAAAGGATTTTTTCGGCAATATAGGGCCATGTAATTGTGATCCTAAAACCAAAAAAATAGTGTGGAATTATAAATCTGTTGGTAAATTGTTCAAAATGAGATGATGTTACAATTAATGCAGTGCAAAATAGTGATTGTTTTCAGTTCAATAAAAACCACAAGCGAATGCCTACTGTTTGTTTACCAAAAGACTTGAAATAACTCCCACGTTTTGATGTAAAAAAACTTTGTCCATCCTCCCAGAGTCTATTTTCGCACATTTTCTTCTTCAAACTATTAAAAAAAAAAATCCATTTCCATGAAGCTTAGTACACATTCTTCCCAGAATTTCCTCAAGTTTTACAACACATAGCCCTGGTGTGGGCGAAAGGCATGATTTTGAAAATGTAGCCTCCTCACATAGGCCAAAGAGCATGTGCTCAAAATGCCAAATATGTTCTCTCTCAAACGTTTTGTAATCTTCACCAATATTATGATTAATACAAGCAATTTATTCAGTTCCTTTAAAAAGAGTGTTCACGCTAAAAAGGGAACTATTTAATTTCTTTCACAATAAAAAAAAGGTCCTTGACATCAGTCCAGTTTCAAAGTCTCAAAGAAAACGATTTTAAAGTTAAAATAAGCATGTATAAGTTCAGACTTGGTGCCTATTTCATAAGTCAGCAGAAAAGTCCCTTGGAGTTCCGCTTTACTTCACAAAATAGTACCGTACCCCTAGATGAAATAGGGTACTGGGTGATGCTGCAGGAGGGTAACCTGTGTCTGCAGTGTGTAAACGCAGCGCTGACTTATGAAATAGGCACCAAGTCTGAACTCATATATGCTTATTTTGTTCTACTGTTTATTGAACTTGGGGCCAGATGTAGGTAAATCAGAAAAATGGATTTCATAATAGCGAATTTTACCGATTCGCTATTAAGAATTCGGTATTTCCTAGGTAGGTAAAGATTCGGTAAAAAAATACTGAATCCTTAATATTCCTTATTACCGAATCGGTAATTGAGAATCGGTAATAAGGAATACCTACCCATTCATTTCTATGGGCTTGGAGGCCCATAGGAATGAATGTGAAGACATTCAGTATTAGCGATTCGGTATTACCGAATCGGTAATCCCGGGAGGTATTTCAAGGGTGCCAGGGTGTCCAAAGGACACCCTGTTGCACCCCTGAAATGTGCATGTGTGCACATGTGGCGCACATACATGCCCTAGGGGCCTGGTTCCTGCGACAACTGTTCTCTTTCTTTTGAAGTCCAGCCTATCTCCCCAGCCCCCTACTGCTCCCTGGCTTCTCCAGGAAGCATATCTCCTCCCACCAAATGGCTGTATCGCTTCAGCCATAGGCCTCTTTACACCTACTCAAAGACTGACCAATCAGAAGATACTGCTACAGTTCTGCTTTAGGTAACTTCAGGATAATAAGTGTTAAAACGACTTTCCTATAATAGTTAGATTACATCCAACATTGGCAAGCTGTTTGATTTAAAATTACCATTACTTTGATACTTTGAATAAGATTGCTAGTTAGCTCCCAAGCAAAGATAGACTTCATTAAGTTTAACAAAGCTTTCCCATGTTAGCCTATTGGGCTAGCAGCACTAGCATAGGGAAAAACAACTTTGGCTGTTTTTTCTTACCAGTAGGAGCAGCCTGTGCAGGTAGGAGTGGTGTGGCAGGTAGATGGGGGAGTCAAGAGACTACTACAAGGGAAAATTAAATGAAAACAACGGAAACCACATTACGTGTGCTCGTCGCACCGGCGACGCGCCAACGTAAGTAAAGCGTTTTTCTTTTTTTAAATATAATTTTCCTCGTCGTCATCTGTTGAGACACCTCCCTCCCCCCACCGCTCTTACCTGCAAGGGTCTCTCCTGCTTACGAGGGCATTCAAATCATGTTTTATAGTCTCCCTGCTTTCAAAATTTTGTTTCTCCTCCTTGCTCCATCAATACCACACACCAGAGCAGACTGTAAAAGGAATACAGGTGAGGTGCTCTTTAAATAAGATGGCTGTGCCCCCACCTTTCTTTCTAATTCCGTCCAAGTTTAATATTTTATAGCCAAGTGGTAGGGCAGAGATGATATCAGAAGTATTGTTATCACCTAACCGTGTTTTGGTGACAAATGCCAGGTCTGGGCTTAAGTCATCTAGTGTTTCCCAGATTTCAATGCTGTGTTTGGGAAATAATCTGGAGTTAAAATAGATACAGTCCAGTTGCAGAGTTTTGAAATTGAGATTTAAATTTTTTGCTGAGTGTTGAAAGTAAGTGTCTTGGATTCCCCATACGCAATGATAGCATGAGAATGCGCCTTCCAGCACAATAGGAGATGCTTTGACACACTGCGTGTTTTTTTGTTTTGTTCATCAGCTATGTCCAAAAGCCTGTTCCTTGAATATGTAAGAGGTGTGGTATTTTTTGGCATTGAAGGACCAGGGTTTCTGGCCCCAGGGCCCGGTCGGGCACAGATGGGCGCAAACGGGCTTGCCTTTGCGCGCCCATGAGGAATCAAGTTTAAATACCCTCGAGGATTCATCAGGAACCGTTTATCTGCCAAACGATTGGGATGATTCTCACCATACCAGATATTAATATCCTGATGTGGGAGACTTCAACCTAGTACCAGATCCCTCATTGGATAGCACCCCAAAGATGGCCGGCCCGGCGAGAGCTTTTACTCCGGTGGCTTACAGATGCAGGGTTGGTTGATGCCTGGAGGGCGCTACACCCCTCTATAAGGTCATACTCATACTTCTCAGCTGTGCACCAGTCTTACGTCAGAATAAACTTTTTTTATTCTCTGCCTCCAAACTCCCAATGGTTAAGCAGAGGGACATTGAGGTTGCTTTCATCTCAGACCACTCCCCATCTTACTCATGCTGCACATTTCCAATAATAGCCAGGCCTCCAGGATGTGGTGCCTCAACCCTATGTTGCTTTCAGTAACTCTCCCCAGTCGGTTCAGACGCCGACGTCGAAGTACCGACGGATAGAGCGGTGCTTCACTCTACTCCTAAGCCACTGCCAGGTGGGGTGAGGCCTTCATTTCTTACAAGTTATGTGAACGACATAACCTGTAAGGAACAAGACAAGACCTTTTCACCTAGAAATTACAGGTGATCTCTGTACTTGTCTTTGAATCTTGTTTCGTCACTAATCAATACACTTCCACATTTATAGTTTTGCAGTAGCGGTCAATTTGTTGTAAGATCCTGAAGAAAGCAAGGACATAGTTGTCCACCAATTGCTGAAACATGTAGACCTAGTTCCATTTCTAGACAGCATATATTTCCAAACTGTCTTCACAAATTTTTTAACATTGGTGGAGTGAGTATCACTTGAATAAATTTTGTTCTGTACTCCCTCATCCAAATTTTAAAGACACACTTTACTTTTTATTTTTTCACTTTTAGCACTGCACTGCATCAGTCACCGTATACTATTCCACTCATTTATCTTGAGACGTGGCATACCATACTACCGGTTTTCTCAATCAAGAAGATCTATCTACATCTTGATCTTCTTCTCTCTAAGAATAACCCACTTGGGTAGGCAATGGAAGAAACCCAAATGATGAAGGGCGGTTCCGAGTGGTGAATGATGGGTATCTTTGACCATCCCTCAGGTTGTCATAGAATACTTTTTCATTTAAGGTCCATTGCGAATTTATTTGTTGTCTAGTTTTTCACACACACCACGAATCAATTATTTTTCCTTTTGAGACCCTCTGGTATTTTGTTGTTGTTATGTATTCGTTGGGGATGTACATAGAGCCTGGTCTATAAATATTCCCTTGGGTCCCACCTTATCGTCATGTTGTTGTTGCTTTCAGTAACTCTGCCATAAAAGGAGTAATCTTGGACTACCTCTCTACTAATGATACAGCACATATATCAATCTCAACACTGTGGGATGCCCTTAAAGCAGTAGTGAGGGGAACCTCTATAGTTATAGCGGCACGGCTCAATGGGGAGCTATTGCCAGAAAACAGCTTAGGGCCCTGGACATGGACGCAGCAGAATACGCCCTACTCCACACAAAGCAGAAATACTACTCTGAGGGCAACAAAACTGGTAGGCTTCTTGCTCACAGGTTACACACTCAGATACAAGCGCACCTCATACACACTTTAGTAGATCAAAACCAACACCCCTTGCCACACGGCGCGGAGATTGTTCGGTTCTAAGCTCAATTATATAGGGCAGAGCCCCTGCTGTCCATACACTGTGCCATATAAAAGGAACAGGTCTCCTTAACAAAACTGTCAGAACCCGTAGTAGTGCCTCTAGAGTCAGACATAACTACACCAAGTGGATAAGGCACCTGGGCAGGACGGGTTTATAGCCGCCTTTTAAAAAAGGCAATTCCTTTAGCTCCTCGGGCGCTCTCACAGAGACCATGAGAACGGCCATTATAACGGTCCTACCAAAACTGGGCAAGGATCCTTTGCAATGTGCCTTTTACCACCCCATATCCTTGCTCAATGTGGATGCAAAAATATTTACTAGGATTCTCGCCAGCAGACTGGGACAGTATATGCCTGGTCTGGTCGACCCAGACCAATCAGGCTTTATTCCTGGACGCACATACAGGGACAACACAAAGCGCCTATTTCACCTAATTAACAAAACTAACCACTGACAGACACCCACACTGCTTCTATCAATAGACGCTAAAAAATGCATTTGACTGGGTGCTTTGGCCCTTCTTGCAGATGTTGTTGGAGATCGTCGGCCTGGGCTCCCGCTTTCGCCAATGGATCTGGGCCAGTTATGTAGAAACCCGAGGGCCCTAGTTTGGGTTAATAACTCATTATATGGAGATTGTAGCAGAATGCATTCTGGGACACCCACTATATTTGAAGGGGTTTGGATGTGTGGTCAAGCACACAAGGTAGCATTATACGCGGATGATGTGCTGCTCACCATCACCAAACCACGCCAGTTGCTGCCCCATTGTTGGAGGAACTTGCAGCAATCGGGGAGGCATCAAGGTTCAAGATGAATGCCACTAAATCCCAAGCCCGTAACCTCACCATCGCACAAGATGAGCAACCACACCTAGCTAAAATATTCCCTTTCACATGGGCAACACATGGAATCTCATACTTAGGTATTCAACTATTCCCCACTATTGACAGATCCCTGTCACATAATTATTCATCCCTGTGGCCATGGTGCACTCTCTTATCCAGTCCTGGAATGGCTAGGGTGCATGCATATCTCCCGATAGCTAAGGGTGGTTTGGGTAACCCCCCACCTAGTATGTTATCACCAGACATCCCAGCTGCGATTCCTAGTTGAGTGGCAACGTCCACTTACGGAGAAACAATTGTGCTTCCTGGACCAGGCAGTAGCCAGCATTCATATATGGAAGATACCTTGGTTCCTATGTAAGAATTGTCCCCCGTGAGTGTACATTTCCCCGGTGGTCACGCCCACAGTCGGGGCCAGGGACAGACTGAGTGCCTCTTAGTGCCTCTCCACCCCGATCTCCCCGCTAACCCCAATTATGGAAAATGCAGACTTTCCACCGGCAATGCACGGCGCAACATACTCCCGGTGGCAGCAGGCCAATTGCAAACGCATTGAAAATCCCTTTGATTAATGGGGCCTATTGGATTTCCCTAGGATCAAGCAGGACTCCGGACTCCCAGACTCTGAACAATGACGGTACGCAGCAGTCGACCACTGGGTAACCCAGCCTTCAGTGCAATCCCATGCAGGCAGGCCACTTACTTCATTCGAGTGCTGGCTCCTGTCATGGAGAGATGGCAGACGCCTGAGATCAGATATGTATACCTTTCTGAAAACCTTGGCTAATCCCCTGCTCTCACAGCCACCACAAGGTGGGAGACAAAGTGTGAATACAGGTTCACAGATAAGGAATGGATGGACATCCTGCACCGGGCTTGCACATCGGCCTGCACCACCGCTGGGAGGGAGACATTCCTTAAACTAGTGGACTATTGTACTACACACCATCCCTTCTGGCTAAGTGGAGAAAGGGAGAGGACGATAAGTGCTGGCGCCATTGCAGACACTCTGGCTAACTCTCCCACTTGCTGTGGCATCGCCGCAGACTGGTCCACTACTGGTCAGAGGTGCTCGCAGATGTTGACCAAATGTTCGATACCAAGCAACCCCGCTTCCCTAGCTATATCTTATCGGGGCTATCCAACGCATTAACATACCCATGACCTTCAACCAGGGGAGGGCTATTACCCTGGCGCTATGTGCAGTGAAGCTAGTCCTGCTATCAAGATGGGGAACTGATGCTACACCCACACACATAGAATGGATACACAAACTCTGGGACTTGCTAACTATGAAAAAGCTCACAGCGGTAGTAAATCAATCCTTATCTAAGCTCGAGAAAACGTGGGGTCTCTGCTTGAAATACTTATCCAACACCTTTCGGGAACTCACCTGTCCAATATACCTACAAGTCATGCGTCTCACAGCTGGTTGACAACCTCACTCCTAAACAGTTGTGCGGTGGTAGTCGGGACAGCGTTTACACCACTTTACTACACACAGGCATGGCATGTTTTGTTTATTGAAGTTTAATTGGTAACCTTATGTTAATAAATACTATGCTATTCCCCTCCCTATTCCCTTTTCCCCCACTGCCCCCGTTTTTTTCTTCTCCAGCCATTTGATGTAGACGAATTATTCTGTACACTTCTCGCTAAAACAATTAAGTATGAGCGAAATTTGCGAATTCGCAGTCCGTGAATTCGCGCAAAATCGAATTTGCGATCCGCAAAATTCACAAATTCATGTGAATTTGCGGATTTGTTTGCGAGTTCGCTGAGTTTTTTACGTATTCGCGGGCCGCTTGCAGCGCACCGACCGCGAAGCTACCCATGCGGTCGTACATGGGCGCGGCCATCTTGTGTGCGTTGCGTATTTCCATTTCCGGGCGCTATTGGCAATCTCGCGTTGTGTGCGGCGCACTATTATGAGTTTGCGTGTGTTTGTGCATGCTCGCGGGGGAAATATCGCGTGAACGTACCCACGCGGTCCTCAATGGGCACAGCCATCTTGTTTTTCATTCATTGGTATGGTTCTGGGCATGCTTTTCCTATCCTCTCCTAATCTCTCCAATCCTTTGTTTCTTTGAATTTTTTTTTAATCTTTTTTACTCATTATCTATCCCTCTATTTTTCTACATCTATATTTTGTGTTTTTTTCAACTTTTCTTTACTTTTAAATCTACTTTTTTAAACTCTTTTCTTTTCTTTACTTTTTCCCTATTCTTTTCTAATTTTTTTTCTTCAGCCGTCCAGACCATGCCAAAGGGAGCCGGGAAGAGCAAGGGGAAGGGTACCGCACCCCGCACCCGGCTCCCATGCGGGTGATTGAGGGGGGAGCAAGTCGTGGCCCGGGAGATCTTTAGCGTGGAGGAGGTGGCCGCACTGATTTTTTATGTCCACCGCCACCTCCCCAAGACCATCGCGGCAGGCGGCAGGATCGCTGGTGGGTACGGGCTCCGGGAGCGTCGGCAGCTGTGGGGGAAGGTGTGCCAGGCCATGTATCGCAGTCTTGGGTCCGGCGCACCTACAGCCAGGCCACGCACCGGTGGTCCGATATCCTGGACCGTGAACGCGACCTGCTCGACCTGCTAGGCGTCGAGATCCCTGGGCTTGGTGAGTAGTAGTGGCTATTTAATCACTACTCTGTTTTCTCCTGCTCTATGTTATCATATTGCAAATGTTTGTATTTTCCGAAGAGCAATAATTCTGCCAATTACATTGTAGGTAAATTATGTTTCAAAATCTTCTGTGATTGCATTGCAGGTGCACTGCTCGCCTGCTCAGTGGCGGTGGTACTATGCTTACTTGTTTTCGATTTTGTGCTCATTTCATTGGCCTGAGTGATTATGTATGAGTGTACTTTACAGAACTGCGTAATGCTAGACACTGAGGGTCAGATTTACAATTACTGGCGCATCCCTGCAAATTAGCAGGCATGCGCCAGTAATTGTGCGCCACGCCTCCACCACCCTCACCAAGACCATCGCGGCAGGCGGCAGGATCGCTGGTGGGTACGGGCTCCAGGAGCGTCGGCAGCTGTGGGGGAAGGTGTGCCGGGCCATGTATCGGCAGTCTCGGGTCCGGCGCACCTAAAGCCATACCACGCACTGGTGGTCCGATATCCTGGACCGTGAACACGACCTGCTCAACCTGCTAGGCATCGAGATGCCTGGGCTTGGTGAGTAGTAGTGGCTATTTAATCACTACTCTGTTTTCTCCTGCTCTATGTTATCATATTGCAAATGTTTGTATTTTCCGAAGAGCAATAATGCTGCCGATTACATTGTAGGTAAATTATGTTTCAAAATCTTCTGTGATTGCATTGCAGGTGCACTGCTCGCCTGCTCAGTGGCGGTGGTACTATGCTTACTTGTTTTCGATTTTGTGCTCATTTCATTGGCCTGCGTGATTATGTATGAGTGTACTTTACAGAACTGCGTAATGCTAGACACTGAGGGGCAGATTTACAATTACTGGCCCATCCCTGCAAATTAGCAGGGATGCGCCAGTAATTGTGCGCCACGCCTCCACCACCCTCCCCAAGACCATCGCGGCAGGCGGCAGGATCGCTGGTGGGTACGGGCTCCGGGAGCGTCGGCAGCTGTGGGGGAAGTTGTGCCGGGCCATGTATCAGCAGTCTCGGGTCCGGCGCACCTACAGCCAGGCCACGCACTGGTGGTCCGTATCCTGGACCGTGAACACGACCTACTCGACCTGCTAGGCGCCGAGATCCCTGGGCTTGGTGAGTAGTAGTAGCTATTTAATCACTACTCTGTTTTCTCCTGCTCTATGTTATCATATTGCAAATGTTTGTATTTTCCGAAGAGCAATAATGCTGCCGATTACATTGTAGGTAAATTATGTTTCAAATTCTTCTATGATTGCATTGCAGGTGCACTGCTCGCCTGCTCAGTGGCGGTGGTACTATGCTTACTTGTTTTCGATTTTGTGCTCATTTCATTGGCCTGAGTGATTATGTATGAGTGTACTTTACAGAACTGCGTAATGCTAGACACTGAGGGGCAGATTTACAATTACTGGCGCATCCCTGCAAATTTACAATGCGGCGCACCATGGGGTAAAAACAACACAGATGCGTAACGCATCTGTGCCATAAAGGCGGCGCATTGCTGGAGTTGCGTCTTAAGCACGACACAGCTCCAGCAATGCTCTGGGGTGCCCTATCTCCCGAATGCTGCGTCAAGCCGAACGTCTGCTTCAAGCAGGCGCAGGGTTTTGATGCAGCATTGGCCTAAAAGTGACTGAGTGAAATCTTGTAGTTTTCACTCAGCCACTTTTAGAAGGCGTTCCTGCGCAAGAACGCCCTCCCTTGCGCCGGATTGACCCCTGATGGCGCAGGGCTTTACAACATGATGCATCTCCCAGATGCGTCACGTTGTTAATATACCCCGCACCATGGCGCCTCTTTTGTGCTGCCGCTGTGTCACAAAAGTCACGCAACGACGGAGCAAAAGAGCCGCAAGGGGCTTGTAAATCTGCCCCTAGAGACTCCAGTCCAGTCTTTCCTTTGTACTCCTGACACTAAGAAGAGATAGTGTTGGTGGATTGATAGTTTGAGTATATTATGACTGGTTATTTAGAAGGAAACTTTTTAGTGTTCATCTACTCACTGATCTGCAATCACGATGGACTGTGTCTGTTACTTCGCGTGCTGCGCAGTGCTGCCTGCCAGTCCTAGTCGAACCTTTTTGTAGATGGTTTAGTGAGTTACATAACTTTCCAAGTAGACGGTCTGCGAATCCAGCAATACCAATATCCTAGTAGACCACATCAGATAGGTCAATAAAATTAGTGCAATTGTTGTATATTTCCCAGAAATAATTTGTTATTATTTTTTTGAAATGTTTGGTTTGGTTGACAACAATCATCCAGGTTTGTGTCTTTCTTTCATGTTGTACATCAGCACCCCCGAGGGGCAAGGGGACACAGGAGGAGGTAGCGGCACCGGAGGAGAAGGGACAAGATCAGGAAGACCAGGATCGGTCCGGCGAGATCTCCTCTGCTGGCCCCAGTAAGTTTTCCTGTTAATATTAATAATTATTAAAAGTAAAAACATTTATTAAAATCAAGTTCATCATACAACATAAACGGTGGATTGAAAAATGAAAAGTGCTTAGTGATTTCACACATTAATTGTGGGCGAGCCCTCACCAGGTTGGAACTTCAAGTCTTCTTTGTGGTGCTGAATCGTTGCTGACTCCGTCCAAGTGATGATGATCTGATCCTGCTCTTGTTCTCAGAAGGGAAGCTTATGTCTGTTATGAGAAAAATGGTGCGTGTTAAAAAGCAAGCATTAATCAGCTGTGCCAAAAACACCCTTTCCTGAAAAAAGGGCAATTTGTAGTTTAGACTAGAGAGTCACAAATTATCAAATTTGTTTGTGTAGTCGTAGTAAAATATTTTCATTCCTAGACAAAAAAAAGTGGGGAGTGGTGTATATGGCATCTAAGAATCTGAAATGTATTTTCTAGTCGGAACATCGGCACAGCCATCCACCGGTGGCGGGGCCAGCGCGGAGGTGAGCACGCCTGGGGCGGAGGTGGTGCAACAGCCAGCGGGAACTGCTGTGGTGGATGCCACGGGAGTGGCGGGCAGTGGTAAGCTATTATATTCCTTACTTATTGAGATTGCAGACTGCAGAGTGAGCTCTCTGCACGGGTGTATATGTTGTACAGTACAAGAATACTTTACTGTTAAGAAGACTTACAAATTTAGAACTAAGTTTTTATCAACCAGGTAGTAGCCTCCTCTAAATTGACTTCAACTCATCTGTGAAAGTTTTATGGAGAACCCAAGTCAGATCAGAGATGAACTTGATGGATTGGATGAACGAAAAGGGAAAGAAGGGTGTAAGTAAGTGTGGAAGGACGAGCGAGTTACAAGTAACGATGACTGGCAAAGAATGATATATGTTTTTGAATGCTGTCCGAGGTGGCTGGGAGAATGATGCATGGCCGGTTGAAGGATGAAGCAAGGATGGGTGGAAGGAATAAAGGGAAGGGAAGAGGACTGCCTGGGTGGGTGAAACTGAAACTGTATGTGTGCGCAATATATCCTTTGGTTCAAATTCAAATGCAAGTCAAGCACGGATGCATGGCTTGCGGTTTCCAAAATAAAATTAAAATGTTGTTTTTCCGTGAGAAAAACGAAGGTTTGTCCAGTTGAGACATTAAGAAGAATGATTGACATTTTCTTTGAATGGATGGATGGCTTTTCATGGTACAATCTGACTCATAGATAGCATATGTGTATGTAGACAGAGTAGACGGTCACTGGATGAAGTACTGTGTTACTTTGAATTGCATGTAACACCGCACCCGCACGTCCGCTCCAGTGTAGCAAAGGCAAGGAAAAGAAGTTGTAATTTGTCTGAATCCTACCATGAATAGTAGCTGTAGTTTGTATTGCATTTTTGTTTTAAAAGACAAAGGTCCTTAGCTTATCAAAATCAAAAAGATAAATGAAATATAGGCCATAATAGGAAACTATATTTGTCCACTGTCCAGCCGGACAGGGTATTTATTTAAATAAACGCAATGAAGAACAGTTGAATAAATGGTTTTTCAGGCACAATCCTGTACCTTATTCAGGAAAAACAAACAACATATAGGGAAGAAGAATTTCACAGGCAAAAGAGAGCAAAGCTGGCCACTTTTGAATCAATATTAGATTGAAGTTTTTGCCAGGAAGTGCCAAGCACAACTGAAATACAACACAATGGCTAGGTTGTGAGCGCACTACATGAAGTCGACGTTTCGATCCCCTTTTGCTCTAATTACATGGGATCATCATCAGGACTAAATATTGACAACATTTGCCTGCCTGTAATTATGATACAACCACCCAATTCTGGGCTTCTTATATCGAGTGCGGGTGGCGTTCCCACACACTCGAGTTAGTATAAAACCTGTTTTCAATTTAATATCTGAGTATCAGGGTCCTGTGGTCTGCGCAGTAGATTTCGGACTGCAGGGTCCTATTAAGTGCCACCGGATGTTTTCTGGTGCAAAATTCTTCCGTCCGAAGTAGTATTAGTTGGGCTGCCGGGTTAGGGTCCAGTGACTGCAATCATGGCCATGGACGGATAGGACATCGCTCCACCGCCGCCAGAACACCTACTGCAGCAGAGTCATTGTACTCACACAGATACAGCGCTGGCTTGGACCCTAACACGGCAGCCCAACTAATACTACTTCGGACAGAAGAATTTTGCACCAGAAAACTTCCGGTAGGCAAATGTTGTCAATCTTTAGTGCTTGTCACTTCCTGGCAAAAACTTCAATCTAATATTGATTCAAAAGTGGCCAGCTTTGCTCTCTTTTGCCTGTGAAATTCTTCTTCCCTATATGTTGTTTTTTTTTCCTGAGTAAGGTACAGGATTGTGCCTGAAAAACCATTTATTCAACTGTTCTTCATTGCGTTTATTTAAATAAATAGCCTGTCCGGCTGGACAGTGGACACATATAGTTTCCTATTATGGCCTATATTTCATTTATCTTTTTGATTTTGATAAGCTAAGGACCTTTGTCTTTTAAAACATAACTTCCCACGGTCCTAAGCCAACTGTTTGGGTTCCCTTGTTAAAAAAAAAAAGTAGTTTGTATTGCAAGCACAGCATATATCCGGCGATTACGGGGGCCACTCACTACCTCTGTTAATAATTTTAGTACAACTCTGTCATTCATGTGTGGCCTATCAGTGTTCACTCAATAAAAAACAAAGCACCTAAAGGTCTCCCATATGTAAGCAAATATCCTGTGAAGGGATAGACAATCATATTATTTGTCTTCGTCATTTTCTTTTTCTAGTAGTCATTGGCACTGTAGTGTGATAGTTAAATTCATTAAGCAGTATCCCTTGTAATAGAGTATTCTCAGTGCCACCCGTAATAGAAAAGTAAGAGCTTCACCACCTGCATCTACTGCACTGGTACAGTAACGCAAGTCTGTGTCATCATGGCTTGCGTCTGTTTTTCTCGGGTGCAAGTTGACTGCGCTGGCATTATGCCGGCTTCCAGAAGTTTACGTACCAATTTCGCTAAACAAGAGAGAAGAAGAATAAGACTGGTGTACTGTCATAGTCGAATGCAGTGAGTCCATATAGTGCTCGTAGAATTGATTCCTGAAACTCCCACTAATGTTAGAGCAGAGGCTGACGAAGTGGGAGGTTAGATAGATACAGGCCACAAATGTTATGTACTGTGCTTGCAAGTTGCTAGTTCTACTGTGACACAACTTTCTGCTGAATTATTTTGTGTTAATCTTAAAGAGCATTGGTTACAGTATGTTTTTCTTTCTTCATATAGATGCTCCTTCCAAACTGACTCGGAAGGAGCTGGCTAGACCGGCCAGGCAAAGGAAGCTGGAGGCGATTGTCGCCAAATATCGGCAGCTGGTGGCCCAGGAGGAGGAGGACACGCAGTCGCAGTCCACAACAACATCCACCACAACAGCTGCATCCTCCTCCGCGCTCCCTGGGTCAGCCAGTCAGCGCAAGCCTTCAGTGGTATGGACCCGTGGTACCGCAGCCACCCGCCACCGCCAGGCAGCCAAAAAATCAGCTGCCCCCCACAGCAGGTGCAAGGCCCGCATCCACCGCCTAACCCTCAGGGTGTCCAACCTTAAGCAGGGGATGGAGAGAATGAAGAGCCTGCTCAAGAACCTCCGCAAGGAGCAACGGGCCAACTTGGCCAAAGGACACCGCCCGCGGCAGTAGAGGAGGAAAGACTGCCCCTTGCCCCTTTTTTAAAGACTTTTGGGGGGTGGGAATTGGGAGTTGGGTTTTTTCTTGGACTATGGGGACTTTTTTACGGACATTCTTTGGGGTTAGGGAGGGGGGTAGGTCGGGTCTTGCGGGATAGTTTATTTTTGTTAGGGATTTAAATAATTATTTACTTGCAACTTAAACATTGCATACGCTTTTTTTTACTGTTTTGCGGGGGGGGGGGTTACATGTTCGTTTGTTTTCCTGAAACTTAACTGGCTGCTTGATTCAAATTGTCTAATTATTCGCCCAAATGTTTACAAAAGTAAGTGCCACTCACAGAGTTAGTGAATTCAATTGTCCTACTACTTTAGTAATACTACCGTCAGTCTCTCTTCTCTCCTCCTACTCCACTATTCTTCCTCCCCCCAAACACTTATCTTACCTGTGATTCGTGTTTGAGAATAGGGCTAGGCACAGGGCTGGCTGAATTGGCAACTTGTGATGAAGGTTGGCAATCCTGGGCGGATGAAATGGTATTGTTGTGGTGGTAGTAGTGGTGGTACACAGTGGCAGTAGCAGCATATGAAAAAAAAGAAAATGAAACCTTGAGTGGCCTGAGCGGATCATTACAACAGTACGATAGATAGCATAGTACACAAGAACAGTGCCATAATTTAGCCTAACAAATGCTAGTTTCCTAAGTATACAAGTTGCGTGGAGTTTGGCTTTGGCTACTACAAGAAATAGTACTGAAGGTGAAGGACACAGCAGCGTAATCATTCGCCACGTGTAGGAGGAGGATGTTCTTGATGATCAATACAGTTGATGGCGGCCATGAAAATCAGATTTGATTTTCAAATAGTCCTGGGTTGGTGTAAAGCTGAGGAAGAATATCTCCTCAGATTCCTTCAACCAGATTTTCTGTTGCTTTGACCTTATCCTCCCCAGCAAGTGTGTGGAGTTATTGTTGTAATTTACTCACACCTCAATGAAAACCACACAGCCCGGGGGAAGAGGGTTAGGGTTTGAAACTTGGATGGGAATGGGGTTTGTGGGGAAAGTTTTGTGGAGTGAGGAAAAAAAACCACCGCATGGACAAACAACAAATGAAGATAAACAAATCTTTGGATACAAAGCTATCCATAAATCTTTTAAGGGACATAAAGGAAGTGCATGCACTACTGCATGCATGAAGTTGTTTGCTAAATGGATAGGTTACAGTAAAGCAAGTTGTATTTTCTACAATGTACTAACTATGAAGAAACAATGTGACAGTACAGGGCTGCAGTAATTACGCAATTTCCCTTGCCTATCTGCCCTCAGAGAGAAGAACCACTTAGTACATTAAATTACTTTAAAAATAGCAAAGTATACAATGGCTGGAGGGATGAATTGAAGCAGAGAGCAAACAAAAAGCACAGAGTCACACTCACAGACGTTCACAGCAATAACATTACTTAAAAGATAAGTAGAAATGAAGATGGATACTGTAACTGTATGTTGTTGTAGTTGTCCTGTTGAATTTGGGAAGTTGCATGCATCCAGCCATTCCTCTTTTTCGCGGTACTCCTCCATTCCATCTGACGCTCCGCCAATCAATGTTGGGGACCAGAAGACACCTTGTCCACTGCCTGCCTGGTGGATGCTGAATTGCGGGTCGCTAATCCTGAGGTTAACCTTTTTGCCATTGCACAGGGTAAAAGCCTGTAATTGTTGATGGAAAAACAGGTGATATTAAAACACCAGGGAGCAAAAAAATATAAGGTACGCTGTGTAGTGCAAAAATAACACTTTCAATTTCAGGGTCGACAGTATTAAAAAACATACAAGTATCATTTCGAAAGTGCGTACTCAGTCTCCTTTTCAAGGATAAATAAGTGTGGGCGAAATTTGCGGATCTTTCCCCTCAAGCTAGGTGTAAGTGTAAACTGCGATTTTGGAACCCTAACCCTAACCCTAACCCTAGGCCCTAACCCCCCTTTTTCACCATGGATTTTCTCCAAACCACTTGCTCCCGATATTAGACCTTCCCAGCAATGCCCCCAGACCCGTCAACCCACCCGCAAAAAAGTAGAACACCCTCAAACAGGCAAAAAGCAAAAATGCAAAAACACACACTTAGAAAATTTAGAGCCTACTTTCAATTCAGTCCAAACGCGCTCTGCAGCTAGGCCCTAACTCCCCTTTTCCACCATGGATTTTCTTAAAAACAAATGCAATCAAAATTAGACTGTGCCAGCAGTGCTCCCAGACACAAAACCCACCCTCAAAAACCTAGAAACCCCTCAAACAGCCCCCCAAAAACAAGCAAGTAAGCAAATACTGAAAAACTTTTTCCACATGGATTTTATCCTAAACACTTGCGCCCGATATTAGACCTTGCCAGCAATCCCCCAGACCCGTCAACCCACCCGCAAAAAAGTAGAACACCCCCAAACAGGCAAAAAGCAAAAATGCAAAAAGTGACAGAATATTTTCGGCCTTCTTTCGATTCAGTCCAAAAGCGCTCTGCAGCTAGGCCCTAACTCCCCTTTCCCACCATGGATTTTCTTCAAATCACTTGCAATCAAAATTATACTATCCCACCAGTGCTCACAGACCCCAAAACCCACCCCCAAAAACCTAGAACACCCCCAAACAGCCCCCCAAAAACAGGCAAGTGAGCAAAAACAGAAAAACGTTTTCACCATGGATTTTCTCCAACCACTTGCGCCCGATATTAGACCATCCCAGCAATGCCCCCAGACCCGTCAACCCACCCGCAAAAAAGTAGAACACCCCCAAACATGCAAAAAGCAACAATGCAAAAAGTGACAGAATATTTTCGGCCTTCCTTCGATTCAATCCAAAAGCGCTCTGCAGCTAGGCCCTAACTTCCCTTTTCCACCATGGATTTTCTTCAAACCACTCGCAATCAAAATTAGACTATCCCAGCAGTGCTCCTAGACCCTCAGACCCCCCGACAAATCTAGAACCCCCCCCAACTGCCCCCCAAAAACACGCAATACTGCTAGGCCTCAGTTTAAATTGTGCCAAAACGCTGTCTGCAACTAGGCCCAAACCCCCCTTTTCCACCATGGATTTTCTTCAAACCACTCGCAATCACCACTAGACTATCCCTGCAGTGCTCCCAGACCCCCGACCCACCACCACAAATCTAGAACACCCCCAAACAGCCCCCCAAAAACATGCAATACTGGTATATTCAAAACATGGCAAATTGTGCTGTTCACAAAAAATTGCTGTTTTCAGCACTTCCACTACTTCGATCCTCTTGAAACTTACCTGGACACTTGTTCCAGCGATTCCCAAGAATCTCAGCAAGGCAGAACAAAATCGAACCACTGCGCTCTTTGAAGAAGAAGAAGAAGATCTACGACTAGTTTTCACTTAGTTTTCACCCAAACACACGCTCCCGCAAAACACCAAAAAAGGCCACAATTCTGCCAATTCTGGACCAAAGAACACCAAACCCCCCTAAAACCTTGCCAACATCATTATGAACGAGCATGCATTGGGCCCTGAGCCCTAGACTCAGCGGGAACCCTACCAACTTAAACCCAAAAACCCTAGTAAATCGCACTGAACCCTAAACCCTAGATATGCTTTGTCTGTCTGTGTCAAAGAGCCTAGGTATGCTACATCAGGTGGATGCTTCACTTAGTGGTGCCTGCCTTGACCGTCTGCATGGCCCTGCCGCAAGCATGGGCCAAAAATCCGTTCCGCTCAAGAAATTGCGATTTTTCGGTAATATTGTGAGATTTGCGAAAAACCGAAAAACAGCAAATTTCGCAAACATAACGGATGTTTGGCCCAAGCTTGAGGCAGTGCCATGCAGACGGTCAAGGCAGGCACCACTTAGTGAAGCAACCTGATGTAGCATACCTAGGCTCTTTGTCAGACAGACAAAGCATATCTAATTGTATGCAGCAAGCCACATAGCCCCAATTTCACATGAACTGCTGTCTGGAGGAGTGGACTCTGCCTGGCATAACAACAACAGTACACTGCCTCGTCCTCGACCACTACATACCATGAATAGACAGACATGTAGTTCTGCTGTAGTAGTTGTTGTCGACTGGTTTACCTGTTTGCCACTCACAAATTGGCCATAGTTCTTCCGTAAACCAACGCTGATGATTCATCCATCCCAGTGAGTGACAGTAAAGAAAAAAGATATATTATTTAATCAATCATCATGGTATATTGGCAAGTGAGTCCACTCCAAGGACATTTTGCATATTGCAAAATGCAACATAGTGGCCCCTGAATTTGAAGTACAATTTGAATTAAACAAGGTAAAAAAACTGAGTAGTTGACATGAGTTACAATTACTGTGTAAAAGATTAAATAATAACTAAGACCAGACAAATGATTCATCATTTCATGCACAAAAAAACAAACAGCAATTGGTTTCATCAGCCATTGCTGTCCACTGCATGCCATCTTCTCAAATATTCATTACCTGTTCTACTTTTTGTCCGCATCTTCTTCGGAAAGTGTGGGCCCACAGGGAAGCCTCTCCTGTCAATATCAGAAGTAACTCTGTCAGCAATCAGCAAGCATGTAGTTAGTCAGTAATTTCAGTCCCACTTGAGGGGACTCGTCTACGAACACAAAGTTTCTTTATTCTTCATAATCCATCCATCTGCCTTGAGAAAAATGGATAGAAGGAGTCTGGAGGAGGAGGATAGAGGAGCATGATTGAGTTGTGCACTTTTGAACCTCAGGAATGCAGACTGCGGCACCTTCAAATCAATAAGGAAAATAAGATGAAGACAGTGCTGCTGATGGACTTGTTATGATTAGGTGATTAGAGTTTTGTTGTGATAGAAGTTGCAAAGCAAAGAAAGACACACAGGAATAAAAGTGAATAAGGATGGAAAACAGGAAGTCATTTTCCGGCCGCGGTGTCAGGGAAGTAGAGCTCATCCTCAAACTCTATGAATTGAGACAGGAGTAGGTCAGCTAATAGAGAAGAACTTCAGTCACCTAAGTCGGTGTCCTCTTCTTCCTGCGTGCATTCACGTATTTTGTAATCTGGTGGTATGAAGTGCTGATTCATCTTGATCAGTGTTAACCTCTCCACATTTTTGGGCGAGAGGCGGGTCCTTTTTGAAGTTACAATGGCACCAGCAGCACTGAAAACACGTTCAGAAGACACGCTTGCGAGTGGGCAAGACAAATAATGTATAGCCAGGTTGGTGATCTGTGGCCATAGAGGCATTTTCCTGTACCAATAAGCAATGGGTTCTTATTAACAAAGACCTCTGTTGGGTCATCGAGATAGGCCTGCACCATCGACTCAAGGTTCTCCATGGTTGCTCCACTTTGCGTACCATCTGTGGCCTTTGCAGCACTGTAACGAGCAAACCCTTGATAAGTTAGCCAATCCTCTTCCGACAATATTATGGCATGGCCTGGTGCAGGTGAGGGCGATGATATGGTTGCTGCTGGTGTCGTTAACGGCTGTGAGCGAAAGTGACTCCCTTCGGCCACAGATTCAGAAGTGGAACTTGACGCCGGATGGCCTGCTGATTCAGTTGTACTTCTGCCGTCTCCTTGAATTTTCTGCCGCTCTTTTTCGAACCGACTGGCTGACACAGCTAGCCAGTGTTTGTACTTTGAAACATCTCCTTCATCAAAAGCAATGAATGCTTTGCTGGCCACTGCCTTTTTATACCGTGGATCCAGAATAGTGGCACACATGTAATGTTGTTCTGTATGTATGTTTTTAAGCCTTTGATTGTCAACTAGGCGGCTTAATAACCTCTCTGCCAACTGATATGCGTCTTGCTTTTCAGCATCATCTCGGAACGTTGAAGACACGGCCTTCAGTTGGTGCTCTAGCATGCGCAACAATGGGATAGCTTTGCCCAAAGAACAGTCCCTCCCTGCTGACTTCACGCGTGAAGAGCTCAAAAGGACGAAGCATGTCTGTCAGGCTTGCAGCTAGCTTCCATTCCTCCAACTCTAGCCTCATGTCTATCATAGTAGAACCCAGTTTATAGACATAATCATGTATTACCCCCCACTGCTCAGACAGACGCTCAAGCATGTAAAAGGTTGAGTTCCAACGTGCTGCCACCTCCTGGCTTAGTCCTTTGACTGGCAGTCTACGTTCATGTTGAATGCTCCTCAGTTCCTTCCGGGCCTTAAAAGAATGGCTGAAATGTGTGCAGATTCTTCGGCAGGTGGTCAGTAACTTGCTGACTGTGTTTTCATTTTTCAAGAAATCTTGCACCACGATGTTAATACTGTGCGCCAAACACGGCACTCTGAAATAGCCACCTTAATGCATGGCCTTAACTATATTACTGCCATTATCCGTGGAAACATAACCAACTATGCGAATTCTTGGATGCAGCCATTCAGAGACCTTCCTATCAAACTCTTCCAAAAGGTTAGGTGCAGTATGAGTTTTCTCCATGGCAAACATGGCTAATGTTGCATGTTTCTGAGTAGCTTGAAAAAGTGTGTCCGGGTCAACACCTGCATTTGTCTTGTCTCTAACCCCTGCAAAAGAGACCCAGTGTGCAGTGATGCACATGTAATCAAGGGCTTGGCAACTGGTCCACATGTCTGTTGTCAAGTGAATAGTGTGAACAGCACTCTTCTGCAAAGCTGCCCCAATCACCTCCAGCACATCTTGATGTAGTGCTGGAACCGCAACTCTGGCAAAATAGGACCGGCTACGAACCTTCCATTTAGGGCAGACTGTTGCCACAAATTCTAGAAAACCCACCCCTTCCACGAAAGAAAAAGGGAGAAGGTCCAGCACTAGCATTTTAGCCAGCTTTGCGTTATACAGACGTACCGTTGGGGGGTTGCGTTCAAATGGCGCATCCGACAAAAACATGCTTCTAATGGTGGGCTGGGCCGTTTTACGTGATGATGATGATGATGATGCAGACTTCAAACCAGTTAGGCTCATTGATGTAGTTTTTCGCATTGGTGTCTCTCCCAGACTCTTAGTGTGACTCATACATGTTGCAGGGGTAGAGGGTGTGGGCGCTACCACTGCAGTGCTGCTGCCAGGGGTACTGGGTGTACCAGAAAAAATGTCGGTTGGTTATTGACTTCCCCCCTGCACAATCAGCCCCTCGTCAGCATCAGATGCAATGTGAATGGATATATTTCGATCAGTTCTACTTTGGTGTTCCCGGATCTTCCTTAGGTGCGCCTCCCACCAGATAGTGTGGTGTTTTTGGAGATGACCTCTCTGGCCTCCGGTACCATAGTTGGTACCAAGCTTAACCTGACTAAATAATACTTTACAAATCGAACAAACAACCATGTTTTCCGCCTTTTGGCTAACAGTAAAGAAGTCCCAAACTGGGGACTGGAAATGTCTGCTGGTGGTGGAGGTGCTACTTTGACTTTCAATGCCAGATGAAGTGGAGGATGGGTGTGGCTGAATTTGTTTCTGTTTTTCACTTACAGCACCACTACTTGAGGTAATGGAGGTCGAGCTGGATGGAGGTCCCTGCCTGCCCTTCTGACTAAAAAATATGGAAGCTGTAGGTCGTGTTGCTGTTGTAGTTAACTGCGTTGGTGATGGTACCAGTGCCACGCCACCCACATCCCGCTCAGCAGCCATTCGGGATAGGGTGAAAATGTCTGTCTGCTGCATGCCCGCTGGGGCTGGAGTGACGACTATGATGACTGGGTCGTCGTCAGACTGTTCATCAGCAGCAGAAGACACCACTTCTTGTTCGTCGTCATCACCCATAAGTCGAAGCCTTGCGGGAACCTTCCTTTTAGGCTTAGCTACCTTTGTCGGCTCATGGCGTGCCTCACTCTCAGACTGCATTTGTCGGTTCCAATCAGGATCAAGGTCATTAGAATGAAGGGGGCTTGAAGAAGAACTTGTAGTAGTAGTAGTAGCCCTCCTTGACCTTTTTCTTGCTGGGGATCTGGAAGACAATGGATAAACATCAGGAGGAGTGGCTTCCTCGGATGATACCTCCGCTTCAATATCAATTTCCTGATGTGCCCCTACTTCTGGAGGAGCACGCGTTGTAGGCAGTTGTGCCACTCCATGAACCTCTAGTTGCACCTCTCCATGCACCTCTCCATGCACCTCTCCCTGTGCCTCTCCTTGCGCCTCTCCTTGCCCATGAACTTGCGCTTGTACTAGTTGCACCTGTGGTTGTCGTTGCGGCTGTGGTTGTTGAACACTCGTCAGCTGAGTTACACCCGGCGTTGATTGGATGGTACTTTCTTGTGATGAGCCAACATCACTGGACGATGGTGATTGAACAACCAAAGTGGCTGCCGCAGCAGCACTCGTGGTCTTGGACCTAACTTGGCGTGGTGGCACTGAGCCCAATGAAGCGGAGGTGCTGCTTCCAGCTTAGTCCCTGGCGGACACCGCTGCTGCTGCAGGCATAGTTTTTTTTCCCAAAAAAGGCGTTGGTGGGCACACCAGTCTCCTTGGTAGGTGGTGCCACTTGCTTCTTCTGCTCCTTCTTACTGGCAGTGGCACTGGCAACTTTTTTCGCTGAGGCGCTACGGCCACCTTTCTTTGAGCCCATCTTCTTCAGATGTCAGAACAGTAAGCCACAGTTGCACGAGTTGCAGAGTTGTCTTGTCTGTGGCCACACGTGACGTCACGTGACGTTGTGCTGCACACACTGCTGCAGGACTTCTTCCTGGCACTGGTGGTTCTCTTGTGCTCCTAAAAGCAATGGAAGCCAGAGGAACATCAGTTAAACACCCCAAAAAGTCGAAAAACACACAAAAATCACCACAATCCAATGCCATCCATGCCCTCAATGATGTTTAAATTCAAGACACCCCACAGAAAGACTAGGTCCATGCACCACTCACTACCCCTGGGCATAATGGGTGAAAGCAAGGCAAACTGGGTGCAGGCCTGAGCACACTGCCTGGCTCCAAAATGGCCCCTTGACCCCCACCAAATGGCCAGGCCCTGCCTGTACCAGGCCTCACAATGACCCCCACCCACATGGCCAGGCCCCAACACCACCCCAAAAAGTTAAAAAAACACTCGAAAATCACCACAATCCAATGCCATCCATGCCCTCAATGATGTTTAAATTCAAGACACCCCACAGAACGACTTGGTCCATGCACCACTGAGTACCCCTGGGCCTAATGGAAGAAAGCAAGGCAAACTGGGTGCAGGCCTGAGCACACTGCCTGGCTTCAAAATGGGCCCTTGACCCCCAGCTACATGGCCAGGCCCTGCCTGGACCAGGCCTCAAAATGGCCCCACCCACATGGCCAGGCCCCAACACCACCCCAAAAAGTCAAAAAACACACAAAAATCACCACATTCCAATGCCATCCATGCCCTCAATGATGTTTAAATTCAAGACACCCCACAGAAAGACTTGGTCCATGCACCTGAGGAAAATTGAATTTTGCCCTGTTATGTGTCCCTACGTGCTCCCCAACATGTAATATATGTGCATGATTAATATGCATTTTCCCTCCATGGCCAAATATAAAGACGCATTTACAGTTGCGTCCAACGTTAGTATGTCAGTTGTCCAGTTCTCCTGAAAGTAACGTGAATTAGGCTTTCAGGCCTATGTTGCCAACGTCTTTACATGGTGCACGTTAAATCATCGAGATGCACCCGTTTCTAGGCCTCACAGGGCCCGGACACCAGATTCAAGCCTCAAGTCTCCTGAAGCACTCCGAGAGATGCAGCCCCGCCCGCATCCCTGACCCTTCACTTACTTCCTGCCAGGCAGCGCGGTGCCCGGCCTGGCCTAGCCTGCCTGCCAAGAATATGTTATGCCTACAGTTATCTGTTCAGCTCCCCGGCTTCACATTCCTAGCTAACGAACCGCATAAACATCTCCATCTACAGTCTAGTCTTTCTGTCTCCATGCAAGTGATTTCCTGAATTAGTATCCATAGAAGATCCATAGCACACGCAATACATGAAGAAATATATGCACACACTAGCTTTTAGTGACAAGTAGCCTTTGCCCTGATGACTTTTAGAATCAAGCAACATGTACTCTAAACACCAGATATCAGATACGCCATAGGTACAGGTCGTTCTGACATCCCAGACTCCAGTCTCCTCTTCTAGGGCTAGGAGTCAGCGGCCCCCAGCTCTCCCCAGTTACACGTCATGACTCGTTTGCGCGCACCAGTAGGTTAAAGGTTCCAGCTGCCCATGAAGCCCCCTCCATGTGTCCACCCACTTATGACACTTCAGTGACGTCTACATCACACACCTCCGTGCACGCCTTGTGCACGCCTTCTTTTTACGCCCATATGTTCTTATCTTACGTTTGTCACTTGTTACGCCTACTGTATTCAATGCAACTGTACTGTTTTACTATATATACTGTATGATGTTAATGAGATATTAGCTGCTGTCCCCTCTTTTTCCTGAGATTGTCCCTTCCTGAACCTTAGCAGGTGATGGAACCCGATGGTCCATTGGCTCGAGCCACTTAATTAAAGCCCGTATGACTCAGATACCACGGATTCTGCCTCTTATTTATTGAGCTATCCTTTTTAGTTAATGCATAGAAAAATAGTACCGGTAATTATTTATTTATTTACCACATAATGGCACCCGAATAGGGACGAGCCCCTTCCCCACGCGCCGGCGATGTAACGCAGGCCCCCTGACCCTTCTACAGCCGTGACGGACCCCTACTGTGCACCTGCAGGTTTTCCTGCTCAATCTCCCTCAGGCCCACGGAGGAGACGGAGACTGCGGTCCGGCATCCAGACGAGGCGGTGAGGAAGGCGGAGCGTCCCGACCAGAGCCCAAGCCGAGAGAGCAAGGTCCGAGGTATCCTGAGGCCCACCTGTTTCCGAAGCCCGAGGCGCATGCGTAGTGCGTAGCAACCAGACGTCGTAGCAGTCCAGTCCAGTCAAGTTTCCGAGGCCTTCAGTTTTGCTTCCCGGTGAGTACCGTTGCAGGGAACGCATCTAGACGGGTGCATTAATTTGTGCCCGGTCCGACGGGTTTGGGTACACAGATCCGGTCCGACGTGTTCACCTAGGTGGATACGGTATGCCGTGTCTCTTTAGGAGACCGGTATGTTCTGTACTGTTTTAGCAGTGCATCCAGTAATTCTAGTAATTCTGTTCTTTAGTATAGTCTCTCGAGATTTCCAGTATTATGTTTACAATGTACTAGGTAGTATCTGTTCGAACTGTTATTAATGTGTATTGATGTCGTGGTATGAATGATTTGTTCGCTATTGCATTACTGTGTTCATTGTGTATTGTGTTCAAGTTCAAGTACGTTCAAATATGCCTCTGTTTTCAAAGTTACGTCAGATAGGGACCAGAAAAGCATTACTCGAAGAATCAGTTCCTGTCCCTCCTAGGGACAGTCCTGGACATTTCATGTATCATAAACATGGCTTAGATGCCATACTGTACTTAGACTTATGGGTAGATTATACCAAGAATCTTGAAGAGAAATATAGATGGCCTGTTTCAGGAACATGGGATGCTGAGTGCATCATGAGAGTAGAGGAAGCATTATGGAAAAAGAAAGCCAGACAATCCCAGAAAGATGCCATAGAATTGTGGCGTAAAGAATCGCATAAAAGAACAGAAAAAGAATTCAGAAAAGCAGAATTAAGTAGGGAATCCTCAGAAAAAGCCCAAGAAAGGGAACTACTAGAAGAAGGTGAATGAGTTAGAGCAGAGCAGTCAGACAGACAAAGAAATGCCCTTATTAAAGGTATGTATCCCCTTCTTGCCGAGGGTTTGCCTAAGGCGACCCCGGAAACACCCTGTAATTTACCGCCACCATTGGTCCCGACTAAGCTACGTCATAAACCGACCGCAGCTGAAATTTTCCTTTCTTCCTATTTAGACGACACTGTCCCAGAATATGCGAATCCGAATCCTACTCCGCCTGTTCAACCCCATCACCCTGTTAATAACGTAATTACTGTTCCTCCAGCTATTGGTCCCGGGAATCCGCCAGTACCCCAGGACCAACCCACATTACGTATGCCTACTTTACCAGTCACTTTACCAGCAGCTGCACACTCGGTATTAGTTGATGATTCTAGTTCAGGAGGAGCAGGGGGAGGTATTCCTGTCACCCCGCCTCAAGTAAAACGAATGACGCTAAGAGACGCAGCATTACAGCGTACGCCAAAAGTGGCTACATACGCAGCCCTCAAACACTTTCTTACTGATTGCAGATATGATCCAGTGCCAGGCGAAGATAAGATGATATTATATTCCGTACGTTTACGACGAGTTGCAAATTTTTTGACTACCATGCCAGATATGAAGGAACATTTAGACAGAATATATCATTTCTTTCGAACAGGGGAAAAACCAGAAAGTATTCACGAGGCTATGGCACACAGGAAAGTGGAGATTCAAAGTATGATTTTGCAGTTTTTGATAAATTGTTTAATAAGAGAACAAGATCATCCAGATAAAGACAAAGACGAGATGAAAGCCCTGTCAAGGTGGAGTGACAATATAGCAGAAGAAAAACACAGTAAACAAAATTGTATAGAAACCATGTACAGAAAGATTCGTAAAGAAATTCTAGACATACACGAAAGGGAGAAAGCAATGAGAGTAACCGAGAAAGAGAATGACATTTCAGATGAAGATGTCTACACCGAGAATCCAAACAGAATAGCGTACGTAGGTAGGACGAGACCTTTTGACAGACACACACGCCTAGAACACAAGAAAGCTTTTCTTCCTCCCGTACCAGAACAGTGTTCTCTTGAACATTTATTCCAGGCTACCGATAAAGTTCTGAAACTACGAATAGGTTACAGTGAGCTTAGCACCATGCATGAACAGGAACTAGCCCGATCAGCAGTTCGATGGACTAGTGATTCTAGCACGTTTTCAGACGAAGTAGTGGCCCAAATGTTTCTGAAGCTTCCCCCAGACGAACAGCGACTGGTGGGTATGTACATGATCCAACACCTCATTACACTGTACGAGAGTCAGCATTCTGATCCAGGTCCTTTATATAATGTATTAAACGAGTTACTCCTAAACAGATGGAAAGGTCTAGGTACCGATTTGATTAGTGTCATTTTAGAACAACGCCACAAATACAGAACGTTCCTGACTCCACACTTTGTTCCTGTTCCACCCCCAGTAGGGAAGACATTTTACATAGACAGACAGAATCCGTTGCGAGAAGTGCATCCTGTTAAGGGAACGGGGGGTGAGCTCGAACGAGTATTTGTTTACACCCCTTTAACGAAAATAGAACTATTGGAAATGAAAAAGTTAGTGCCCTGTCACGATAAAGATCCAGCAGGGTTCCACCGTGAATTAAAAGACATGCTCCGTATGGGGGAATACACGTATCCCGATATCATTAAAATGTTAAAGGTCCTGTTGCCTGCGGGCATATATGAAAAACTTAAAGAAAAAGAATGGGAGGTGGGAGAGAAAAAGATTGACTGGACAGCATTAGAGAATGAAGATAATACACGAGTTCCTGGTACCGGTCTCGGGGAAAAGGCCAAAGCATTGCCCGAGTTGTTAATACAAGTCTTGCCAAGATTACTAGCCACGAAAAAGGAAGACTGGGATGCCATCTCAGCCTGTAAACAGAAACAAGAGGAAGACACTAGTGATTCCTATTCCAGATTTGAGAAATGTTTCATTATTAATAGCGGCTTGAAAACAAGTAGTGAGTCGTATCCACATCTCTTTGTTACCAAATTAGTAGAGAATTCTTTACCACAAGTTAAAAATCGAGTACTAAAAGTCGAGAGTACCTGGCAAGCTAATACCCCGTCCCAAATGCTACAAATGTTACAGTATCACCAGAACCGAATCAGGGAAGAGCAAGAACACGAAAGGAGAAGTATGAAAGACACGAAAATGAAAGTACTAGTTGCACAGTCTGTTCCAGCAGATAGTCAGAAGAAGGGTACGAATCAAACTAGTCATTCTGCAGCTCCCGTTAAAGGGACATGCAATTACTGTAAACAGCCAGGTCACTATATAAACGAATGTGCAGTTCTGAAACACAACATAGCTACTGGTAAGACGAAAGAGAGACCGCGTCCTCCTAGACAGGAACATGTTCCGCAAAATACGCAACCACCGCAGAATGCACAACAGACAGTTACAGTACCGCAGCCTATAGCTGCCACACAACACGTTACACAGCAGATGTACCAGTACGCACAGTCAGATTATCCAGAATATCAGCAGTATTCATGAAACAGCCTAGAGAGGGAGGTTGGCTTGCCTCTCATCGAGGTTCCTGTAGATCAAGAGGGTCCCTATGTACACAGTCAAGTATTAGGGAAAGACAGAAAATTTCTGATTGATACAGGGGCCAGTAGGACTACCATCAGTCATGACGAGGTTCCAGGGGCTCCACTCTCAGGCTCAAGAAATGTTTCCCTGGGATTTTCAGGAAAGCCTATTGTTAACGAAATATCGAAACCAGTTTCCCTAGAAGTTGGTCCATTGTCCCGAACTACAGACTTATTACTTACGAAATCATGTCCTGAAAACTTACTTGGTATTAAAACATTGAAAGAATTAGGTGCAGTAATCTGTTGTTCTCCGGAAGGAGTGAGATTGTTTTTACGTGATTTTAAAGGACATTATGTGTTAAGAGATTTTGATCCAAGATTATTGAATGTACCACAGCATTTATGGGCGCAAGGTCCAACTGATGTAGGTTGTATGCACATTACACCATATCGTGTCACTCTGAAACAAGGAGTTGTATTACCCCGAATCCGACAATACAAGTTGCCACCTGAGGCTGTAGCAGCCTTATCCAAAATCATTGACGAGCTCATTGCTCAAGGAGTGGTTGTAGAAACTGACTCCAATGTATGTAATTCCCCGATCATTCCGATTCTTAAACGTACTGTCCCAAATGCACCTCCAGTTTACCGACTAGTAATTGACCTTCGAGAACTTAATAAATGTATCATACCCCAGTACCCAGTGGTTCCAGATATCTCTTCTCTATTGACTGCCATTGATTCCGAAGCTACGTTCTTTACTGTTATTGATCTCAAGAACGCTTTCTTTAGTGTCCCCATTCATCCAGACAGCCAGTTCCTTTTCGGATTCTGTTTAAATGGAAGAAGCTATAAGTTTACACGTGCACCTCAAGGGTTCACAGAAAGTCCTAGTATTTACAGTCAAGCACTAAAACGACAGCTAGACAGTATTCACATGCCAACTGACACTGCCCTGCTCCAGTACGTTGATGACCTATTGATCACAGCCCGTACTGAACGTGACTGCGAACGTGCGTCACTGACAGTCTTGTATTTCCTGGCAGAGATGGGGCACAAGGTGTCCCCTTCAAAACTGCAATTCTGTGTCCAGCAAGTGGTATACCTTGGACACTTGCTGTCCAAGAGGGGTAGACAGTTGACACCTGACCGTATCCAGTTAATCGCACATTTTCCACAGCCCAAGACACAGAAGGAGGTACGAGCTTTCATCGGCCTCACTTCTTACTGCAGACAATGGATTCCTCAGTATGCATATCTAGCCAAGCCACTGATACAATTGACAACACAGGAGGCAGCGACATCGACTGTCCTCCCTTGGACCCAGGAACATACACTTGTTTTTAATGAATTAAAGAAAGCTTTATGCCAAGCACCTGTCTTAGCGACACCAAACTACAGAAAACCTTTTATACTTTTTGTCACTGAACGTGATGGTACAGCATTATCTGTTCTCACACAAGATCAAGCAGGACAACACAAGCCTTGTGCTTATTTTTCTAGCACATTAGATCCAGTAGCCCAGGCTTTGCCTGCATGCCTCAAATCAGTTGCAGCCACAGCTCTAGCTATTAGACAAAGTGATTCCATAGTGTTAGGACACTCCCTGACAGTACAAGTTCCACACTCCGTGGAAGTTCTTTTAAACCGAACACAGACTCAGCACTTGACAATTGCACGATTAACAGGATATGAACTGACATTGTTCCAGCCACACATAGAGATCAGACGCTGTAACATATTAAATCCTGCTACACTGTTACCCTCGATTACCTCAAACCCTGCAATACATGACTGTGTGGAAGTTATTAACACCATGACGAAGCCAAGACAAGACTTGACGGACATTGCATTACCTGATCCAGACCTGACACTTTACGTGGATGGTTCATGTATGAGAACAAGTACAGGAGAGTTAGTAGCTGCATATGCAGTAACTACTGAAACTAAAGTTATAGAAACACATCGTATTGACACCCTGTCTGCTCAAGCAGCAGAGCTCATCGCTCTGACCCAAGCCTGCATACGAGCCAAGAACCTGAAAGTAAACATATATACAGATTCACGTTATGCATTCGGAGTCGTACACGACTTTGGAGTCCTCTGGCAAGAAAGAGGTTTCATGACCTCTCATGGAGCCAAGATTCAGCATGGCCCCCTCATTCAGGCTCTGTTAGAAGCAATACATTTACCGACAGCTATAGCGATTATGAAGTGCAAAGCACATACGAAAGCCACTGACACCATTTCCCAGGGTAACGATCTGGCAGATCGAACAGCCAAGCTTACAGCTCAGACTCCAGACATCCCAGCTGACACGACAAAGACAGATGTTCCAGTCCAGACGACTTGTATGACAGTTAAGGACCCTACACAAGATGTACTAGACATACAGACACATGCTACTCCAGACGAAATCAAGAAATGGTCTGAACAAGGAGGGGTCCAGACAGATCAGGGATGGATGACGAAGGGAAAAGCCACATGGTTTCTCCCCGACTCTATGGTTCAAGTCATTATTAATACAACACATAGTCCAGCACACTTGGGAGAAAAAGCCATGTTAGACAGCATCCAGAACCTCTGGTTTAACAAGCATTTACGAGCAGCAGCGAAGCAGAAAGTGCGTACCTGCATGATCTGTTGTCAGTTCAATCCAAGTAAAGGTGTTCCCGTGGAACAAGGTGGATTCCATCCTCCTGACCACCCTTTTGAAGTTCTCCAGATGGATTATATCCAGATGGATCGATGTCGAGGTTTCAAGTATGTCCTCGTAGTTGTATGCGCTTTATCCAGATGGACAGAAGCATATCCGGTCCCAGATTATACTGCCGCGACCACTGCCAAGCAGCTGGTTCGTGAGTTCTTCCCTCGCTATGGTTTGCCCCGGGTCGTGTATTCAGACAACGGACAGCCATTCTCATCCGAACTTATGAAACAGGTATCACTTCTGTTAGGGTACCAGTGGAAATTCCATTGCGTACGACATCCCGAGGCAGCTGGCCTCGTCGAGAGACACAATCAAACTCTGAAAATACGAATAGCGAAGGTCTGTGCAGAGAAAGGTGTAGATTGGATGGTAGCCCTGCCGGTTGCCCTCTTCTATATGAGAATGGTCGCTCACTCCCGATCTGGTTTGTCACCTTACGAAGTAGTGTTCGGTCGTCCCCCAAACATGTGGGGTATACCTATGCCTCGTAAAATCACCGATGTTGACAGTAATATGCTGACAGATTACCTAGCTTCCTTGATGTCTGCACTACTCTCTTGTCGTTCACAGGTCGCGGCTGCTTTTCCAGACAACACCCAGGTGAAACCGCACGAGGTCGTTCCAGGTGACCTTGTTTTGATCCGCAACTTCGATCGTTCAAGCCCTCTGGAGCCCCGCTGGAAGGAGCCAAAACTCGTTCTGATGACCACAAGGACCGCCGTAAAGCTGGAAGGACGCAAAGGCTGGCTCCACTCCAGTCACATCAAGCGTTTCCATGGACTGCGTCCAAAGACTTTTTTCAAGGACTGCCCCGATACTGACTCTAAACTTCCCCTGTTAGAGAAAACTCCGCAGCAGGAGTATAAACTTAAATTGAGGTCTAGTAAGTCAGACAGCGTTTAATTGTTTAAGTCCCCCTCGGGTGAAGCGGTTAGACAGGTTCCTGACATGTATAAGATAGACCCACATAGTGAGAGAGATAGACGAAACTCCAAGAAAATGAAATACTGTAAAACTCTCCGAAGCAGATGCGTCATTACGTTATTGTTTATGTTATTTCTGAGTCTTACGATCACATGTATAAGTTATATGCTACATGTATTCTTTCCTCCTCTTGGTTCACATGTACACCTTTCCTCTAATGATACTGTAGAGCACACATTAAGTGAACTACCCCCTCATGAGTTATCCTACCGACTTGCAATGCACTATTCACATCAGACCAGCAATGCCACTAACTGCTGGGTATGTGGTTGACTCCCCCCTTACCAGACCGTGAAGGGAGCTCTGCCACTCTTTCCCTATCCGTTCTCACACAATGGTTCGTGTGGAGCATGGTTTATGTTAACGTCATCTTTAGACGATAAGTCCCTTCTGAATACAGTTATGAATAAAACATGTTTCCCAGACAAGGACGGTCTTTCCCATAGGACAGGGTTAGATCTAGAAAATGAAGTATATGATCTAGGTAACTTTTCCTCCAACCTCATGGTTTTGAATGTTCAGTCCGAAACCACTCCAGACTTGCCTTCTATAACAGTTTTACCAGTGAAAGGCGAATTATGTGTTAGAAAGAATGGTTCAGTACACCTAGGACACAGTGATTGTACTACTGTGGTCGAGTACAGTGACAGTGGGAAATCTACTTTCAAAGCCTCACGTCATTCTTATTTTATATGTGGTCAGACCGCATATGTACGTTTGCCCCTAGATTGGGATGGAACATGTTACATTGCCTTCCTACTGCCACCGGTTTTCCTGGCCCCACCCGATTATCACCGGAATACCCATCTAGTACACGTTAGACATAGAAGGGAGATCGAGTCCCCAATTGTCGATCAGACTGAAACTGCATTGGAACAGTATACAGATTTCAATAAAGGTTTCTTCTTCTTCATAGGTCCTGTCCAGAATAGTAAATTAATACGCAGGTTAACCAGAACCCTTGAAGCAGTAGTGAATGAGACTACTTCCGCTCTAGGCAACTTAACAGAAGAGCAGTCTGCTATGAGATTTGTTGTTCTTCAGAACCGCCTTGTTCTTGACGTCATACTGGCCGATAGGGGCGGAGCTTGTAGAGTCATCGGATCTAGTTGTTGCATTTTCATTCCTAATAACGCACCGTCTGTGTATTCAGCAATAACTAGACTTCATAAAATAGCCCATCAGCTACACCAGAATCCAGGCACCTGGACATGGCTCTGGAGTGTAATATCTGCCTGGGGATGGAAAGTATTGTCATTCCTAGGAGTAGTAGTAATGATCATATTCAGTTGTTGTCTCTGTTTACAATGTGGCCCGGCGATTTGCGGCTTGTGCGCTACATCTTGTATTCCACGTCCAAAGTCCTATTCCCAAAAGATAAAAGACGAGCAAATGATGCTGTATGAACAGATAGATGGTCTCATGAATATTGATGTTTCCTGAAGGGAACGTAGGGAACAAGGAGGGAATGAGGAAAATTGAATTTTGCCCTGTTATGTGTCCCTACGTGCTCCCCAACATGTAATATATGTGCATGATTAATATGCATTTTCCCTCCATGGCCAAATATAAAGACGCATTTACAGTTGCGTCCAACGTTAGTATGTCAGTTGTCCAGTTCTCCTGAAAGTAACGTGAATTAGGCTTTCAGGCCTATGTTGCCAACGTCTTTACATGGTGCACGTTAAATCATCGAGATGCACCCGTTTCTAGGCCTCACAGGGCCCGGACACCAGATTCAAGCCTCAAGTCTCCTGAAGCACTCCGAGAGATGCAGCCCCGCCCGCATCCCTGACCCTTCACTTACTTCCTGCCAGGCAGCGCGGTGCCCGGCCTGGCCTAGCCTGCCTGCCAAGAATATGTTATGCCTACAGTTATCTGTTCAGCTCCCCGGCTTCACATTCCTAGCTAACGAACCGCATAAACATCTCCATCTACAGTCTAGTCTTCCTGTCTCCATCCAAGTGATTTCCTGAATTAGTATCCATAGAGGACCATAGCACACGCAATACATGAAGAAATATATGCACACACTAGCTTTTAGTGACAAGTAGCCTTTGCCCTGATGACTTTTAGAATCAAGCAACATGTACTCTAAACACCAGATATCAGATACGCCATAGGTACAGGTCGTTCTGACATCCCAGACTTCAGTCTCCTCTTCTAGGGCTAGGAGTCAGCGGCCCCCAGCTCTCCCCAGTTACACGTCATGACTCGTTTGCGCGCACCAGTAGGTTAAAGGTTCCAGCTGCCCATGAAGCCCCCTCCATGTGTCCACCCACTTATGACACTTCAGTGACGTCTACATCACACACCTCCGTGCACGCCTTGTGCACGCCTTCTTTTTACGCCCATATGTTCTTATCTTACGTTTGTCACTTGTTACGCCTACTGTATTCAATGCAACTGTACTGTTTTACTATATATACTGTATGATGTTAATGAGATATTAGCTGCTGTCCCCTCTTTTTCCTGAGATTGTCCCTTCCTGAACCTTAGCAGGTGATGGAACCCGATGGTCCATTGGCTCGAGCCACTTAATTAAAGCCCGTATGACTCAGATACCACGGATTCTGCCTCTTATTTATTGAGCTATCCTTTTTAGTTAATGCATAGAAAAATAGTACCGGTAATTATTTATTTATTTACCACACACCACTGAGTACCCCTGGGCCTAATGGATGAAAGCAAGGCAACCTGGGTGCAGGCCCGAGCACACTGCCTGGCTTCAAAATGGCCCCTTGACCCCCACCACATGGCCAGGCCCTGCCAGTTCAGCACTTGATCAGGACACCCAGATGGAACTCAACGTTCACAAACTCATACATACACACGTACAATCAGTTATTAATATATGCACACACACACACACACAAACGCACATACAAACACTCACACATACCTACACACACACCCGCACAACCACACACACACAAACACACACACATACACACACACACACACACACACACACACACACATACATACACACACATACAGATACACACATAAAGACACACACATGCACACACACGCAGACACACACACTTTCTCACTCAGACACATACTCATGCTTGCACGAACACACACAGCAGCAGCATTTGAGGCATTTTATTTAATTACTCCTCTTATACCGTCCACCTCGGTATGCAGCCAGCTCAGACCGTCACCCCTCCATTTCACTCCTCTGTTAGTTTCTGGTTCTGCATCATGGTCGACCCTGACTCCCAAGTACAGTGCGATTGACCATATGAAGTCAATTACACTGTTAGGGGCCGATCCGATTTCAGACGGAAGGGCTCCGAACATGGTCCGTCAGATTCCAACCAGACCCAGCCATTCCGATGGGCTCGGTCGGGAAGGAATATGACTCAGATTTCCGGATTATGAACGACAGGTTCGAGCCTGTCCACAGTCCAGAAATCCTCCAGTACTCCCCGGGTCGCCTCTGTGCGACCAAGGGAGTACGATGGCAGCTTTTCACTGCCTTTTCGTGCCGTTCTGTGCGGCATGAAAAGGCATTCTGAAGATGTCTCTGGGGCCTCCCAGCAGGGCCCCCATGGGTGTGAGGCCACCAGATGGTGCCCCTCTGTTGATCCCTGCAGCCGGTGGCAGGCACCTTGGAGTGCCGCTCACAGGGTGCACGGATGAACTGCACCCCTGCTCGGAAAGCATGCTTGGATTGTAAGGTATACGAATGAGACTGAACCCTGTTCGGTCGCATGGTACTACCAGTGCTGTAATCGACGACAGCAGGTCGATCGGTTACAGCTCCTTCCCGATGTCGGACGGACTTAGGTCCGTCCGACATCGGAATAGGCCCCTTAGTGTTACATGGGTTCTGTCATTGACTCCTGAGTTCTGATATACAGCTCTCAACTATATATCCACAGGATAGGAATTTAGACTCCACGGGGAATATTATCAAGGAAATGTGCTAATTATTGCAAATCACACTTAGCGCGATTTTCATTATCGCTGCCTATTGCTGGAGTACATCGCCGTGTTAGCGGTGTATTAGCAACGCTTTGCACTATGGCGATGTACACTCCAGTGATAGACGGCGATAATCAGCATTTGCATGAGAAAAGTAGCGATAATGTTAGTGCACTATTGAAAACCTTGCTGATAGGGAAGTGTGGACTTAACATGTCAATTCACCTCCCATTGTGAATATAGCTTAGTCAAGTTTGAAGTAGGTGTTAACTTTATCATTTCCTTATTTTCAAAACTTTCTTCTAGCTTCTACTTATTTCAATCGGGGGCAGGGGATGAGGGTGTCAAAAAAAAAAAAAATTACCTGATTGCCACGTCTCTCCTCCGTCGTCGTTCTGTCAACTCTACTAGTTAGAACAGGAAGTATCAGGCTCCCAATAGCCAACCACAATGCTGCAATGCTGCAATGCTGCATTGTGATTGGTCTGAGGGCCATTGTTCGGCACTCAGCCAGGCTGTGGGAGCCTGGGCATTGCAGCCTGGGTGGAGAACATGCAAAGTGCCCATGAATGTTTGGCCGAGATGGCCGGCCAAACATTCATTCACATTTGGAGTGGGCAAACCACTCCCCCGCTGCTCCTGTGTAAGCAGCCCAGCCCTGCCCCGCCCTCAAAGCTGCTGCAGCAGAAAAACATAAAATGATAATAACATTGAGTTATCATTTTATTTTTCCCTTATTTCACTGCTGCAAGCAGTGGGGCGACACTCTCTGCCTTAGCGGGAGAGCCGCCACTGCTCTTTAGACCCATCTTTAACTTGTCCCATTGTAATAATTTCTGTTTTATGCGACAGCATTGCTACCAGCGTGGATTGGGAGATTTTGTCCCATTAGACACAACCTGATAAAAGAACATTTGCTCTACAGTCGTTCACATACAAGAATAGGGGTGCTCACTGCATAAGGACCACCTTCACACATAAAAAGTAATAGGGCTAGGTCAGTTTCACCTCACTTAAAAGGAAAGGGAATAATGGCAAAAAAAGAAGAAGGGAAAAACGGAAAGAAAAAGTGAAATGGAAAAGGAAAGGAGTTGAGTTGGCCATACTGGATGTAATGTAATGTAAAAATTATTTCTAAAGCGCAACTAACACCTAGCGGTTTCTTGGCGCTCGAGCAACAGGGGGAACCTAAAACGTGCATAGGGAGAGGCAGATCTAAAGCTCAAAGGATGAGAGTTCCAAAAGGACGGATCAAGAAATGAAAATCTCAATCCTCCATGTTTCTTACGTTTAAAAACCGGGACCTTGAGTAGGGCCAGGTGGGAGGAACGGAGATTACGAGAGGGAATATAAGGGTGTAGTCCTGTAGTGTTGTGAGGGGGGGGCCCGCAAATGACTGGCGCTGCACACACAGGTGTCAGTGTGGTGGCCAGCAACTAACTGAAACCATGCCCAGAGCCCTGGGCTATTTATTGATACTCTTGCGTGCCGGCCCGCGTGGACGCAGGGCCAAACCATTGCTGCCACGCTTGGGGGGTGTGGCTCAAACATTCCCGCAGGCGGGTTAAACATTGACTCACCCGACCACGAGCTACATTACATTCCTCCTTTACCCAGAAATATAAAACCATTACAAAAATACGGAACAATGCAATCTTCACTTCATAACAGTTTGACAGTCTCTGCAAGTCCATTCACCATTTGGAACAGTCTTACTTGGTTTCCGCAGGTGCCCAGGTTGGCTCGTCTTCAGCGGCTGGCAGCGGGCAACAAAGTCTCGATACCTCTGTGATGGCCTGGGATTGGGACGCAGGTGATATCTGCTCTGGCTCCTCCCGTCCGGCGGAGTCGGGAACATGTCATCGGAACAGTCCACTTCAGACGTGCCTTGACTACTCTGCGCCTCTTATGACGAGAGACTCTCGGGGTCCCAGGTGTCTTGGTCGCTCCTTCCGCGTGGGGCCAGTGGAGTGGCGTGGTCTTCCGCGGCTTCCTCCGAACCTCGAGGCATGTTGGGGTCAGGCCCTGGTGGCTCTCGGAACTCGTCCCAGTCATCCACCGGGGCTCTTTTAAAAAACGATACGTTCCTGGTGACGCTCTCTCCTCCTCGGGAGGCGGTGACCATGGTGCCCTTGACTCTTGTTACAGTCCAGGGTCTAGCTCGAAGGGTAGACAGAACTTCCCTCCTGGGTGGCGGTCACGTACCAGCACTCTGTCACCAACACCAATGGGACTGTCGACGGCCCTTCTTCTTCTGGACGCTTCGGCGTTTGTCTTTGCTCTGCGCTCCATGGATTGGCTCGGGGGGGCTGGAGACGCTGCCCAGGGAGGGTGATGTGGGATGGTGTCCGTTACTATCCTGCCAAAACAAAGGCGACTCGGCGGTACTCCCATGGTGCAGTGAGGGGTTAGGCGATACTCTCGCAAAAACTGGTAGAGGGCTAGTTCCAGACTTTGCCCATCCGCCACTGCTATCTGGATAGCCTTGTTCAGGGTCCGCATCAGCCGCTCCACCTCCCCGTGCGCTTGGGGCCACCTCGGGGTTATTCGGCGGTGTTTGATCTGGTGGGACGACAGATACTCGCCCAGTTCGGTGCCATTGAAAGGCGGGCCATTGTCGTTCCTCAGTTCGCCCATAAGGCCGTGGGTGGAGATTATCTTCTCTAGTTTCAAGATGACTTCTGGGGCTGCAGTGGAGGACAGGATCTCCACCTCTGGATATCGTGAGAAGTCATCCACCACCACGAACATGTGCTTGCCACCTGGGAGGCTGCCGAAATCGGCACTGGCCCGTTCCCACGGAGATGTCGGGCCGTCCTCTGTGATCACTGGCGCTGGGCGACTTGGCAGGCTGGTCGCCAGACACACGGGGCACCGTTGAACGTTAGCTTCGACGATTCGGTCTAGGCCTGGGAACCATAGTTTGCTTCGGAGGCGACTTTTGGACTTCACTATGCCTTGGTGCGCACCGTGCGCAAGGAGAGCCGCTTGTTGCGTGAGGCATTCATGCAGCACGAGGCGGGGGCCTCTCAAGAGACAGCCCTCCGCGGAGACGGACAGTTCGTTGCGGACTAGGTACAGCACATTCAACGTGGCTTGTGCCTCGGGAGTGCGGAAGGAGGTCGGACTTTGGAGAGGCTTCCAGTTTCCTGATGTGAGGACTTGAATGGCGATTTGGAGGCAGTTGTCATCTTTGGTGGCTCTTGCTACTTCGGATGTATGACGGTACAACGTGTACTGTTACAACGCGTACCTTTACGACGCAGGTTTAACAACACAAATCGCTACAACGACTTGCGGAGGGGGGCTCTGGATAGGGAATAGTTTAATTTACTATTCCAACTCCAGTCCCCGTGGATAGTAGGGAAGGTGTTGGATAGTAAATTAAACTATCCCCTATCCTAGAGCGCCCTCCAGCGAAAGTCGTTGTAACGACTTTCGTTGTAAATCCTGCATTGTAACGGTACCACGTTGTAACGGTTCCGTTGTAAAGGATGTTTCCCGCTACTTCGTCAAGGGAGATTGGTAGTGGTCGAGATCTCTCAACAATCATCTGGACATATTCTTCTGTGGCGGCAGCCTCCTCTGTCTCCGCCTAGGTGACTGGGCGGGCGTGTCGTTACAGGAAGTCGGCGGGGTTGCGGGTGCCTGGCCGGTACTCAACAGTAAACTGGAATTCCTGGAGCTGGAGTACCCACTTCTCGATTCAGGGTGGGGGCCGTGTGGAGGAACCCTGGAATAGTGGAACTAAAGGTTTGTGGTCCGTTATCACTACGAACGGGTGTCCATATAGGTAGATGTGGAAATGCCTGCACCCCCACAGAATGGCGATGGCGATGGCCTCCTTTTCGATCTGTGAGCAACGCTGTTCTGTCGGGGTAATGGTTCTGCTCGCATTGGCAACCGGGGCCCATTCTCCGCAGGCTTGTTGGTGAGCCAGCATGGCTCCTAGGCCCTTTGAGCTGGCGTCCACTACAAGTTGCGACTCATGCCGGGGATCGAAGTAGGCCAGGGTCGTGTCCGCGGAGAGTGCGACCTTGGTTCTTCGGAATGACTCCTGTTGTTCCGGGCCCCACACCCAGACGCTACTGAACTTGGAGGGGGACAGTGAGGTCAGACAGGTCTTTGATGAACCGCCCGCAGTAGGTGACCATCCCTAGAATGCTGCGGACGGCAGTCACCGATGTTGGGGCGGGAGCATCGTGGATGTCCTTGACCTTGTTTGGGTCCGGGCCTATCCCTTGGTCAGAGAAGCAATTGCCAAAGAAGCTAATGTCCTTGCACAGGAATTCGCATTTCTCTCGGTGAAGGGTGAGGCCTTGTCCTTGGAGTTGTGCAAACACCGCATGAAGGCGTCTGATGTGTTCATCTAGTGTGGGTGCGTGAACTAGGATGTCGTCACTGACGTTCAGAACGCCTTCCAACCCCTGTAGGACATTCTAGATGATGTTCTGGAATACCTCCGCAGCGCTCGATATTCCGAAATTGAGCCGGGTGTACCGCCTGAGTCTGGCGTAAGTGGAGAAGGTGGTGATCGGGCGTGAGTCCGTGTGCAGGGGGATTTGGTGGTACATTGACCGCAGATCCATCTTTGAGAACCACTTTGAGCTGGACACCTCCCCAATGATATCATCTATGGTCGGCGTCAGGTGGCGTTCAAGCTTGATGGCCACATTAGGGATGCGCATGTCCACTCAGATTCAGACAGCGTCAGGTTGCTTTGGTTTCTTCGCCACCACGATGGGCGACACCCACGGGGTGGGACCGCTCACTCTCTCGATGATCCCTGCCTTTTCTAGCAAGCGGAGCTCCGCTTCCACCTTGGGCCGCAGATGAAACGCGATGCGCCAGTGTGGGAGGGCCACTGGGGCAACTGATTTGTCTATGTGAAGGTGAATGGATGGCCCCTTCAGGTGTCCAATTCCGTCGTACAGGGTCAGGAACCCTTGCATCAGATGGTCGAGGCTGTGGCTTGGACAGTGAGGGCAAAATGGATCAGACCAAGGTCCTGCGCTGTTTTACACCCCAACAGGAATCCTGCCCCTTCCTGAGACACGTAGAATTTGGGCTGTTGGCGGGGGGTGTCATGGGACAGGTCAGCCCGGAACACTCCGCACAGGCGAAGCGGGCGCCTAGTTCCGTAGGCGTACACTAGCACTCTGGTGGGATGGAGAGCTGGGGCATTCACCAGTGTCCGGTAAACGTTGGCCGCCATAAGGTTGATTGTTGCTCCTGTGTCAATCAGGGCAGCTATGACTTGGTCTTGCACATTGATGGTGCACATGGGTGCCACAGACGGCATGGCTGCCAGGGTGTTTAGCATCCGAACAACAGGGACAGAGGCTGCGTCCGCTCCGTCGTCATCACTGTCGCTGCTTTGAGGGGTTGTCTGGAGGCGGTTCTACCGTCCTCATTCTCCTGGGTGGGCCACTCTGCTTCTCCCTTGGTGTTGACCGGCATACACTCGCGAAATGATTGATTTTTCCGCAGGCACTGCAGGTCTTCCCTTGTGCCGGGCATGTTTCTTCGCGGGGCGTTGGGCCTCCGCACCACGCGCAAGCTCGGCCATGCGGGAGTTGGGAAGGCTTGGGAGCAGTCAGATCTCCAAGTATGCCCAGCAGGCGCACCCACGGGTGCGGGACGTGGCAGGCTGGGTGAGCAGGGCAGGGCACGTGGTCCCACCACGGGCAGGGAGAGTCGTGAAAGTCTCTGCACCAAAGGTCCTTGGTGGTCCCATGGCGTGGGCGCCTTTTCGAATGCAATGCTGGCATGGTTAGAACAACATCGTCGGGGTCTGGTTGTGAGGATAAGCTAGGTGCTAATGCGGGCAGCGAACGTTGAGGGCGATGTGCCAGTTACGTTCCTACCCCCCTCCCGAGACCCATGGTGCAGTTAGCGCCAAAAATTTAAGTGCAGAAACTCTCCTAATTTAGGAGTCATGGAATGAGCAATCAGCTCTTCCTTTTTTTGTTTTGCACTTTTTCACTTTTAAATCTTTTTCACTTTCACGTCCCCAGGTCAGGGTGGACGATTAGAGAGTCCATACCGCCGGGGTTACACTAGTCCTGATGAATGCCTAGGTAAACTAACACCAATTAAAAGGCTGAAACATGTTGACTGACTTAATTCTATTGCTGAATTAACCCAAAACATTACCTTTGGCTGTAATAATTCAGACACATAGTACTCTTTTAACTGTGTCATAGGGATCTACGAATAAATTTTTTTCAGATACTCTTTAGACACTTTTTAGTTATATCCCTCACTACACACCTATTCACACAACCAGCTCCGCAGTCTTCTGGCGTTGCAGCACACCACAGAGGCATTCGGCCTCTGCGGTGGGGCCCAGTGATGAAGCATGACACTGACTAGGTCGGTGTGTGAGGGCCTTCTTACGCACCCAAATCGGGTGTCAAAAAATGAAAAAAAAAATTCTCTGACATAGCTCCCTCTCTGTGGCTATTGAGATATAAGTAACCTCTCTTTCTTTGGTTTTTTATGGTTAGAACAAATGCATAATGTCTGATAGAGTCGCCAAACGTGGCAGATGTGGGCAGCAGTTGGGCAGGGCGTCGTCCATGGCGTGCTGGCTCGAGGTGCGCACTCACCGACAGTGATGCAGCCCTTCCGCGGGTCGGGAGACAGCGTAGGCCCCGACCAGGAGTGTGCGCATGCGTGGCTGGTGCAGCGGAGGCCAGGCGGAGAAAGCAGCAGCGCCGAAGATGAGAGGGCGGCGCCCGGCACCGGGAACTTTCCGGGAGCAGGAGGGACGATGGGGCACAGCCGCCTGCAATGCAGGGCCACAGCACCGCGTGGGCGGTGCCAGGGAGACGAGGTAGGCCGCGCGGAGCACGGCGGGCCACTCTATCAGCGTCCGTGCAGGCAGCAGGCACAGAGGCACCAGAGAGCGTGGCGGGGTGGCGAGAGACCACCTTGTTGCCAATGTAGTGTTGTGAGGGAGGGGGCCCCGCAAATGACTGGCACTGCACACAAAGATGTCAGTGTGGTGGCCAGCAACTAACTGAAACCACGCCCAGAGCCCTGGGCTATTTATTGATACTCTTGCGTGACGGCCCACGCGGATGCAGTGCCAAACCATTGCTGCCACGCTCGGAGGGTGTGGCTCAAACATTCCCGCAGGCGGGTTAAACATTGACTCGCCCGACTGAGCCATTGGAGTTTAAGGTAGACTTTCCTCTGTAAATAAGCTTGGTAGAATCCCTTTCTGTAGGGTTCCTAGCAGATTTCTGAATCGTTCCCCTATATGAAGGTCATTTATTTGCTTTTTCTGAACAGACTGGAGACTGGTTTGATAGGAAAATGTAAACAATTCCTCAAATACTAGTGCAGAACTTTATAAGAAGAGAGGCATAGATATGCATAATAAAAAAAAAGACGGGCGAAGGAAGGAAAAAACGGATGTAAAATGAACGGATAAGAAATGAGGCTACATTGTAATGTTTCTGCGTAAGACACCACATTGAAAAAGCTGTAGTAATGAGAAGCCTCAGACAATAGTGTGCTGGGTGCAAAGATCTGCAAGGCACGAGTTAATATTGAGGAGCAGACAATGGTAACTTTTATCACTCTATTCTTGTAAAAATTATTAAAAATTGAAACTTTTTTGGGCAGCATTAAAACCTAACAATGCTGCCAGCAGAAATGTAATTTGTCCCACCATGATTTGTTACTACTGAGTAACATTTTAAGACAAAAAAGAAAGCCTTGTCGACACCAACCACAATTTTTGGGGGGACCTATATTTCTTAGGGGACCCAAAGACCATCATTTAATAACTTTTCAAACAAACAAAAACAAATAAATAAGACACAGAACCCGGATGAACGTTAAAATTAGCTCTGGCACTGCCAAACAAAGAACTGTCCAGATGAAAATGGGTTTTGATGAGAATAATTGTGCCTCACTTTTGGCAAGTTATATTGAGCAACTCGGCAATCCTCAGAGAAAAAAACATTTTTCAGATCTGTTTCACGTTAAATAAGTAAAACAAGGAAAAGTATTTCAGGCAATCGAATGTTATAATGGGAAATAAAATTGCTGCATGAAAAGAAAGGGAAACAAATAGTATTTGTTATGAATATGAATCATACCTCAGACTTCCTGCCTTTTTTCAGCGCTAAACACCCAGACATAAACATATATGCATACACATGTGTTACAATATCAACAAAGAATCTGGTTTGAAACGTATCCACTGAAGTTCAGCACTGCACTTGGAATATTCACTGTGGAATCTCAGTCCAGGAGTATATGGGGTTGGGTGAAGTCAGTCACCCGAACGCAGTAGGGACGGTGCAGCCTGTCTGATACATAGGCTATCAATTAAGTAGGTCTCAAGTGTCCATAATTCTCAAGCAACTTTATCCAGGGGCTACTTCCTGAATGATCTCAAGGACTTCAATCCTCTTGAAAAAGGATTCACGGTGGTTCTATCCGAGCCACAATGTCCTCTTGATGCAGGTCTCTCTGGGCAGCAGGCTCCTTTGGCTCTAGACCTTGGTTGCATCCAAAATTGCTCTTGCTTCTCTAGGTGTCAGTTTAGATGAGTAATGACTCTTCAATGTTCCTTCAACAGGCAGTCAGCCATCTTCATGATAGGCACGAGTCAAAGGGAAGCAAACACAGCTAGAGCCAGTAGCACTGTATACTTAAAGTATTCAAAAGTTAAACCTTAAGTGTAGCAATGGACTAATAAATTACCAGAACCTGTATCACAAAATTCCATGTCTAGACAACAGTACATTCACACTTTGATCTGCTACACCACACAATTACATGAGGAACTAATGACATTTGAAGACACACTAGTCATGCCAGCAAGATTATGTTGCAAGTCAACCTAGTCCAGTGAAAGCAAGTAATCTAATACAAAAATGCCCTACAAATATCAGACTTAAACCCCAAAACAATTTAAAAAAAGGCCCTTGATGTTTTCAGTGACATGATTTGATTAACAAAAAATAAGTTAAAAACTACAAATTCCATCCCTATGCAAGTTTAACCTCCTTACTGGGGTACCCCAGGAGAGTTTGCAAAAACACTACTGACTGCAATTGTTTCATCTGCCTTCACATGTTTGAGAGGGTAGGGAACAGACAAGTAGCAACCAGGTATTCCTTGAAATCTGGGTTCCAGACAATTAGGAACTATGCCCTCAAGATCTTTAGAAGTTTTCATAGCAATCCTGTAATAGCACTATTAAACTTCAAAGTTAAATAAGCTTCGTTTTGAAGCAATGCATTTTCAATATCAATCAAATGTTGTTGTCAGAAAGAAGGTACTTGAGGAGAGATGCATGGGTGTCATCCTCTTATCCAAGTGATAATTCAAGAATTCAAAAAATCTGGTCACGGGAGTTGATTAGATTATCAGTGCTGTGATCAAGGACATACTCCATGAAGGTGTTTCTACTGTTTGGTGGGTAGTATAAGCTGTTTAGCCATATTTTACCACCTTAGACAGTGATACATGGTCATTTGTCACTGGTACATTAAAGTGAGGTGCTACTTTTTGGCTGAATATGTAGCAGCACCTGTTAACGTATTGATAATAACTTTGGTGCATAACATAGCACAATATCACACATAACAACATCAGAACACAGAAACACTGCTGATCAAAACACAATACCCAATTGTTTTCTTGTGTTTTTGTCTTGGTCGGTTATGATGTTTTGATCATATTTTGAAGTGATGTATATTGGTAGGCTCTGTTTAATCCATGAGTTGTATTGTTGATTTGTTTCGTGTTGAGCTGTGTTTTTTATGTTGTCATTGTGATATTATGGTGTTGTTTTACAGCATTTTGTTAGTAGATCTATGTTACTTTTGGTTTGAATATATATTGCATTATTGTTGCAATGTGTTGTCGTTATATTGTGTGGTTGTCCTGCATTGCTGTTTTCGATTGCCTATGCCTCAATTGCAATCTGTCTGATTTAATATGCAGTCATATTTTATTCACATATGCATGATGTTGTAACCCAATGGTAAGATTTGATAAAATATTGATATGGACAAGTGACTGCACCACGTTTCTTTGAGTGCAATAGTACTAAAGTCCTAGTCAAATGACATACATTTACACATTGAAATATTTTAAAATCCACTCAAACCATGTTTTAGAATTTAGAATAGGTCATAACAAAGGTGCATCAGCAGTAGACCAGTGTTACACACCCACCCACACTAAACACATTGCAATAGAATTTTACAGTTGCGGTGTTGAAAGTGTATCCATTTATTTGCATGATATTACATTACTTAGTGCTCCCTTTCTGTGCTAATTTCATGTATGCATTCAATTTCATTTTGTTAGCGTTTTGCTCTAAATATGCACGTTTCTTTGCACATATTACTAATCAAGTTCTCCAAGTATAGCTTTCTGTGGATATATTTTTGAATGATTGTATTTGTTGTATGTAGATGTTTTAGTGTGAGGATTGATGTGGCTCTAAGAGGAAGGTGTTTTTTTTTTTAATGATTTTTTTTGTTTTGTTGATGCAGTTTTTCCTTACATGGTGCGAGAGTCATGCACATTAATTTGCAGAACTTAAGGTAAGTTTAGGAAGAGGGGTGTAATAGAGAGTTTGCCTAAAGCCTCGCTTCTCTGGCTGTGCCACCAAGTTTAGTATCACTCTGGTTGCATACTAACCCAGCTCTGGACTTATCTCCAGCTGATATGGTGGTGGATCCGCTGTCAGTCTATGGTGACTCCCTCACCTTGGGCATGAATAGAAGTTGTGCAGTGCAGGGAAGGAGCAGAGTTATTAAGAAGGGGAAAAAAGACCACTGTAGGTGATTCCCTCCCTGCCAGGTCTAATTATGAATTATTCTTCACAAAATGAGGACTAACATGTGGACTCAGTTCACTGTTTGTTAGTTGAGGTGGGTGAGTAGTTGAAAAAGTATTCGGGGCAGGGCAAGTCAGTGCCAGGCAGGGATGAGTTTCTAAACTCCCCTGTGCCATAGGAGGGGTGGAGTGCATGCTGTGCATGTGTCTGCAGCTCCTGACTGAAACACAATCGGTTTCTCCAGTTGGCAGATAAATCTGGTGCATGAACACTAGAGGCCGTATTACAGAAAGTGCCCCAGGCGACGAGCATGCAAGCCCTCTTTTTGCAACCCCCGGGTACTTTGGGATTACAGAAGAAGCCGCAGAAACTTGTACGAACTCTTCTGTAATACAGATACTGCTGGCACACAGGTAGCACCAGCGCTACCTCAATAGGGTGCTCCCACATATGCACCGTAATATGGACACAAAGGCAAAGAAGCTATCAGGAGGTGCACTGAAAGAGTGCCTCAAAAAGGGGGTGCACTATCAGTGTGCCCCCTGCTGGCAGCTCTCTGGAAGGGGGTCCCAAGCAATCCCCCAGACATCCCCTCTGCTGGTGGTTGCAGTCACTTACAGCATCTGCCTGCAAAGGGATCTCTAATCCCTCTTTAAATTGCAGGCAGATTGCTGCCGGCAGGGAGAAACACTGAGCGGCTTTGAAACAGCTGCTCTGTAATTTCAATTGAATGCACTACCCCAAGGGCAGCACAAGTTCACAGCTGTCCTGAGGGCAGCGCATTCACTGTAATAGGATGCCCTCTCCCTGTTTGAGCATGCTGCACCTATTTAAAGGTGTGCTGTGGTGCAAACAGTAAAAGTGTGCCCTATACATAATAAGGGACCTGACCTCTGGTGATCAAGCAGAGCAACATCCCACCTGGAGATGTGGCTCCACCACACTCATAATCAGGCTCAATATTAGTTTGAATTATCTCCAAGGAACTCATTGCGGGCTTTCATTGAAAAGGCTGGGTTGTATTCCCATCAAGATGGGAAAATAGTTTTCAGCAGATTATATATGTGGTCCTGACTATGTAGCCTCACCTTGAGGTTATTTCCATTGTCCCTATTTTGCACCAGAACTTTCTCCAACAATAATCGGCATGGATAGAATCACTACTGAGGTTCCCTCCTAAAAGTGGCTAATCCTTTGGTGGATAGACCTACTTCAGTGGTGAAACTTCTATTTGGGAACATTCTAATTCTGTCATATCTGTAAACATTGCCTTTACTGGCTACTAATTCAACTACATTGGCAGACTGAAAGTCAATGATCTTAATTGCATATTAGGCTTAGGCTATCCTGTTTTAGGTTTTAACCTATAATAACTGGTAAAACCCCACCAAAAGAGAAATAGATAGCCCTCACCATTGTAAACATATAAGCTCTGACAAACACCTGCTCAACCACAAACTAAATGCCATTAAAAGAAAGGAAAAGGAGAGTAAAAAAGTCCTTTTTATTCCTTCCTGAAAGGGCCAATACAATGTAGCTTTGTTCTACATGGTAGCAGAAAGAAAGCCTTGGTTAACAGTATTCTTCTTGAGTTATGTTGTTTAGGGCTGTCACTAAAATATTGTTTCTTCTTCATATTTCTTATTTCAGTTTTGCGGTCTTTGGTCTAAAGATGTAGGGTTTAGAAGTATGTTTTAGGTCTTAATTATTTTATAAACTGTAGAAAATACAGAAATATCGAAATCATATTTGATATTTTTGCTACATTGGATCCTTTCACTGATAGGTAAAAGGGCAGATTTCATAAGAATATTTCCAAATAGGTACCATCACATTTGCCCACTGACAGCGAATAGGTGAAACCCTTGATACATTAGCCCCCTTTTCTTGTGAGTCAGTATTGAGAGTAGGTGAATTGCCAAACACCCCTGGCTTTAAATATTCAATGCAAGGTGAAGTGAGAGGTATATGTGAAAAGTGTACTGTAACCAAGCATCTGACCTAATAGTGAAAACATGACACCAGGCTTTTAGAAAACATGGAACGCTGTGTCTCTTGATATCCTGCTGCAAAAATTTCTTACCAAGTTCAACAAAGATTAGAGTGATATTGTTTGTGTTTGCAGTGATTTAGCTACGTATATGAAAAAGTTGTACAATGGCCTGTCAAAATCAATACCTGAGCTGATCTGCTTTCCTGTAGGAGATCCTTGCCACCTGGTAGATGGTATGCTGAAAGCATCTTTACATTCTTCAGAGTCAATGAAGAATGCTATTGACTTTGTAGTCCATTCTGATTCACAGTTTCGTTATGTACTGGAACAAATACACAAATATTTCTCATGTTGTGCTTTGTGTGGCATCAAAGAAAGAGTAATCCCAACTGTGTCTTTCAGCCTCACTCCTAGAGGTTGGTAATGCTATATTATCCATGTGGAGACCGTTTACTGAATTTTTCATTAGTGGTAATGCCAAAGTCAAGGAATTGGCAGACGCATAGTGATGGTGATGTGAAAAAAGGTGCACCCTACTGCATTCTTAGCTTTTTACAGGAAAAAATGACTGCTGCAGGTGACATAATCAAAAACCTAGAGTCTGAAAACACCCTGGTCTGCCAAGTGTTCAGTATAATTGGCGTAGATGTGAAACATCTCCTTGAGAGTAGGCTGGGCAACTCTTTTGGAATGCATGTCACTTGGTAAGCAAAGAAATGTTGAGAAGTAATTCAGGAAATTTTATTTTACCATGCATGAGAAATGGGTTGCAATGATGCTTAGAAATGTCCCTTCACCAACCATGGCATTTGAAGTCAAAGAAGCCTCACTGTGGTACTCTGAACAAGTTCTAGATCCCTACTGTAAAGGGGAATATTTGCCAGACATTGAAAAGTACGGCTTCATTTTGGACCGCTTCAATAATGCTCCCAGTTCAATGCATAAGTTGTAGAGCCTGTCCCAGAAAATCACAATCTTCAGGTGAACCATTATTGGACTGGAAAGTTATATCAGTGGCCGGAGTTATCAAAATTCTGTACTTGTCCGTCTCAAGTGGCAATGTTGAGAGGTTATTCACACGTAAAAGTATTCATGGAAAGGAAAGAGTGAGTGCACATGACCAAAGACTCACTAAAGAAGTACTGTGTGGTGTACTACAATATGTTTGATTTGTAAAAATATATTAGGACCTCAAATGCACTGAATGTACACTAGCTATATCCCATGACCTATAATGCAGAAAGCAAGCAATAACAAAAGCAAAACATTCCATAAACACTGAAAAAACCCTGGGCCATATTATCAAGAATGGCGCACACATTATTGCCGCTTTACCTGCAGGAAACTGCTGCTAAAGCGGCGATAAGGGGCTTGATAATATGCCCTAGGGAATTCCAATAGAAGGCCAGGTTTGATGTCCTTTACACCAGAACCTGGGCTTCTATTGGAATTCTCAAGGGCATATTGTCAAGCCCCTTATCCTGCCGGTAAAGCGGCGATAATGTTTGCGCCGTTCTTGATTATATGGCCCCCTATTTCTGATGTTATTAATGGCGCAAAAATGTGTAACCACTGCTAACCGCTGTTTTTTAAAGGTATTAAAATCAGTGGGAAAAATCCTGCCAGAATTTACCAAAAAAAAGAAACTGTAAACAGGAAGCCTAATTAGACTCATACTTCTCCTTTTGTTTTTAGTGAGAAACTCAGGGGCTGATTCACAAAGGGCCTTCGCAATTGTGGCTGAGGCCAGTATGGAGGTCCCACCATGAGTGCGGGGTCTGCGCCATGAGTGCAGAGGCCCTTTGTGAAGCTGGCCAAGAGTAATCTGTTTTTACGCTTTTTGCTCAATGTCTTGTCTTATTAAGTGTAAAATTACTGTTAATTTTGCAAATATGCCTGACATGATATTTTATTCTATTTTTTTTTACAGGCTTCCTCTCAATACAGTCAAAACTTTCTGGACCCTCTGAATAGGGACGCAACACCATGACAAAAGAGCGCAAAGCACAACTGATGTAGCAGTGAAGGAAGCGGCATTGTATAAAAAGCACTTTAGTGAATGTGTTTCTTATTTATGAGAAGTCTACCAATTGCTTAAGCATAGCTTAAATATGCGTAGATATTCATCGAGGTCTTACAAAAAAAAAAAACTTTTCACAGTGACAAAAGTGTTTCTTTGTAGGTTCTGAAAATTGTTACTCAAATACAGAATTTGTTTCGCATGTGGTAATTTGAAATTATAACTGTGAGACACTCCTTTAAATACATGCTTTGCCAAAACTATTGCATGGCAACAGCTTTTAAGATAGTCACTCAGACACGTGCAACAGACTTTCCGAAGGTCTCTGCAAACATCGCTGGTGCTCAGGCTTACAAACGTCTTAAAACAAGCCTGGTTACCCAGCACCCATCGTTTCAGCAGAGTTCAGGAGAATATAGTCACTGAGTATGTGGTTTATGTGGTTAGGAACTAGCCTATATGTCAATCCAAAGTCCTTAAAATAATGTAAACTTTGTTGATGCCAAATTATGTAGGATTTTCTGCAGCACTTAATGTGGGATCCTATGTGGCCTCTTAGGAAAATGCAGACTATGTACAGCAAGCAAGAAGCTTCAAACTCAACCATGACTTCAGTGGATGAATTGTGCTATTCCACTATAACAAACCTGACCATGAAATTCATTTTCTATGCCCTCATCTTCCTGCTAATCCTCCTCACCTTAAGTGGAAATTTATTGGTGGTGATCTCTATTGCTTACTTCAAGCAGCTCCGCTCATCGACAAACTGTTTCCTTCTCTCGCTTGCAGTGGCCGACTTCTTGCTTGGAGTCATGGTGATGCCTTACAGCATGATTCGAACGATTGAGGGATGCTGGTATTTTGGCACCATCTTCTGCTGGTTTCACTCTAGCCTGGATGTCATGTTTTGTGCAGCATCCATTTTGCACTTGAGTTGCATAGCATTTGACAGATATTATGCTGTGTGCAACCCCCTGCTCTATATATACAAAATGTCTGCTCAACGCATAACTGCACTCATTGTCGCCTGTTGGATTGTCCCTTTGTTGATATCATTTGGGCCAATATTGCTTGGACTTCATACATTAGGTGTTGAAAGTGCACAACCAGACAGTATGTGTATCGTTTCAGTGAACAAAGCATATGCTGTCTGCATATCACTCATCGCATTTTACCTGCCAATGCTCCTCATACTTGCTGCCTATTGGAAGATTTACAAAGTTGCACGGAAACAGGCTTTGCAGATACATGCTATAGAAAAACACACAAGCATGCCCACTATCAACAATGATCCAAAGCGAAAGCCAAGGCAGTCCATGAAAAGCGAAAGAAAAGCAGCAAAAACTCTTGGAGTGATCATAGGCATTTTCCTAGCTTCTTGGGCACCATTCTTCACAGCAAATATCATTGACCCATTTATTGGGTACAGGACAGGTGCAGTGGAGTGGGAAGTGTTTTATTGGTTGGGATACGTGAATTCAGCAATAAACCCCATATTGTATGGATTTTTTCAAAGATCATTTCGCAGGGCTTTCCTCATTGTAATTGGTGGCAATATCTGCATGGCAGGATCTACACACAATTTGGATCTTTCTAATGAAAAGGGGGAGGCTGAGGACACTATCAACAATCAAGTACACCCTTAACATGGCCTCTGATAAACTTAAGCTGTTCCTGAACTTTTAATGGTGGTATGATTAGCTCCCTTGATTCTAGCACATTTGGAAATTCACTAAGTGCCCCTAAAATTCAGACACCCTTGCACCGTGGTGTAATGGTGCCTGCGTTGCTCATGGCAACCTTTTGTGCACCCGTGCAGGGGGAAAGGAGGGGAATGCGCTGTATCTGACAGATGCAGTGCATTCCTGTCCTTTTCTTTTGACATACAACAGTGCAGCAGGCCCTACGTCAAAAGATTCTAAATGAGGTCCACAGTCTTTTGCTGATACAGGTGTGTTATGGACAGCCGTACAAATCTCTTCATCAGCAGAGATTTGTGCCATGACGAGTAGGTTGAAAACCCAGTAGTATGAAGAGGAGGGTTACACGGAATGATGTTGTGAAGAAGGGAACACCGACACCATATTCTAGTGACAATGGTTCTAGCGAAGGGATGCATGTCAGTTTTTTGTTTAAAGAGTACCCATAATGTGTCATGGAAAAGGGAGTGCCTACATGATGTATTGGTATAGACGGGGTGGCTTCAAAGTGCACTCAATCAATCAATCAGGGAATTTGTAAAGCGCACTACATACCCGTGAGGGTCTCAAGGCGCGGGGGGGGATCGAAGAGCCAGGTCTTGAGAAGTCTTCTGAAGGCCAGTAGGTCTTGGGTCTGTCGTAGGTTGGTGGGGAGGGTGTTCCAGGTCTTGGTGGCAAGGTGGGAGAAGGATCTGCGGCCGGCGGTCATTTTATGGATGCAGGGGACCGTAGTGAGGGTGAGGCTGGCTGAGTGGAGGCTGCGGGTGGGGGTGTAGAAGCTGAGTCGTCTGTTGAGGTAAGCTGGTTCGGCGTTGTGTAGGGCTTTGTGTGCGTGGATGAGGAGTTTGAAGGTTAGCCTCATGTTCACAGGGAGGAGCTAAACAAAAAGCATCCATGCAGTATCTTGGAAAAGAACAGGCCATCCACACTTTGCCGTGGTATGGTTGACATAACTCTCAACAGGCGCTGGGCAAATCTGGAATTCTTGCATATGGAAAAGGTTCTTCTGACCCTGCTTATTAAACTGCATTTAGACCCATGTGTCGATGGTCCATGGTTCGTGATGCTAGTAATGAACCCTTAAATTCGTCCATTAGTGTATCGAATGCGCAGAAACAATGCAGCTTGCTATCTCCAACCATTTTATTGTAGATACGGTTCTGCTACAAAAACACCAAACAAGCATTGACAAAGCAAATAAGTCTCCCCATAAAACCATTTGTGTTTAAAAATTCTTTTTTTTTGGGGGAGGAGCCAAGCTGGCGACCGAGATGGCTGCTTAGACGCTCGGCTCCGTGAGCCTTCTCACCCCGCACATACATCCTGGCAAATATCCTGAGTCGTAACGGCATATTTAGGTAGGCGAAGGATAACTTTTACTTACCGTTTGCTCCTGAGGCTTCTACGTGCGGCAGACCCGTGGAAATGTCCCCGACTGTTTTGCGGCCTTCACGGAGCTGGGACCGGGGTGTCGAGTGAGGAGAGCAGCCGGTCGCGACTGCGACAACAGCGGCCTCTGGTGGAGGTGGGGAGTCGGCCGGAGGGCACTGATGATCTGATGGGCCGATGGCGACAGTGCCGACCCAATGCGTCTAGCGGAGTGCCTTGTGAGGTGTGCGGTAAAGCAGGGTCGGGGGAATGCGCGATACTTGGCCCCCTTTCCAGTGTTGTGTCCGGGCATGATTAATGACTCTCCCGGACTTGACGGGCGGCTCACGGGGAGCGGTGGAGATTTTGTTTAGCCCTTTGGTGACCCTTCATTGGGAAGCCTACCTCGACCTTCGGGGTCCCCGTGGTGAATCCTGTTGCGCCCTGGTGTGGGGCCGGTCTTGAGGTGAGATGGAGAAGGATGAGGCCGGATCAGCTAAGATGGCGGATGGCACCCTCTTGCGCAGACCACATCCAGATAGAGAAGCCGCTGTGCGAGAGAGTCCTGAGGTCTGGCGACACGAGATGGAGCCCACGTCCAGAGATATATTGGCTGCGCTAACAACCCTGCATATGACCCTGATCCGAGACGCCCGAGATCTGGGAAGAAGGATGGCTGCCATTGTTGTACCACCGTTCCACACGGACATAGTTCGATCTCAAGGAAGCGCCGATGTGCCCGCCTCTTCGTCAGTGATGAGTTTTCCGGCTACGCCTAGGTTCGTGGAGACGCTGGAATACCCGGTTCATGAGATCGCTTTAGACAGATCTGTTGTACATGCGAGTGCCTCGTCGGGGCACTTATCTACTCGGCAGCTGGGTAAACAACGTCGTTCTATGGTTTGGGCTGCCCTGGCGGTGTTTCAGCGCTTATCGGATGGTGTGACTCTATTTCCCTGGCTGGCGAGACTGTGTCCGGACTGGAGGATGTTTTCGGGGTTGATACAGACACAGTTGGATTTCCGCTATACATATTCGGCTGGGTTTTGGTGGCTGAGGTCCCATGAAGTAACAACACTGCCCGGTCCGCCAGGATCTCTTAGACCCTCCACGCTGCATTGTATGTCGATTGATAAGTGGATGTATGTTGGTACTACTGATAGAAAAGGCCAGGGGTGAAACCGTCTAGGACATAATGGAACTTATCGTTGGCTACCGGTGATTTGGGGGACACTCAGCGGGGATGGTATTGATTGTGCTATCGGTGATTGTTGTTTTCCATGGCTATTCTGATCTTGCTTTTAGGACGTTTACTGTGCGCGGTGGTGGTTGGGGGGGGGGGCGGGTGGCCAGTTCGATGGCCCTTCCCCACATTTTTCCTCTTTTTCTTCTTTTTCTCTTTTTCTATATTTCGGGTCTCTTATTTAGGGCGACAGGCATGCTGCTGGGGGGGGATAGGCCATAGCCTTCTGCAGGGATGCAGGGTGGGGGGTAGGGGGATGGGGTTTGTTAATTTGTCCTTTCTTTGTTTCTATGGCCCTTTGTCTTTCTTTCCTTTTGGTGTTGCAGTTTTTCATGTTTCCTACAGTATGCTTCGTTTTGAGGGGTGGGGTGCAACTTTGTTATGTAACGTTTTTGTTTTTCACATTTATCCTGACTTGTATGCCTTACCCCCAATATTTCAAACGTATTTGCACTATTTGCAGATTTCCTGCCTTATGCTTGCTATTGTAGGACCTTGTATGACCTTGTGGCATTGATTCTGAATTTTTCTTTATTGTAAAATGAACCTTCTCGATTCCTGAATCTTGTATTGTACGCTTGACTACAAGTTATATCCTGGACAATTGTTAGTCCCCGATTTTTGGGTTGCTGTATTCTTCTATATTGATGTGCTGTACTTCCGACTTGACTAGCGGCCGGCCGGGGTGGTTGTAGGCCCATACGTGTACTTACTTGCGGTAACAAATATAAGTTCTTAAAAAAAAAAAAATCTTATTTTCTCTCACTGGTGGCTTTCAAGACTGCACACACAGGCACCATGGAATTTTTTTTAAAGCATAAGAATTGCAATTTGTCACATCACATGCATGTTCCGGTATTGTGGCCCTCCTGGATTATTTTTATGTAGCCTTTTAGGAAAATAATTCCAAAATGACTGCCATGCACATGCATCCATACAGGGTGGCCATCTTGCAATGGTTTATTTAAAGCAAAGAATCCTTCTAGTATAGGAACAGTAGGTGGGGCGGGGGGTGCTGCACAATGCAAAAGGCCTGATAGCAGTTTGCCGCTGTAAGCCCTCTTAAAAAAGATGGAATGATATTCATAATAATAAAATAAAAAATGCTGGTGAGGGTTAAAAATGGAAGGGGTACAATAGCAATGTGCCACTGATGGGCCCTCTTAAAAATATAAAATCTGTATATAGTATGCCGTAGACAATATGAGCCTTATTATGAGTTTGGTGGTCTGTGGACCACTGTATTGGTGGTGGCGCTCTGACTGCGGTGAGCTTGGCAGTCCGACTGACGTATTACGCATTGGGCAGATTTGCATTGCAAAGACGCTGCCGAACCGCTAACATCGCCAGTGCACACCGAGCATGGTAGACACAGAGCTGGCCTATGAGACTGTTGGAGGTTCAGACCGCCAGTGAAACCCCTGACCAATTATGAATTGCTTTCCAGCCAGTTTGACTGTGGCTGTCTAACCACCACATCTGAGACAGCAGACAGGGAGGAATATAAGTTTGAAGTTCACCTCTACTCATCTTCTACCATTATGGAGCCCATCGGACACGTCCTGACATTGCTCTAGCACCCCAACCATGTTCAAAAGCCGCTCCAAAATGGACAAAATAGCTGGTAAGTCATACAACTATTTGCTGCCATGGACTCCTCTGCAAAACAATATTCTGCTATGGACCAGGCAAGGGAGTTGAGGTCCCATAGTAATTTGCACATATACAGGGACCCTGTCTGGAATGGTTTCTTAACAATCATCAAAAATACATCTGTAGCATGCCCTTCTAGGCCAAACCATTGGTGCTGCACAGGCACACTATACACAAATGGACTTGTCAGCGAATTATATACTGTGATAGTATTGTGTGCATTATTTTGTATTCCATAATACCACGTCCTCATGAATTTCAAACTTGATATGTCTGTCACACATAACTTTTGCCCTTTCTCATGTGTCTGCCATGTCACTACTGATTTTCACTAGTCATGCAGGTTACTATTTGTCCAGTGTTGCTAAAGTGACATTGAAGGGACTACCACAACCATGTTGCCTTCTGATTGTAACTCTGACTAAGATGCTACACTCCTTTTGGTTCTTCTCACTTATCTGCAAAGTCACTGCTGATCTGAAGTAGTCATTCAGGTTACCATTTCTTAAGTGTTGCTAAAGTGACATTGAAATGATTACAGATGCCATGAGGTCCTCTCACTGCAAGTCTAAGCAAGATGCTATAGTGAATGTGACACACTCACATTACACACATCCCAGGTCCTGTTGTGGTCAAAGAAACATCAGTATAGATGTATCAATAAAGTGAAACACACCTTCTCTACAGCAACTCTGTTGTGGACTCTCGCATATCACCCACATGAAAAAACAATGGGGTTACATAGAATCAGTGTGAGAATGGAAACACTCTCTGCAGGATAGTTACGCTCCATCAGGTGCTCATGCATAACAAACTCCACATGCACTAGACCTGGGAACTGAAGTATATCATAGACAACTAATAGCATAATCAGGTGCCAAGCATGTGTAGGCAATGGATAAGTGCAACTTATGAAAGCAAACACAGCACAAACAACATATGGAACACTTCTGGTTGAAGTATCTGAAAGGTACACACTGCAAAATTTACACATGTCCATGCAGAACTACACAAAGGTATGACATTTAAACTTCCTCCATGTGTGAATACACAAATATCTAACTTTAAAACACCTAACCCATATCCAGCCTACATAGCAGGGAGAAGTGCCAGCTAAATGAGGTTGACATTAGCCAAGCTGAAATATGTACCAATTGGAATATCACACAATGCAATGTCAACCCCATTTGGAATTCATCCCACATATTCATTCAATGAACATTTCTGCTCATCCACTGTAACTCCAGAACAGGTGCAAAGGTCAAATCATAGTAACCACTTCTACTGGATCCGCAATCTGGGTCAAAGTAACACAATTGTAGTCACATCTACTAAGGTAAGCAAAAACAGCCAACAGTATGCAATATAGTGGCAGGGTTAATGTGTTCTCAATAATGAAGTCGCTTTAATTTACACATATCCAAAATCTGGATCTGAATAAAGGCCAAAGGCCAGTTCAAAAGTCCCATGTGAGCCAGCACACTGCTGTACCACTAACCTTGCCTACCTTGCCACTGCCAAGGGAAACTTCACAGAAATGGCAATCTAGTGGGCAGACCAGGCACCTCAATAATGTTACTTGGGATGTCTGAAGTCAGTAATGGGAAAGTTTGGGTTGACTTTGGGAGGGGGTTTGGATAACTTATGGCTTGGTCCGGGTTTTGGGTGGGATGGTCAGGTCTCACATGTGTAGAACGGGATGTTGAAGGGATTCGTTTGGAAGGGGAAGGGGACTTCTGGACTTTGAAAAGAGAGGTGGCTGTGGCAGAGGTAAGGGCAAGGACAAACACAGGGCTTTCCTAGGGAGTCCAGAGAGGTGGGATGACAAGGGGTGGGGTTTTGGAGGTAGACGGATTGTCAGTGAGTGCCTTGGGTGTGCATGTTGTTGGAGTAGGTTTGTGTGGGTCTGATGTATGTTGTGTCTGTGTTGTAGGTGTCTTGTTTGGGTGATAATTAGTGCTTGCTTGTTTTCTGGGTGTTTTCTGTGGATGTGCTGGGCATGTTCTGTGTCTGTGCTGTGTCTGTTGGTGTGGGGTCTGTGGTATGTTTGTGGTGAGGGGTTGAGTGTCTGTTGAGTGGTTGCATGCCTGGACGTCTTGCTGTGTTTTTGTGTGCATGTGCTGCATGTACATGTTGTCGTGGGTGTGTACTTCAGTCTGTGTTTGCTGTGGACAGGTCTTGGGGAAAGGGAATTGGCATGGGGAAGAGGCAGGAGGTGGGGTGGAAAACTGGGGTTGGTGAAAGACTTCTATCAGTGAGGAGGGCAAAGCCTGATACAACCTCTGTAGCCCAGTCATACTACAGTGAATGCCTTCCATGTAGACCAGCGTCTGCATCAGCTGGCTGGACTGCCCCGGGATGCCATTTAGCAGTGCAGCCTGCCCAACAGATATCACTCTCAGGAGATCAAAAGCCTCTTCACTCAGGACAGCTGAAGGACAGGGGCAGAGGTGATGTGCCTGGAGCAAAAGAGATGCCTCCCCCTTTACAGGAGTGGTGCCGGACAACTGGGTGGGGATCAGTGTGGTAAATGCCCTCTCCACTGTTCTTCTCTGGATAGACTGTACTATGATATCTGTGACATCATAGAATGCCTGGTTGTCCCTCTGGCTCACAGTGCCTCTCTATAACTTACTGTGGCAGTTGGTCATCTTAGGCTGAGCTGCTAACAGCTGGCTCCTGGTAGGGTTTTACTTCTGTACTTATCATCTTGGAAGGAACTTATAATAAAGAATCTCAACCTATACAGTGGACTGTGCATCATTCATTTACCACAACTTGGCGAAGTTTTGAAGAGGATGAACCTACGTGTGCACTAAGGAAGCTACTTCAACAAAAGGAACTAAACAAAGGAACTAAAGCCTTTGTGAAAATTATACATGAGACAAAAGGTAACGCCCATCTGACCCCACCAGTGTCCTATCACACCTGGACAGTCTGCACCCTGGGCGTGTGTCTTTATGTTTATGTCTGCGTGTGTCTGAACAGCCTGCAACATAGGAGCTTTATACTATAAGTGACTTGTCAACAACCTCTGCCTGCTCTGCCTGTGTCTATCCAGCATTTAGAAACGGGTACTTTCTGGAGAGTCTTTCTGTTTTAAATCGACACTGCCACTGCACCTTAGAGGAAGGCACCAGGTCCAGTGGGAACTGTATTCGAGTGGTTGGAGGCAGAAAACAGGGGGTTTGCCTTTTCCCGTCACTTTGACATTCCTACAGCGACTTTGTGAACTACTTTCCTGGTGATTTGGTGCCTCTGCACCGCCAGCGCTTTCAGGTATAGGATCGCATTCAGGTCAACGATTTATATTCGGATGTTCGACAACAAGTAGGACGAACGGAACATAATTTTGGAGGAGTGGTCTCGTTTGTGAGTATTTTGGAGAACTGTGACTGGACTATAGCTGCGAGTTTCTGAGTGAGTTGAACAAGAATATGGGGTGCGCGAGGAGCACTCTCAGTTTAAAGTCTAAGCTCACTTTTTTATGTTGGTGCTATGATTGTTAGGATTGTCACTCCTGAGTCAAACAATGGTTTTGACTAGCCTATAGGTTAGTCCAATCATGCACTTTTCACTCGGTGTTTTCTTACACCTTCTCAGTTTAATATATCAATTCAAAATATCATCACAGTTCATTCTTTTTTAATGTTCTAAGTTTTGACCGTAATTCATTTTATTCTTCATGAACCTTCATTTTTTCGTAATTATATCAACATTGTAAATTGCATTTTCATTTACAATTGTACATAGCGTTATATACAGTGTTATATTTTCCAACCAGTAATCAGCATTGATATTTCACACGCCCGATGCATTTCGGTACAGAGTACCTTCCTCAGGGGCAAAAACTACAAAACAAGAAGAATAATAATATGTACATTAATGTGTGTGCCCACAGTCGCTCTACGTTTATCAATTTTCTCGTTATTGTGATGCATACCTTTTTATTAGTGATTTCTTCGTTGCAATCCTATGAGATGGAAGAATATCCATGAGATGGAAGAATATCTAATTGTTATTTGTTTTCTTGTGAATTCCTAAATGACATGAAGGTACTATCGTTTACTTATCTTACCTAAAGAGGCTGTGTGTCAAGACCAATTCTGCAATGAGAGTAGTCAATGCATAGTATTTAGTGCTTATTGTCTGCTGATAAGATTGCCATACAGGTAATACAACAAGAAAATAACTAAGCCTACCTTAGATGGATGGTAATTTATGCGAGAACCTATACGATGGGAAAGCAATACAAAATTGCATTAATGCTTAGGTTTGTTGGTAGACGATGTTAATGCCGGTTACTTGGCGTACTCCTACCTTACGGTCAGTCTTACAGGAGCTTTCTGAAAAAAACGATAGTGTGTATGTTTAGGGCGTGATACTCCGCAATATCGGTTAAATAGTATCAAAATCACTGTTTCATCCCGCATTGTTCGTGGAACGTACCTAGTGTTGAAACCGCTGCCGTCTATATACTCGGACGCCGAAAAATCCCCGGACGCTGTCATCCTGATCTTCCTCTCTACAAGTGCTCATGTGTCGGCATAATCATAAAAAACGGACTGGTTGAATTATAATGGGCGCCATCTTTCAATGGTGTGCCCCTCTTAGGTTTAGAAAACTGTGCCGATTCCTACCTATGTTAACTGGAAATCTTTTTGAATAAATATCGTAAACTAAACTGTCTCGCCAGTTTTTTTATAGGAGAAGGTTCCTATGATTGCTCATGTTAGGTAAATGCTAATGACCGCCGAACATGGTCATAATTGTTCTAATAACGATGCCTATTTGTGCGCCATCTTGGATTTATGTTATGTATATTAAGGCTAGCTCTTAGATCTCAAAATTAGTTCATGAGTGATTATGCTGTATTCCTACGTGTTACTACGATAAATGGTATTACTCAGTGTTTTACATGTTGGTAAGTGTATATATTCATAAGGTAACATTAACTCCTAGATTAGAGACATTGATCGAAAGAACACACATTAAAAAACAATATACATTGAATATCCATACATCGTTTCTTACAAATTTGAATTAACTTGTTGCAGAATAGTTGCTGCTAAGAAACTGTAATCAGCAATACTATGCATTCTGATTTCAATGCATAGTGACTTAATTCTTATACCCTCAGTGAGATCTTTGTTCCTTTATGAAATGCTAGCTATAGCTCAGTCCATACTTAATTGTCATAATAGTTCATTTCAATAAAGTTTTAATCCTTTCTGAAAGCTATGCCAGTATTAAACACTCCTCATAGGAGGTTTCTCTACCCTATATTCTGGGATTCTTTCATAAGTAACACGATAGATCATATCGATCATTCAGCCCAATTGGAGTCATTGTTTGTAGAGTTTTGATCCAATATAACTCTCGTTGCAATAATCTTTGTTTGTTGTCAACCCCTTGTTGTATCTCAACCTTCTCTATCACAAAAAAGCGTATTTGGGATACCGCATGGTGCAATTCTTTCCAGTGTTGTGCTAGGGGTGATGTCACTGTTTCATTCCTGATTTTACTTTTGTGTTCCGTTATTCTTATTTTAAGTTTCCGTTCGGTCTTGCCCACATACATCTTGCCGCATGGGCATTTAATTGCATAAACAACGTTCTGTACGTTATTATCACTTGTATGTCTCAATGGTATCTTTTTTGGGTGGTTGAACGAATTACCTGTGATCACATTATTACAGTGTATGCAATTCTGACAACGTGTTGTCCCTTTATATGTTCTCTCTTCACCTTGAGGTTTCGGACGTTTTAAAATTTCTTTTAAATTTCTTCCTCTAGTGTATGCATGAAGCGGCAAGTCTTTGTACAGTTCTTTAAAATCTGGTTCTGTAGCTAGTAATTCCCATCTTTTGTTGATTATTGTTTTGATGTTTTTAGACTCAGTTGTGTACTTAGAAACAAAAACCATTCTATCCTTACTTGTTTTTTCTTTGGGTTTTAGCAGATCTTTTCTGTCTATTTTAAGGGCTTTCTCCTTGTTTTGTTGTAGTTTATCCAACGGATATCCTCTTTGTTTGTATTTGGCCAGATGTTCATCCATCTTAGTCAGACCTGTCTGAGTTTCTGAGCAGATGCGTCTTATTCTCAAGCATTGTGAGTACGGTAGATTGTTAATCAAGCTTCTCGGATGGAAGCTGTTGTATGCCAATGCGTTGTTTCGATCAGTGGGTTTAGAATATAGTTCAGTGCAAAAACATTTTTCTCGTTTAATTATCCTTACATCCAGGAAATCTATACTTTGTTTGTCGATTCTGTGTGTGACTTTTATTCTGGGGTCTATGTGGTTCAGTTCCATGATCATTCTTTCAAGATCCTGAATAGAAGCTTTCCAAATCAGAAAAATATCGTCAATGAATCGACAGTATAATCTAATATTTTGCCAATGTGGTGTATTCATTAGATTCTCTGATTCAAAATGTGCCATAAAGATGTTTGCATATGACGGTGCCCCTGAAAATCCCATGGATGTCCCTGTTAGTTGTGCAAAGTGTCGGGTATTCCATTTAAAATAGCTGTTTTGTAAACAAAATTTCAGCAATTTCAGGATCAAAATTTTTTCTGTCTGTATGTCTCCCATTTGAAGCAGTGCCCATTCTACCGAGTCTAATCCAGCTGTGTGTGGAATGGAAGTATAAAGTGCCACCACATCGATGGTACATAATATCCAGGATTCGGTGTAATCATTGTTGAGACTAGCTAGTTTGTTTAAAAAGTCAGTAGTGTCCTTGATATATGAACTCCAATTTTGGACAAATTGCTGGAGAAAATGATCCAGATATCTTCCGATGGGATCAAATATTGATCCACACCCCGAGACTATGGGTCTGAATGGTGGATCCTGCGGATTCTTGTGGATTTTAGGAATCATGTACAATTCGGGACATCTAGGGTGTGTTGAGTACAGATAAGCACGGGTTTTCGTGTCTATCCAGTTGTTGTCTTCTGCTTCTTGCAATAATTGATTAAGTAATGATTGCACTTGCTTTGTAGGTTCGGTGTCCAAGGGTAAATAGGTGTTGCTGTCATTTACATGCTTGTCAACTTTATGTGTATAATAAACCGTGTCCATTACAACAATTGCTCCTCCTTTATCTGCTGGATGTATAGTCAGATGCTTGTTATTGGTTAGGTTTTGTAATGTATGTTGTTCCTGTTTAGTTAAGTTCTGGTGTGCCATTTTTTTGAAATCCAATGCCTCAATGTCCTTTTTCACCATTATCTCGAATGTGTCCAACATTTTGTGTGAGATAGGGGGTTGGTAAGTACTTTTAGGTTTGAATACTGCCTCTTGGTTTGTCTGAGTTGAGGTGTCTGATTCCAAAACATTATTAAAGAAATGCCGTAATCTCAGTGTTCTCATGAACCGGTAAAACGCCGCCTCAGTCTCTATTTCATTGGCTCTTGTTGTTGGGACAAATGAAAATCCTTTATTTAATACTTTGAGTTGAAATTTGTTTAAGTTCGTGGTTGACATATTAATAACTAAATTACTGTCCTCCTGCTTCTCAGTGCTTTGCCTGCCCCTTCCTCGCCTGGTCGGGCAGTTTCGCTGTTTCCTCCTGAGTGTGACGTTGGTTGTAATCCTTTGTTCTGGGTCTGTGACAAAAAAGCCACACTGCTAGTTGTAGGTTGTGCTTCCGTGGATTGATTCACTGGCCTGTTGGTATCCGATGTTAAGTTGACTGGACCTCTGTTGATTGTTATTTCCTTATCCGTAACTAAGCTTTCTTCCGATGAGTGCGTTGTTGCAGTTGTTTTTTTTGGTTCAAATCTTCGGCGAGTGTATATGTCAGCCCATGTGTACACTTCATTTAATTTATAGTCTATGGTGTCGCGTTTTTACTTACGCAACTTTCCTTCCTGTAATTCTTTACTGTATTCGTCTAATTTTTGTTTGATGCCTTCTAGATTCATTTGCCATGTGTCTGTTTCCAATCTTTTTTCCAGATCCATTTTAAGCATGTTGATTTCCTTCTCCAATTCTCTAATAGTCTTAGATAGTTCTTCTACAATAAGGAGTATGAGATCCAGAGAACATTTGTTAAGGATGCTGTACCACTTTTCCATGAATTTTGCGTTAAGGTTGAATCGAAACAACATCGGTTTGATTGCCAATCTTAGTCCTCTAGGGATTCGTTGTGCTTTATGATATTGCACTAGTGTTGAGGCATGGATTTTTTGGTTGAGTTGTCGACGAGTTAGATATTCCAATTGTTTGAGTTGTTGGCTGATAGAGCTGCCATGGGCGTCTTGAGTACGTACTTCTTGTATGAGAGAATATATTTTGTTTGCCTGATCAGCTGCATATGCCAATGTTGCTGCTCTGTTGTCTGTGATTCCTGTAATTTGATCGAACTGCATTTTGCGATGGGTGCTTCCTCGCTGTTTTGACAGTTAATTAGAACAAGAATATGGGGTGCGCGAGGAGCACTCTCAGTTTAAAGTCTAAGCTCACTTTTTTATGTTGGTGCTATGATTGTTAGGATTGTCACTCCTGAGTCAAACAATGGTTTTGACTAGCCTATAGGTTAGTCCAATCATGCATTTTTCACTCGGTGTTTTCTTACACCTTCTCAGTTTAATATATCAATTCAAAATATCATCACAGTTCATTCTTTTTTAATGTTCTAAGTTTTGACCGTAATTCATTTTATACTTCATGAACCTTCATTTTTTCGTAATTATATCAACATTGTAAATTGCATTTTCATTTACAATTGTACATAGCGTTATATACAGTGTTATATTTTCCAACCAGTAATCAGCATTGATATTTCACACGCCCGATGCATTTCGGTACAGAGTACCTTCCTCAGGGGCAAAAACTACAAAACAAGAATAATAATAATATGTACATTAATGTGTGTGCCCACAGTCGCTCTACATTTATCAATTTTCTCGTTATTGTGATGCATACCTTTTTATTAGTGATTTCTACGTTGCAATCTTATGAGATGGAAGAATATCCATGAGATGGAAGAATATCTAATTGTTATTTGTTTTCTTGTGAATTCCTAAATGACATGAAGGTACTATCGTTTACTTATCTTACCTAAAGAGGCTGTGTGTCAAGACCAATTCTGCAATGAGAGTAGTCAATGCATGGTATTTAGTGCTTATTGTCTGCTGATAGGATTGCCATACAGGTAATACAACAAGAAAATAACTAAGCCTACCTTAGATGGATGGTAATTTATGCGAGAACCTATACGATGGGAAAGCAATACAAAATTGCATTAATGCTTAGGTTTGTTGGTAGACGATGTTAATGCCGGTTACTTGGCGTACTCCTACCTTACGGTCAGTCTTACAGGAGCTTTCTGAAAAAAACGATAGTGTGTATGTTTAGGGCGTGATACTCCGCAATATCGGTTAAATAGTATCAAAATCACTGTTTCATCCCGCATTGTTCGTGGAACGTACCTAGTGTTGAAACCGCTGCCGTCTATATACTCGGACGCCGAAAAATCCCCAGACGCTGTCATCCTGATCTTCCTCTCTACAAGTGCTCATGTGTCGGCATAATCATAAAAAACGGACTGGTTGAATTATAATGGGCGCCATCTTTCAATGGTGTGCCCCTCTTAGGTTTAGAAAACTGTGCCGATTCCTACCTATGTTAACTGGAAATCTTTTTGAATAAATATCGTAAACTAAACTGCCTCGCCAGTTTTTTTATAGGAGAAGGTTCCTATGATTCAATCATAGGAACCTTCTCCTATAAAAAAACTGGCGTAAAACTATCGTAAACTAAACTGTCTCGCCAGTTTTTTTATAGGAGAAGGTTCCTATGATTGAATCATAGGAACCTTCTCCTATAAAAAAACTGGCGTAAAACTATCGTAAACTAAACTGTCTCGCCAGTTTTTTTATAGGAGAAGGTCCCTATGATTGAATCATAGGAACCTTCTCCTATAAAAAAACTGGCGTAAAACTATCGTAAACTAAACTGTCTCGCCAGTTTTTTTATAGGAGAAGGTTCCTATGATTGAATCATCATGAAGTATAAAATGAATTACGGTCAAAACTTAGAACATTAAAAAAGAATGAACTGTGATGATATTTTGAATTGATATATTAAACTGAGAAGGTGTAGGAAAACACCGAGTGAAAAGTGCATGATTGGACTAACCTATAGGCTAGTCAAAACCATTGTCTGAGTGAGTTGAGACATTTTTAATGAACATCTTCCGATGTTTTGCGCTTACTGTGGAAGGGCAGTTTAACCGCTGCAGTTCAAACTTTTCTTGAGTCTTCCCCGCGCGCACACCCTTCACACGCGCAACTCTACCTGCCTGATCCAGTCATTGTCTGTGACGTCTGCCCACTGTCCGGTCGTCACTCTCCACAGCACGTCTTTGCCATGAACCATCCGGCGGAGATGTAACAGCGTGCCTCCATCTTGATCTGAATCAGTGCTGTTCTTGCGACATTCAGTGAAGTACTGAGCTACAACTCGCACGCTGTGTCCTGGCCTTAGGGTCACGAAGTGTGCCGGCAACTTTGGTAATGATGATTTCTATATGCCTTCATGCCGCCGAGCCGACCAGTGATGAGACACGAAAATTCTCATTCTTTGATCAGCACCTGGAACATTTCCGCTTCACAGTTAATTGTGGGACCACACTGGGGACAAGGGTAACTTCCCCACAACTGGACGTACCTCTGAAGAGCTCATGTCTTTTATTAACCTCAGTGGCAACGGTCACCCAGGCTCTTGTCACCAGTCGACTAGACTACGGAAACACCCTCTACACCGGAACCACAGCCAAACTGCAGAAAAGACTCCAACGCATCCAGAACGCCTCCGCACGACTCATCCTGGACATCCCCCGCCACAGCCACATCTCCAGACACCTGAGAGACCTGCACTGGCTCCCCGTCAGCAAAAGAATCACGTTCCGCCTCCTCACCCACGCACACAAAGCCCTCCACGACCTGGGCCCCAGGTACCTTAACAACCGCATGACCTTCTACACTCCCACCCGCCAACTACGATCGACCAACCACGCCCTCGCCGCCGTCCCACGCATCCGAAGAACCACCATGGGAGGAAGATCCTTCTCCTACCTGGCAGCCAAGACCTGGAATTCCCTCCCTATCCACCTCCGCCTCACCCAAGACCACCTCTCCTTCAGGAAGCAACTGAAAACCTGGCTGTTCGAGCAGTAGCGGACCCCCCCCCCCCAGCGCCTTGAGAACCTCCGGGTGAGTAGCGCGCTATACAAATTTCCTGATTGATTGATTGATTGGCATCTGCAAGGAGCGGAGTACAAAGCACCCGGGTGAGAGATCGCTCACCGGAGCTGATGTTATCTGTTATTTACTCTTGTAGTTCATTTCTCGCTGCATGTTTTGTATTGATCAACACCTTGCTGCATGTTTTGAGTGTGCCTATGCATTTGTTCGAGTTAGATCACATTGTTTAACCCCTTATGTACCCTTTTTAGGGGATGTTGTAATCTTAGTTTTCCAGGGTGTTTGCGTGTAGTCATTGCACATTCATGTCCTCAAGGATGTTATTCTGTGGTGTCCTCTATGCAGAGGAGATTGAGTGTTTGTGTGTAGTATATGTCTTATTTTTGTTTCCTTTGTGAAGTTGTGGTGTGTGTGTTGGTAGTCAGTGCCCCATTTTGGTTGTGAATAGTCCATGCCTCATGTTGGTTCCCAGACTTATCCTCCTGCAGTGTACCCTACATAGGGGAGGTTGTATGTTTGTGGGTAGTCAATGCCCATTTATATTATTTTACTGTGGTTGTGGTGTTTGTGGGTAGTCCATGCCCCATTTTTGTTCCCAGGCTTATTCTCCTGCAGTGTACCCTACATAGGGGAGGTTGTATGTTTGTGGGTAGTCAATGCCCATTTACATTATTTTACTGTGGTAGTGGTGTTTGTGGGTAGTCCATGCCCCATTTTGGTTCTCAGGCTTATTGTACTGCGATGTACCCTACATAGGGGAGGTTGGATGTTTGAGGGTAGTCGTTGCCCATATATACTATTTTACTGTAATAGTGGAGTATGCAGGTAGTCCATGCCCCATTTTGGTTCCCGGGTTTACTGTTCTGCGGTGTACCCTATTTAAGGGAGGTGGTGTATTTGTGGGTAGTCAATGCCCTATTTCAGTTCCCTGGTTGATTATCCGGTGGTTTACCCTTTTTAAGGGATGTTGTTTATTTGTGGGTAGTCAATACCCCATTTCAGTTCCCTGGTTGATTATCCGGTGGTTTACCCTTTTTAGGGGATGTTGTTTATTTGTGTGTAGTCAATGCCCCATTTCTATTCCCAGGTTGACTTTACTGTGGTGTACCCTATTTAGGGGAGTTTATGTACTTGTGTGTAGTCAATGCCCATTTTAGTTTCCAGGATCATTATCCTGTGGTGTACCCTACTTAGGGGAGTTGGTAATTTTACAGGGTTAGTACCCTGTGTTGTTTCCTATTTTTGGTGGAAATTGTTAAACATCGTTTCATTTTTGACACCCTGCTTCTGTCGAAGTCTACCTGCTTAGAATTCATGTTGGTAGGACTTTGAATGTGGAGTTTTATCATATTATTGTAGTGTAGTTCCTATTATCCCAATAGGCTCTGCGCATTGGAATAATACCTTCAATAGTATAGGCCTAGACCAGACGTTAACTAGGTCTTCTATTGTCGATATTAGACTTAAAGTTTTGGGTTTGCCAGCTAGCTCAGAGTTCACTAGAAACTTTCTCGAATAGGCAAGGAGGAGTTGAACCTCCCTGGATAGACAAGAAGGGATTTAGTTTCTGACAACCATAGAACATGACAACTTTGCTCTCCCCTAATCAAGAGTGTATCTCTAGAGTCGTGTGAAAACAAAAGACAACTTATTTTACTCAGTCAGTACGTGCATTCGTAGTTTCACCAGATTGTAGAGAAAAGGAAGAGACGGGCTTGTTCAATAAAAGATGTTATTTATTGATCAGTCTCTTTTCTCGTACAAGAGAAATGAATCGATATTATTGCAATACTTATGGTTAAGTAAAGTGCATACAATAAAAGCAGAAGTATAAAATAATACTGTAAAAACATTTATATGGTTTCTAAGCCATATGGTGGTTAAAATGGATAAAATAGATACATACATATATACATTTGACTAATCGTACTCAACTGGTGCTTCTAACTACGCCTACCCCGGTGTACCTGACCTAAGCCTAATACGTGGGCGGGAATAGAAAGTAGCAGTTTAAGTTAAGTTTGTTTTGCCAAGTGACTGACTCAAGAATTCTCTGCAGGGGGTTATTCAGTTCTGTACCTGAGATCTAGGATGGTTGAGGGATGGTTTCTCTCGTCTTTGGTCTCGATATTCCAGGCTGCCTGCAAGGGCTGCTTGGAAGCGCCGGAGCTGGATTTCTCGGCAGGAGAAAGCAGCGTCTCGTTCTCAGCGCGTCAGGAAGGCAGGGCAGCGCCAGCGGGGTCCGCTCTGTGCTGGGCTCCTTCGGCAAGTCTCGCTGCTCCGATCTCGTCACCACCGCGTGTGTTTGCTTAAAGCAATATCGGTAATATTTATACCTGTAAGGTGCCGAGATTGACGTAACGATGGACATAGATACGTCAATAAGGATGTCATACGAACTGGTCGTTAGCACATTCTTTTACTGAAGTTCTCGGTGAAATCAAAACAATGGCCACAGGGATTTTCCCAGGTTCTCATAGGTTTGATTTGTTTTGAGAACTCCGTATGCCTTATCAGGGGCTGGAGGAATATTGCTTGCCTAATTAGATGGCAAGCGTTATGACCTAATCAGATAACGCGTTCCTGTGCCGTGGTGTGGCTTAATCAGATAACGGTTTCTGCATCATGGGATGGCTGCTAGTTAGTTTGTTAACCAGAACAGGGTCAGGAACAGGGGGATCGATACAGAACCTATAGGAATACATCACACCCACTCCACGCTAACTATGGCCATATTTACGAATCTAGGCATAGTAAAACATACTGTAGAGTATCGTGTATACCTTACCACCCCAAAATACATATAATGCATTTCGAAATTATGTAATATACGAAAACAAAATAGTCACATGTACTATATGCACTCAAGCTGTAGAACAATGCTAAATTAATCACGCATATGTATACATTAGTATTAATCGAAATATTTATGAACATACCAGCGAGCAGCTAATGTCTATGAATTTACTAAAAATAGAAATTTAGTTCTCTAAGAATAGTTTCTACTTTAAGCAGAAGATAAGTGTCCCGAAAAATTGTAAAAATATTTTGGGGCTGCTGAAAAATTGCTGTCCGTGAACTGGAGGGAAAATTGTTCATGCTACTTTATTATTAAAGTTGAAGGCCAAATTCAGGGTGTTGGGAACGCCGTGTGCTAGCTTGCTCAAAAGTCGTTATTTCTGCTCTGGAGAGAACATCATATCATTGAGACTGTCGAAAAGCTGTCAACAGCATCCTGTGAAAGTTCCACTAACTCGGAAAAGGACGTAACCATGCATTCATGTGCATGATTGTCTCCATTGACGTTTTGATTAGTATTGCTGACAGAAGGTCGTACCTGATCGATGCTGCTTTCATCTTGAACTTCACTACCCCTCAATCGTAGTGGTGAAGTTTCCACGAATGCCGTCATCAGGATTGGCAGCCGTTGAGGGCAGCACAGTGCATGAGCCGTTACCGGACCCAACAATGTTTCTGCATCCATTGGCGCATCCGATTGTAGCATCAGACAGGTGTCCAACACGCATTCTTCTCCGCACAGCATGCACCTTAATACAGGTAAAACACATCGATGCCACATTGGTCGAAATGAAAGAAACCAAGTCATGTTTAGGTCTCTAAGCCGGGATAGTCCCAGGATTTTTGATATCCGGTCCCGGTATCCAATGGCTCGGATTGTTTCTTCCCTTGTCGCAGGTGTTTTGTCTGTGACATGGTTTGCCATAACGAAATATAAGGACCAAGAACAGGATTCCTGCAATTAGTCCCAAAATGAGGGGAAGTCCGCCAAAAATCGAATGGACAAAGTCTGGAAAAATACCCAGTATGGCTTTGAATGGTGTTAATGCCCCTGAAAACACTGTCTTAAATATATTTGAGACTCCACTGGTATCAGAAAAATTTAAGATTTCATTCAGGATTTCTGCGAAATGTATGGGGGAATTAGTTGATAACAATGAGTGAATCTCTGCAGTCGTCCTTGCGACTAGGAGATCATACGTTTCTTTTGATGACGTGAGCCTGGTCGGCGTCTGAAGAAGCACTGTTTTCATTCTGCTTAAAGTATCAATTCGAATAGAAGTAATTTTCAAGTTGGGCCATGTCCTTGCCTCCCTGTCTGGAAAGGAGCTGGGGAACAATAAGCGTCCACAGCACATGACCTTCGCAGTCGTACTTATGAGATAAGGAACCCCGGGCAGTAAACTACAACATCTGCGATCCACAATTAGAATGTAACTCCCGTTATAGAGTCTTTTAAAGAATGGTTCTATCTGTGTTGCAGGTGTGCCTAGCTGGTGACATGAAAGGTTGTTCGAGTTCCCTTCACAGGCTCCATGCAAACTAATTCCATTACACAGAAGTGTACCGCTTAGTGACATCGCACAATTATTGCCACTAAGAAACACTTTCTGTCCTTTATTACTGACACATGCATGTGAATAGGGCAAGTTCCATGTTGACTTAATGTACCCTTTTCCCAATTTTTCGTACATGCCAGCCTGTATATATTTTTGGCAGTATTGAAACCTGAAAGTAGATATTGGAATATTAATTATCCCATGTATTATCCATTCACTGACAGGTCGTTCTGACATTGTCAATGGTAATCTCTCGAGTTTCTCAATGCTCAGGATTGTATAATCAGCACCCTTCTGTGCCATACTGATTTGTTTATCAGTAAGGTTAAAGATATTGAATAGTGACGTTGTGTTGATTAAACGCCAAGGCACATAGCCTGAACGCAGATTTTGTAACGTCCAGCCAAGCTGTATAATAGAACGCAATTGAGACTGACCGTGTTGTAACAACAGTAAGTCTTGCGATATTATGTCGATTGCTGAAGACACAATGCTGTCCAATGAAAAGATTCTGGAGGACAGAGTCATTAACCCATTGTCCACTACAGAAAGTGATTTTTCCAAATTAATACGGTCAATTTCCCGTATACTTTCTGCTGTCTCAATTTGAGTTATCTTCCAGGCCTCGTTGTAAGCTGCATATATAGAGGCTGCTATGAAGCGTTTTTGACGCTGTTTGCACGGTCCCATAATGAAATCACGCAAGTCAGCACCATCAGTAAGTAAAGTTAGGTGTTGCTTAATTTCTGTCAGTGTGGAAGTTTGTAGCCATTGAAGGCATAGTTTGCCCACACTGTAGGTTGTGATTATCCCTGGGTGTTGTCTTTGGGGATATCTAGGGTCTGGCCTGGTCAATGTGAACCCCTGTGTTTTGTTCAGGAATCTGTCTTGACAGTTATTAGTATCTGTGGGCCAGATTAACCATTGTTTCCAATCAGGATGTGTTCTGTTTTGGTTTAATACATAGTTTACGTCTATCTCTTCATCTGTAGAGCTATTGCTGTTCATTGTTGGCTTTGGGATAGACGGTTTATTTAAGTCTTTGATTTTGGCTAGGCCAAGACAGGTAGTCTGTTGAATAGTGTCATTCAAAAATACAATTTGTTCCGGGATCATGCAGGCTCTAAACAATGATTCTATACCTTGTACTTGCCATTCTTTTGTACCCCAAACACTTTTTACTTCAACATTTTTGTCCCAATAATCAAAACCAAATGTATTCATTTGTTCAAAGAACGAGTCCGAATATATCAATTTCGTGTTTGTAAGCATAGTTTTTGTTCCTGTCTTATTTGACAATTTGAAATAAAATGTTTCAGCATTACTTGTGTTGAACCCTGAAAAATATGAATATTTGTCATAAAAGGTCCTTGAGCTTCCTTTTGGAGGGGTTGCACAATGTTCCCATTGATTATAATTTAAAACATTTCTAGGTTGTGCCGATTTATGTAGAAAATGGTTACCATAGTGGTTGTAACAGTACATACTATCATAATTAGACGAACCCTGCAAATAATTATGTTTGGTAAATTTAGCAGACATCACTAGGTCAGACATCATATCATTAATGCTTTCAAAGTCCCAATCATCAGCAAATGAGCTTGGTTTTACAAAGTCATTCAACGAGATCTTGATTTGGTGTGGATATTTCAGGATTTCCACCGGACCATAAATTTCATAGTCAGTATTGTCCCATGCTACCCCACCCGGTATAGGATTGGCTGTGAAGTTGACTGAAGAAAGTTCTCTTTTCTCGACGTGTGAAGACGTGTGTGGCTTGAGGATCAAGTTGATTTTCTGGCTTGCTGTGTCCATTTTAGTATATTTTCCCTCAATGAAGCGTCCCAAGCATAGTACCATGATGAGCCAAAGTATGAGGATAAATACACCAAAGGCCACCCAAAATTCAATCCATGGAGAAATCAGATAGGTTTCTTTCAGTTGTTTCAAAAGTTCCTTAGCTTTATCTTTAAAGGTTTTTGTTGATGTCCGTTCCTTTGATTCACTTAGATCTTCAGAAGAATCATCGAAGTTGATGAAGTAGCCGGATGCCGTTCTGTCTATTGTTCCAATTGCTTCAGGATTACAGTTTCTTGCAGCTTCAGCATATTCATTTGTTACTTCATTGTAGGTTGGTGTGTCTCTACTAAATGTTTTTATTTGGGTTTTTAGAGGTCTGAGTTCCAATGCATCGTTGCATAGTCCTTGTTGTTGTTCTGTAGGCGTTTCGAATGTGATTAGCCTCTTAGTTAGGACCTCTGTATTTGTAGCAAACCTTGGTGTTCTACTACTTATCGGGAGTCCACTTGGCCTACTGTTTGTTATCGGCCACATGATTGTGGTTTTATCAGGTCGATTGATACAACTCTGTTCTCCTTTTTACCAGCAAGGGGCGGTAGTACTACTGATCTTGTCAAGACAGGAACTGCTTTTCTGTAAGAAGGCCCAAATTCCTTCTTTACCGCGATCTTTTCTCTGACTAGATCCCCGACTTTTGGAATCCAGACAGGTCTTGCTGGGACAGGTGGTTTTTGTCAGTGGTTGTTGGCTGCTGTTTCAACTTTATGTTGCTCAGGTCTTTTCTTGTTTCGTTTAAGTCCTGCAAAATAGCCAAACGATCTTTGATATCAAAGCTTTTTTCTCTCACCACTGAAGTCTGACTGTCAAGATCTAAGACCATCATCCTAGTCCCAAACAACAATTCGTACGGACTGAATCCCTTCAGAGAATATCTTGGCAAGTTGTTTAGACTACGTTGGACCCTTATTAGATGTTTGACCCACCCAGCTCCTGAACCTAATATCCTTTCTGTTATAGATAGCTTTATGCCTTGGTTTTTTCTTTACACCATCCCGTATCCCTCAGGAAGGAAGTGAGAAGAATCCCGCTGTGCTATGCTCATTTGGCCATGCTTCCCCACAGGCTTGAGGGCTTAAAGTGAAAACATTGGTCAAACGTAGCATGCTCCTAGCGTATATGCCATTTAGACTCGCAAATCTTTTTATAACAGTCCCGACGTCAGCCGAGTGCTGGGGTCTACATTATAAGTGGAAACTAGTCTTTGTTTGTTAATAGGACGCATTATTTATACTGGTTTTATTGATTATTGTTTAGCCCTTCTTGAGTGAAACGCCATGGTATTACACCGTTTCTCTCGCCGCTGCGATCACTGTTGCAGTCCGGGCATTTCTTTACAAAAATGTGATGCTGTAGGCTCATGCCTGGCCACCAGTACACTGATTGTAGTTCTTCCAGAGAATCTTTTAGTTTGAGATGACTAAGACCCTCACCTATATGTGCGTCTACAATTAACAAAGTTCTCCTGTCCATGTTTGGAATTACTCTATCCCCCACTCCAGGGATTCGAGCAAAAGGGACGGAGTTTGCATCGATTATGTATGTATAATTGAGTGGATAGTTGATCGGTAGCGCTGAGCAGTCGCCTTTTGATGACGTTTTCACCGCCAGCACTGTTTCACCGTCAATGTATTTTGCTGCACGCTTTTTTCTAACTACGGAAGCCGATTCAGTTGCTACCGTTGTGGCTTTCTCAGCCAATGAATTCCCTGCAACGTGAACGCCATCACGCTGATGACTCAGTGAGTGTATCACGTGAGTTTTTGGTAGTTCTTTTTGCAAAAGAACTATTTGTTTCCAAAGCACTTTTTGCTTTATTGTTGCACCTGTGTCATCTTTGTAACCGTTTCGAATCCATTTCTGCAAATCGTTGTTATATGATTTGACGCAGTAATATGAATCGGACACTATAAGTGTCGGGAATTCGCGATCTGCATTATCTAGCGCCATTTTCAATGCTATTATTTCAGTTTGTTCTTCTGAATTAGTTTCTACTGAGTGTGTTTTTGTTAATAGAGGTCTTAGTTTACCTCCACGCCACACTTCTTTTGTAATCTCACATGTTGGGTTGTATGCTTGTTCTCCCCAAACGGAGGGTTGAGCATGTCCGTCTGTATAGATTACAAAAGCGTATTGTCGTAATGGCAGAATGTCGAATGGCAGAGGGAATGTTCTTTCATATTCTAGATTTTTTAATTCTTTTAATTCTGGATCAAAGTAGTATTTTACTCTGTCCGTTGTAATTGAATTCACCCATTGTATCCATTCAGGATTCAATGCTGTTGTTGGTAAATTACATGGGGTTGTTAATGCCTCAAAGGCTGATTCTGCTGTTCTGACTGTGATACGTCTACCGTCAGCTTTATCTTTTTCTCTAGCTATTGCCGTTTGAACTGCATGAACAATGTTTTCTTTAATGCTGAACTTCTTTTCAGCTTCTGTGTACAAGTGTGATTTGAATGCAATTGGTACCTTTTCTCCCTCATTAGAGGTCAGGTATGTGAATCCGCATCTTCCTGGGATGACTCGAATCACAAGATTGCGTGTGTTATCACGTGTTTCTAATTTTGTTTTAATTAACATGTCTGTTTGTAAGGATCTCAGAATTTCTGTGTGTATTTGAGTCCAATTGGTTCTTTTAAAATCTGGTTTTATTAGATCATAAAGGGGTTTCACCCTTTCTGCGTAATTTGCAATGTATGTTCTTCCGAAATTTAGGAAGCCTAGAATTGACTGTAGGTTTTTTAGTGTTCTAGGTGCTTGGAGTACGGCACATTTCTCTAGGAAATTGTCAGCCAGGCTTTCACCTTCACTTGATAATTCATATCCTAAGAACAGGACTGTTAGATGGGCAATTCTAGATTTTTTAAAGTTGAATTTGTAACCCTCTGCTGCGAACCCAAGTATTATGGTGTTCACTCTCTTCAAGTGAGTATCCAAGTCATCATCTGTTAGGTATATGTCGTCGACATAAGATAACGCTTCGTCATCATATGTTTGTAGTAACTCTGTTACTCTCGCTGAGAATAATCCTGGGCTGTTCTTGTACCCCTGGGGTAACCGACAGAATTGTTTTTGAGCGCCATTTATTGAGAACGCGGACAAGTATCTGCTCTCTGGTGCTATATTTTGACAAAAGAATCCATTAGAGATGTCTAATGTTGTTTTATATTTTTTGCGCACTGTTATTCATTAGTGCAGCACTATGCGAGTTTTGCACTGCAAAAGTTTTGCAACATGAGTTAAGGTGTCTGTAATCCAAAACTAGACGATATGAATTGTCTGGTTTGGAGACCGGAAACAAAGGGTTGTTCATTTGTGAGGTGCAAGTTTCAATCACCCCCTGGTATTCTAGTTGATCTAGGATTTCTTTTACCTGTTTTTTAGCTTCTTGCTTTATTGGATACTGTCTCTGTGCAGTAGGTTGTGATTTTAACTGGATTTTGTGAGGAGGAGAGTCCTCATCCCATCCTACATGATTTTTATATAAAGCAGGAGCTTGGGCTACTGCCCATTTTCTAGCAAGTGTGTATTTTTTATGGATTGGAATATTATTTGAGAAGGCAGGCATAATTATTTCTTCGCCATGTGGGCACTCCCTGACAAACTCTGGTGGCCAGTCTTTTTCAGCTAGAAGGATGTCATAGCCCTTGGAGAGATTATCCCAAAATAGGCCCCTTATTTTTCTAGTCTTATCCCCTTCTATACGTAAAGTTATTTCATATATTTTGTGAGGTTTGCTAACTCTGGTGTCTGCAGTTTCCACTTGAAGGTATTCATTCGTGTCCACTGTCTCCAGATGATTCATAAGGACTTTGCGAGCTATGCTCACTTCTGCTGCGCTGTCTAGCATTGTCTGAGCCCATTCTCCGTTTTTCAGTTGTGTCCTCAGTATTCTCGGCATTGTTGATTACTTTAATACTGGCTACCTTCTTTTTTGGAAATTGTAATTTCTTATTTAGATGAGCAGGTTCCTTGTCTTTGGACTTGACGTGCTCTTCCCTGTGTTCTGATCGTCCTCTTCTTTCCGATTTCTGCGAGGAAGTCTGAAAAGATTGAGAGGGACGTCTATCAATTTCTTGATATCTATCAGGCTTCTTTATATTATCCCTATTTCTAAGATTGTATTTTTTCCCAGAGGGCTCACTTTGGGGAGACCTGCGTCCTTGGTTCGGAGATCTTTCTCTCCGCCGAGGAGACCTTCCTCTGGACTGGAATTTCTTTTCTTTAGGATTGGATTGTTTGTTTCCATCCCAGCTCTTTTTTTGTGTTGTTAAATTATTTTAAAAAAATACTTTTTCAGGACTTTCAATCAGTTGGGGTTTTACTGGTATTCCACCTAAACTATCTCTACCTAGTTCCTCATAGGATTTTTCTATAATTCTGGCAATTTCAGCTGGTTGGTCTGCTATATCTGTCTCTTTTAACCTTTGGCGGATCGCCACGTTTGCTGCTTCTCCCTTTATGTTGGCTAATAGTATTGCCGAGACCTGCTTGAAGTCTTTTAGTAATTTCATACCGAGAGTTAAAGCGGGTTCTGGACCGTATTCATCTTGAATTTGTTTTAGCACATCTGGTATTACCGAGATGGATGGAACACCATGCGTTTTTGTGTAAATGGAAGCAAAGACTGTACCCCAAGTGTCACAGTCCTCCACGTGTGGTGCGATTCCCATTGGAAGACAGATAGTCAGAATCCTGTGTTTTTCCAACGGAGTGGTGTCTGGAAACACCGCCTCTATTTGGGTGATTTTTTGTGCTAACCAGAATGGTATTTGTTCCCGTTTAGCTGGTACTTTACCTAGGCAGGACTGTATGTTCTGTGGTGTAATTTTATTTGTGTTCCCCTGATGAGGGGTCAGCTGTGGAATTTTAATTGCTGGTTGGATTGTTGAAGTCCGCATTACATATTGGACTAATTGTCTATGTACTTTTATTAATTGTTTTAGTTGTATTAAAAGATCTGCTGCAGACATTCTTTCGATGTCTGGATGTGGTGTGTATCCGGCTAGGACCGGCCACGTTGCTCCTGGTCTACCTAATGGACGGAGCCTGGTGATGTGATTGTTATGTTTTAGGGCGCCATTAAACAAGAGCAGGTGCTCTTGGAATTTAAGTGGTACTTCCACCTCCTCGAAAGGAGTGTACTCATTAGGAGGTTCCTCTGTTTTGTAATAGTGGAAGTGCTTTGTTACAGCGTTTGCTGCTGGAAAGTGTATCCATGAATAGAATACCTCTGTCTGCCGATATTCGTGTGCCTCTATTACGAATATGACTGTGCCACCTCTAGGTGTCAGTCCATTTTCTATAAGTTTTAAAGTTACAGATTTTCTTATGTTGACCGGGATGAGTATTATATCCGGGTCTGCTTCTTGCATAGTATTATCAGCTGCTACGAGTTCAGCTGCTATTCTAACTGTCTCTCTTTCTTCATCACTGTCTACCATTTTACCGACAGGAAGGTTATTCCGTTTGTTTGCAGATCAGGTTTTTTATGGAAACAAAGATTAGATGCACAATATTTTGGAACAGTGTATCCTTCAACGTTGATTGAACCAAGAACCATACATAGGAGTTTCCTCCTGCGAGGTTTGGCGGATATTACCTTTCACCCACTCCAGACGTCTTTGGAGTATTATGGGAAAAAAGGGGTCTGAGTGAAAAAGCACGACTGAGTTACTCTAATGTCTTGCGTTAGTTTTATCGCCTTTCCAAACGTTGGGCGCCATGTAGTGTAGTTCCTATTATCCCAATAGGCTCTGCGCATTGGAATAATACCTTCAATAGTATAGGCCTAGACCAGACGTTAACTAGGTCTTCTATTGTCGATATTAGACTTAAAGTTTTGGGTTTGCCAGCTAGCTCAGAGTTCACTAGAAACTTTCTCGAATAGGCAAGGAGGAGTTGAACCTCCCTGGATAGACAAGAAGGGATTTCGTTTCTGACAACCATAGAACATGACAACTTTGCTCTCCCCTAATCAAGAGTGTATCTCTAGAGTCGTGTGAAAACAAAAGACAACTTATTTTACTCAGTCAGTACGTGCATTCTTAGTTTCACCAGATTGTAGAGAAAAGGAAGAGACGGGCGTGTTCAATAAAAGATGTTATTTATTGATCAGTCTCTTTTCTCGTACAAGAGAAATGAATCGATATTATTGCAATACTTATGGTTAAGTAAAGTGCATACAATAAAAGCAGAAGTATAAAATAATACTGTAAAAACATTTATATGGTTTCTAAGCCATATGGTGGTTAAAATGGATAAAATAGATACATACATATATACATTTGACTAATCGTACTCAACTGGTGCTTCTAACTACGCCTACCCCGGTGTACCTGACCTAAGCCTAATACGTGGGCGGGAATAGAAAGTAGCAGTTTAAGTTAAGTTTGTTTTGCCAAGTGACTGACTCAAGAATTCTCTGCAGGGGGTTATTCAGTTCTGTACCTGAGATCTAGGATGGTTGAGGGATGGTATCTCTCGTCTTTGGTCTCGATATTCCAGGCTGCCTGCAAGGCTGCTTGGAAGCGCCGGAGCTGGATTTCTCGGCAGGAGAAAGCAGCGTCTCGTTCTCAGCGCGTCAGGAAGGCGGGGCAGCGCCAGCGGGGTCCGCTCTGTGCTGGGCTCCTTCGGCAAGTCTCGCTGCTCCGATCTCGTCACCACCGCGTGTGTTTGCTTAAAGCAATATCGGTAATATTTATACCTGTAAGGTGCCGAGATTGACGTAAGGATGGACATAGATACGTCAATAAGGATGTCATACGAACTGGTCGTTAGCACATTCTTTTACTGAAGTTCTCGGTGAAATCAAAACAATGGCCGCAGGGATTTTCCCAGGTTGTCATAGGTTTGATTTGTTTTGAGAACTCCGTATGCCTTATCAGGGGCTGGAGGAATATTGCTTGCCTAATTAGATGGCAAGCGTTATGACCTAATCAGATAACGCGTTCCTGTGCCGTGGTGTGGCTTAATCAGATAACGGTTTCTGCATCATGGGATGGCTGCTAGTTAGTTTGTTAACCAGAACAGGGTCAGGAACAGGGGGATCGATACAGAACCTATAGGAATACATCACATTATCTCAAGGATTTGTGTCTACGCTCGTCTGTGTTTTCAAGGGTGTTTACTCTGTGGGGAGTTTGTGAGCGTGACCACCTTTCTTTGCTACTTTGGTTCTCATTCATCTAAACCATGCTTTTACCCTAAGAGAAGGGGATGTGGCATATAGTAGCATTTAGTTGTTTTTGTTCATTTAAAATCTAGCATGTTATTGTATTTCTGTTCATGCTAATAATATCTCATGCAGTACTTGCTGTTTTTAAAGTGCTTTGCCGATTGTTTCTTTATTCTGTTCTTACTCCATAAGGGAAGAGGATGTGTGGTAAATCCCCTCTCCACTGTTCTTCTCTGGATAGACTGTACTATGATATCTGTGACATCATAGAATGCCTGGTTGTCCCTCTGGCTCACAGTGCCTCTCTATAACTTACTGTGGCAGTTGGTCATCTTAGGCTGAGCTGCTAACAGCTTGCTCCTGGTGGGGTTTTACTTCTGTACTTATCATCTTGGAAGGAACTTATACTAAAGAATCTCAACCTATACAGTGGACTGTGCATCATTCATTTACCACAATCAGCAGGGAGGGTGGAGATGGAAAAGAGGGTGGCAAACAAGGGTGTTGTAGACACAGGTCCAGTGGGTTCTGCCACCACCAGGGAGTTGCCACTGGAGGTTGACACGGTAGAAGATGATATCAAATCAGCTGTCTCCATGGAAACCCCCCTCACCCTTTGGGCCACTGCCTCCATCGATGTCAGTCTCCCGACCGGAGGCACTTTGGCCGGCGAACACCCATCACAACGATGTGCTCACTTTGCGGGGACATCACAACGCACTTAGAACATTGCATTAACATTTACATCGTAAGGCATAGCAACGCTTGAACGGTAACATCGTAAGGCATACCTACGTAAGGCAGAACAACGCAACTTCACGATGTAAACGTTAATGCGATGTTATAATTGTAATGTTGCAGAATGCAATGTAATTGTAAGGTTTCAGAATGCAATGTTATTATTGTAAGGTTGCAGAATGTGATGTTATACACGGCACAGACGGGAAAACTGGCACAATTTGATGTTATAATTGTAAGGCAGAGCAACGCAACTTTATACTACTGCGACTTTGTCGCACAGACGGGAAAACTACATTGTGTATAATTGTAATGTTGCAGAAAGCGATGTATTGGCCACACATGTACCTTAAAAGTAAATTAATACAGTGACATATAATTGTAAGGCAGAGCAACGCAACTTTATACTACTGCGACTTCGTCGCACACAAGGGAAAACTACATTTCGTTATAATTGCTTGTTTCAATGTGAGCAGGAGAAGCAGCATGGTATTGGGCACACGTCTACATTAAAAGTAAACGTGCCACGTTCACAAAAGTACATTAATACACATTAAAAGTAAACGTGCCCAGTTCACAAAAGTAAATTAATACAGTGACGTTTCAACATTAATGCGATGTTATATACATTTAACGGGAAATCTACATTTCGTACAGCTGTTGTGCGTGATGTTATATGGTCTGGTACTCCCCCAAGTCTCCTTTTTTTACCTTTGGTACCCACGTCCAACCCTTGGACCGATGATATCACATGGCTAATCTTAACTCTAATACACACGATTCTCCTACTGTCAATTTAACAATGCATATATACACTTTGTGCGTGTCCCCCCTACAGCCTATGGCAAGGTCAATGACTGGCAGCCTCCTGATCCCAGCAAACTATGAAAAATTACTCCACCAGAGTCGGCTTGCGCACCGGGTACAGCTTATCGGATGGATACTTTCCCGCGGGCTCCCCCTACACCCTGTTCCTTAAACTCCATAACAGGGAGCTGCAGAAATTCTGCATACTAGCGCCCTGATGCGCATGCGCGTGCGGGGGTGGCCACAGGCCCACTGGGACGAATGACTCCCCTGGCCCCACACCCCGACAGCCTACCTACTGGCTGTCACTGCCCCTGGAGTTACATGTTTCTGACCACCTCCTCCTTTCCCCCAGGCACAGACTCGACCGCCATAAGGGCAGCACGTGCTATTCTAGCGCTCGGCCTTGTTCATAATTGCGTCTTGCAGTTGTCTTGGGGACGTCAGGCGAAGCAGCCCCTTCACAGCTGTCATGGTGATGTCACGAGGTGGTAAGTGGTATGAGCAGAAGAAGAGAAGCAGCTGTTGTGTGTGCCACTTGCCCGTTCACACGTGTACATTAAAAGTAAATTAATACATTGACGTTTCAGTGTACATTAAAAGTCAAGGTGCCACGTTCACAAAAGTAAATTCATACAGTGACGTTTCAACGTTAGGTGGCAGAATACGATGTTATACACTTTCTTTCACATGGCACGGATGGGAAAACTACATTTCGCACAGCTGTTGTGCGTGATGTTATTGGGTGTTCGCCATTCAGGCACAAACAACCTCAAACTCCAAGGTCAAATCCAAGTAGCCCCTGCTTGGGCTGTGGTCCTCAAATTGGGACTGACAACATGGAGCTAACATAGGATCACCACTGCATATTTCTTTTCTTTACTGTGTACATTATAGTAGTTTTGAAATGGACAGAAACTGACACTATGGCCTCGGCTTTCATAAGAAAATGGTCCAAATGAATTTTCTACGAAAAAAGAAGTACATTAGAGTTACTCGCATAGTAGCCGCAATATGCCACCAGAAAAAGCTTTAGCTGTGCAACACCATAATGAAGTAAGAGCAGTAAAATGTATTTTTCCACAGAGTTGCCAGCATAGTTTATTAAAAGAATTCTACCGCAAAGTGCCTAGAAATGTTATCATTCTAAATACAAACCATGCAGTGTGCAGCTCCTGCTGAAAGCAGGCTGGGCACACAAGTGCTTACTGTCACATGCTTAATCTTAAAGAAGGAATTTGGATTAAACGTAATTACTAGCTTGACACAATCTAACATTATGTGCACGGTTCTTTTCCGCAATTTCACAATAGTTTGTACTGTTAAAATTGGAAGGGACTGGCTAACGTCCCAGAAGCAGTAGAAAATGTAACAAAATAAAATGTTAATTTTTAGAACAAGTCTGAATGCCAACTAGACAGACAAAAGTGGCTTGTCAAACATCACATCACATCCTTTATAGTAAATAATAATCCTACACAGTACAGGGAAAGTTAACCTATAACAGACTATATACAATACTAAGCACATGCACTGTACTCCTCAGTTGAGTTGAAAGGCCTAAATTCCTGTAAAAGCATACTTTAGAAAATCAGTGTGGTACATTCCACGAAGCTACGTCGGTGGCATGTTAAAGTATTACAATTGTATCACTTTTAAATGGGTTTTCAAGGAGGGTGGAGCCATTCAGCACACAGGGAATTCTCTGGTCTCTGACACTGTGCCATCTTGCTTTCCAGGACCAAGCAGGAGTCCAACGCTGGGATGCAGATAGTTTCTGAGTGGGAGAAAGGGTAGCCCACCTAATGTGTCTAAAGCGTTGTGTACAGCGGGGGGGCCGGGTTATGGGCGGGATCATGCTTTTTAACGAACGGTACAAGAAGGGATTCAGCGTTGTAATGGCGTGCGCTTTAACAGTGTGCGAGGGAATAGACCTCGCAATAGGTTACACGGCATCGGTGTTGAAACGCCGTGCGTCGTGAAAACTGCCGGTGTGACAGTCTTTGCAAGGTGTAAACGCGTGGTAAAAGCACCCGTTGAAAATGTGTGCGATGTACGGACATACATCCCTTTGGCCAGCTGCATCCCCAACATTGTCGGCATGGTCTCCTCTGCTCGCCAGGGTTGATGCTGAAATGACAGTTGAAATAGGTGTAAGATATCTGCGTAAACTCAATGTACAAACTGCTCTTAACAATAACATTATCAAAGGTGCATATATCACTCCACCAACAAGGTTTCCTAAAACTTGCATGCAGACAAGGTGGCATATGTTTTCAGTCAGAAGTAGCACATATATACATAGGACCAGAAACCACCTATAGCTAAGGACATCACCAGTCCACATTGATCCTGGTGGGAACATCATCCTCAGACTGCAAATCTATAACTCAATAGGTTCAGGTAATCTCCAGTCCATGAATATGAGTTGCCACTTTTGCCCAAAAGGGAAGGCACATCACAGTACCCATAATGTTTTGCACACATAAATACCAATGTATCACAGTGTTTAAACACCCACATATGACCACACCAAATCTGCATGTCACTCCCTGATGCATGTCATCAGTCAGTGGATGTACCTTCAAAAGTCTACATGTGTAGTTTACATAACTCTACACTCCCACATTATTGGCCTCATCATTCCATGAAACACATAGCCTCAACAATTGAACATGCCTAATTAGAGAGAGCAGTGTCTCAACAAATGTCTAACAAACCCATCCAAGTCTACACACTCCTGTCTATGTGTACACATCACCTGCATCCCCATCAAGAATGAATATTGTCCTTTAAACATTGGCCAATACATACCAGTGTTGAGGACTTTCATCATAACCTATGTTGACCCTTTCATGATGTATCATACACTTGTGCAGATGATAGCACAACTAATTAAAACTAAACATGCCATCATGTAGACATAAATACTGATGGCACCAGTGTTGTTTGATATCTTTTAATGCTAAACAGATCCCACTTACCAAGGGCAAGTAATGTTCATTGTCTGCATCCTAGGTGCACTGTATGCCATGTCACATGTAAGCGATCCCCAGGACAAAATAAACAGTATTGAGGGAGCATCACTCCTGACACAAAGAAGACAAGTGTACTGTGTTTGACAGTTGTCACACACACAACATCAAACATAGGTAGGTGAACCATCACATTACTCAGCCATGTGTCTGTCCAACACTGAAGAAAGTATTCAAAGAAGGGGGGAGATAGAGGTAATCGGCTAGGCTCACCCTCCACTAATTAATGTTGACCTGAATATCCCGAAATCCCGGGAAAAACAAACTTGCCAAAAGGCGTATTTCCCATAACTCAATTGGAGTTTGAAAACAATGTCAGAAAGAAAACATTTTCTTTCTTGATTCCCCTCACTCACCAGGGTTTCCCCATGGTGACACGCTTCGTCATAGGGGCCATCTCAGTCCTCTACGGGCTGAGGCGTGGAGCACTAAAGTTATGGACTATGTGTAGTGCAGACAGTGTAGTGGGGTGGAGTGGACTAGATGTGAGTTAAAATACCTAGCTAGTGGGCGACATAGGTTTATTCTTGCTCCTAGCTGGTATAGTGTAAAAACGGGGTAAAACACTAGATGACCTAATTATAATGGGTTAGGTGTACCTTGCATTTTTTTAGTCAACATGTTTTGAACATTCCCCAAGCTGTTCGTCAGGACTACACAGGGACCAGCCCTGTGTTTGCCACACCTAGTTGTTCTCAAATGAGGTGAAAACATATTAAATAAATAAATCAATAAATAAATAGGCTGCCACACTAAAGCATGCGTTAGTACATACATTTGAGTAATGTTACGTAGTATCTGTAGGGTACAAAAACACATTTTGGTTAAGGGGTTCAAAAGCCCCCTGCATGTCTCTTGATTATATCTGTAATAATAGGTATTTGTTAAACTGTGCACATAATAACACAGTTGATATGGTTGAATAATCACTCTCTGTGCCTTAGTCCAGAATAAATTGAAAAGCTGAATGGCGTTTGAGAAGAAAAAATATTGTCGTTTAAAAACGTGAAACTGGCACACAGTGGCAAACACACACGATATATTAAACAAACATTTACATAAATTTAAGAGGCCCTAACTTTGCCCCATTTTCTTGGAGAGTTGTTGGTATCTCCTGAATCTAGCAAGGGGGAAGAAGAAATGTGGAGGAAAACTGAGCCGTGTTAGTGGTGAAAAATGGTAATATCAGGGAATAGGTTGTGTCAGCTCGAGCCGGCACTTGCCGTGCTGTCGGCATCTGTGGGGAGAAAAATGTTGTCAAAGATACTCGTAGGCAGAATCACCTAACTGGAAACCTCCGGACCGCATATTGGCATGTGCGAAGCCGGAACCAGTATTTAAGCGTTTACTTCCACGCTATCATTGCGGAAAAGCATCGACCCCCTCAGGAAGGGTAGAAAAATGGTTGTCAGCCCGTGGCAATGGCGTCGGCCATTTTGGTAGTATACCGTATGTTTTATAGTGTAATATATATGCCCCCTATGAATATAGCGAATACATATCGATTTAATAGGGAAACTGTCAGTGATACCCTCCAGAAAAATATATTTACATTGTATAATATTGGTCAGTGCAAAACAGGATCTTTTGTACCTGGAAAATGTGAAACAGGGTTTGGTCACTTGTATGTCCCCTTATAGCGTTTATCTATAATGCTAAGGGATATTTTGGGTTAGAAAGTGAAACTATTTACAAAAAGCAATGTATACAAAAATGGTCATCATACCTACATTTGGCACCCTGTTTGGCAAAATAGGCCAACTGCTGTCAAAATCCAGTATATACTGGGAAAAGTGCCTCACAGGTGTAAGTTTTTGCTTGGCCTCCTTAAGTTGATAGACAACCGTTTTCAAGGATTGGTGTTCTTATCAAAATGAGCATATGGATTTAAATTACGAGAATTGCCCCCATGATTTGTCGTCATTGAGACCCTGAGTATCTGAATGCAGCTTAGACACAAAGCGCCGTTCTTTTTCCAAGAGTTTTTTCTCATTTGTGTGCGATTATGGATATGCTCAAGCACCACCCACCTCATGTCATTTGGGGTATGTTGGCACTCCAGAAAATGTGTGGTCATTTTTGTGTTTGATCGTTTGCACCTAATATTGCTGCGGTGTTCTACTATTCGTGTGCTCACCTTCCTATTGGTCATCCCCACATAGTGTAGGTTGCATGTGCAGGTAATTAGATAGACTACTCCTGTCGTATTACAATTAGTGAAAAAATTTAAATCCCATGTTACACCGTTGTTGCAAACTGTTTGTTTTGTTGCTGTGGTAAAGTGGCATACACTGCAGTTGCTGCATGGGTAGTGTTCTTCAGGTAGAGAATGTAGCAGGCTTACTGGGCCATTGGTACCTTGTGTGTTTTTGGGTCATGTATGAACTAGATAGTTCCTGAGATTTTTTCCTTTCCGGTGGCTAAACATAGGTTGTTGTAAGTTTAAACCTCCACTGTTCAGGATTCGCCAGTGTTTCTTTACTATTTTAGTCACCCTGTCGGAAGCGACGTTAAAAGTTGGTATGCAAATAGGTCTTTTCTTTTTAAAACTGGGGTCGGTTTGTTCATGTTCCAGTAGAGCTTCCCTTTTGTTGTTGGAAGCTCTTTTCCTAGCTTGTGACACTATGTTCCGGGGGTAGTTTCTCATTAACAGTTTTGTGCTCAGATCCATGGATGGGTGTTATAATCACTTTTCTCTGAGCAATTCCGTCTATGATGCAAGAACTGCCCAAAGGGAAGATTGTCCTTCAGTTGTCTGGGGGTGTAAGCTGTCGTACATCAGGAGGCAGTTCCTCACCGTGGGTTTAAAATGTGTGGTCGTGATTAGAGCTCTATCGTGTGCTATTATGTTGAGGTCTAAAAAGACTAGATGGGACCGGCTCATTTTTACCGTAAATTTCAAAAAAGGGTCTTGCAGATTTAACTAGGCCAGAAACAGAGTGGCTTCAGATCCATTTCCTTCCCAAACTAGCAACACGTCATCTATGTACCGTTTCCATAGTTGTGCATGGTTAAGATGTGGGTTACTTGAGTGTAGGATTTTTTGCTTCTCCGGGTAGTGGACATAGAGACCGGCTACACTCGGCGCAAAAGTGCTTCCCATACTCGTACCATGCTTTTGGCGGTATAGAGTATGGTTGAATTGGAAGAAGTTTTCTGTCAGAGCTAGCTGACAGCATTCAAGTACCACATGTCTAGGTGTATGGTACGGCCTCATGTTTCCTTATGGGGGAGGCTTGTACATAGGCTTTCCACATCTAAACCCACTAAGATGTGAGTTAGTGGGTTGAAGTGTAGATTTTGCAGAAGACAGAGTACAGCTTTAGTGTCCTGAAGGTATGTATCTGTTGTTTGTATTAGTGGTCTTAAGAATGCATCCACAAACTTCGACAAAGGTTCCAGGATTGAACCTATCCCCTAAACAATTGGTCTCCCTGGGGGTTTATCCATGGTTTTGTGGAGTTTTGGGATTGTATAGAAGTAGGGGATTATGGGGTTATTGTTCTCCCAAAAATCCGCTTCCACTCATTTGTCAAAGACTCTTCAACAAGACTTGCGATTTCGATATGTAAGCGTTCTGTAGGGTCATCCTGAATTATTTCAACGTTCCTTTGATCTGATAGGAGTCGTAGGCATTCCTCGTTGTAGGCCGCTGTGTTTTGCACAACGATGGCGCCCTCCTTGTCTGCTGGTTTGATGGTCGTCCTTGTTTCGTTGGAGGGTTGCTAGATTGCTTCCTTTTCTCATTTGCTTGTATTGTGAAATATCCTTATGGTTCTAGGATCGATTTCAGTAACTTCCTTGAGCACTGCCTTCTCAAAAGCTAGAAGGAAGTTGCACTGGAAGGCTGGTTGATGGTGGTGTGAACTTCGATTTTTTGTGAAGTCCTGTGTCACTGTTGGTGTTAGTTGTGGGTTCCTTGTCCTTGAACAATACCTCCAGTTTAATATTGCGAATGAACTCCTTCAATTTGCAGCATAGTTTAAATGTATCTAAACTTGCAGTCGGTACAAAACCCAATCCCTTTTCCAGTATGGTCGTCTGGTCGGGTGTCAGGGTGGTGTCCAAAAGGTCAACCACTAAGCTGGGAGGTTGCTTGTTGAGGGGATATTCGGTGGGCCCATACTCCGCGTGTGGCTCCAGGTGGTTTCAAGTAGCTGAGCCCATTGCACCTGTTGGCCTCTTCTTGCTTTTCCTCGTTGTGGCATCTTGCCCCTCCCTAAAAAAGACTGATGTTGTTGTTCTTGGGGTTGCACGTGTTCCCAATAGGGGTAGGGTTGTTGTTGGTAAGGTTGGTGGAATGGTGGTCCATAGAACAACTGTGGTGGTCGGCCATATGGTAGTACCCCTTGGAAAGGAGCCCACCCAAAACTCGACCCTCCTCGGTTCCTCATCCGTCCTCCTCTTGGTCTTCTATTCTTGTTTGTATAGTTGCGATTGTGGCTGGAATCCGAGATGTCCGAGCCTGTGCCTGACCCTTCGCTATCAGTATTGTACTCTGGATTTTCCCTGGAGGGGTATAGTCTTCCTACGTGTAGGGGTACACTTTGTCATGAGCAAAAGATTTTTGGTCCTTGTGAAATTTTACATACTTGGCGTCTTTCAAACTTATCTCAAATTCATTTATTGTCTTGTTCAATTCCTCTAGTCATTTTTTAAGTTCTGTTGTACTCTGGTAAATCTTTAGTTTAATTTCTAGTTCGTGTATTCCTACCTTCATTTCATCCGAAAGGCGTGCTGCTGTTTTTATAATCAGAACTAACCAATCTCTGGTACAGTGCCATGAAATGAGGGACCGATCTTTTTTAAATGACTTGTTCTTCTGGAAGATAAAGGGTTTATTTTTGACTATTAGCCCCGGTGGGGCAAGTTGGCTCTTAAATATTCACTCATCATAATCCCATGGACCAAGGTTTTAATTTGGTTGCGTTTTAGTTCTGTTAGCTCATCCCAGCATTGGCTGGCCTCATTAGTGTCCCGGTTAGCTGTCCCTGTATGGGGAAGCATTGAAGCGCAAAGTGAATGTGCCTCTCAGCCTCTGCCATCGCCAATGACAGCCACAATTCTCCATCAACTCTTTCCCTCTGCAGGCAGTGCAGACTCACGCCACATGTACATCACATTCTCAGCACTTCAATCCAGAAAGGTTTATCTTTTGGCCATGCTATATGTGAAATGACTGCTGTGTGGTACTGTGAGGGGGACATTGCGGTATAGCTAGTTGCATAAGCAAAGTTTGACGAGTACAGATCTGGCATGCGTAAGTACCTGCCTCTTACAGTATACATACACAGCTCAGACTGTAAGCCTATAATACTTTACTACACTTTACCATTATTTGGTAACACAAGGTTTACATGGCACCATCAACTGCACATATGCATTGAAATGTGCCTGCTACCCAGGTATGATCTAAGGCTTAACAAAAGTCACAATGATGATGTGAAGTGTACAGAGTACAGTGCTTCACAATCCATTACATGAATGTCCTATGTAGGACAGTTAGCACACTGGAAACTACAGCCACATCATAGCCTGTGAGTCAGGAAGCACAACAGTCCAACAAAGTGAAGTATGTATGTTAAGAAGTTACCTGCTCATCTGGTGAGCCATAGACCTGGCCATACAGGGGAAGGACCTCATCCACTAGCTTTTCCCAGCTCCTCTGGAGAGAACGCATCAGCCCTCATGCCTGCAGAGCATGCCATGATTGCTCCCAGAGAAGGAAAACAGCAGCAAAAGACAATGAGGTATTGATAGCAGTAGTGTCAGTAGGCTTGTGAATAGTTTTTTGCACCATGACGTACATATATGCGACATAGGCGGTCTCCTGCTTACACGGACAGAACCATTAGACCGCGACAATCATATGCAGCAATATTAGCCAATGGCTGTGTCTGCCATGGATAACACTGCCTACCACGTGGTCTACCTCCGCCGGCAGCAGTCGATTCTGAATGTCCGATGAGCGATGACAGGCTGCCCCCATTTTGGCATTTGAAATAACAGTAACCCTCAAGTTTTCTACAGCGTCATCATCACTACAAGTACTTGGGACATGCCTACAGAGGCTGTAACTACCAGTTCACAAACACAAATTTATGCTCAAGTCCCCATGATGACGGCAGTGTATTTGACCCCGGCGATGATGGAAATAAGGAGTTCATATCCATTTATAGGACAGATTGTAGTATATGATACAATTGGAGTATGTATAATGTGCAAATCCCTGAAATTCACACATGTGGAGTCCAGAATGAGTATTAACTGGTAAGCATTGATGTCAGTCAGTCACTACTGTTCGCTCACATGATTATTTTGGCTTTCTTCTTGCAGATGTTACTGGGAACACTGTGACGCTTGTCCAAATGTGTATACACCCTACATATACCTAGTCCGGGACAGTAAGAAGACTATAGGCTCCAGTGTACTTGCCATTCCCAGACCTTCAAACCATGGAAGAAAGAAATGTCATTGAGAAGTTCCATCTGAATAGAAGGTATAGAAGGTAGTCATAAATAATAATACTCACTACACCACATGGTTCCTGACGGCCTAAGGCCTGGGCCACAGTCAAAGTTATGTTATGTTATGTTATGTTATTTTATTTTATAAAGCGCACAGATGCCGCAGCCAAGAGGCGTCCCGGCGCTTAGGAGATGGTAAAAAACACAACACGAAAATTAATGAAACTAGAACAAAGGACTAAACAGTGGAAAATAAGAAGGTCTTCAAGGCCTTTCTGAAGGGAAGCAGATCAGGGATAGACCGAAGAGGGGCAGGCAGGGAGTTCCAAAGAGCTGCCGCCATCACAGAGAAAGAGCGTCCGCCGATCCTTGCTTTTTTGAAACGTGGCACTACAGCAAGGTTTGTCCCTGAAGATCGAAGGGCTCTGGAAGGCACATAGTGACAAATTGTTTGTGACAGAATAGGGGGAGAAGCTAGTTTCAAGATTTTAAAAGTGATACAAAGAGTTTTAAATTTGATTCTTTGCCCGACGGGCAGCCAGTGAAGATCTTGGATAGTACGGCGTACCGAAACAAACTTTGGAAGTCCAACCAACATCCTGGCGGCCGCGTTTTGCACCCACTGCAGGCGAACTAATTCTGCTTGATTAGCGCCCAGGAGCAGGGAGCTGGCGTAATCAAGTCTAGCCAGGACCGTAGCCTGGACAATGATCTGTCTCGTGTCAGCATCGAAAAACTTAAAAATGGGTCGCAGACACCGCAGGGCGCCGAAACAAGTACCGGCAACCCGTTTAGTGTGGGTGGTGAATGAAAGTTTCTCATCCAACCACACCCCAAGGTTCCTGACTTCAGCCACTGGAGTGGGAACAGGGCCCAGTTCAGATGGCCACCACTGATCGCCCCAGAGCTCGCTCTCCCTACCAAAAATAATAACCTCGGTTTTTGAGGCATTCAATTGGAGGCGATTATTCGCCATCCAGCCCGCCACAGCTTTTAACGCGGACTGAAAAGTGGCAGCATCCATGTTGGACTCCCCATTAAGTGCCACCGCCAGCTGCGTGTCATCGGCGTATGACACCATGGAGAGACCAAAACTATGTGCAACCTCTGCCAACGGTTGAACATATAAATTAAATAAGGTAGGGCTTAGGGCCGATCCCTGCGGGACACCCTGCGAGATCGGGCGGGGAGCAGAAACAAAAGGGGGAGTGGACACTTTGAAAGTTCGATCAGTGAGGAAAGATCGAAACCACTCGAGCGCTCTCTCTCCAACACCGGCCTCCTCAAGGCGGCGTAGGAGGATCTGATGGGACACCGTGTCAAATGCGGCACTAAGATCCAAAAGGATCAGTGCCGCCGTTTGACCTTGGTCCAACATTTTCCTGATGTTTTCCACCACCGCTAGAAGAGCCGTTTCGGTACTGTGACCCGCACGAAACCCATTCTGCGAGTTATCCAGTACCTTCGCTTCCTGCAGATGAAGTGACAGGATGCGATTGGCATGAGATTCTGCTAATTTCGCTAGCCAAGGAAGCAGGGAAATAGGCCGGTAATGTTCCGATTTAGTGGGATCAAGAGCCGGTTTTTTAAGGATGGGAATGATGGTAGCCTGCTTCCAAGCACTAGGCACACAGCCGGTGTTAAAGGACAGTTCAATAAGACTGTGCATGGCCGGTAAGCAGCACTCAGCAAGTTCCTGGAGCTGGATGGGTCTCATGGGGTCATCAGGTGAACCAGATTTAACCTTCGTTGTCAAGGTTTTAAACTCCTCTAGAGTAGGACTGGGAATAGTCAGCAGTGGTATAGAGGCCCTAGGTACGATGTTATTCTCCTCGATGGCAAGCTGGGAGAATGACCTATAAATGGCCTCAACTTTTTCAATAAAAAATGACGCCAAGTCCTCACAATGCTCTGGGGAGGCTGCCAGCGTGGTAGATTGATTTTGTTTACTTGTAAGGTCCTTACAGACCCTAAAGATAACTTTTGTGGGGTTCGAGCTGTTTTTTATCTCCCGAGAGTAAAAGACCGCCCTAGCGGAACAGATGGCCCGGTGGTACACTCTAGTACAGGCCCTATAGGCCGACTTGAGGTCCACGTCATACGTTTTGCGCCATGCGCGTTCAGCTTTTTTACAGGTAGACTTGAGCAGTCTAAGAGATTCATCGTACCATGGGCTGGAGGGGCTCGATCTAGTCTTGCTCCACCTAGCTGGTATTAACACATCTAGGGAGCGATTGAGCCACTCACAGAAGTTATCGTAACCAAGAGAGACCTCAGAGGGAGGTTGAGGATGATGTTCCATCAACAACTGATGGAAATGTTCGAGATTAAGTTTTCTCCAAGGGCGTTTAAAAAGACCCGGAGTATTATTACTACGGGGAGGAGTGGGGATGGTGACATGAGCTTCGATCAAATGATGGTCAGTCCAGGCCATAGGCCTAGGCGGAAGCACACGAATGTAGGTAGCAAGATTCGTCAGAACAGGATCTAACAAATGTCCGCCGATATGGGTCGGTAATTGCACCAGCTGATTTATTTGGAATGCTTCGAGGTCAGCCAGCAAACTAAACACCGAATTGGAGAGAGGAGCATCCATATGTAGATTTAGATCGCCAATAATCGTGAAGTTGGCAGTTTTCAAGATCAAAGAGGAAACAACCTCTAATAGACTATGGCGGAAAGAGCCCTCAGGGCCGGGTGGCCTATAGATTAATAATCCCGATAAAGTAAAATGGGGATTAACTGAGATATTAAAATGCGCGCTCTCACACCCAGCTATGGTGATGGGCTTCCAAACACAAGGATAGCATGATTTTACCGCAAGTGCGATACCTCCACCTCTAGCAGTACGGTGTAGGGAGTGCATGATATATCCCGGGGGGAGGGCAAGATTTATAACAGCCATAGATTGGTCATGTAGCCAAGTTTCGGAAAAGAAAAATATGTCCGGCTTGTCGTCTGTAACCAAAGTAAGTACATCTTTGTGATGACAAGTCAAAGATCTGACATTCAGATGAAATATTTTAAGACTTGTTTGTCTGGCGGCATCTGCCGCCAGATTAGACTTAGGAACACTGGGAGAGCTAGATAGAAGACTAAGAATGGGCTGCGGTTTAGGGATGCTAAAACAACAAGTGGGACACTGAAAGGGCCCACATAGAGGGTCCCAAGTCCCAAGTTACAGTTACACATTATTCCAAACCCCCATGTGCACAGTAGCAGTGAACGGATGTATATGCAGGACTAACATTAACATAACCAGCAGCCATGCAAATCAGGGAAACGCTGAAGTGCAAGTCGACTGAGTAAACACAGCAGGAACTGATTGTGTGACACAGGAAGATGATTTTGGTAAAAGTAAAAAACACATATGTGGACATTTGCCCGTTCCAAATCAGATATCATTAGGCCTACATAACTCCCTCTACGTGTGGTTAATCAAGTTTGTTACTTAAACACATCAAACTCATATCCAACCTAGATCATTGTGAGATCTTCAAGCCAAATGAAATTGACATTGTCCAAGTGAAGTAGAAATACCCACCATATGACATCCCACCTAATTCCATGTCATTCAACAGGTCCATCCTTGGAACAGTTAGCCTTCTGCTGTGGAATACTTATCACCTGTGCCATTTACATGATTTACAAACCTCTGCTAATTTCATAGCAAACCAGATGTAAGAGTCAAATCTGTAGTCACACATTACAGCATTATGTCAGAAAAAGTGGCAGGACTCATGTGTTTTAAACAGAATGATGTGCTTTTTTCAGAATTAAACAAAACATGTGTATGGAAATATGAGGCCAATGGCCAGTCTATATGGGTGCTTTTGAGGTCAGGTGACCAACTGGTTCTCCACCAGACTTGCCTACATAACACTGCCATGTGAACCTCCCCGGGAAGGAGCATCTAGTGGGCATGCCAGGCACCTTAATGATTTCAATTGGAAGGGGGTTTGGGCAGGGGTGGACTTTGCCTTGGAAAATGTTGTTTAGGTTTTGGGAGGGGTCTTTGTTTTTTTTTAACTTTAGGATTTGGACTTGGGAATGGTGGCTCTTGAGGTGGATGTTACTGGGTAGGTGTCCAGCAGGTCAAAGTCCAAGAGAAAGGAAGTACTGTTCATGCTCTGAGGCTCTTGGATATTCATAAGTGGGTTCTGGTTGGGAGTTAGAGGGAGTCGATGTGTCTGGTGTTGTTGCAGGTGTGTGTTGTGTAGGACGGTGTCCTGTAGTGTGTGTGTATGTAGTGGACGGGCAGGTTATGGGGGATGGGGTGGATGGGTCTGTGGTGAGACGGTTGTGTGTGTGATGATGGTGTGTATTGATGGGTCTTTTTGGTGCGAGTGTGCTGTCTGCGCTGATGGTGGGTGGTGTTGATGGGTGTGTGTGTACAGGTGTGCTATCTGCGCTGATGGTGGGAGGTTTTAATGGGTGTGTGGGTGCAGGTGTGCATTAAGTGCCAAGGTGTGGGGGGGTGAGGGGACAGCCGGTGTAACTGTGCTCTGAGGGCCACTGCTTATGGGGTCAGTGGGGCTGTAGGTTAAGAGTGTGTGCTGTGTGGATGCGTGTTTGAGATATTTGGGTTATGTGTCTGTGTGTGCTGCATTGGTCTGTTTGGGCGGGTGCATGCACAGATGTGTGTGTGTGCGTGGTACAGGTAGGTGAATAGGGCATTTAGATGGGAATGGGGTAGAGGAAGTATGTGGGGTGGAAGTTTGGGGTAAGTGTAAGGCTGTTGTCAGTGAGGAGACCAGAGCCTGAGCATTCAGCAGTGCAGTCAGCCCAACAGAGATCTGTCTCTGGAGGTCAATTGACCTCCTCACTCAGTGCAGCTGGGGGGACCGGAGGTGAGCTGTAGCTAAGAAGATAGCTCCCCTCTTAGGGTAGCGGGCCGGACAACTGGGTGCAGAACAGCAGGGAGGGCGGAGATGGAACCGGTGTGGCAGACAATGATGGCATTGCACAAGGATGGATGTGGTCTGGCACCACCAGGGAGAGGCCACTCGAGTCCGACTCTGGATGGCGATGTTGAGTCTGGGTCCTCTGAGGCACTATTTGTTACATCTTGTTTATGTACTTATTCATCTCTCCTGTTGCTTTGCCCCTAGCTGCTCATTGGGTCAGTCATTGGATCAGTCCTGGAACCTCTATCGCAGTTTGCTGACCAGTACCTCAAACCACTAGTGCAAAAAACCCCGACGTACCTTACGGACACCAGGAATCTTCTGAACCTCCTCACAGACAAAGCATACTCGGAGGACATCATGTTATTGGTCAGCCTCACTGTAGAGAGCCTTTTACACCAGCCTGCCCCAAGAAAAAACCTTAGAGACTCTGGAAAAAGTACTCTTCAACACACAGTGGACCCATAAGACACCAAGACACTTCATTCTAGAGTGCAGCAGACTTGCACTCACGGAAACTTTTCCCTGTACAACAACATCATGTACCAACAGTGCCACGGAACTTCGATGGGCAGTACATTTGCCCCGAGTGTGGCAGGGCTCTACGTAAGTGACTTTGAAGACACCCACATACAAATAATGACCACCCCTATCTACATCAGATCCTTTTTTGGAAACGCTACATAGACGACATCATCGTCATATGGGATGGGAATCGGGAAAGCCTAGCCGAATTCCACAACTGGCTGAACACGAAAGATGAATGGCTGAAGTTCACTTACACAGCCGACAACAAAACCTTAGATTTCTTGTACCTGACAATATACGCTCACAACGATACCCTACGAACAAGGACCTACTTTAAACCTACCTCAAAGAACAGTCTCCATTCCTACAATAGCTTTCATCCCCGGCCCCTGAGGGAAAATCTTCCCTACAGCCAATTCTTACAGCTGAGGCGAAATTGCAGCAACACTTTAGAGTACAAGAACCAAGCAGAGGACCTGTGTACCAAGTTAAGAAGTGCAAGAAGCGGGGGCGTGGCTTGCACGCCGCTGCAGCATGGCGTGTCGTGCTTGAGCTCCGAGGCGAGAGTGTCCCGTCGGATTATTTCCTCCGCTTCCTGACTGCCCCTTCACGAACAAACGGCATTCTTCTGCGGCGGAACATGCAGGGAGTTGTTTGAAGGCATTTTCGGCGACTTCTGCCAACAGCTGAATGTCTTTTCTGTCAGGCTCCTGTGACGCTCGACTCCTTCGCGGGTGGCCGCCATTTTCCCGCTTCTGACGGAGCTGGCATTTCCCTTCAGGAGCGCCGCCTTGAATACAATATTGCCGGCTATGATTGATGTCCAGGTTATTTTTTTCTACTGTGCCTGAAGTTGGTAACATTTCTTTCTTTTTTCTGCTATTTTTTGCTGCTTGGCTGGATATTATGTTGCATCCGCTCTGATTTTCTCAGTACAGCTGTCTGTTGCTGGTGTTGCTCTTTTTCTTACGATGTCTTTGCTGTGACTCCCTGCTATTTATGAGCCTTTATCATTCAATTTGGTGTCTGCCCTGCATATAAGCCCGCCGCTACTATTTACTTGGTGCTCATTACGCTCAGTGTGCTGTATTTCACTTTTTGGGTGCAGTCTATGCAGTTTTTACTCTCCTCTCTTCCTCAAGGGGTGTGTATTTTTATTTTTTATTTTTTCTTGAGGACTGTTCCTTCATGGCTGCAAATATGGGCCGTTCCTCGAATAACAAAGACTCAAAGGATGTTGGCACTTCGCTCAAGCGACTTAAGTCATTGTCCCCTACGCCGGAGTCCGCTCAGTCAGACACTAAATCCACTCTGGACACAATATTAACACGCCTTAATGAAGTGCATGATATTGCGCAGTCAACAAAAACTAATACAGATTTACTGCAAGTGGAGGTGTCTGCTATTAGAAATGACTTCAAAGCCCTCTCTCTTCGTGTATCGGCCACTGAGTCCCGTATCAGTTGTGTAGAGGATGGTATGCAGAAACAATCCAGGTCCCTCAGCCACTTGGAGCGCTCAATGGCGGCATTGCGGAGAGATCTCACTGAGCAGGAGGACCGTAATCGTAGATCTAACCTACGCATTTTTGGTCTTCCGGAAGATGCAGAGAAATCATCTTCGTCTATGATTGAGTTCTTATATCATTGGCTTCCTGACACCTTACAAATCTCATTCCAGAGAGAATTTGAGATAGAAAGAGCACATCGTGTTCCAACGTTTCGTTCTAAAGCGGCAACCCAGCCAAGAGCAATAATTTTTAAGCCACTGCGACACCAACATACAGAACAGATTCTTTCTCATATGCGGAAGGCTAAACATGTCGTCTGGGAAGGTCATCGTATTTCAATCTCTCAGGACTTTGCCAGAGATACGGTCATAAGAAGAAAGGGCTTCCTTAATCTTCGGAAACGTCTTTCTGAGATGAACATTCCCTTTTCGTTTTCTGGTCCGTCGAAGTTCCCCATTACTTACAAAGGACGTTCCAGAATTTTCGATGAGCCGGCTGACTTAGCCACATTCCTGGATAACCAATTGGAGATAGAAATGGAGATTCAAAGAGCAACATCGCAGGATCCTGGTGCCTCGGGCACTTGAACTGTCTCCTGGTGTCTCCTTGATGATGGTTTTCTGTATGCCTATTTTCTTCTCATCTCTTTACTGCTGATCCTATTTTCATTATTAATCTCTAACTCCGTTGCTGGCGTTTTTCCGTTCTCCTTTTGTCCGCACTGTCCTCTCTTTGTATCCTTTTTCCTTGGATTTCTTCTTTTTAGATTTCTTATCTGTTTCTCTTTCCACTATTGTTGATACTTATTTTTCTATAGGTTTTCTTGGTCTTCCATTTCACTCCTCTCCTAATATGTCTCCTTTCTATATTCTCTTTTTCTTTCAATGTCATGATGCTTACTCTACTTATCTATTTCATCTTCTCCTCTTGGTATTCTTTCTAACCTATTTCTTTTGCTGGAGTTTTCGTCGGTCATCCTTTCAACTTCATTATCTTGTCTCCAGCCCAAGTAGTCTATACTCCATCTCAATACTCATTTCAGGTCAGTTATTCCTTCCTTGACTCTTATCTATTTCTAATAGTTACCTGTTTCTATTCTCCTATCTTCTTCCTTTCTTTTCTTATATGTTTTTATGTTCCTGCAGTTTCAATTTTAATTACATATTGTTAACCTTATGCAGTTAAGGATTGCTTATTAATTGAATATCTATTTTTAGGATTTACATAATCATCTTGATGTTTACCTGTTTTTCATGCTTTACCACATTCCTTTGTTTCATTATCCGATTGTCTGATATTATTACATAGTATAGGTATAACTTTTGCTATTAGACTATTCACTTAGTGTGATTGTACAGATTTACTGGTTACAGTGTGCTTATTTATAATATTAGGCTGATATTCGTTGCTAGTTTGTTTGCTCCCAGTTCCTCCTTTGATGCCATCAGTGGGCTATATTCTTGGGGCTATTGATATCACTTAATTTTCCTCCTTGTACGGGTCCCTTGCTCGCCTTTCCACGTTCTCCCTCGTATGACTTTGGTCTTTTTTAGGCCTCCCCTACTGGTTCTTCTCTCTCTTCTCTCTTCTCCCTTTCCTTTTTTTCTATCTTTTTTTCTATTTCGGATTCCCCACGTGGATACTCCCTTTTCGTTCCTTATGTTTGCTGGTTGGTTCCTTGTCTCTGTGAGATTGGTTGTTTCTCTGTCATCCATGGCGTCTTTTTTCTTTTTTTATGTCTTTCCATGCCGGGTTTAAATGTCTTATCCCTTAATGTTAAGGGATTAAACCATCCGGTGAAGCGGTCAAAAATCTTAGATTATTGTAAATCTCTTTCCTCAGATCTGGTCCTTTTTCAGGAGACCAAGGTCACTACCAGAGAGGCGTTGTTTTTGAAGAAGGAATGGGTCTCGGATGTTTGCTGCTCTGATGCCTCTGGCAAACGAAATGGGGTCGTTACCTTAATTTCGAAGAATTCAGGCTTATCTATAATTTCTTCTGATCATGATTCTGAGGGTCGTTGGTTGTTAACTAAACTGTCGGATGGACATAATGATCTTTATGTGATGAATATCTATGCTCCTAACATTGACGATTCGACCTTTTGGAAATCGATTACCAAGAAATTAAATGATACCCCGCATTCTGGGAATCTTATTGTTGGCAGTGATTTTAATTTACCGATGGATCCTATTTTGGAAAGGAATTCCGCGTTTCAGTTTCGCCCTCCAAAATCCCACAAACAAATGCTTAACATGTGTTCCTTCAATCAGCTTCAAGATATATGGCGTCTTCACAATCCCACTGGTAGTGACTTTTCTTTCTTTTCTTCGCCTCATTCTTCCTTTTTCTCGTATTGACTATCTCCTTGTTCATTCTTCTCATGTTCCGTCCTCCTCTTCTCCGCTTATACATCCTATTTTGATCTCTGATCACGCTGTGGTTACTTTTACGCTGTCATCCTTTGCACCTAAATCGCGTGCTCGTTCCTGGAGATTGAATACGGAAGTTTTGCAGGATGCTACTCAGGTTACTGAATTCTCTAAGGCTATAGACACTTTTTTCCATGAGAATGAAGGTTCTGTCTCTTCCCCAATCATCCTCTGGGATTCGTTTAAATGCACTTTCTGTGGTCAGGTTATTAAATGTATGTCCAAACGGAATTCTGATATTAAAAAAGAGCTTTCAGATTTATCATCTGAAATAAAAACTCTGGAAGCCACCTTTAGGCAATCTAAGGATACATCCTGCTTACAGTCGATAAAACAACTAAAATACAAATATAATACTATTGTTACTAAAAGAGCCCATATTGGAGTACAAGCGCAGAAATCCAAGAAATGACTGTTAAAAAATTGAGCTGGGAAGATTCTTGCAGCTACATTAAAATTTCAGGATTTCTCCTTTAAGTCCTCGCAAATTTCTACTATTACTGACCACTCGGGATCTAAAAAATTCCAAACTGGGGAAATTCTTGAAGTTTTTCGTGATTTTTATGATAAATTATATACTCCTTCTAATCAATCCGCTTTTGACCAGTGTCAGGATTTTTTAAAATCAGTTCCGGTGCAGTCGGTTTCTGAGGATGATCGTACTTTTTTAAATAGGCCGATTTCCCCTGAGGAAATTGTTACCGCAATTAAAGCTACTCGTTCTGGTAAGGCCCGGGGCCTGATGGTTATCCTATTTTATTTTATAAAACTTTTCTCCCGGCGCTCGTTCCCAAATTACAATCTGTCTTTGATTCTTTTGTTAAAGATGGGTCTGTTTCTGGTACTGCGGCTGAAGCTACTATAGTAGTGATCCCAAAAGAAGGGAAAGACCATTCAGATCCCAAAACCTTCCGTCCCATTTCTCTTCTCAACATGGAAGCTAAGATTTATGCAAAAATCCTGGCCAAAAGATTGGAATCCTTTATCCCTTATCTTGTTCATCCCTCTCAAACCGGTTTTGTGAAAGGACGTCTTGCACGAGACAATATACGCACTTTTTGTCATATTCTTGGTGCAGCTAAACGGTCTCAACTTCCTGCCGCGGCCTTGGCCCTTGACACTGAAAAAGCCTTCGACAAGGTTTCTTGGCCGTTTCTTCGTGCTGTTTTATGTGCACACAACCTTGGCGACTCTTTCATTAATATGGTAATGTCCTTATATTCTCAACCTAGAGCTAACATTAGAGTCAATGGTGCTACGTCGTCATTTTTTAGTCTTCGTCAAGGTACTAGACAAGGTTGTCCCTTATCTCCGCTTTTATTTTTACTATCTATTGATCCTCTTCTTAGATTAATTGAGTTACACCCTGACATTAAAGGTTTTTCTTTTGGGCCTCACTGTATCAAAACTGCTGCATACGCAGATGATGTTCTTATTTTTTCAGAAGATATCGCTTTGGCAATACCTGCTGTTTCAAATACCATTTCCCTCTTCTCAACGGTTTCAGGCTATACCCTAAATAAAGATAAGACGGAAATGTTCCCTTTGAATGCCTACTGTTTCCCGTCTCATATGGGTTCTGCGGGTTTTAAATGGCAGTCTACACATCTGAAATACTTAGGCATTTATTTCTGTTCTACCCTTTATGCCACTACTGCCTATAACGAATCCCAGACTCTTCTTAAAGTGCGTCGTCTTTTGGATACATGGTCCCCGAAACATATTTCCTGGTGGGGTCGCCTTCAGACTCTTAAAATGATGATCACACCCATTATTAATTTTGTTTCATCCATGCTTCCGGTTAAGCTATCAGATTCCTTTTTTCATGAAATTGATGTTCTGACATCTAAATTTCTGTGGAATGACAAACGTGCTAGAATTGCATATAAATTCTTGCGACGTCCTTGTGATATGGGAGGTTGCAATTTTCCTGATTGGGAAAAGTACCAAATTGCCTTTTTGGCCTCTCAAGGTGCTTTATGGTTCTCTCCTCCACCTCTTCATGTTCCTTCTTGGTTACTAATAGAACAAGACTTAGCATCTCCTTTGCCTACTGCCTCTTTTTGCACCACATCTACTTCGCATATCCTGTTTTCTCGTTCTATAATTCTTGATACAATTGCTGCGGTCAAGAGAATAGATAAGAAAGTGGCAATCCCATTACATAAAACTAGGTGGTCGTCTATTTGGCGGAATTCTAAAATTAAACTCAACATTACTCCCACCCTCATGTCCTATTGGGCGGCTCAAGGGATTTCTCTTGTTAAACATCTTTATGGTGCTTCTGATGAGCCATTACCCTTTTCCACCTTGGCTCACAAGCATTCTTTATCAAACCTTGATTTTTATACTTTTCTTAAAATTAAAGTGGCCCTTGCTAAGGTGCGTCTTCATCCTACCTCTTCTACCATCTCTCTTTTTCATATTTGGGTTCAATCTGGTCACGTAGCCTCCAAGATTTACAAGTTTTTATCATCTGCCTCACTACCCGCACATACGGTTGCTCAACAAAAATGGTTGCATCATTTTGAGCGTGACGTTACGGATCATATTTCCTCTGATACTTGGCAATTGATTGGTAAACTCTCTCTTCGCAATAAAATCGCTCCATCTTTAATGCAGTCTAAATTCTTTTCTGTCAACCTCCTTCATTGGACGCCTATTCGTCTACATTCGCTCGATCTTAAGGATGACAATTTATGTTGGAGTTGTGGAGTGTTGCCGGGCGATTTTCAGCATATGTTTTTTTAATGTTCCCTGCTTCAGCCTTTTTGGAACCTCATTCATAAACATCTCTCTCTCATATTTGATATTGAGTTCCAACTCTCTTTTCCTTTAATTTTATTGGGACCATTGGCTGCCCATACTCCTCTCCCCTTAGATCCAATGGAATTACAATTGATGGATCTCCTTTTGACTGTTGCGGTGAAAGTCATACTTATGGAGTGGAAATCCTTTTCTTCGGTTTCTTATCATACATGGTGGGCTTGGGTCTCCTTTTTGCGCAGCGCTCACAATTCGGTGGATCAAGCTCATCTCTCTCCGTCTATCTCTAGTGGGGTTTGGAAAGCGTTGGATGATTATATGGATCTGTCGTCAAAAGGGTTGGTTGCTCAGTTTCCTTTTAATTTGTCTGTCTAATTGGAGTCTTATGTTTTTTCGTGTTGGGTTCGTCCGGTGGGAATTCTTCTTCTTTTTTCTTCTTCTTTTTTCTCTTTCCTGTCCTCTGTCCCTTTCCTTTTTTCTATCGCTCTTTCTTTCTTTCCTCTTTCTTTTATTCTATCTCCTCCCCTGTCCCCGATTATAAAATTTAATAGTGATACTTTTGTTTATTGCTTTGACAGTAGCCTTAACCTAATTAGCTCCTTTATTTATAACAGGCCATTTTTATTTTTGAATGCATTTAATTTGCGTGCACCTCAATTTTAGCCTCTGATTATGTGGTTATGTTCACTTCATTGTGTCACTTTTATTATATTATGTACCTTTTATTCTTTGTCAATTCTTTATTAATAAAATACTTTGAAATCAAAAAAAAAAAAAAAAAAAAGAAGTGCAAGAAGCGAGCCATGAATCAACCCAGGGAATGCCTCCTGGACACTACCCCCAAGACTACAGACAGTGGTTACTTGTGTCACTACCTACAATGCAGCATCAAACAAAATCAAGAAGATTGTCACCAAAAACTGGAGGATCATCACATCAGGGTCAATCAGTTGGCCCAAACCTAGGTTCTCCAACAAAAGAACACGGAACCTCAAAGACATTTTGGTACAAACTAGACCACCATCGACCGGGATGACCAAACCCATAGCTCAGCTGTGGATCTTTCCACCAGTCATGGGACACTACCCGTGTGGCGCATGCTCTGTATGCAAACTGACCACAGCCACCAAACAACTGCAGTTACTCCCAGATCTGAAATGGACAATAAGGAGCAACACTAACTGTAATACTACACATGTAATCTACATGATCACTTATCCCTGTCATTTGCGCTACATAGAAATGACCTGCAGAAAGGTGAAACAAAGAATCGTAGAACACCGAAGCAATGTGAAGTGCCAACGTAACACAATGAAAATAAGCAACCACTTTATTGCGAAAAGACACACAGTGAAATATCTCAAATGGGTGATCTTAGAAACTCTGCCTAACAAGAATCACAACGCTGAGAGAATCCTCCATGAAAAGGAACAAAGATGGGTCCACCGCCTCAAAGCCAACTTAACAGGGCTAAACAATGATAACCCTTGGCTAAGCATCAGTAACTAAACAGTATAAGCAACCTTATTACATGTGACATGGAGATAATCGCCACCACATTTGGCGAGTGACCACCAACAATGTACTTTACTGCCTCCAGGCTTAGCGTCCAGAGGGTGGCTACCTATTTAGAACCAAACCTACCACCCCTTCTCACTTCACTTTCTATCGATTTAATACTACATATTCATTTTTATTAAGAATAATTTAAAATTACACCCATTAATTTCACCTCTGGAGTATTTCCACTATGTCTATGCGAAGATCGACCCTTCATTAAACAGGAAACAAAGTAGCCTCTGTTTCTGGGTCCCGAGTGGCAGAGACAGAACAAGCGTCCGCAACAGGAGGTACCAGGACTGCTTAGACCGGCGTCCACCGCCCTCAACAAACCGTAACGTATTAATAGAGCATAGTGTGTAACTTGCCTGTACATATCTTCCCTTTTTAACAGCAGGTCGAAATGGCCTCCGCACGCCGAAGACGCTTTACCTTTCCGCCTATAAGGTATGCTAGATCGCAAATTACAGGCGTACCGCTTCGGCCACCAGGCGCGTGTACATTAAATATAGATCTATTGAATTTTCCCAACATAGATTGCGCACCTAACGTAATGGGATCACTTACCCCTTAGTCACTTCACCACACACGTGACATACCGATAGCGATCCTTTAATTCATAAACCACGCAACAATATCATTTTTAAGTTAAAGATCTGAGCGCTAAGACGTAGTCAATTGCATTGCTTGCACAACGGGTGTTAACCTAATAAAGAACACTGTGCCCGCATTATTATTCACACCGCCATGAGCATCCTACACGCGGACCCTTTAAGTATCCATGCATGATGAGACAGAGCCTGAAAAACATGCGCCAACATGCATGCACACCAAGCTGCGCCCCTCACTCCCTAACCCCATTCCCCAATGAGGCAGTATGAATCCCACTCCAGTACAGGTTTTACTAAACACCAGCAATGCATTATGGTAGATGTAGTCAGTGTAAGACCTACCATAACAGTCAGCCCACTGAACCCAAAGGCATGTGAAGCACATCAGTGATAAGCAAGCAGAGGACAGTCAGATTTATTGGCAGACATGAAATTTATTTGTATGCAAATGCTGCCAGACAATTGAACTAATATACAATCTGTCTCCACAGACGAGACATCGCGCACTGCTGCGCCAGGTAAGGCAAGAAAGGCACCCCGGAGAAATAGAGTGGAGGAGGAGGATGTCATTTCGCCTGCGTGCCAAACTACAACACCACCACCATCAACACCACCACCATCAACATCACCACCATCAACACCACCTCCACCGCAATCAACAATGGCATCACGACTGGCATCACCAGCAGCATCACCAATGCTATCATCTCCAAGACCCAGGAGGCATGCAGTTGCCAGCCTCCAACAGATGGAGTTGTCTGACGAGGACTGCAGGGGGGAAGAACAGCCAATAGTGCCAGACGGTGGCAATAATGCCGGTGTCACAGTCCCCCACAGAGCGACCACACACAGGTGCCAGACGCTGCAGGGCTAGGGCACACAGTCCACCTTTACAGGGCGAGGATCAGAGTGTCTATGCAGGTCTGGAGGTGAACATGTTGAAGGTGCAGCACCTGCAAGGAAAGGCAATCAAATCAGTTCAGCGGCAGATGGGGAACATGACAGCACACTTGCAGTGCATAGAGAAGGGCATCTGCACAATGAACATAACACTGGCTGAGGGAATGAGGGACATGACTGAGGGCATGAGGGACATGCCCGACTCAGTGAGGCTGCTGTGCAGCAAGATGGACAATGACAGAATAGCAAGGTGCAGGGAGAGGCAGAAAATGGAGAACTACACCAAGGCGGTCACCGCCTCTCCACTGCCACTTTTTTGCTCTGCAGGCGCTCAGTGGCCATGCAGGAGGAGATGGCACACTACAGCCGGGATGTGGCAAGGGGGCTGGTGACAGTGACCACTGCACTTGAAGTGCTACAAAATAATCAGACTGCCAATACTGGTGCAGGTGATGTGGCGGACAGTGAGGAGACAAATAGCCGCAGTAGTGAAACACCCCCTGTTACAGAGTCCAGGAGGCGCAGCGGACGGCAAAGTGGTGGCACAGGACAGATTGCCAGTGAGGACAGTGTACACAGAGGAAGCAGCAATGTTATGTGTGGGCACAGGAGGTAGTGCCAGGCACACTTGTTTTTGATACATGGGTGAATTAACCCATGATGGCTTTGTAGGCTGTTTGGAATTTGGACTGCTATGTTAAGCCCTTCATGATGTGGCATAGTGACATGCTATTAAACTACGCCACTCACACACAATTACTGGCTGTGACTCCTTACTTACCTAGAAATAGTTCAGTGTAATCTCAGCCCGTCTTTGTCTCCCATCTGGTGCTGGTGCCTCTCCGGCTGCGCTGGGCTCTGGCTGTGGACAGTCCTCTTTATCGTTTTCAGAGTCAGTCAAATTGACTGCTGTCCCTTTCTTAGTTGCCAGGTTATGCAGCATAGCACATGTAGCGATGATCTTGCAACAGATGATGGGTCGGTACTGACGGGCGCCTCCGCTTTTGTGGAGGCAGCGGAACTTGCTCTTCAACAGTCCAAACGTACGCTCCACCACGTTGCGTGTTGATTTGTGCGCAGCATTATATCGTCTCTCACTTGGGGTTGATGGGTTCAGGTAAGGAGTGATAATGAATGCCCGCATGGCATATGCGCTATCATCTAGGTGAGAATGAAAGTGCAATAAATAACAAACAGCAACACATTCATCAGCAGTATACATCAAGGTTTGTCACAGTGATTTACCTAACAGGTATCCTTCTCCAAATTCTCCCCCAGCCAGACATGTGTATATCCCACTGTTGCAGAATATGTAGGAGTCATGGGTGCTCCCAGGAAATGTTGCCACGATATCGGTGATGATGTAGGCCGCATCGCAGATGACCTGCACGTTGATGGAGTGGGTGGATTTTCTGTTACGGTAGATGTACTCGTTGGCTGCAGGTGGGCAGATAGGTATGTGTGTCCCATCAATGCACCCTATAACATGGGGGAACTGTGCCTTTTGGTAGAAGTCTGTTTTTGTTGTCTGCCGTTTGGCCTGTGTGATGGGGAAGCGTATGTAGTGATGCATCCTTTGCATTATGGCATTCAGAAAATTGTTAAGGAACCCAGACAGGCAGCTCTGCGACACACCACCTGCTGCGGCTATCACCCCCTAGTAACTTCCTGCTGCTAATAGGTGGAGGCTGCAGAGCACCTGGACATGTGGTGGTATAGCGTGCACCCTTGGTGTTTGATGCTCCAGGAGTGGGTGCAGGTCCCGAATCAGGTCCAGGATAGTTTGGGGGTGTAGCCTGTACCTTTCATGAATTTATGCCTCAGTGAGTTGAAATAGTGTGATGCGCTGTCTGTATATGCGCTCCTCCCTTCTCCGGATCCTCATTCCTGCTGCGTGTAGTCGTAGCTTGCAATAACGTAGAGGGCCGCACTTGTGTTGAAACTGTGGCATTTTGCGGATGTTTAAATGCTGTGCACATGATTACCACCTGCTTTGAGTCAGTGGCAATTACCGACTCTTAAATACCGAATTTCATGAAATTCGGTATTACCGATTTTTGGTGCATCTCTTTTACCGAATCTTATTTAGCGAATCAATATTTGGGGTTTTCGGTATCTCCGATTCGGCAATAAGGAATCGGTAACTGGTTTTCCCTATTTTACCAATTCCTTATTAATGAATCCATTCGGTATTGCGAAAATTGCAATTGGCTAAATACCGGTCGGTAACGGTGAAATTTGCCGAATTTCACCGTTACCGACCGGTATTTAGACACCTACATCGGGCCCTTTCTTCTTTGTGATTTTGTGCATCATTTCAATCTGTACATTTTCACAGTCATGACATGAGCAAGTATTTTGTGAAAAGTGATTTCTTTTATTGCATACCGTTAGGAGATCATTCAACACAATGGTGGAGTGCTCAACAAAAAAATAAAAAAGTGCAGATTGGTGTTGGCAGTGTTTGTAGATGATGTCTTCAAAAGTAAATCCACAGTTATTTGAGTCCAAAGTCCAACAAAGACCCTCCATCCAATGTGGGACAGTTCAATAACAGTCAAAAAAGTGAACTCTTGGCACACAATGGAGGATATCAGGGGCAGATTGTCACTTCCTGGGGGTGATCCATTGCCATCTGTCTCTCAGGGATTCTTCCTCGGACGGCCCTTCCCACATTTTGTGGGGGGACCCTCAGGAGGGGGAACATCGTTTACAACGCGGTGTTTACACCGCACTAGCTTAACAACGCTGCCATTACAACGCAAGTCGTTACTACGACTTGCGCTGGATGGCGCTGTTGGTTAAGGAATATTGTAATTTTATAATCCAACACCTTCCCTACTGTTACGTGGACTGGTGTTGGAAAATAAAATTATAATATTCCACAACCTGCCCCCTCCAATACAAGTCGCTGTAACGACTTGCGTTGTAATGGCAGTGTTGTCAAGTACCGCGATCTAAAAGATCACGTTGTACTGACGTACATCCTGCAGGTGCAGGCAGCCGCGGTGCTGGGGACTCTCCACCAGACTCCACGTCCCTCCCTGCAGCTTGTGCAGATGTTGAGGCACTGGATGTTGTGTGCTCACAGGGAAGTGTGGACATGTTGTTAGTGAGCTGGCAGAGGCAGGTGACAATGTCCCGGTGCACCACAGTCATTTCATAAATATTTGACATGAAAGTTTCCAGACGTTGGTTTTGAGCTGCCTGCAGCTGTTCAATGTTCCTGAGGATCCCAACGACCTGGCCAAATTCTCCCTGGTAACCCTCGTAAGCATTGAGGATCCGGGAGAGGTGTGGGTGATCCTCATCAGCAGCACCTGCTGCTTGACGGTGTAGATCCCCATGACCCCTCCCACCATCCCTATCCACCCGAGCAGGACCAGCTGGTGGTGGCACAGTCAACACTGAAGGAACAGAGCAAGTCCCCAGAATAGTACCTTACTTAGAACCTATCAGTGTATTGCCCATTTCTCTCGCAAACCCAGTGGTCAACAAATATTTAAATGTGACACATATCATTAATAAACAAAAACAATTTGGAAAAAGGAGAATAGAAACCTTCACAGTGTGTATGGTGTAAAAGTATACAATTTATTACAAATCAAATTAAAAACAGTGAATATACAATATAATGATAGTACCCAAGATCACAAACATCAATGATTTTTAAAAAAATTGGTTCATCAAATAAACACAATCTATTTTTGTAAAAAATTTCCCAATATTTAAAAAACAATATGAAAAAATTTCACAGTTGTTGTAGGAGTCGAGGAGGTACTATTCTGGGGACTTGCTCTGTTCCTTCAGCTTATTCTCCTTGTCCCTAATCTGACTGCTAAGGAGGCCTCCCTCTTTTTTATACATACAGTCAACACTGAGCCTCCTTCCTCATTGACAGGGGTGTTGTTGTCTGCCAACTCCAGAGTGCTCTGTGCTGCTGTGCTGTCAGTCGTGCCTCGGGCTGCTGTATCAGTCAGGGTAGGTGTAATTTGGGTGTTGTCAGCTGAGGTGGGAGTGGTCGCAGAGGATCCTGCTGTAGCTGCTTCTGGTGCTGTGGTCTGACCAACACCTGATTCGCCAGGTCGATGCCGGAGAGCTCTGGGACTGGCTGTCCTGGTTGGTTACCGGGATATTCCCAGCTCGCCCTATGGGTACATAAATGACACAATGATTGATGTGAATGCACACTGCCCCTCAAATCATACCCATTACATAGATTACTTAACCTCATGATTAGTTAATATACTTAGATAGTGCTCCTTCATCCATGATGCTGTCCTATGTTTTTGGAGGACAATGTAATTCGTACAAAATGGGATTAATGAACATGTCCAGCTATGTGCATGAATGGGCATGTTGTGTTTAGTTGACAATGCATGTCCAAAGACATTGACTGGTTCATGACACCATGCGAATGGCACAGGTGGGTTGGTGTTGTCCACATCTGTACTTTCACATGACATACGTGCTCTTTATCTCCCAATGTTGGTATTTTTTTAGGCCTGTGTACTGGGCTTAGTCCATGTCTTTAGCAGTCACATAGATGTGGCTGCCTACACACTAACAGTCTGTTTATTTACCCTGAAATCTGTGGAAATGGTGTGAGTGAGATGCTTCTTGTTATCATCTCATTATACACAAAAGAATTGCTGTGAGGAACAAAATATGTGACTGCTTAGCTTTGTGCCTACACAGATAATGTATTTTGTACATTTACTCCATAGCCAGATGAGATTACAAACTCTGTGTTTTGCCATTTTTGGCAAACTAATTTAATGAGCTAAGGTTTGAGTGCTCAGGTTCTATTTGTGAAACATACACTTCTCTCCCCACCCAGTCCACAAGGCCACCAGGTAGAGTCTTGTCCAGACAATGCTGGGGAGTGTACTTGCAAAATGGTTGTCATTGGGATCTGGTGTTTGTAGCATAAAGGTAAATTTGTTAGTTGTGATAGGTTTAAACAGCAGTTCCCAGTGTCAACCATCTTGCTAGTACACATAAACTCACTGTCAGGTAGACATAGGCCCTGATGAAATGGTTTTGCTGTTATTCCGACTCCCATCAGTCCCGGTCCTACATACACCTTCCCACATAGCCGAACCAGCCAACATGGAAATATGCCTTACTAACAGTGAGTGGAAAAGTACTTGCAAGATGTTTGACACTGGGGACAGGTGTCTGTCTTGAGGCCACCTCACATCAGGGCCTTATGCTCCAAACACCATGCACCAGTGTCAGACATCTTTCTGGTATATTTCCACTCGTCTCATTCACACTGGATCCCGGGGCTGCTGTTTGGTAATGGTGGGACACATGTGTGTATGGTATTGCCTGATGGGATTTGGATTGATGGCAACCACTACTCCCCCCGACATGGCACATCAACTTCATCTAGACCAAGGCTAACTGACAGTGAGTGGAGAGTGGACTAAAAGATGACTGAGACTGGGGACTGGTCTTCGGAGCACGAAGCCATGGTGGTAGTTGTGCTCAATTCATACACCAGGGATCACTGTGAGTCATCTTGCCAGACCACATCCCTTCACTGTCAGGTAGCCATAATCCCAGATGAGCTGTTTGGTTTGGGTGGGAGGGGGAGTGTTTGCACTGACTTCATCTCCCGTTAGGCCCTGCCCCACATACACCTTGCTGTCCAGCGCAAACAGCCCAAAAGGACTTGAGCTTACCTCACAGTGTGTCAGAATGTACCTGCAGGATGCCTGATACTGGGAACTGGTGTCTGACTTTACATCAACTCTACTCATGGCCTTGTGTTCCAAACACAAGGTGGAGAAGTGTGGCTCAATGGTTAGAGCGGCAGACCCTGATGCAGAGGTCTAGCCCGGGACCAGGGTTCAATTCCCCGCCTCGGCGGGTCATGGGCTCAAAATTCCACGGACCTAATAATTCTCGCCTCGGTGCCTATTCCAATCATGGAGTCCCACTCTGCAACTCTGGGCAATAGCTTGCTTAATCTCCACAACGGCCCCCACAACGCTAAGGATGCCTGGCCTCCACCTTGGGGGTGCCCAGGAGTGGACACCTCACAGGGAAAGCCAGGATGGGTTCCACAGCGGTATTCGTACAAACGCCTTGAGACCCTTGCGGGTGAGTAGTGCGCTATACAAGTATCAATTTACATTTTACATTTACAAACACCATTCCCCGGTACATTTCCACTCACTGTCAGGAAAGCATGGTTCATAGTGGGCCTGTAGGGATGAGTGGGAGGAAGAATGCTTGCAAAGCCAGATCTCCCATCTGGCCCTACACTACACACACTCTTTCTACCATGCACACACAGCACCCTTGGAACTATGGTTTTCTGAGAGTAAGTGGATATGTCGTGGTGATGTACAGCTTATCTGGGCCTATGGCTACCTGACAGTGAATGGTAGTGTACTAGCAAATTAGCTGACACTGTTGCATGGAGTTTGGTACAAAAGGCGTTGTTGGTGTCTGATTTGTCCACAACTCTCAACAGTGCATTGAGTTCCAAACACCAGTTCCTTTCCAGCCAGCCCAAACAGCACACCTGGAACCATGCAGTCCCTGACAGGGAATGAAAATGTAATGACAAGATGGCTAACACTGAGGCCTGGTGTTTGTAGCACAAGGCCATGATGGGATTTGGCTTCAGGCTCAACACCATGTAGCAGTGTCAGCCATCTCGCAAGTACATATCCCCATCCTGTCAGGTAGCCTTAGGCCTAGAGTGTGAAGGTGAACGTGAATATAGAAATGTGTGTGTGTTTGTAAGAATTCTTTTTAAAGAAATCTGTGCAAGTTATGTGGTGGGTGAAGTGTGAGTGTGTGAGGCAGAGTCAGAGAACAGGAAATGTGTTGAGACTCATGACACCTAGCAGCAGCTGTATTAGAGCAAGGATCATGGTCGTTTTTGGCCCATTATACAGGTGTATTGGTGGGTGTGGCTAATAGTTGGTCATTTTTGGGAGGGGAATTTGGCAATGCCAATCCTTGTTTTGACTATTTGTATCAGTTTCCAATTGCCATTTGTGAAACAATCTGACATGGTTCAGAAATTGCGTAGGATGCATCGTCATCTGGTTGTGGTGTAAACCGAGTCTGATTCGTAACCAGAATGATATTTTTCAGCGTTTCCGAATGAGTCGGTCACATCGGGCTTGTTTCTGACGATTCGGTCGTGCAGATTGCTTTCCTACAGACTTGGTAGGAGTTTAACATGCAATGCATCCTAATCCGCTATACCTGAATCTCACGGTCGAGTCGCTCGGAAACCATTCCGGAACCGATTAGTTCGGGAGGATTTCCTGATGAGATCATAGGCCCCTCAGTCTTGTATATTCTTTTTGATTATATATAATTGTACAACCAAAAACAAGAGCCTAGCTATACCGAGTAGACTAACCCTCTATAGGAGAAAACAACGTTTTCTAGGAAAACCCTCACCTACCCGGGTTGCCCCTTGGTGGCAGGCTTCATCATTTGGTTCATCCCGTTCAACTGCATAGCGGGCATGCTGTGATCTACGGGATACATGGGGGCACATGAATTATTATACAATGATTAAGGAGATAATATCAAGGAGAAGAGTGGGGTGGTTGGTAAGCTGGAATGAAGTTTTTAAAAATACCAGGCTAGTAGGTTCTTTCTATTTATTCCGCTATCTGGTGGGTATGATTAAAAGAAAGGGAGATTTTCGGAAAAAAGGGTTCAACGTACCTGATTCCTAAATGGAAGACATGTTTCTAGCCATCCCCCTATTGGCTTTTCATCAGGATCTATGGATATAAATTCTATAATTATATTAGCTCTCTCGTGCCACTCTTGCCATATCACAATGGCCATATCATTTAATGCATGCTATTGAAAGGCGTTTATACTTATACCATCTATCTGAAGATCATTCACTGGTATTAATAATGTTTGACTATTGCTTCATGGTTCCTCCAGGGGAGATTGAAACCTGTAGTGACATTCTTGTCAAGGCTTCGACTCTACAGGGTTACCTAATTAGGAATCTCCGCCGGGGACCGCATATGTCTACCCCGGAGGAACCATGACCAGGGTAGACCTGTTAGACACTTTTATCTAAAAACTAATCTGTTTCTAAACACGGCACACATCAATAAAGGTTCAGGCAATTGAGGTATTGCACCAAGTACCCTTTAAAGTGGCCAGTCCTGTATCTTTAAGAATCTCCAACCATAACCATTTTAGAATGTTGATTGGTTTAATGATGTCTGCTTTGGTTTTGAGCTCTACCGTGACATCATTTACCAGATGACCCTTTCAGGTGGTATTACATCTTTTCTTTAATTGGCTCATTGCTGTTCTATCTTTACTTTTATTTGTCAATTTTACACTCAGAATAAATGCTCTAGTGGTTGTTATTTCATATCTGTGTCTGTTAAGCAGCTACATTGGTCGGGCTCTCAATCAACCCTTAAACTTCTCAAAGACAACATATGGACTGACAGGAAGAAAACAGAAACATGTCTGGTGGAACGTACTCTCTTGCGACGCAGTGTCTTCTATAAATTAGAGTGTTACATTAAAGAGAGTTGTTTTGAAGCTCCTAATGAAGCTGCCATCTCTGGCACTAATGCACACCTGAGCAGCTCTTAATAGGACCAGAGTTTCCCTGGAGCTTCCAGCTAGCTCAAATCGGCCTTGTCTGGATCAAAAGCTGATAACTCATAAAGCAGCACACCTTCAGGCTGATGTAAACACCTCACAATATAAAAACATAACCGACAAGTTTAAAAACCACATAAAACCGTCCATCTTTCAATTTGTATAGCAAGCTATAAATTATTTCAGAGTATACAGTCTTTTATTTTGAGATTGCTGATAATCCGATATACGTAGGAGAACACGTCTGTTCTCAGTTCTGATGTCAGGTTGGAGATTTGAAAGTCATAACAGATTTAAAGTGCCTGTGCTTCAGGATGTAAACATGGACTGTGCAGGCTGGGCAACCAGTAGCATGGCCAGATTGAATGTGCCAATTTATAGTGACCCAATCTTTGGTTTTAGATAATCTATACGGTTTTGCTATTCACTGTTTGCTTTGTGGCTTTCGTTTGAGTCTCTCTTCCACTGTGTTAAAGAACTTTGTAAGCCGGCAGTTTAGCTGAGTTTCCACGGGGTTAAAGCATAACTTTACTGCATGCCTACAGGTCCTGGTGGCACTCTGTTTGAATATTGGGTGGAGTAAAGTGTGTATTATGTCCTTTAGACTAGGTCAGATACAGATGACATGCACATGGTCCTCGTTTCCTGTTCCACAAAGACGACAAGTCTGCTCTCCTGGTCTCCTTTTTCAAGGCGGTAGATGTGAGAGGATTGGTAAAATGTCAAAACATAGCTTTCTGAATTATTCGATTAGCTTCATTTTGTCTCTTGTTTTTAAATACATTTGAGGTACTAGAACCCTTAGTCATTAAGTACTGTCCAGCCATGTGCCCTTTTAGCCAATGTTTCCTTGTCTTCTGTGATAGATGTCATTCTTGTTACAATTGTTACAAACTTTAAAACTCTGGTGAGCTGTAGTGGTTGCTCAAAGGTTGGTTAGTCACAATCTTGTCAGAGAATCAAGCACATACTCTGTGGCAGGTGATTTTTTGCAACATGACAGTTCACTCCAAATGAGCAAGTTTTGAGTTTCTGGCTCAGCGCCTCTGATCTTATGACAGCTTTTTATCTATGCCCTCCTCCTTTCCCACTGATTCTGTATTCCAAATTCTAAGCGTATTTGGGCGGGGTACATGTAGATTGGTAGATGGAAAATTGCTCTGTAAGCACTGGTGATTATTTTTTCCAGGGCCATCGCATTGATTTGCTCTCATATGTTTTCATGGTTGTAGTTTTTCTCGAATAACCTGTAATAAAGGGTCTAGGGTTAAGTCTGGCAGAAATTTTTTCAGAGGCTTCATTGCTAGGGAGCTTGTGGTGCCCTTCCGGCACAGGGCCTCCAGTTGGGGTTTGTACGGGCCTCGCTGTCCAATAAGATTCTGAAGTATTTATAGTTGGTTACCCAGTATAGGCTAAACCCATCCACATACCAATTTGTCTTTTTCCTACTGAAATAATTCACTGTCATGATTTTAGTTTTCTTTCAGTTAATGTTGAGTGTGTTGTGTTGTGAAAGGTTGTTAGTGGTATTCAGGACATGTTACAGGCCAATTGGTGTACGACTTATTAACACCAGGTCATCTGCATATAAATGGTTGAACAAGGGTAATTTTCCTAATCTTGGGGCATTCAATTTGCTCTTGTCCAGCTCCCTGGGGAGGTTACCCATAAAAAGGTCAAAAACCAGGGGTGAGAAAGCAAACGCTTGTTTTAGCTCTTTGGAGGTGTTGATTCGCTTTGAGAGGTGCGTCCCAGCTTGATCTTAACCCAGGTGTCAGTGTGTAGCAAAATGAACTGGTTTAGGAGGGCTTTCGGTATCCCCCACTTTTCCAATTTCTGCCAGAGTTTAGCGTGGTCTATGTGATTTAATGCTGCTTTATAGTCCATGAAGCATAAGAAATTTGGATGCTTTGCCGCTGTGGCTGCATCCATTAGCAGAGCTAGCACCATAATGTTAGTAGTAGTTCATAGTCCTCTACAGAACCCAGTCTAGATTATGGAGATGAACCAGTCTGCAGTGACAGACATCTTGCCAGTACATTCTCATTGACTGTCAGGGAAACTCAGTTCTAGGTGGGCCTGTTGGGCTGGGGGGGTGGAGTGAATGAAAATATACTGGCAAGATGGCTGTCACGGAGGCCTGGTGTTTGTAGCACAAGGCCATGATGGGCTTTGGCTTCAGGTTCAACACCATGTAGCAATGTCAGCCATCTTGCAAGTACATATTCCCACCCTGTCAGTTAGCCATACGCACAGATAAGCTATTTTGGATGGATGTGAGGAGTGTTTGCTGTCACTACAACTCCCATCAGGCATGGGCCCACACACACCTTTCCACATGGCTCAAACTGCACACCAGAAGGAGTGGTGATCAGACAATGAGGGATAGTGTACTATCAAGATGTCTGACACTGGTGTTTGTTGTCTGAGGTGGACCTCTTGGGCTATGTGGGAGGAGGAGTGTTCGCAGTCACTACAACTCTCATCAGGCCTGTCCCCACACCCACCTTCCCAGCCAACCCAAACAGCCTATCTGTGACTCAACTTTCCTGAGAGTGTTTGAAAATGTGCTGACAAGATGGCTGACACTGGTGACTGGTGTTTGGAGCACAAAGTCTTGTGGTGAGTTTGTCAGAAGTATGTACATGGTAGTAATTTTTAAGCGTGGGCGTAAAATCCGTTTCGCGGGCGAATTAGCGAATTTTTTACGATTTCGCGATCCGCGACTCGTGCAAATTTACCAAATAGTTTGCAAATTCGAAAGCTACGAATTATTTTGCTTGGTCGCGCTTGAAAAATACAATATCGCGCGCGCGGCGTTGACTCTGAGCCTGCCGAGTTGTTTTACTCCAGGTTTTGCGTGTGCTGCGCCATTTTCGATCTTGCTGCGTGATCACGCGAGAGTTCTTCGAACGCAATTATGTCATCGCGGCTTGCCATCTTGCACGGCGAGAGTTTGACAACGCGAGTACGTCATGAATGCCCGCGACGGCGCGCAGCTGACTTCCGGCGGGAGGTTTGAACAGCTCGCGTTCGCGAAATTGCAAAAATTGCAATTCTGCACAAGAAACCCACCGCAGGAAGCATAAACCCTGTGAAAATGATGATTTTGATCAGAATAACTCCTCAGATTGACATTTGGCTGCACTTTTTGGTGCAGGAGTCCATTTTTGGGGTGGGTTGGGAAGAAGGAAGTGCCCCAGAGTCTCCAACTTCCTGTACCTGTCTAGCAGGCTCCTCCCAGTGCTTTGTCCATGTACTGGTCACTTTTCATTTGGCTGTGGAGCTGGAAGGATGACTTTTTCTTGCTGCTGGTGGATTTTTGTATTTGAGGACTTTTTGGACTTTGGAGTTTGGATCACTTTTAGACTTGAGATTTTACAAGTAAGTTGGTGTTGTTTGTTTGGGGCATTGCAGTTGAGGCAACTCCAGTTCTAAAACTTTTTTCACAACTTTAACAAAATATATATTGTGGTGGGTAGCTAGCCACAGTATACAGTAGGCCCAGGGTTAGTCATGGGTGCATAATACAACTGTTTCTCTGATTTTTTTTTACTTAATTCTCATTTATGTCATGGAATTTTAGCTCACTGTTATATGTTTTTGTTTTTTTAATTTTGTGGTGCCTGTAAAGCCTCACTAGCCAGTAGGCCCAGGGGTAGTGAGTGGTGCATGGACCAAGTCTTTCTGTGCGGTGTCTTGAATTTAAACATCATTGAGGGCATGGATGGCATGGGATTGTGGTGATTTTTATGTGTTTTTCGATTTTTTGGGGTGTTGTTGGGGACTGGCCATGTGGGTGGGGGCCATTTTGAGTGCTGGTACAGGCAGGGCCTGGCCATGTGCTGGAGGGGAAGGGGCCATTTTGAAGGCAGTCAGTGTGCTCAGGCCTGCACCCATTTCGCCTAGCTTTCATCCATTATGCCCAGGGGTACTCAGTGGTGCATGGACCAAGTCTTTCTGTGGGGTGTCTTGAATTTAAACATCATTGAGGGCATGCATGGGGTTGTGGTGATTTTTATGTGTTTTTCGATTTTTTGGGGTGTTGTTGGGGACTGGCCATGTGGGTGGGGGCCATTTTGAGTGCTGGTACAGGCAGGGCCTGGCCATGTGCTGGGGGGCAAGGGGCCATTTTGAAGGCAGGCAGTGTGCTCAGGCCTGCACCCATTTGGCCTAGCTTTCATCCATTATGCCTTGGGGTACTTAGTGGTGCATGGGCCTAGTCTTTCTGTGGGGTGTCTTGAATTTAAACATCATTGAGGGCATGGATGGCATGGGATTGTGGTGATTTTTATGTGTTTTTCGATTTTCTGGGGTGTTGTTGGGGACTGGCCATGTGGGTGGGGGCCATTTTGAGTGCTGGTACAGACAGGGCCTGGCCATGTGCTGGGGGGCAAGGGGACATTTTGAAGGCAGGCAGTGTGCTCAGGCCTGCACCCATTTTGCCTAGCTTTCATTCATTATGCCCAGGGGTACTCAGTGGTGCATGGGCCTAGTCTTTCTGTGGGGTGTCTTGAATTTAAACATCATTGAGGGCATGGATGGCATGGGATTGTGGTGATTTTTATGTGTTTTTCGATTTTTTGGGGTGTTGTTGGGGACTGGCCAATTGGGGGGAGGGGGCATTTTGAGTGCTGGTACAGGCAGGGCCTGGCCATGTGCTGGGGGGGAAGGGGCCATTTTGAAGGCAGGCAGTGTGCTCAGGCCTGCACCCATTTCGCCTAGCTTTCATCCATTATGCCCAGGGGTACTCAGTGGTGCATGGACCAAGTCTTTCTGTGGGGTGTCTTGAATTTAAACATCATTGAGGGCATGCATGGGATTGTGGTGATTTTTATGTTTTTCGATTTTTTGGAGTGTTGTTGGGGACTGGCCATGTGGGTGGGGGCCATTTTGAGTGCTGGTACAGGCAGGGCCTGGCCATGTGCTGGGGGGAAAGGGGCCATTTTGAAGGCAGGCAGTGTGCTCAGGCCTGCACCCATTTCGCCTAGCTTTCATCCATTATGCCCAGGGGTACTCAGTGGTGCATGGACCAAGTCTTTCTGTGGGGTGTCTTGAATTTAAACATCATTGAGGGCATGCATGGGATTGTGGTGATTTTTATGTTTTTCGATTTTATGGGGTGTTGTTGGGGACTGGCCATGTGGGTGGGGGCCATTTTGAGTGCTGGTACAGGCAGGGCCTGGCCATGTGCTGGGGGGAAAGGGGCCATTTTCAAGGCAGGCAGTGTGCTCAGGCCTGCACCCATTTTGCCTAGCTTTCATCCATTATGCCTTGGGGTACTCAGTGGTGCATGGGCCTAGTCTTTCTGTGGGGTGTCTTGAATTTAAACATCATTGAGGGCATGGATGGCATGGGATTGTGGTGATTTTTATGTGTTTTTCTATTTTCTGGGGTGTTGTTGGGGACTGGCCATGTGGGTGGGGGCCATTTTGAGTGCTGGTACAGACAGGGCCTGGCCATGTGCTGGGGGGCAAGGGGCCATTTTGAAGGCAGGCAGTATGCTCAGGCCTGCACCCATTTTGCCTAGCTTTCATCCATTATGCCCAGGGGTACTCAGTGGTGCATGGGTCTAGTCTTTCTGCGGGGTGTCTTGAATTTAAACATCATTGAGGGCATGGATGGCATGGGATTGTGGTGATTTTTATGTGTTTTTCGACTTTTTGGGGTGTATAACTGATGTTGCACTGTCTTCCATTGCTTTTAGGTGCACAAGAGAACCACCAGTACCAGGAAGAAGTCCTGCAGCGGTGTGTGCAGCACAACGTCACGCGACGTCACGTGTGGCCACAGACAAGACAACTCTGCAACTCGTGCAACTGAGGCCTGCTGTTCTGACATCTGAAGAAGATGGGCCCAAAGAAAGGTGGCCGTAGCGCCAAAGCGAAGAAAGTTGCCAGTGCCACTGCCAGTAAGAAGGAGCAGAAGAAGCAAGTGGCACCACCTACCAAGGAGACGGGTGTGCCCACCGACACCTTTTTTGGGAAAAAAAACTACGCCAGCAGCAGCAGCGGTGTCCGCCAGGGACCAAGCTTGAAGCAGCACCTCCGCCTCATTGAGGTCAGTGTCACCACGCCAAGTTAGGTCCACGACCATGAGTGCTGCTGAGGCAGCCACTTTACTTTCTCAATCATCATCGACCAGTGATGTTGGCTCATCACAAGAAATTACCATCAAATCAACGCCGGGTGTAACTCATCTGGCGAGTGTTCAACAATCACAGCCGCAACGACAACCACAAGTGCAACTAGTACAAGCGCAAGTACATGGGCAAGGAGAGGCGCAAGTACTTGGGCACGGAGAAGCGCAAGTACATGGGCAAGGAGAGGCGCAAGTACATGGGCAAGAAGAGGCGCAAGTACATGGGTAAGGAGAGGCGCAAGTACATGGGCAAGGAGAGGCGCAAGTAGAGGTGCATGGAGAGGTACAACTAGAGGTTCATGGAGCGGCACAACTGCCTACAACACTTGTTCCTCCAGAAGTAGAAATTGATATTGAAGCGGAGGTATCATCCAAGGAAGCCACTCCTCCTGATGATGATCCATTGTCTTCCAGATCCCCAGCAAGAAAAAGGTCAAGGAGGGCTACTACTATTACAAGTTCTTCTTCAAGCCCCCTTCATTCTGATGACCTTGATGTTGATTGGAACCCAGCAATGCAGTCTGACAGTGAGGCACGCCATGAGCCGACAAAGGTAGGTAAGCCTAAAAGGAAGGTATCCGCAAGGCTTTGACTTATGGGTGATGACGACGAACAAGAAGTGGTGTCTTGTGCTGCTGATGAACAGTCTGATGACGACCCAGTCATCATCACAGACGTCACTCCAGCCCCAGCGGGCATGCAGCAGACTAACATTTTCACCCTATCCCGAGTGGCTGCTGAGCGGGATGATCATGTGGGCGGCGTGGCACTGGTACCACCACCAATGCAGTTAACTACAACACCAACACGACCTACAGCTTCCATATTTTCTCGTCAGAAGGGCCGGCAGGGACCTCCATCCAGCTCGACCTCCATTACCTCAAGTAGTGGTGCTGTAAGTCAACTACAGAAACAAATTCAGCCACGCCCATCCTCCACTTCATCTGGCATTGAAAGTCAAAGTAGCTCCTCCACCACCGGCAGACATCTCCAGTCCCCAGTTTGGGACTTCTTTACTGTTAGCAAAAAGGCGGAAAACATGGTCGTTTGTTCGATTTGAAAAGTATCAGTTAGTCGGGGTAAGCTTGGTACCAACTATGGTACCGGAGGCCAGAGAGGTCATCTCAAACAACACCACCCTATCCAGTGGTATAAGCACCTAAGTGACATCGAGGAAGCCAAAACAAAAACAAATCCAAATGTATCCCTTGATATTGCATCTGATGATGATGAGAGGCTGATCGTGCAGGGGGGAAGTGAAGAAGTGACAGACATTTTTTCTGGTACACCCAGTACCCCTGGCAGCAGCACTGCAGTGGTAGCGCCCACACCCTCTACCCCTGCAACAAGTATGAGGCACACTAAGAGTCTGGGACAGACACCAATACAAAAAACTAAATCAATGAGCCTAACTGGTTTGAAGTCTGCATCATCATCATCATCATCATCACGTAAAACGGTCCAGGCCACCATTAGCAGCATGTTTTGGTCGGATGCGCCATTTGAACGCAACCACCCAACGGTGCGTCTGTATAACGCAAAGCTGGCTAAAATGCTAGCGCTGGACCTTCTCCCTTTCTCTTTCGTGGAAGGGGTGGGTTTTCGTGAATTGGTGGCAACAGTCTGCCCTAAATGGAAGGTTCCTAGCCGGTCCTATTTTGCAAGGGTTGCTGTTCCAGCACTACATCAAGATGTGCTGGAGGTGATTGGTGCAGCTATTCTGAAGAGTGCTGTTCACACTATCCACATGACAACAGACATGTGGACCAGTTGCCAAGCCCTTGATTACATGTGCATCACTGCACACTGGGTCTCTTTTGCAAGGGTCGAAAAACAGTTAAAACACAAAGATGTTGACACGGAGGAAGTTTTTCAAGCTACTCGCAAACATGCAACAGTAGGCATGTTTGCCATGGAGAAATCTCACACTGCACCTAACCTTTTGGAGGAGTTTAACAGGAAGGTTAATGAATGGCTGCATCCAAGAAATCGCACAGTTGGTTATGTTTCCACGGATAATGGCAGTAATATAGTTAAGGCCATGGAGAACGGTGGCTATTTCAGAGTGCCATGTTTGGTGCACAGTATTAACATCGTGGTGCAAGCCTTCTTGAAAACAGAAGCGCCAGTCGTCAAATTACTGACCATCTGCCGAAGAATCTGCACACATTTCAGCCATTCTTTTAAGGCCCGGAAGCAGCTGAGGAGCCTTCAATATGAACGTAAACTGCCAGTCAAAGGACTAATCCAGGAGGTGGCAACACGTTGGAACTCAACCTTTTACATGCTTGAGCGTCTGTCTGAGCAGTGGGGGGTAATACATGAGTATCTCTTTAAACTGGGTACTACTCACAAAGAGATGAGGCTAGAATTGGAGGAATGGAAGCTAATTGCAAGCCTGACAGACATGCTTCGTCCTTTTGAGCTCTTCACGCGTGAAGTCAGCAGGGAGGACTGTTCTTTGAGCAAAGCTATCCCATTGTTGCGCATGCTAGAGCACCAACTGAAGGAGGTGTCTTCAGCGTTCCAAGATGACGGTGAAAAACGAGAAGCATATGATTTGGCAGAGAAGTTATTAAGGCGCCTACTTGACAATGAAAGGCTTAAAAACATACATACAGAACAACATTACATTTGTGCCACTATTCTTGATCCACGGTACAAAAAGGCACTGCCCACCAATACTTTCATTCCTTTTTCTGAAGCAGATGTTTCAAAGTACAAACATTGGCTAGCTGTGTCACCCACTCGGTTCGAAAAAGACCGGCAGAACCTTCAAGGAGGCAGCACAAGTACAACTGAATCAGAAGGGCATCCGGCGTCAAGTTCCACTTCTTAATCCGTGGCCGAAGGGAGTCGCCTTCCCTCACAGCCGTTAACGACACCAGCAACCATATCATCATCCTCACCTGCACCAGTCCGCAAACAAATATTGTCGGAAGGGGATTGGCTAACTCAGCAAGGGTTGGCTCGGTCCACTGATGAAAAGGTCGCAGATGTTACGCAAAGTGGATCAACCCTGGAGAACCTTGAGTCGGTGGTGCAGGCCTATCTGGATGACCCAACAGAGGTCTTTCATAATGAGAACCCATTGGGATATTGGTATACGAAAAGCTCTGTATGGCGACTGATCACCAACCTGGCTCTAAATTATTTGTCTTGCCCACTCGCAAGTGCGTCTTCTGAACATGTTTTCAGTGCTGCTGGTGCCATTGTTACTTCAAAAAGGACCCGCCTTTTGCCCAAAAATGTGCAGAGGTTAACAATAATCAAGATGAATCAGCACTTCATACCACCCGATTATAAAATACGTGAATGCAAGCAGAAAGAAGAAGACACCGACTTAGGTGACGCCGACGGAAGTTCTTCTCGGTCACCAGGCCTACTCCCGTCTCAATTCGTAGACTTGGAGGACGAGCTCTGCTTCCCTAACACCGAGGCCTGAAAATTACTTCCTTTTTTCCGTACTTATTCACTTTTATTCCTGTGTGTCTTTCTTTGTTTTGCTACTTTTACCTCAACAAAACTCTAATCACCTAATCACAATAAGTCCATCATCAGCACTGTCTTCATCTTATTTTCCTTATTGATTTGAAGGTGCCGCAGTCTGCATTCAGATGTTCACAAGTTCACTACTCAATCATGCTCCTCTATCCTCCTCCTCCAGACTCCCCCTATCCATTTCCCTCAAGGCAGATGGATGGATTATGGAGAAAAAACAAACTTTGTCTTCATAGACGAGTCCCCTCAAGTGGGACTGAAATAACTGACTGACTACATGCTTGCTGATTGTTGACAGACCTACTTCTGAAATTTACAGGAGAGGCTGCCCTGTGGGACCTCACTTTCCGAAGAAGATGCGGCCAAAAAGTAGAACAGGTAATGAATAATGAGAAGATGGCATGCAGTGGACAGCAATGGCTGTCTGTCTTTGTTGAAACCAATTGCTGTTTGTTTTTTGTGAACAGCCCAATTTGCCATGTTTTGAATATACAGTATTGCAGGTTTTGGGGGGTTTCTTTGGGTTTTTTCTAGATTTGCGGTGCTGGGTCGGGGGGTCTGGGAGCACTGCTGGCACAGTCTAATGATTGCATTTGTTTTTCAGGAAATCCATGGTGGAAAAGGGGAGTTAGGGCCTAGCTGCACAGCGCATTTGGACTGAATTCCAGGTTGGCACGAAATTCTCACTTTTTAAGGTTTTGCTTTCTGGCCGGTTGGGGGTGTTAAACTTGTTTCTGCCTGGGTTGACGGGTCTGGGGGCATTGCTGGGAATGTCTAATACCGGATAAAAGTGTTTTGGATAAAATACGTGGTTAAAAAGTTTTAATATTTTCAGGCATTTCGCTCACTTTAGCGTTTTCGGGGGCCTGTTTGGGGGGGTTCCTGGTGTTTGTGGGTGGGTTTTGGGGTCTTGGAGCAATGCTGGGTATGGATACGTTTGATTGCAAGAGGTTTGAAGCAAATCCATGGTGGAAAAGGGGAGTTAGGGCCTAGCTGCAGAGCGCGCGTGGAGTGATTTTGGAAATTTGCCTAAAAATGTCTAAGTCCCCATTTTTTTACTTTTGCTTTTTGGCTGTTTGGGGGTCTTCTACTTGTTTCCGCCTGGGTTGATGGGTCTGGGGCATTGCTGGGAATGTCTAATACCGGATAAAAGTGTTTTGGAGAAAATCGGAGGTGAAAAAGTTTTTGGGTTTTTGCTCACTTGCTTGTCTTTGGGGTGCTGTTTGGGGGGGTTCCTCATGTTTGGGGTGGGTTTTGGGGTCTAGGAGCACTGCTGGCACAGTCTAATTTTGATTGCATTTGTTTTCAGGAAATCCATGGTGGAGAACCGGAGTTATGGCCTAGCTGCACAGCGCGCTTGGAGTGATTTTAGAATGAGGCCTAAATATTTCTAAGTGTGAGTTTTTCCGGTTTTACTTTTTGCCTGCTTGGGGGCTTCTACTTTTTTTCGCCTGGGTTGACGGGTCTGGGGGCATTGCTAGGAAGGTCTAATACCGGATAAAAGTGTTTTGGATAAAATACATGGTGAAAAAGTTTTTCACTTTTTAGAGTTTTCGCTCACTTTCGTGTTTTCGGGGGCCTGTTTGGGGAGGTTCCTAGTGTTTGGGGTGGGTCTTGGGGTCTTGGAGCAATGCTGGGTATGGATACTTTTGATTGCAAGAGCTTTGAGGCAAATCCATGGTGGCAAAGGGGAGTAAGGGCCTAGCTGCAGAGCGCGCGCGGAGTGATTTTGGAAATTTGCTTAAATATTTTTGTCCCCATTTTTGTATTTTTGCTTTTTGGCTGTTTGGGGGTCTTCTACTTGTTTCCAATTGGGGGTGGGGTCGCACACTACTCACACACCGGCGGTGTCGCCCCTAAGGACTCTGGTCAATGTAGTAAAGTGTTCGCGATGCATCATCTTTCGATCTTCTGCTATCTTCGCTGTCTTCGCCATCCCTGGACACGTGTTTCGGGGTATTACCCCTCATCAGCAGGGATAGGCCGTGTACTGGGGTTGCCGATGGCTGCCAATATCTGCCAGGTATAGTACCACTCAGGCGCGTAGGTGCGGGATCCCAGGCTCGTCAGCCCGCTGCTCAAGGGAGCTTTAAAGTTACAAATGGGGGTGGGGTCGCACACTACTCACACACCGGCGGTGTCGCCCCTAAGGACTCTGGTCAATGTAGTAAAGTGTTCGCGATGCATCATCTTTCGATCTTCTGCTATCTTCGCTGTCTTCGCCATCCCTGGACACGTGTTTCGGGGTATTACCCCTCATCAGCAGGGATAGGCCGTGTACTGGGGTTGCCGATGGCTGCCAATATCTGCCAGGTATAGTACCACTCAGGCGCGTAGGTGCGGGATCCCAGGCTCGTCAGCCCGCTGCTCAAGGGAGCTTTAAAGTTACAAATGGGGGTGGGGTCGCACACTACTCACACACCGGCGGTGTCGCCCCTAAGGACTCTGGGGAATGTAGTAAAGTGTTCGCGATGCATCATCTTTCGATCTTCTGCTATCTTCGCTGTCTTCGCCATCCCTGGACACGTGTTTCGGGGTATTACCCCTCATCAGCAGGGATAGGCCGTGTACTGGGGTTGCCGATGGCTGCCAATATCTGGCAGGTATAGTACCACTCAGGCGCGTAGGTCCGGGATCCCAGGCTCGTCAGCCCGCTGCTCAAGGGAGCTTTAAAGTTACAAATGGGGGTGGGGTCGCACACTACTCACACACCGGCGGTGTCGCCCCTAAGGACTCTGGTCAATGTAGTAAAGTGTTCGCGATGCATCATCTTTCGATCTTCTGCTATCTTCGCCATCCCTGGACACGTGTTTCGGGGTATTACCCCTCATCAGCAGGGATAGGCCGTGTACTGGGGTTGCCGATGGCTGCCAATATCTGCCAGGTATAGTACCACTCAGGCGCGTAGGTGCGGGATCCCAGGCTCGTCAGCCCGCTGCTCAAGGGAGCTTTAAAGTTACAAATGGGGGTGGGGTCGCACACTACTCACACACCGGCGGTGTCGCCCCTAAGGACTCTGGTCAATGTAGTAAAGTGTTCGCGATGCATCATCTTTCGATCTTCTGCTATCTTCGCTGTCTTCGCCATCCCTGGACACGTGTTTCGGGGTATTACCCCTCATCAGCAGGGATAGGCCGTGTACTGGGGTTGCCGATGGCTGCCAATATCTGCCAGGTATAGTACCACTCAGGCGCGTAGGTGCGGGATCCCAGGCTCGTCAGCCCGCTGCTCAAGGGAGCTTTAAAGTTACAAATGGGGGTGGGGTCGCACACTACTCACACACCGGCGGTGTCGCCCCTAAGGACTCTGGTCAATGTAGTAAAGTGTTCGCGATGCATCATCTTTCGATCTTCTGCTATCTTCGCTGTCTTCGCCATCCCTGGACACGTGTTTCGGGGTATTACCCCTCATCAGCAGGGATAGGCCGTGTACTGGGGTTGCCGATGGCTGCCAATATCTGCCAGGTATAGTACCACTCAGGCGCGTAGGTGCGGGATCCCAGGCTCGTCAGCCCGCTGCTCAAGGGAGCTTTAAAGTTACAAATGGGGGTGGGGTCGCACACTACTCACACACCGGCGTTGTCGCCCCTAAGGACTCTGGTCAATGTAGTAAAGTGTTCGCGATGCATCATCTTTCGATCTTCTGCTATCTTCGCTGTCTTCGCCATCCCTGGACACGTGTTTCGGGGTATTACCCCTCATCAGCAGGGATAGGCCGTGTACTGGGGTTGCCGATGGCTGCCAATATCTGGCAGGTATAGTACCACTCAGGCGCGTAGGTCCGGGATCCCAGGCTCGTCAGCCCGCTGCTCAAGGGAGCTTTAAAGTTACAAATGGGGGTGGGGTCGCACACTACTCACACACCGGCGGTGTCGCCCCTAAGGACTCTGGTCAATGTAGTAAAGTGTTCGCGATGCATCATCTTTCGATCTTCTGCTATCTTCGTCATCCCTGGACACGTGTTTCGGGGTATTACCCCTCATCAGCAGGGATAGGCCGTGTACTGGGGTTGCCGATGGCTGCCAATATCTGCCAGGTATAGTACCACTCAGGCGCGTAGGTGCGGGATCCCAGGCTCGTCAGCCCGCTGCTCAAGGGAGCTTTAAAGTTACAAATGGGGGTGGGGTCGCACACTACTCACACACCGGCGGTGTCGCCCCTAAGGACTCTGGTCAATGTAGTAAAGTGTTCGCGATGCATCATCTTTCGATCTTCTGCTATCTTCGCTGTCTTCGCCATCCCTGGACACGTGTTTCGGGGTATTACCCCTCATCAGCAGGGATAGGCCGTGTACTGGGGTTGCCGATGGCTGCCAATATCTGCCAGGTATAGTACCACTCAGGCGCGTAGGTGCGGGATCCCAGGCTCGTCAGCCCGCTGCTCAAGGGAGCTTTAAAGTTACAAATGGGGGTGGGGTCGCACACTACTCACACACCGGCGGTGTCGCCCCTAAGGACTCTGGTCAATGTAGTAAAGTGTTCGCGATGCATCATCTTTCGATCTTCTGCTATCTTCGCTGTCTTCGCCATCCCTGGACACGTGTTTCGGGGTATTACCCCTCATCAGCAGGGATAGGCCGTGTACTGGGGTTGCCGATGGCTGCCAATATCTGCCAGGTATAGTACCACTCAGGCGCGTAGGTGCGGGATCCCAGGCTCGTCAGCCCGCTGCTCAAGGGAGCTTTAAAGTTACAAATGGGGGTGGGGTCGCACACTACTCACACACCGGCGGTGTCGCCCCTAAGGACTCTGGTCAATGTAGTAAAGTGTTCACGATGCATCATCTTTCGATCTTCTGCTATCTTCGCTGTCTTCGCCATCCCTGGACACGTGTTTCGGGGTATTACCCCTCATCAGCAGGGATAGGCCGTGTACTGGGGTTGCCGATGGCTGCCAATATCTGCCAGGTATAGTACCACTCAGGCGCGTAGGTGCGGGATCCCAGGCTCGTCAGCCCGCTGCTCAAGGGAGCTTTAAAGTTACAAATGGGGGTGGGGTCGCACACTACTCACACACCGGCGGTGTCGCCCCTAAGGACTCTGGTCAATGTAGTAAAGTGTTCGCGATGCATCATCTTTCGATCTTCTGCTATCTTCGCTGTCTTCGCCATCCCTGGACACGTGTTTCGGGGTATTACCCCTCATCAGCAGGGATAGGCCGTGTACTGGGGTTGCCGATGGCTGCCAATATCTGCCAGGTATAGTACCACTCAGGCGCGTAGGTGCGGGATCCCAGGCTCGTCAGCCCGCTGCTCAAGGGAGCTTTAAAGTTACAAATGGGAGTGGGGTCGCACACTACTCACACACCGGCGGTGTCGCCCCTAAGGACTCTGGTCAATGTAGTAAAGTGTTCGCGATGCATCATCTTTCGATCTTCTGCTATCTTCGCTGTCTTCGCCATCCCTGGACACGTGTTTCGGGGTATTACCCCTCATCAGCAAGGATAGGCCGTGTACTGGGGTTGCCGATGGCTGCCAATATCTGCCAGGTATAGTACCACTCAGGCGCGTAGGTGCGGGATCCCAGGCTCGTCAGCCCGCTGCTCAAGGGAGCTTTAAAGTTACAAATGGGGGTGGGGTCGCACACTACTCACACACCGGCGGTGTCGCCCCTAAGGACTCTGGTCAATGTAGTAAAGTGTTCGCGATGCATCATCTTTCGATCTTCTGCTATCTTCGCTGTCTTCGCCATCCCTGGACACGTGTTTCGGGGTATTACCCCTCATCAGCAGGGATAGGCCGTGTACTGGGGTTGCCGATGGCTGCCAATATCTGCCAGGTATAGTACCACTCAGGCGCGTAGGTGCGGGATCCCAGGCTCGTCAGCCCGCTGCTCAAGGGAGCTTTAAAGTTACAAATGGGAGTGGGGTCGCACACTACTCACACACCGGCGGTGTCGCCCCTAAGGACTCTGGTCAATGTAGTAAAGTGTTCGCGATGCATCATCTTTCGATCTTCTGCTATCTTCGCTGTCTTCGCCATCCCTGGACACGTGTTTCGGGGTATTACCCCTCATCAGCAAGGATAGGCCGTGTACTGGGGTTGCCGATGGCTGCCAATATCTGCCAGGTATAGTACCACTCAGGCGCGTAGGTGCGGGATCCCAGGCTCGTCAGCCCGCTGCTCAAGGGAGCTTTAAAGTTACAAATGGGGGTGGGGTCGCACACTACTCACACACCGGCGGTGTCGCCCCTAAGGACTCTGGTCAATGTAGTAAAGTGTTCGCGATGCATCTTCTTTCGATCTTCTGCTATCTTCTCTGTCTTCGCCATCCCTGGACACGTGTTTCGGGGTATTACCCCTCATCAGCAGGGATAGGCCGTGTACTGGGGTTGCCGATGGCTGCCAATATCTGCCAGGTATAGTACCACTCAGGCGCGTAGGTGCGGGATCCCAGGCTCGTCAGCCCGCTGCTCAAGGGAGCTTTAAAGTTACAAATGGGGGTGGGGTCGCACACTACTCACACACCGGCGGTGTCGCCCCTAAGGACTCTGGTCAATGTAGTAAAGTGTTCGCGATGCATCATCTTTCGATCTTTTGCTATCTTCGCTGTCTTCGGCATCCCTGGACACGTGTTTCGGGGAATTACCCCTCATAAGCAGGGATAGGCCATGTACTGGGGTTGCCGATGGCTGCCAATATCTGCCAGGTATAGTACCACTCAGGCGCGTAGGTGCGGGATCCCAGGCTCGTCAGCCCGCTGCTCAAGGGAGCTTTATAGTTACAAATGGGGGTGGGGTCGCACACTACTCACACAACGGCGGTGTCACCTCTAAGGACTCTGGTCAATGTAGTAAAGTGTTCGCAATGCATCATCTTTCGATCTTCTGCTATCTTCGCTGTCTTCGCCATCCCTGGACACGTGTTTCGGGGTATTACCCCTCATCAGCAGGGATAGGCCGTGTACTGGGGTTGCCGATGGCTGCCAATATCTGCCAGGTATAGTACCACTCAGGCGCGTAGGTGCGGGATCCCAGGCTCGTCAGCCCACCTGGGGGCATTGCTGGGAATGTCTAATACCGGATAAAAGTGTTTTGGATAAAATACGTGGTGAAAAAGTTTGTCCATTTTCAGGCATTTTGCTCACTTTAGCGTTTTCGGGGGCCTGTTTGGGGGGTTCCTGGTGTTTTTGGGTGGATTTTGGGGTCTTGGAGCAACGCTGGGTATGGATACTTTTGATTGCAAGAGGTTTGAAGCAAATCCATGATGGCAAAGGGGAGTTAGGGCCTAGCTGCAGAGCGCGCTTGGAGTGATTTTGGAAATTTGCATAAAAATTTCTAAGTCCCCATTTTTGTATTTTTGCTTTTTGGCTGTTTGGGGGTCTTCTACTTGTTTCCGCCTGGGTTGACGGGTCTAGGGGCATTGCTGGGAATGTCTAATACCGGATAAAAGTGTTTTGGATAAAATACGTGGTGAAAACGTTTTTGCGTTTTTGCTCACTTGCTTGTCTTTGGGGTTCTGTTTGGGGGGGTTCCTGGTGTTTGGGGTGGGTTTTGGGGTCTTGGAGCAACGCTGGGTATGGATACTTTTGATTGCAAGAGGTTTGAATCAAATCCATGGTGGCAAAGGGGAGTTAGGGCCTTGTTGAAGAAAGCGGTTGACACTATTTTGAACTTAGGGCTAGTTAGGGTTAGCAGTATTGTATGTGTTTGGTGGTGTTCGAGATTTTGCCAACTGGGTTCTGGGGTCTACTCTTGGATAAGCATGGGTGGATTTTGCGGATTCGCAATCCGCGAATTTGCGTATTTGCGGATTGCGAAAATCCGCAAATTCCGCGAATTCTCACGGATTTGCGTATTTTTTTGGGGGGGGTTTGTTCGCACGGGTTTCTGCAAGTTCGCGAGGGTTTTGTACAATTTCGCAAATTGCAAACTTACTTGTCGGGTCGCCAGTTTTGCGAACTTGTTGTTTCTACATGCCCAGCCTGTTTGCAAGGCTTTCTTCATCACTGCCACCCTCTGTCACCACTGGCACTCTCTTTGGTCACCCATGCCATCCTCTGGCTCACCCATGTCACCCTCTGTGTCATCACAGCACCCTCTGGTTCACCAGTGTACATTATTGGGGCAAAGCAAAGCACTGCCATCCTCTGTCAACACTGGCACTCTGGTTCACCCATGCCACCCTCTGGCTGGCACACCCATGCCACCCTCGGTGTCATCACAGCACCCTCTGATTGACCAGTGAGTGTACATTATTGTGGCAAAGCCAAGCACACCTGCTAAGTGCTTTAAGTTTTGCAAACAACAACACCTGCCCTGCCCCAACTGACATTAATGAAGGCTGGCACCTGCTTGTCTGCTCCCTTTCCTTTTTGTTGCAATAACAGGATGCAATGGCATACTTGTAACTATTCTGTGACTGTCAGAGCAGGGTCACACAATAGTTGCAAGTAGGCAAGCGGATTCTGGAGGGCCCATTCAGGAAGCACTACAGGTAAATGGTTACAAATGATGAGCTCGAACTTTTGCACCTGCTCGTTGGTTTTGCTTTTGCAAAACTCGTTTTTCGGTAATTTCGCCCTATTCGCGAGGCGCGGCGTCCTGCAAAATCGACCGTGGAAGCCGCGAACTCGTGCGAGTTACCCCAAGGTTGAGTATGGGCGCGGCCATTTTGTTTGCGTGACGTATTTCTGTTTCCGCCTGCTATGTGTAATCTCGCGCAATGAGTGCCTTGCGAATGCAAGTTCGCACGAGTTCGCGAGAGAAATCGCGTGCGAACTTACTTACACACACGTGTTCGGGCCGCCATCTTGTTTTTCATTCATTCCTATGTGTCTGGGTATGGTGTTTCTATCCTCTGTATATCTCTGCCATCCTTTGATTGTTTTGATATTTTTTTGATCTATTTAACTTTTTTTCTATCCCTTTATTTTTCTAGGTCTGTATTTTTGTGTTTTAGGCTACTTTTGTTTACTTTTCAACTACTTTTTTAAACTTTTATTTCCTTCTTCCCTACTCTTATTCTTTTTCATTTTTTGTCTCCTTACTGCTAACACCTGCCCAGAACATGGTGAAGACAGCTGTCAAGCTGCCCAAGACGGGCACCGCAGCCCGTGCCCGGCACCCGTGTGGCCGCTTGAGGGCGGAAATGGTGGTGCCCCGGGAGATCTTCAGCCCTGAGGAGGTGGGCTCACTAGTTTTTTATGTGCAGCGCCGTCTCCCCAGGACCATCGCGGCAGGCGGCAGGATCGCTGCTGGTTATACCAACAGCCAGGAGCGACGGAAGCGATGGGGGCAGGTGTGCCGGGCCCTTTTTAACATCACGGGGGTCCAGCGCACCTACAATCAAGTGACCCACTGCTGGACCGATATCCTGGACCGAGAGCGCGACCTGCTAGACGTGCTGGGAGTGGAGGTCCCCGGGCTTGGTGAGTAGTAGTAGCAATTTTTTCATCACTCACTACTCTGTTTTTTCTCCTGCTCTGTGTGACTGTGTTATATTGCAAATGTTTGCTGTAACTTTTTTACAAAGAGCAATAATGCTGCTGATTACATTGATAACAGAGGTAAATTAATATTTCAAAATCTTCTGTGCATTTCAGGTGCACTGTTCTCCTTCTCTGTGGCGGTGCCACTGCTTATTTGTTTTCTATTTTGTGTTCATTTAATTGGGCTGAGTAATGTATGAGTGTATTTTACAGAACTGTGTAATGCTAGACACAAAGGGGCAGATTTACAAGCCCCTTGTGCCACGTTTACGCTGCCTTACCTGACGCACAGCGACGTAAACGTGGCGCATCCCTGCGAGTCATGTACAACGTGATGCATCTAGGGAGATGCGCCACATTAAGGCTTGGGCCTGCGTCACAATGGGTGCGTTCCCACGCAGGGGGGGGGAGGGGTTGGGGGTGGGGGGGTGGCGGTCAGGCAGCTGTGCGCCTCGCAAAAGTGCCTGCGTGAAATCTACAAGATTTAACGCAGGCACTTCCGCGACGCTGCTACGTCAATTCTTTATGCCTGCTTGCTTGAAGCAGGCGTAAGGACTGATGCGGTATGTTGAGTATTGGGCAGCCCTGAGCATTGCTATAGTTGCATCGCGCCTGCGACGCGACTCTAGAGATGCGCCTCTCTTTCGTCACGAGATGCGTCACGCATCTGCCTATCCTTGTGCCAGGGTTTGCCGCATTGTAATTGCGGCGCATCTGCCGTGACGCAAGGTTAGTTTTGCGTTACGCATTTGTTCTGGTGCACATCTGGAGGTGTCCAGCTCAGAACTCGTAAGTATGCCCCTAAGTGTCAGATTAGCAATTACCTGCGCATCCCTGCAAAGTGTGCGGCACGCCAGCACCACCCATGGTGCGCCGTATTTACAATGCAGCACACCATGGTCCCAAAACGTCACCGAAGCGTTACGCATCGGTGCCGTAAAGGCGGCTCATAGATGGAGTTGCGTTGCAACGATGGCGCAGCTCCAGCAATGCTGCGTCAAGCCGTAAGTCTGCTTCATGCAGGCGCAGGGTTTCAGTGACGCATCATTGTCCTAAATGACTGATTGAAAATGTATATATTCCCCATAGCCACTTTTACCATGCGTTCCTGCGCAGGAACGCCCTCCCTTGCGCTGGAACGCTCCCTAATGGCGCAGGGCTTTAGAATGGGATGCATCTCCCATATGCGTCACGTTGTTAATATACGCCACACCATGGCGCCTCTCTTGTTGTGGCGCTGCGTCACAAAAGTGACGCAAGAACGGAGCAAAAGAGCTGCAAGGGGCTTGTAAATCTGCCCCTAGAGTAGAGGCTCAGGTGCAGTCCTTCCTTTGTAGCCCTCATTTTGGATGAAATAGTTGGTTCTTGTTCTTTCTAAATGTTTGATTTGGTTGAAAAGGACAACGACAAGCAGCAATCATCAATGTTTTCTGTTCTTTCTTTCATGTTGTACGTCAGGTCCGCCCAGGGGCAAGCGGACAGAAAAAGCGGATGCAGTGTCTCCAAAGGAGGATGATGCAGGCCAGGGCGGCGAGTGCTCCTTTGCTGGCCCCAGTAAGTTTTCATTTAAATATAGAGGACCTATTGTTGTCCAAGCGTTCCTAATTTAATTTTTTTGAAATAGTGTTTAGATAGGAGCAAGATCAATAATACTACTGTTGCTGGGACAATTCTCCACAAACCGAACTATGGACACCAAAGACCAGAGTAATAATATTTCAGAGTGGCGTGTTTGGCACACTGTATAAACCTGGTAGTGTCAGCGGCACGGAATCCTCCTTGCAAAAATTGCAAAACCTTTCGCTCAGTCACTCTAGTCTGGAGGACCAAAAACCACAGAGTCTATTCAAGTTTAAAAGCTTTATTAAAAGTTAAAGTAAACACATATATTAAAATAAAGTTAGTTGGAAATGGAAAAGTGCTTGGTGCTGAGTTGATGAGTAATGGAACACATTTCTTGTGGTCGAGCCGAGCTTTCACCTGGTTTGAAGTTGATGTTGATCTTGTCCTTAGAAGTCCAGTTTCTGTCTGTTCCGAAAAAAATGATGTGTGTTAAAATTAATCAAGCATTCATCAATTATGACAAAAAAATGCAGCAAGACAACAACCTTCCCTGGAAGGATGGACATTTTTACTTTAGACTAGAGTAGACATAATTTTTCTGTTGTTTTCACATTTCTCTTCATTCCTAGACCAAATACTAGTGAGTGGTGTAATCTAACATTCTTAAATCTACTTTGTAGGTGGAACATCTGGTGGCGGGGCCAGCTCGGATGTGGTGGTGATCAGTGACTCTGAGTCCGAGGACAGCTATGGGGAGAATGCGGCGCAAGAGGAGTCGGACCAAGAAGTACAGACTGTGAGGAAGGAGACAGTGGCGGTGGCGAGTACAGGTAAGCTGGATCATGGTACTATCTGACTCTTAGATAGGATATGAATGATGTGTATCCAGTGGTGGCCCAGTGACAAATTACAATATGGTAATTACAGCAGGCTGGGACCGACAGACAGATAGAGGCAGAGACAGAGAGAGAGGAAGACAGAAGGAGAGAGAGAGAGAGGGAGGGAGCCAGAGGGAGGGTGAGGGAGGGAGACAGAGAGAGAGAGAGAGAGAGAAACAGACATATCGCCTGGGCCTGATGCAGATGATACGGTTGCTGGTGTGGTTAACGGTTCAGAGGAAAAGTCACTCACTTCTGCCAGATCTCTTTCATATGAAAGAGCACCAAACCAAGGATACAAGTGAGTTGTGGGAAGGGAAATGGTGATTCAAGCGCCCCCCCTTGCCCTTCCCTGCGGACGCCCATGATACTGGCCTGAATAGTTTTGTACTGCGTTGGATAGTTGCTAGTTGTACTCTGTGACACAACTTCCTGCTGAATCATTTTGTGTTAATCATATTCTTAAAGAGCATTGGTTACATATTATGTCTTTCTTTCTTCATATAGTTGGTAATACTAAAACCTCTAAACCGACGAGGAGTATGAAGGCTGTACTGGCCCGGCAACGGAGGCTGGAAGCAACTGTTGCCCAATATCGGCCCCTGGTGGAAATGGAGGGGGGCGACACGAACTCCAGTGCATCCAATCTAACATCTGCATCCTCCTCCGTGACCCCACGTTCTGCCGGTAAGCGCAGTGCTCCAGCGAACCGGAGCCGTGCTGGAAGACGCCACCGCCGAGCAGCAAAAGCTGCACCTCGCAGTACTGTTAAGGCTCGCTTGCGCCGTGCACTCCGCAGAGTGTCCGACCTAGAGGCGGAGGTCCAGAAATGGAACGAGTATCAGAATGTGGTGGAGGGCCTCCGCTTAGATCACGCCACCCTCCAGGAGAAGTACAACGCCCTGGCCCTAAGGCATGATGCCCTGGAGGCCAAATTCAACATCTTGCATCCCTAGAGTGTCCCTTGCCCCTTTTTTAGAGACTTTTGGGGGGTGGGAATTGGGAGTTGGGTTTTTTGGGGACTTTTGAAGGACTATTTATTTGTTGGGGTTAGGGAGGGTCTTGCGGGAGATTATTTTGTTAGGGATATAAATATACTTTTTCAAACTTTATCTGAGCATACCTGTTTTTTTACTACTTTTGAGCTTGGTGGGTGGTGGTTTTGCAGTAAGTTCATTTAACTCAACACTGTCATCGTGTTGGTTCACGTGCAATAGGCCAAATGTTTTCCAAAGTAAATGCCTGTCACAGAGTTTGTTAATTCAAGAGCCCTAGGACTTTACTACTAGTACCACTGTCACTCTCTCGCCTCTCCGAACACTCCATTATACTACCTCCCATCCAAACGCTTATCTTACCTGTAATTTGTGTTTGAGGGCTGGCTCCACCTGGAATTCACAGTGTCCTAAGGCGTTCTGCAGCAGGGCCCCAACTGGAGTTTCCCCGGCGTGAATTTTCTGCAAAACAAAAGCAATCAATATTAGAAATGTGGCAGCGGTGCTCACACACCACAAAAACCTAGAAGCCCCACAGACAGCACCCCTAAGACAGGCAAGCGAGCAATAATAACGCCTAAAAGTTCACGTGCAATAGGCCAAATGTTTTCCAAAGTAAATGCCTAACCAATTTCATCCCTTAATAGACCTTGCCAGCAATGGCCCAGCCAAGACCCCTAAACCCAAACGCAAAAAAGTCACACTTAGCAAATTGTATTTAAATGAGGACTCACTACTTCCAGACAGTCCCTCTTTAGGGGACTCGTCAACGTAAGTTTCTTCATTGTGCAGAATCCAGGCATCAGCATTACGGGAAATGGATAGGGTGAGTCTGGAGGAGGAGGATAGACGACCAGGACTGAGTTCTTGTCAACTAACTGTTGTGAACATGAGGAATGCTGCGGCATCAAAATCAAGACAGTTCTGCTGATGGGCTTGTTGTTGCTTGTGATGGGGTGATTACAGTTTTGTTGTGAATGTGATGAAGCACTTGCTAAACAAAGAAAGACAGACACACAGGAATAAAAGTGAATAAGGAGGACTAAATTTACAGTTATTGAGTCATTGACTCATTTTCAGAACTCGCTGTCAGGGAAGCAGAACTCGTCCTCATACTCTGTTAATTCATCAGTCGGTTGTACTTCTGGTAACTGAGGAGAACTTTCCTCAGGTAGGTCGGTGTCCTCTTCTTCCTGCGTGCATTCTCGTACTTTGTAATCTGGTGGTATGAAGTGCTGGTTCATCTTTATCACGGTGAGCCGCTCCACATTTGCGGGCAAGAGGCGGGACCTTTGGCAAGTCACAATGCCACCAGCAGAACTAAAAGCACGTTCTGAAGACACGCTTGCGAGTGGGCAAGACAAGTAATTGATAGCCAGGTTGGTGAGCTCTCGCCATATTTTTCTTTTCCCATGCCAATACGCCAATGGGTCCTCAGTAATATTGACCGCTGTTGAGTCATCCAGATAGGCCTGCACCATTGAAAGAATGTCCTCCCGCATTCCTGTACTTTGCACTTCTGTGTCCTTTCTGGGACAAGGAAAGCCTAGCTCACTTAGCCAATCCGCTTCAGACATATCGCCTGGGCCTGGTGCAGATGATACGGTTGCTGGTGTGGTTAACGGCTTAGTGGAAAAGTCACTCACTTCTGCCAGAGGCACAGATGCAGAAGTGCTTTTTTGGGACGCCTGATGGCCTGCTGATTCACTAGTAGTACTGTCTTCTCGTACAGTTTCCTTCCGCTCTCTTTCAAAACGAATGGCTGACTGAGCTAGCCAACCTTTGTACTCTGTAACATCTGATGTTTCAAAAGGAATTATTACTTTGCCAAACAATGGCTTTTTGTAACGTGGATCCAGAATAGTAGCACAAATGTAGTGCTGTTGTTTCTTGATATTTACAATCCGTTCATTGCTAACTAGGCGTTGTAATAATCTTTGCGCCAACTCATATGCTTCATTCTTTCCAGCATCTTTTAATTGTAAAGACACCACCTTGACTTGGTGCTCGAGCTTCAGCAACAATGGGATAGCTTTGCTCAAAGAACAGTCCTCCCTGCTGACGTCACGCGTGAAGACCTCAAAAGGACGAAGCATGTCTGTCAGGCTTTTAACTAGCTGCCATTGCTCCACCGCTAGCATCATTTCTGTCGTATCACCACCCAGGTTGTAGAAATACTCATTGACTACTGGAAACAGCTCATGCAGACGCTCAAGCATGTAGAAGGTTGAGTTCCAACGTGTTGCCACCTCCTGGATAAGTGCTTTCACTGGCATACTACGTCCATTTTGCTTGCGCCTCAGCTCCTTCCGGGCCTTAAACGAATGGTTAAAATGTGTGCATATTCTTCTGCAGATGGTCAGTATTTTGTCGACTGCAAGTTCTTTTTTCAAGAACTTTTGCACGACAAGGTTCATACAGTGCGCCAAACACGGCACTCTGAAATAGAAACCGTCCTCCATGGCCCTACCTAAATTGCAGCCATTATCAGTAGAAACATAACCAACCTTGCATTTTCTTGGGGGCAACCATTGGGAGACCTTTTTGTTAAAGTCATCCAAAATGTTGGCTGCAGTATGACTTTTCTCCATGCCAAACATGGCTAATGTTGCATGTTTACGAGCACCCTTAAAAATCTCAACCAAGTCACCACCTGCATTTATCTGTTTTGTAACCCCTGAAAAAGAGACCCAGTGTGCAGTGATGCACATGTAATCAAGGGCTTGGCAACTGGTCCACATGTCTGTTGTCAGGTGTATAGTGTGAACAGCACTCTTCTGCAAAGCAGCCCCAACCAACTCAAGCACCTCTTTATATAGTGCTGGAACAGCAACCCTGGCAAAATAGAACCGGCTAGGAACCTTCCATTTAGGGGCCAGTGTTGCCACGAGTTCAAGGAAACCCACACCTTCGACAAACGAAAAAGGGAGAAGGTCCACCGCTAGCATTTTAGCCAGCTTAGTGTTATACAGGCGTACAATTGGGTGGTTGCGTTGAAATTGCACATCTGAGGAGAACATGGCTGAAATGGTGTGCTGGACAAATTTACGGGATGATGCTGATGCCTTCTTCGACCCACTTCTGATCAGTGTTGACATTTTCCGCATTGGTGTGTCTCCCAGACTCTCAATGTGCCTCCTATGTGTTCCGGAGGGTGTGGTGCTGCCAGGGGTACTGGGTGCAACCGGACACATGTCTGACGCTTCTTCTACCTCCCCGTCATCTTCAGATGAAACACCTAGTATGGGTATATTTTGGCCACTTGCCCTTTGGGATTGCTTTCCCTTGATGTTTGCTAGGTGCGCAAACCATTCAACAGCGTGCCTTCTTTCAAGATGACCTATCTGGCCTCCGGTTCCATAGTTGGTACCAGTCTTACCACGGCTAACGCTAGTCTTACAAATGCAACAAACGGCTATGTTATCATACTTTGCATGGACACTAAAAAAGTTCCAAACTGGGGACTTGAAACCTCTGGTTTTGGCGCACGAGATGATACTGCCAATGCCAGATGAAGCAGTGGTGGATGAGCCTTGCAGACATCTACTGGGTTGTGCAATTATTGCAGCAACCCTACTTGAGGAAGTCGAGCTGGATGGAGTCCCCCTCTGGGGAGAAAATATGGGAGCTGTAGGTTTTGTTGAACGTGTTGTACTACTTGACTGCATTGGTGGTGCTACCAGTGGCACGTCGCCAGGGTCACGCTCAGCCTGACGTCGGGATAGGGTATAAATGTCTGTCTGCTGCATGGCCGGTGTGGCTGGAATGACGTGTGTGATGACTAGGTCATTGCTGTCATCCTGTTCATCAACATCAGAATGAACCACTTCATCAAGTCCGACTTTCGGATCCATAAGTATGAGCTTTCCAGGGCCCTTCCTTTTAACATTTGATACCTTTCGCAGCTAATGGTGTGCCTCCCTCTCAGACGTCGGAGATGGGTGCCAATCTAGATCCAGATCATCATCTGATGGAGCGGGGCTTGAAGAGGAACTTCTACACACACTCCTTGATCTTTTCTTTGGTGGGGAGCTGGGAGAAAATGAATCATCAGGAGGAGTGCCTTCGTCTTCCTGACATGATACCCCGGCTCCAAAGTCAATTTCCTCCTGTGCCCCTACTTCTGGAAGAACAACCATTGTGGGCACTTGCACCGCTCCATGCGCCGCTACATGGGCCTCTTCACTGATCGCTACTTGCAACTCTCCATGGACCTCTCCTTCTCGGCCTTCTCCTTCTCGGCCTTCTCCTTCTCGGCCAGCTCCTTCTCGGACAGCTCCTTCTCGGACAGCTCCTTCTCGGACAGCTCCTTGCGCATGTACTTGTGCTTGTACTAGTAGCCCATACAGTTGTTGTTGCGGCTTTGGTTGTTGAATAGTACTTGTGAGATGAGTTACAACCTGTGTTGATGGTGTGCTGCTACTTTCTTGCGATGAGCCAACATCACTGGTCGTTGGTGATTCAACCACTAAACAGGCTACCTGTGCAGCACTCATGGTGGGCCTTTGTTTTCCCCACAAAAATTTTGTGGTGGTGCCACCAGTCTCCTTGGTAAGTGGTGCCACTTGCTTCTTCTTCTCCTTAGTAGAGACATCTTTCTTGCTAGAGGACCTACGGGCACCTCTTTTTGGAGCCATCTTCTTCAGATGTCGGAACAACAGGCCGCAGCAGGACTTCTTCCTGGCACTGATGCTCAATGATGATGCGGATTTATTGACTTTATGCACCTACAAGCAAACGAAGACAGAGGAACATCAGTAAATAATATATATGTAGCACTTCAATAATTATTTTGCAAGTAGGCATTTATGAATACTCTCGTGCACACCACACAATATGGAAATTTCAAAATTAAGAATTGCTAAATTTTTGGGAAACAGGAATTTAACATTGATCCAAGAGAGCACACACAGAGAGGGTTATAGTTTCATGTACCACTGACTCCCCTGGGCACAATGGGTGAAAGCAAGGCAAAATGGGTGCAGGCCTATGGCACAAAGCTCACTGCCTGCCTTCAAAATGGCCGCTTGACCCCCCATCCACATGGCCAGGACCATGCCTCAAAATGGCCACCACCAACATAGCCAGCCCCCAACCCCTACTCCAAAAAGTCAAAAAACACAACACAAATCAAATCACCACAATCCAATGCCATCCATCAAGTTTCAGAAGGCTTATGCTGCCTGCTGGTGGTTTTCTGGTGCAAAATTGCAATTTTTACAATTTCGCGAGTGCGAGATTGTTGCTTCACGGCGCGAACGTGCCGAAAAACCAGGAAAATCCGCGAACAGACCGATTCTGGGCCCCCTGGCCATAATGGATGAAATCAGAGCACACTGGGTGCAGGCCTATGGCACAAAGCACACAAACTGGCCCATAGACCCCCACCCACACGGGACCAGGCAATAAAATGGCCCCCACCCACATAACAAGCCCCCAACACCACCCCAAAAAGTCGTAAAACACACAAAAATCACCACAATCCAATGCCATCCATGCCCTGGCCAGAATCATGTTAAAAATAAAGTTCAACAAAACAGTTGTATCATGCATGCAGCCATGCACCCATAACTAAGCCTGGTGGTTTTCAATTCATGTGCAGAATTGTAATTTTTACAATTTCGCGAGTGCGAGATTGTTGCTGCGCGGGACGCGAGCAGTGCGAACACAAGCAAAAAAATCCTCAGCTCGCGAACTTGCAGATTTTCCCCCCCAAAAAGTCGAAAAACAAGCAACACGCACAGAAATCACCACAAACAAACAACATCAACTTACTTCCTTGTGAAATAAAATTTCGAATCCAAAAGTAATCCAAAAGGCCTCAAATCCAAATATCCAACAGCATCCACAAAAAGTAATCCTTCCCAGTCAAGATCGAAATCAAAGTGGCCAGGAAATGGACTAAGCAATGGGAGGAGCTTGCTGGACAGGAACAGGAAGTTGGAGACTGGGGCACTTCCTTCACACCACCCCTATGGGAGGAGCTTGCTGGACAGGAACAGGAAGTTGGAGACTGGGCCACTTCCTTCACCCCTCCCCAATTGTAATTTTTGTACTTTCGCGAGTGCGAAATTGTTGCTGCCCGCGCCGCGGCCCGCGAGCAGTGCGAACACAAGCAAAAAAATCGCTTTGCACGGATTTGCGTATTTTCGCCACATCCGCGAGAGTTTGCGGATTGCGGATTTACAGAAAATCCGAAAAATCCGCGAGCGTAACGGATTTTCCGCCCATGCTTACTCTTGGAGCACTTGTCGAGAAATGTCCAATTTTGGATGCAAGTGGCTTGAAGAACATCCATGGTGGCAAAGGGGGGATTTGGGCCTACTTTACTTTGAAGGTACGTTTTGTCACCATTTTCCACTAGACCTCAGACAGGTAGCAGTATCGCACGTTTTTGGGGTCTGATTGGGGGTATTCTACATTTTAGCGTCTGTGTTTAAGGGTCTGGGAGCACTGCTGGGAAGGTCTAATTTTTTTTGTTCTAAAATCGTAGTTTACACTACACCCAGCTTGAGGGAAAAGATCCGCAAAATTCGCCCATACTTATTTATCCTTCAAAAGGCGACTCAGAGTATGCCCTTTCGAAACTATTGTACTGTCGATTCTGAAACTGAAAGTGTGACTTTTTGCACTACACAGCGTACGTACCTTACATTTTTTTCTCGGTGGTGTTTTAATATCACTTCCTGTTTTTCCATCAACATTTACAGGGCGGCTTTCACCCTGTGCAATGGAACAAAGGATGAAGTCAGGCTTCACATTAGCGACCCGCAATTCAGCTTCCGCCAGGGAGGCAGTGGACAGGGTGTCTTCTGATCACCAACATTGATCGACAGAGCGTCAGATGGAACGGAGGAGTACCGCAAATAAGAGGAATGGCTTGATGCATGCAACTTCCCAAATTCAACAGGACAAATACAACAACATACAGTAACAGTATCCATTCATTTCTACTCATCTTTTAAGTAATGTTATTGCTGTGAACTTCTTTGAGTGTGACTCGGCATTTCTTTGCTCTCTGCTTCTAAATTCATCCCTCCAGCCATTGTATACTTTTACTTTGATATTTTTCAAACTAATTTAACACTTGGATGCTAATGACAAGGGTAACTCGTCATGGAGTGCCCATTCATTTCAATGGAAATTACATTGAAGTACAGCAGGAGGCTTAGCATCCAAGTGTGTTTCTCTGAGTGCAGAGATAGGCAAGTGAAAACGCATAATTACTGCCGCCCTGTACTGTCGCATTCTTTCATTCATTAGAAAGTTCTACTTAGTTAAAGTAACCTAACCATCCATGTAGCAATCAACTGCATGCCTGCAGAAGTGCAAGCACTTCCTTTATGCCCCTTTATGGATATCTTCGTATCCAAAGATTTGTTTATCTTCATTTGTTGTTTGTCCATGCTGTGTTATTTTTTTCCTCTCTCACAACAAAACTTTCCCAAAAAACCCCATTCCCATACAATTTCCAAACCCTAACCCTCTTCCCCCGGGCTGTGTGGTTTTCATTGATGTGTGAGTAAATGACAGCAATAATTCCACACACTTGCTGGGGAGGATAAGGTCATAGCAACTGAAAATGAATTACATTTCAAGGCTGGTGAAGGAATCGAAGGATATATTCTTAGTCAGCTTGACACAGACCCATGACTATTGGCAAACCAAAGCAGATTTTCATGGGTGCCATGAAATAGATTGATCATGAAGAACATCCTCCTCCTACACGTGGCAAATGATTACGCTGCTGTGTCCTTCACCTTCAGTACTATTTCTTGTAGTAGTAGCCAAATTCCACGCAAGTAGTAGTTATACTTTCAATACCTTGGCATATGTATGGCTACATGTTAGCACTGGTCTAGTGTACTGTCACGTGCTATAGTATCTATCGTACCGTTCTAATGCTCCGCTAAGGCCAATCAAGGTTTCAATTTCTTTTTTTTCATATGCAGCAACTGTCACTGTGTCACACCACTAGTACCACAGCTGTGATGCCATTTCAACCGCCAAGGATTGCCAACCTTAATCGCCATTTGCCATGCAGCCAGCCCTGTGCCTAGCCCTAATTTCAAACACGAATTACAGGTAAGATAAGCGTTTGGGGGGAGCAAGAATAATGGAGTAGTATGAGAGGCGAGAGACTGGTGGTAGTACTAGTAAAGTCCTAGGACAATTGAATTCACTAACTCTGTGACAGGCACGGGGGCGAAGCTTGCCGGCGTCGATGGTGGATGCTTGAGCGCCGAGCTCCGCTACATCACCCAATATATCTGGAATTTATCCTGAAATAACGGCACCCGCGGACCACTGAAGACAGCGCACAACCCCTAAGTACTGCTGGCATAATTGGCGCTTGGTGCAGGAGTATTCTGGCGGCCGGGGCAGGAGCGGCGCATATTCGAAACTTCGGCAGCAAAGGCCGCAAAGCTCCGGTCTAGCGTGGAGCTGTCCCCGGCTTGCGTCGCCTGACGTGCGGCGTGCATTTCGCCACAAGACCTGAAGCTGCCGCGGGCTCGTTGACGTGCTGAGACATCTGCAAGCTGGGGCGCGGACGGAAGCAGCGGTGAGTGAGTGGGGCTTCGAAGGCAGCGGACATTGAGGGGAGTGCCCTGCTTTGGCCCTGACGGCCCAGAACACAGCGGAGAGCAGGCGGAGTGGCCGATGCGCGAGGCTGGGAGACGTCACACGGCATTGGGAGCGACCTGGGGCAGCCATACAAAGGGGGGCCTGGAGCAGTGACAACGGCTTCTGGGGCATTGGAGCGCTGGTGGGGACACTCGGGGCTGGAGTGGGCCCTGAGGCCGGTTTGCGTGGTCTAACGACGTGGGAGAGTACTGGTGTTAACTGAGGCCTCCTCGCCCTCCACTCAATAGCCTGGACACGGCTGGCAGAGCTAATCACATGCAGGCATCAGGGTGACCTTACAGACTTTGTTGAGAACGCTCCTACAGGCAACACAAGCGGCTGCGCCCAAGGCGCCATATTGAAGCAGCGACTGCAGTGTGCCCGAGGGTCCAGGTCCGGCAAAGTACGCTGTAGTGTAGAACTAGGACCAGCCCTAACATTAATCCCCTCCACAAACTTGGTGAAGCGCCCTGTGGGTGATACGGTATTGCCCCTCCAGGACTGACGTGGTGGACACTCTACCCAAGCAGGGACATCTTAGGCCTTTCGCTGACTTCTGAAGTGGTCGCACTACTGGCCACCCGGATACGTCTTGAGGCCCTCCTGTCTCAGCCTGGCTGGTGCGGCCTTGCTTGCAGGAGGAGTGTAGACCCCCCCCCCCTGGTAGGCAGACCGAGTGGACCGGGTAAATCTCTAGTGGCGGGAACACAGCATCGAGCAGGACCTTTCCCCCCCCTGCGACGGACTACACGGAGCGGAAATGCAGAGAGCCGCCCCAGCACGATGGGGAAAGGAGATAAAACGCAAACTAAACTCCCATTCGGGACAAAGATCGATGCCCTTACTTACCGCATGGACAGGATGTCAGAAAGAGTGGACAAACATGCGGAACGTCTGGATATGTAGGAAAGACGCCTGAATGAAGTTGAGGAGGGGCAAATGGAATTAGATAAGGACCGCAAGCACATAGGTAAGATTCTACAGGTGATTCAGGACAGATCGGAGGATTTGGAAGCCCGCTCCAGGAGATCCAACATACGAATTACGGGAGTCTCGGAAACTACACAAACAGGCAAAATGGAGCTATTTGTGGAGAAGCTACTGACCACCTTGCTGGGCGACGACGTCTTCTCGCCCATGTTTATAGTGGAGAGGGCGCATCGCACATTGGGTGCTAGACCGCGCCCGGGGGCCCCCACGAGGCCCATAATTGCTAAACTCCTAAACTATAGAGACGGAGACACCGCGCTACGGGTGGCTAGGGAGAAGGGTGCAGATATCTCCCTATACCCGGACTTTACTGCGAAAGTGCAGGAAGAGCGGCGGCACTCTGCTCCATACAAACAACAACTCCGAGATCTTGGCTTGGACTACGCCATGCTGTACCCAGCGAAGCTAAGAATAAACCGACAAGGGCACTCCCACTTCTTCACGGACCCGAAAGACCTCCAAAAGGCACTAAAGACTTGGACTAAGGAGCAAAGGAACAGCCCTAGGGGCCAGCCGGAAGAACAGGAGCCTACTAGCCGCTTGGATGAGCAGGAATGACCGTACAACACCACCTGCGTTACCCCGATTAGCGACGACCTGCGGCAAAATCAGGATATGCTATGGGGGCTGAGATTTGCATATCTGGTCCCTCGGTCCTACAAGCAGTGGAGGCGGAGGAAGACATGGGCTGTCTGTGCGAGCTCTGGAGCTCCGAGATATGGTGAGACTTTTCCATGATATACTTGTACATTTTGTCACTTATGCTTGAATTTGGCTGGCTTCGGATCTTCATACACTCGCTCCCGACCTAGGCTGGCAGGTGAGGAGCCTGCTAGTCAGTTGGTGGCAGTGGTGACGTTCCCGGAAGAGAACACTAACTGGCACGTACAGATACCATGATGTGGGCCACCGTTAAGAGACATGTACTGGGTGATGTGGCTAGGAGCAGGACCGTGAAAACTGTTTAACTGTAATTGTTACTTATTCTAATGCTGGCGACCTCTGCCCCAGCGCTGTTAGTACTACGGGTTCCTTTGGGGACCAGTATGGGTCAACTGGGTAGTTTTGAGGGGGGAGTAATTTCAGGCTAGGCCGAGTTGGGGATGGTCTGCTGTGGGAGGGGGGGGGGGGGGAAACTCTGACTGGAGGGGAGATGGGGTGAAAATGTACTGCTCTGATGTTGACACACTTGATCCGACGCAACCAAGCACACACAGCTCGCAACAGAGTGTAGTATACAGTAGACACACAGGCAACGCAGAGAGAGTCTGCACGAGCGACTTAAACCCCGAGAGAGCTTGCGCAGCAAACCCAAAGCAATGGCAGTTGACATAGGCGACCCGCGCGTTGACAGACTCAGGGCACTCACATGGAACGTGCGCGGCCTAAATGATCACAGGAAAGTGCGCAAGGTGCTAAGTTATCTGCAGCGACACAATACAGACTTGGCCCTGATTCAGGAGACACACCTCACTATGGACAGCAGGATCCTACACTGTAGCGGACTGGAAGGCAATGTGGCGGCTGCTGGCTTCACTACACACGCCAGAGGTGTTATGACGTGGTTGAACTCTAAATCCAAACTCACACAACAAATACTGGAAGCAGACTCGGAAGGCCGCTATGTAATTTCTAGATGCACTGGACTGGGAATGTCATTAGTAGTTGTCAATACATATGGTCCTAACTTCGATTCCCCCGAGTTCTACAAGGGGTTGGCGAGTAAACTCCGTCGCTACAACCCTAATGACCTTTGGTGGGGGGGGGGGATATGAACCTCACCCTGGACCCTACACTAGATAGGTCTGCTGGCCCACACCGTAAACCGGCTGCAGCGGCGGTGGAACTACAAGGTGTTATGACACGATTAGGCCTGGGGGATGCCTGGCGATCACGCAATCCGACACAGGGAGGCTATACCCACTACTCTGCATATCACAACATACACACCAGAATTGACTACTGTTTGATCCCGGATTCCAGATTAGACCTGATTACTAGTTGTAAGGTTCTTCCTATAACTCTCTCAGACCACTCGCCTGTGCTCCTGGAGATAGTAACCCAAAGCTCGTCTATCCCACCTTTCACTTGGAGGTTCCCGCCATATTCGTTACTAGACCCAGTATTTAGGGGCGAACTAGCTGCAGCCATAGACCTATTCTTCGAAACTAATATAGGTTCAGTGGACTGCTTCCAGACTGTCTGGGAGACATTTAAAGTATACATCCGAGGGGCAGCGATTTCCAAGCATTTGGGCGTACTGAAGGCGATTCATACGCGATTAGCTGACCTTGAGAAGCAGCTGGAAGCACTGGAAAAAAGGCAGAGAGACAGTGCTGACTGCGACGTGAGGAACGAAATTAAAATCTTGCTCGAGAAATTCCACGACGAAGCAGACAGGGAAGTCAAACAGATGGGAAAATATATTACTGCTAGAGTGTATGGTGAACGTGATAGACCAGGCGCACTATTGGCCAGGATAATTGGAGGCGGGAGAAAACGCCAGATACTCACGGAGGTAACATCGGCCATGGGTGACACCCTCACTGATCCAGTAGAAATAACTCATGAATTTAAAACTTACTATACGACCCTCTACACGGCTCAGGGGGGGATCTAGACGAGGACATTGAGGATTACCTGGGACATATAGATCGCCCTTCTTTGCCGAACTCAGATAGGGAATTTCTCATGCACCCGATAGAAAAAGATGAAATATCCGAGGCCCTGATGAGCATGAAGACAGGCAGCGCTCCGGGAGCAGATGGCCTTACGGCAGGCTTTTATAAAACCTTCAAAGAACAGCTGATTCCGCACTTGTCGACTCTCTTTGATGACATCTGTGTAAAGGGCAAAATGCCAGAATCAATGAGAGAGGCGCTCCTAGTGACTATCCTGAAACCTGGAAAGCCTAGGGAGGAATGTAGCTCGTACCGACCGCTGTCCCTATTAAACGTGGACGCAAAACTGTTCGCTAAGGTCCTGGCTACTAGACTAGCCTTACTGGCTCCCAAGCTGGTGGCCCCGGAACAGGCTGGCTTCATTCCGAGCAGGAATTTGACGTACAACATCCGCACTGTATTAGGCACGATGCAACACACACGACAAGATAGGACTGCGTTAGCAGTATTCCTCGACATGGAGAAAGCATTTGACTCTGTGGAATGGCCTTTCATGAGAAAGGTGCTGCAGTGCATGGGTCTGGGTCAACCTTTTTTACAAATGATAGGAGCACTGTACCATAGGCCGTGCACCAGAATCATAATTAATGACCTGGTAACAGACCCATTCCCGATCACTAGAGGCACTTGACAGGGGTGCCCACTCTCTCCCCTGCTATACGCACTGGTGGCTGAGCCCCTGGCTTGTGCCCTCCGGGAATACCATGGTAATGAAGGCATTTGTTTCCCAAACTACAAGATAGTGGTCTTGATGTATGCGGATGACACTTTACTATATATAAGAGACCCAGACAACAACTTGACATCGGTTTTGAGGGAGGTGGTCCGTTTTGGCGCACTGTCAGGTCTTCGAGTCAACTGATCGAAATCGCTAGCATTTCCCCTGACTCCTGTTACACTGCCCACGACCATGGAATACCCACTCACCTGGACTACGGACATGGTTAGGTACCTTGGGGTTCAACTACATACAGACCCGGAGACCTTATTTAGAGTCAACTATGGTACTGCCTTCAGCAGGCTGGAGGATGATGGTGACCGCATGGTGTAAACTCCCACTCTCCCTAATCGGGCGGATTGCTATCATGAAAATGGTAGTGCTCCCCAGATTCCTATTCTTATTCACGTCCATCCCGATGGTGCTCCCCAAAATGTTCTTTCAAAGACTACAACAGGAGCTGACTAGGCTTGCATGGGCGGGCGGACAGCCCAGGGCGAAGTGGTCGCTCCTTACACTACCATACTTCATGGGAGGCCTAGGAGCTCCGGACCTAGAATTATACTATAGGGTGGCACAGGCGGCACACCTCCATACTTGGGTGCACGGACACAAAGACATACCCCACGTGAAAATGAAGACCTTGTTTGCTCATCCGCTCTCCCTCCCACACACGATATTTGAATCCGCCAATCGCCGCACGGGAGTCCTGGATTCACTTGCGGCTACGACCCATGCATGGAATAACCTCCTACAGAGGCAGAACGGCGCATTGCTGTACTCCCATAGCATGCCCATTGGCTGGACGCGGTGGCTGCCCCCACTGCGCGAGAAGGGGGTACTGGAAGCCATGCGGAAACTCGGGATCGAGACTGCAGGAGACTTGTTTGGGGACGGGGTGGTAAAAACTTGGGAACAAGCACGGGCTCGCCAGGAGGACCCATCTCTGCTGACGAGATTCCACTACTTTAGAGTACGTCATGCTTTTTTGGAACTTCTGGGGGGAGATATGGCAGAGCCGCCGGAAGTGAAGGAACTCACGTATGTCATTAAGGCCACAACCTCACAGAAATTACTTACTCACCTTTACACCCTGTCACAATCACATAGGGAAAACACATACACTAAAGCGAGATTAGCCTGGCAAGTAGATTTACAAATGATGTTGGATGATGACACTTGGACATACTGCTGCACCAACACTAGGAGAATCTCCTTGAACGGACGGCACAGGCTGGTCCACTTCAAATTTCTCAACCGGATATATTATACGCCGGCTAGACTCTTCAGGTATGGTCTTAGAACCACTGCGGAGTGTGAGAGGTGTCATTCGCCTAACGCTGATTTCCTACACCTTGCCCAGGAATAAGTGACTTTTGGGTCAAAATTTTCGCAGAACTTAGTACCATCACCAAGATTGCTATTTCCCCTGACCCTGCGATGGCTCTGATAGGATACACCAAGAAGTTGCCGAAAGCAGTCCGCAGGCTAGCTGACATGGGGCTCCTAATTGCGCGCAGAGTAGTGGCATGCTGCTGGATGAGGGGAACGAAGCCAAATCCTAAAAGATGGGCACACAATATGTTGTATTGCTGCACACAATCCGAGATCTACAGCGAACTCCTACCCCCCACTAGCAGACCGAAGAACTTTTGGGGGCTTTACCAAACCTACTTGACGGCTAGCGCAGACAAAGACCTGGACGCGGAGCCACAGGAGTCCCAGGGGGAGAGTGCGTAGTACATGTTGCGCACTGGATGTCGAGTCTTTTCTCAGATTTTCGGGCTTGGGTCGTGGGACATGAAGATGTTGTCTCCTTGCGTTCTCAGATCTGAACATGTAAATATTTCTGTGTCCTTACAACGCCGCCTGCCCTATTAACAGGGTTGTTGGCTAAATGGCTGTGTAACTCTTGGAAAATATGCGGATAAGTGTTTGATATTACACTGAACTTCTAGTCCACTGGTGGGTGGTGGGTGGGGGGTTGAAAGACCTGTTCGAACTGGTTGTAACTTGTCTTAAAAAGTTCTAAAAAAAAAAAAACTCTGTGACAGGCACTTACTTTTGTAAACATTTGGGCAATTACTTACACAATTTGAATCAAGAAGCCACTTAAGTTTCCGGAAAACAAACTTACAGTTAAGCCCCGCCCTGCAGCCTCAACTGCAGTAAAAACACGTATGCTATGTTTAAGTTGAAAGTAATAATTATTTATATCCCTAACAAAAACAAACTATCCCGCAAGACCCGACCCACCCCCACTCCCTAACCCCAAAGAATGTCCGTGAAATAAAAAGTCCCCAAAGTCCAAAAAACCCAACTCCCAATTACCACCCCCCAAAAGTCTTTAAAAAAGGGGCAAGGGACAGTCTCTCCGTCTCTAATGCCGCCGGCGGCGTACTTTCTGGGCCAGGTGGTCATGCTCCTTGCGGAAGTTCTTGAGCAGGATTCTCAGCTTCTTCTGCTCCTGCTCAAGGTAGGACACCCTGAGTGTTAGGTGGTGCACGCGTGCCTTGCACCTGCTGTGGGGGGCAGCTGATTTTTTGGCTGGTTGGCGGTGGTGGGTGGCTGTGGTACCACGGCTCCGTACCGCTGGAGGCCTGCGCTGACTGGCTGACCAAGGGAGCACGGAGGAGGATGCAGCTGTCCCTGTAGATGTTGTAGTGGTCTGCGACTGCGTTTCCTCCTCCTCCTGGGCCACCAGCCGCCGATATTCGGCGACAGTCGCCTTCAGTTTCCTTTGCCGGGCCCGTCTAGCCAGCTCCTTCTGTGACAGTTTGGAAGCATCATCTACATGAAGAAAGAAAAACATAGTCTGTAAACAATGCTCTTTAAGATTAACACAAAATAATTCAGCAGAAAGTTGTGTCACAGTAGAACTCGCAACTTGCAAGCACAGTACATAACATTTGTGGCCTGTATCTATCTAACCTCCCACTTCTTCAGCCTTGCTCTAACATTAGTGGGAGTTTCAGGAATCAATTGTATGAGCACTATGGACTCACTACATTAGAGTCGACTATGACAGAACACCAGTCTTATTCTTCTTCTTCTCTCTTGTTTAGCGAAATTGGTACGTAAGCTTCAGGAAGCCGGCATAATGCCAGCGCAGTCAACTTGAACCCGAGAAAAACAGATGCACGCCATGATGACACGGGCTTGCGTTACTGTACCAGTCCAGTACATGCAGGTGGTGAAGCTCTTACTTTTCTCTTACGGGTGGCACTGAGAATACTCTGTTACAAGGGCTACTGCTTAATTAATTTAACTTTCACCCTACAGTGCCAATGACTACTAGAAAAGCAAAATGAAGAAGATAAATAATATGATTATCTATCCCTTCACAGGATATGTATTTGATTACATATGGGATGACTTTAGGTGATTTCTTTTTTATTGAGTGAACACTGATAGGCCACACATGAATAACAGAGTTGTACTAAAATTATTAACAGAGGTAGTGAGTGGCCCCCGTAATCGCCGGATATATGCTGTGCTAGCAATACAAAGTACTGCTACTATTCATGGTAGTATTCGGAAAAATTACAACTTCTTTTTCTTGCCTTTCCTACACTGGAACGGACGTGCGGGTGCGGTGTTACATGCTCTTCAAAGTAACACTTAGTTCATCCAGTGACCGTCTACTCTTTCTACATACACATATGCTATCTATGAGTCAGATAGTACCATGATCCAGGCATCCATCCATACAAAGTAAATTTCAATCATTCTTCTTAATGTCTCAAATGGACAAACCTTACTTTTTCTCACGGGAAAACATTTTCATTTTATTTTGGAAACCGCAAGCCATGCATCCGTGCTTGACTTGCATTTGAATTTCAACCAAAGAATATATTGCGCACACATACAGTTTCTGTTTCACCCACCCAGGCAGTCCTCTTTACTTTCTCCTTCCACCCATCCTTGCTTCATCCTTCAACCGGCCATGCATCATATTCCCAGCCACCTCGGGCAGCATTGAAAAACACGTATCATTCTTTGCCAGTCATCATTACTTTTAACTCGCTCGTCCTTCCACACTTACTTAAGGGAGAGGTGTGGCGCCGCGGCCAGGGCGACTGACGCTGGAATCTGGGGAACAGGGTTCGATCCCCGGCGCCGGCGGCAGGTTAGCCCAGCACCATGTGACTCTGGGCAATAGCTCGCTTAATCTTCCCGACGGCCCCCAGCACCTAGAGACCCTTACGTGTGATTGTGCGCTTTACAAATGTGGATTATTATTATTATTACTTACACCCTTCTTTCCCTTTTCGTTCATCCCATCCATTAAGTTCATCTCTGATCTGACTTGGATTCTCCAAAAAACTGAAGTCAATTTAGAGGAGGTTACTGTCTGGTTAATAAAAACTTAGTTCTAAATTTGTAAGTCTTCTTAACAGTATAGTATGTCCTGTACAACATATACACCCGTGCAGAGAGCACACTCTTCAGTCTGCTATCTCAATAAGTAAGGAATATAATAGCTTACCACTGTCCGCCACTACAGTGGCATCCCCCACAGCAGCTTCCGCTGGCTGTTGCACCGCCTCGGCCCCAGGAGTGTCCACCTCCGCGCTGGCCCCGGCACCGGTGGATGGTTGTGCCGATGTTCCACCTAGAAAATACATTTCAGATTCTTAGATGCCATATACACCACTCCCTAGTATTTTGTCTAGGAATGAAAGAATTTCACTACGACTACACAAACAAATGTAATAATTTGTGACTGTCTAGTCAACTCAAAACTAAAAATTGCACTTTTTTTCAGGGGAGGGTGTTGCTCGTCTTGCTACAGTTTTTGGCACAACTGATGAATGCTTGCTTTTTAACATGCACCGTTTTTCTCATAACAGACAGAAGCTTCCCTTCTAAGAACATGAGCAACATCAGATCATCATCACTAGGACGGAGTCAGCAACGATTCAGCACCACAAAGAAGATTTGAAGTTCCAACCAGGTGGTTGCTCGCCCACAATTAATGTGTGAAATCACTAAGCACTTGTCCATTTTCAATCCACCGTTTATGTTGTATGATGAACTTGATTTTAATAATTGTTTTTACTTTTAATAAAGCTTTAAAACTTACATAGCCTCTGTGGTTTTTATAGTCATGAGTGAGTGAGCGAAAGGGTTTGCAATTTGCAAGCATTAGTCCATGACTCTGACAGTTCTGGACTCTGACTCCGTAGTCTTATGTCCTGGTTTGGATAATCATCATTGGGGATCAATCATCGATGATTTAGGGAGCTAAATGACTCTGTCACACTAGCTAGTCAGTAAGGAGATGGGGGGTTCAAATTCTGTTATGACTGAGGTATGTGGAAAGTCTAACTGCGCCTATTACAATTGATAAACAATGCACTATTTAGTGTCCATAGTTATGTTTGTGCAGAATTGTCCCTGCAACAATAGTAGTATGGATTGTCCTCCTATCCAATCAAAAAGTAAACTAGTATCTTATTCTTTCTTGGTGGTCATTGAAAGTTTCTTGTTGGGAATTGTCAAAGCATAAACATTTAGAAGACTTCATAAGACATTATGGACAACCCAGAGGACTGCACTCAGTGCATAGAGCTATTGATGAATAGAATGGGAGTTTCGTTTAACACCTTTTGCCAACTGTGCAAGCTTAGTTAGCTGCACAGACAGACTAATAATAATAATCTAGTAGTACCACAGGGAGTCATAGTAGAGGCAGGATAAGAATTTAGAAACAGTCTACAAGACGATGTAGGAAAAATCGAATGAGGAACGTTAGTAAAAAATAGGTACTCTAAAAGGTAGGGAAGTATAATTATTAATATTAACATGAAAACTTACTGGGGCCAGCAGAGGAGCCCTCGCCTGACCGATCCTGGCCTTCCTGGTCCTCAGCCGCCGGCGCCGCTACCTCCTCCTCCTCTGTCCTCTTGCCCCTGGGGGGAGCTGATGTACAACATGAAAGAAAGACCCAAACATGGATGATTGTTGTCAACCAAATCAAACATTTCAAAAGAACAATAACAAATTATTTCGGGGTAATAGCAAATAGACAACAATTGCAATACATTTATTGAGCTATCTGGTGTGGTCTACTAGGATATTAGTATTGCTGGATTCGCGGACCGTCGACTTGGAAAGTTATGTAACTCACTAAACCAACTACAAAAAGGTTTGACTAGGACTGGCAGGAAGCACTCCGCAGCACGCAAAGTGACAGACAAAGTCCATCGTGATTGCAGACCAGTGAGAACACTAAAGTAAGTTTCCTACTACATAACCAGTCATTAAAATACTCAAACTATCAATCCACCACCATTAGTGGCAGGTGTACAAAGGAAGGACTGGACTTGAGTCTCTAGGGGCAGATTTACAAGTCCCTTGCGGCTCTTTTGCTCCGTTGTTGCGTGACTTTTGTGACGCAGTGGCAGCGCAAAAGAGGCACAATAGTGCCGGGTATATAAACAACGTGACGCATCTGGGAGATGCATCACGTTGTAAAGGACTGTGCCATCAGAGGGCGTTCCGACGCAAGGGAGGGCGTTTCGGCGCAGCTGAGTGAAATAAACAAGATCAGTTATAGGCCAATGCTGCGTCACTCGAAACCCTGCGGCTGCTTGAAGCAAACATACGGCTTGACGCAGCATTGGGGAGATAGGGCACCCAAGAGCATTGCTGGAACTCCGTAGTGGTTGCGACGCAACTCCAGCAATGCGCTGACTTTAAGGCAAAGATGCGTGATGCTTCTGTGTCATTTTTGCCCCATGGTGCGCTGCACCTTGTAAATGCTTTACAACAAGGGGTGGTGATGGACAGAGTCTCTGAATTAAGCAGAGTACTCTCACCCAGTCAAGAGATCAGGGCTAGATCCAACACCGTTTTTTAGCTCATTGCACCATCCCAGTTTCAGAACCTGGCTGTATGCAAATTAGTCTGTCCCTGGCCCAGTGCATCATGGGAACAGGGCAGACCAGACTACAAAAGCCAATTCTTACACTGGGAAGGAAACAAGCTTCCGGGGACCGGTTTCTGGCATTACAGCCGTCTTCGGCCCGGCTTGCTTGAATCCTGATGGTGCAATGAGCAAGGGACTCACATCTGAGTATACCCTTCCACGCTTAGGGTGGACAAAATTATTTACAACAAGGGGTGGTGATGGACAGAGTCTCTGAATTAAGCAGAGTACTCTCACCCAGTCAAGAGATCAGGGATAGATCCAACACCGTTTTTTAGCTCATTGCACCATCCCAGTTTCAGAACCTGGCTGTATGCAAATTAGTCTGTCCCTGGCCCAGTGCATCATGGGAACAGGACAGACCAGACTACAAAAGCCAATTCTTACACTGGGAAGGAAACAAGCTTCCGGGGACCGGTTTCTGGCATTACAGCCGTCTTCGGCCCGGCTTGCTTGAATCCTGATGGTGCAATGAGGAAGGGACTCACATCTGAGTATACCCTTCCACGCTTAGGGTGGACAACATTATTTACAACAAGGGGTGGTGATGGACAGAGTCTCTGAATTAAGCAGAGTACTCTCACCCAGTCAAGAGATCAGGGCTAGATCCAACACCGTTTTTTAGCTCATTGCACCATCCCAGTTTCAGAACCTGGCTGTATGCAAATTAGTCTGTCCCTGGCCCAGTGCATCATGGGAACAGGGCAGACCAGACTACAAAAGCCAATTCTTACACTGGGAAGGAAACAAGCTTCCGGGGACCGGTTTCTGGCATTACAACCGTCTTCGGCCCGGCTTGCTTGAATCCTGATGGTGCAATGAGCAAGGGACTCACATCTGAGTATACCTTTCCACGCTTAGGGTGGACAAAATTATTTACAACAAGGGGTGGTGATGGACAGAGTCTCTGAATTAAGCAGAGTACTCTCACCCAGTCAAGAGATCAGGGCTAGATCCAACACCGTTTTTTAGCTCATTGCACCATCCCAGTTTCAGAACCTGGCTGTATGCAAATTAGTCTGTCCCTGGCCCAGTGCATCATGGGAACAGGGCAGACCAGACTACAAAAGCCAATTCTTACACTGGGAAGGAAACAAGCTTCCGGGGACCGGTTTCTGGCATTACAGCCGTCTTCGGCCCGGCTTGCTTGAATCCTGATGGTGCAATGAGCAAGGGACTCACATCTGAGTATACCCTTCCACGCTTAGGGTGGACAAAATTATTTACAACAAGGGGTGGTGATGGACAGAGTCTCTGAATTAAGCAGAGTACTCTCACCAAGTCAAGAGATCAGGGCTAGATCCAACACCGTTTTTTAGCTCATTGCACCATCCCAGTTTCAGAACCTGGCTGTATGCAAATTAGTCTGTCCCTGGCCCAGTGCATCATGGGAACAGGACAGACCAGACTACAAAAGCCAATTCTTACACTGGGAAGGAAACAAGCTTCCGGGGACCGGTTTCTGGCATTACAGCCGTCTTCGGCCCGGCTTGCTTGAATCCTGATGGTGCAATGAGCAAGGGACTCACATCTGAGTATACCCTTCCACGCTTAGGGTGGACAAAATTATTTACAACAAGGGGTGGTGATGGACAGAGTCTCTGAATTAAGCAGAGTACTCTCACCCAGTCAAGAGATCAGGGCTAGATCCAACACCGTTTTTTAGCTCATTGCACCATCCCAGTTTCAGAACCTGGCTGTATGCAAATTAGTCTGTCCCTGGCCCAGTGCATCATGGGAACAGGGCAGACCAGACTACAAAAGCCAATTCTTACACTGGGAAGGAAACAAGCTTCCGGGGACCGGTTTCTGGCATTACAGCCGTCTTCGGCCCGGCTTGCTTGAATCCTGATGGTGCAATGAGCAAGGGACTCACATCTGAGTATACCCTTCCACGCTTAGGGTGGACAAAATTATTTACAACAAGGGGTGGTGATGGACAGAGTCTCTGAATTAAGCAGAGTACTCTCACCCAGTCAAGAGATCAGGGCTAGATCCAACACCGTTTTTTAGCTCATTGCACCATCCCAGTTTCAGAACCTGGCTGTATGCAAATTAGTCTGTCCCTGGCCCAGTGCATCATGGGAACAGGGCAGACCAGACTACAAAAGCCAATTCTTACACTGGGAAGGAAACAAGCTTCCGGGGACCGGTTTCTGGCATTACAGCCGTCTTCGGCCCGGCTTGCTTGAATCCTGATGGTGCAATGAGCAAGGGACTCACATCTGAGTATACCCTTCCACGCTTAGGGTGGACAAAATTATTTACAACAAGGGGTGGTCATGGACAGAGTCTCTGAATTAAGCAGAGTACTCTCACCAAGTCAAGAGATCAGGGCTAGATCCAACACCGTTTTTTAGCTCATTGCACCATCCCAGTTTCAGAACCTGGCTGTATGCAAATTAGTCTGTCCCTGGCCCAGTGCATCATGGGAACAGGGCAGACCAGACTACAAAAGCCAATTCTTACACTGGGAAGGAAACAAGCTTCCGGGGACCGGTTTCTGGCATTACAGCCGTCTTCGGCCCGGCTTGCTTGAATCCTGATGGTGCAATGAGCAAGGGACTCACATCTGAGTATACCCTTCCACGCTTAGGGTGGACAAAATTATTTACAACAAGGGGTGGTGATGGACAGAGTCTCTGAATTAAGCAGAGTACTCTCACCCAGTCAAGAGATCAGGGCTAGATCCAACACTGTTTTTTAGCTCATTGCACCATCCCAGTTTCAGAACCTGGCTGTATGCAAATTAGTCTGTCCCTGGCCCAGTGCATCATGGGAACAGGGCAGACCAGACTACAAAAGCCAATTCTTACACTGGGAAGGAAACAAGCTTCCGGGGACCGGTTTCTGGCATTACAGCCATCTTCGGCCCGGCTTGCTTGAATCCTGATGGTGCAATGAGCAAGGGACTCACATCTGAGTATACCCTTCCACGCTTAGGGTGGACAAAATTATTTACAACAAGGGGTGGTGATGGACAGAGTCTCTGAATTAAGCAGAGTACTCTCACCCAGTCAAGAGATCAGGTCTAGATCCAACACCGTTTTTTAGCTCATTGCACCATCCCAGTTTCAGAACCCTGCTGTATGCAAATTAGTCTGTCCCTGGCCCAGTGCATCATGGGAACAGGGCAGACCAGACTACAAAAGCCAATTCTTACACTGGGAAGGAAACAAGCTTCCGTGGACCGGTTTCTGGCATTACAGCCGTCTTCGGCCCGGCTTGCTTGAATCCTGATGGTGCAATGAGCAAGGGACTCACATCTGAGTATACCCTTCCACGCTTAGGGTGGACAAAATTATTTACAACAAGGGGTGGTGATGGACAGAGTCTCTGAATTAAGCAGAGTACTCTCACCCAGTCAAGAGATCAGGGCTAGATCCAACACCGTTTTTTAGCTCATTGCACCATCCCAGTTTCAGAACCTGGCTGTATGCAAATTAGTCTGTCCCTGGCCCAGTGCATCATGGGAACAGGGCAGACCAGACTACAAAAGCCAATTCTAACGGTGCCAATTCTAACGGTGATGGATCAAGCCCTGATCTTTGGACTGGGTAAAAGTGGTCTGCTTAATTCAGACACTCTGTTCATCACCACCCCCTTTTCTGAATCGTTTTTGGCCACTATAGGTGTGGCAGGGTATACTCAGACATGAGTCCCTAGCTCACTGCTCCATCAGGATTCAAGCAAGCCGGGCCGACGAGGCTGAAATGCCAGAAACCGGTCCCCGGTAGCTTGTCTCCTTTCTGGTGAAGAATTGGCTTGGTAGTTTGGTCTGCCCTGTTCCCATGATGCACTGGGCCAGGGACAGACTAATTTGCATATAGCCAGGTTCTGAGCTGGGATGGGGCAGTGAGCTAAATAACGGTGATGGATCAAGCCCTGATCTTTGGACTGGGTAAGAGTGGTCTGCTTAATTCAGACACTCTGTTCATCACCACCCCTTTTTCTGAATCGTTTTTGGCCACTATAGGTGTGTCAGGGTATACTCAGACATGAGTCCCTTGCTCACTGCTCCATCAGGATTCAAGCAAGCCGGGCCGACGAGGCTGAAATGTCGGAAACCGGTCCCCGGTAGCTTGTCTCCTTTCTGGTGAAGAATTGGCTTGGTAGTTTGGTCTGCCCTGTTCCCATGATGCACTGGGCCAGGGACAGACTAATTTGCATATAGCCAGGTTCTGAGCTGGGATGGGGCAGTGAGTTAAATAACGGTGATGGATCAAGCCATGATCTTTGGACTGGGTAAGAGTGGTCTGCTTAATTCAGACACTCTGTTCATCACCACCCCCTTTTCTGAATCGTTTTTGGCCACTATAGGTGTGGCAGGGTATACTCAGACATGAGTCCCTTGCTCACTGCTCCATCAGGATTCAAGCAAGCCGGGCCGACGAGGCTGAAATGCCAGAAACCGGTCCCCGGTAGCTTGTCTCCTTTCTGGTGAAGAATTGGCTTGGTAGTTTGGTCTGCCCTGTTCCCATGATGCACTGGGCCAGGGACAGACTAATTTGCATATAGCCAGGTTCTGAGCTGGGATGGGGCAGTGAGCTAAATAACGGTGATGGATCAAGCCCTGATCTTTGGACTGGGTAAGAGTGGTCTGCTTAATTCAGACACTCTGTTCATCACCACCCCCTTTTCTGAATCGTTTTTGGCCACTATAGGTGTGGCAGGGTATACTCAGACATGAGTCCCTTGCTCACTGCTCCATCAGGATTCAAGCAAGCCGGGCCGACGAGGTTGAAATGCCAGAAACCGGTCCCCCGTAGCTTGTCTCCTTTCTGGTGAAGAATTGGCTTGGTAGTTTGGTCTGCCCTGTTCCCGTGATGCACTGGGCCAGGGACAGACTAATTTGCATATAGCCAGGTTCTGAGCTGGGATGGGGCAGTGAGCTAAATAACGGTGATGGATCAAGCCCTGATCTTTGGACTGGGTAAGAGTGGTCTGCTTAATTCAGACACTCTTTTCATCACCACCCCCTTTTCTGAATCGTTTTTGGTCACTATAGGTGTGGCAGGGTATACTCAGACATGAGTCCCTTGCTCACTGCTCCATCAGGATTCAAGCAAGCCGGGCCGACGAGGCTGAAATGCCAGAAACCGGTCCCCGGTAGCTTGTCTCCTTTCTGGTGAAGAATTGGCTTGGTAGTTTGGTCTGCCCTGTTCCCATGATGCACTGGGCCAGGGACAGACTAATTTGCATATAGCCAGGTTCTGAGCTGGGATGGGGCAGTGAGCTAAATAACGGTGATGGATCAAGCCCTGATCTTTGGACTGGGTAAGAGTAGTCTGCTTAATTCAGACACTCTGTTCATCACCACCCCCTTTTCTGAATCGTTTTTGGCCACTATAGGTGTGGCAGGGTATACTCAGACATGAGTCCCTTGCTCACTGCTCCATCAGGATTCAAGCAAGCCGGGCCGACGAGGCTGAAATGCCAGAAACCGGTCCCCGGTAGCTTGTCTCCTTTCTGGTGAAGAATTGGCTTGGTAGTTTGGTCTGCCCTGTTCCCATGATGCACTGGGCCAGGGACAGACTAATTTGCATATAGCCAGGTTCTGAGCTGGGATGGGGCAGTGAGCTAAACAACGGTGATGGATCAAGCCCTGATCTTTGGACTGGGTAAGAGTGGTCTGCTTAATTCAGACACTCTGTTCATCACCACCCCCTTTTCTGAATCGTTTTTGGCCACTAAAGGTGTGGCAGGGTATACTCAGACATGAGTCCCTTGCTCACTGCTCCATCAGGATTCAAGCAAGCCGGGCCGACGAGGCTGAAATGCCAGAAACCGGTCCCCGGTAGCTTGTCTCCTTTCTGGTGAAGAATTGGCTTGGTAGTTTGGTCTGCCCTGTTCCCATGATGCACTGGGCCAGGGACAGACTAATTTGCATATAGCCAGGTTCTGAGCTGGGATGGGGCAGTGAGCTAAATAACGGTGATGGATCAAGCCCTGATCTTTGGACTGGGTAAGAGTGGTCTGCTTAATTCAGACACTCTGTTCATCACCACCCCCTTTTCTGAATCGTTTTTGGCCACTATAGGTGTGGCAGGGTATACTCAGACATGAGTCCCTTGCTCACTGCTCCATCAGGATTCAAGCAAGCCGGGCCGACGAGGCTGAAATGCCAGAAACCGGTCCCCGGTAGCTTGTCTCCTTTCTGGTGAAGAATTGGCTTGGTAGTTTGGTCTGCCCTGTTCCCATGATGCACTGGGCCAGGGACAGACTAATTTGCATATAGCCAGGTTCTGAGCTGGGATGGGGCAGTGAGCTAAATAACGGTGATGGATCAAGCCCTGATCTTTGGACTGGGTAAGAGTGGTCTGCTTAATTCAGACACTCTGTTCATCACCACCCCCTTTTCTGAATCGTTTTTGGCCACTATAGGTGTGGCAGGGTATACTCAGACACGAGTCCCTTGCTCACTGCTCCATCAGGATTCAAGCAAGCCGGGCCGACGAGGCTGAAATGCCAGAAACCGGTCCCCGGTAGCTTGTCTCCTTTCTGGTGAAGAATTGGCTTGGTAGTTTGGTCTGCCCTGTTCCCATGATGCACTGGGCCAGGGACAGACTAATTTGCATATAGCCAGGTTCTGAGCTGGGATGGGGCAGTGAGCTAAATAACGGTGATGGATCAAGCCCTGATCTTTGGACTGGGTAAGAGTGGTCTGCTTAATTCAGACACTCTGTTCATCACCACCCCCTTTTCTGAATCGTTTTTGGCCACTATAGGTGTGGCAGGGTATACTCAGACATGAGTCCCTTGCTCACTGCTCCATCAGGATTCAAGCAAGCCGGGCCGACGAGGCTGAAATGCCAGAAACCGGTCCCCGGTAGCTTGTCTCCTTTCTGGTGAAGAATTGGCTTGGTAGTTTGGTCTGCCCTGTTCCCATGATGCACTGGGCCAGGGACAGACTAATTTGCATATAGCCAGGTTCTGAGCTGGGATGGGGCAGTGAGCTAAATAACGGTGATGGATCAAGCCCTGATCTTTGGACTGGGTAAGAGTGGTCTGCTTAATTCAGACACTCTGTTCATCACCACCCCCTTTTCTGAATCGTTTTTGGCCACTATAGGTGTGGCAGGGTATACTCAGACATGAGTCCCTTGCTCACTGCTCCATCAGGATTCAAGCAAGCCGGGCCGACGAGGCTGAAATGCCAGAAACCGGTCCCCGGTAGCTTGTCTCCTTTCTGGTGAAGAATTGGCTTGGTAGTTTGGTCTGCCCTGTTCCCATGATGCACTGGGCCAGGGACAGACTAATTTGCATATAGCCAGGTTCTGAGCTGGGATGGGGCAGTGAGCTAAATAACGGTGATGGATCAAGCCCTGATCTTTGGACTGGGTAAGAGTGGTCTGCTTAATTCAGACACTCTGTTCATCACCACCCCCTTTTCTGAATCGCACCTTGTAAATGCGGCGCACCATGGGTGGTGGAGGCATGGCGCACAATTACTGGCGAACCCCTGCTAATTTGCAGGGATGCGCCAGTAATTGTAAATCTGCCCCTTGGTGTCTAGCATTACGCAGTTCTGTAAAGTACACTCATACATAATTACTCAGGCCATTGAAATCAACACAAAAAATCGAAAACAAATATGCATAGTAGCACCGCCACTGAGCAGGAGAGCAGTGCACCTGAAATGCAATCACAGAACATTTTGAAACATAATTTACCTACAATGTAATCGGCAGCATTATTGCTCTTTGGAAAAAAAAAGAATTTGCAATATGATAACACATAGAGCAGGAGAAAACAGAGTAGTGATTAAATAGCTACTACTACTCACCAAGCCCGGGGATCTCGACGCCTAGCAGGTCGAGCAGGTCGCGTTCACATTCCAGGAGGTCGGACCACCGGTGCGTGGCCTGGTTGTAGGTGCGCCGGACTCGAGAGTGTTGATACATGGCCCGGCACACCTTCTCCCACCGCTTCCGACGCTCCCGGAGCCCGTACCCACCAGCGATCCTGCCGCCTGCTGTGATGGTCTTGGGAAGGCGGCGCTGGACATGAAAAACCAGTGCGGCCACCTCCTCCGCGCTAAAGATCTCCCGGACTGTGACGTTCTCCCCCCGCAATCGCCCGCATGGGAGCCAGGTACGGGGTGCGGGACCCTTCCCCTTCTCCTTCCCGGCTCCCTTTGCCATGGTCCTGTACAGCAGGAAGAAACAAAAAAAGGAAAGAATAGGGAAAAAGTAAAGTAACATGTTTTTAAAGAAAAGGTAGCTTTAAAAGTAACGAAAAGTTGAAGAAAACACAAAATATAGATCTAGAAAAAACAGAGGGATAGATATAGAGTAGAAAAGATTAAAAAAAAGTCCAAAGAAACAAAGGATTGAACTGATGAAAGGAGGATTAGAAAGCATGCACAGAACCATAGCAATGAATGAAAAACATTGAGGACCGCGTGGGTAAGTTTGCGCGATATTTCCCGTGCGAGCACGCGAAAACGCCCGCGAATACGTAATCGCTCGCCGCATACGACGCGAGCATGCAACTAGCGGGCGGAAACGGAAACACGTCACGCAAACAAGATGGCCGCGCCCATACATGACCGCATGGGCAACCTCGGGGTCGGTGCGCTGCAAGCGGTCCGCGAATAAGCAAAAAAACATTCGAACACACAAAAAAAGGAAATCCGCAAATTAGCACGAATTTTCAGATTACAAGTTCGATTTCGCACGAATTTGCGCCCCGCGAATCTCGCGAAATGGCAGAAAAACGCATTTTGGAAAACTCAAAGCACTTAGCAGGTGCAAAGTTCAAGCTAATTTGTAACCATTCCCTGTAGTGCTTCCTGAGGGGCCCCTCCAGAGTTCAGTTGCCTACTTGCAACTATTCTCTGACCCTGCTCTGACCCTCAAAGCAGGGTCAGAGAATAGTTACAAGTATGGCACAATGCTCCTGTAAAAAAAATTAAACTGCAACAGGAAGCACTTACAGCTAAGGAAGCAGGTGCCAGACTTGAAGCTCAAATTCAGTGACACATTAACCAGCCCCAAATTAATTAATCTCAGTTGAGGCTGGGTAGGTGTGCTTTCCTCACCATAATCTACAGTGGTGAACAAGAGGGTGGTAGTGGCAAACCAGAGGGTGGCAGTGATGAACCAGAGGGTGGCAGTGGTGAGTGCTGAACCTGAGGGTGGCAGGGGTGAACCAGAGGGTGTCAGTGGTGAACCAGAGGGTGCTGTGATGAACCAGAGGGTGGCAGTGATGAAGCAGAGGGTGGCACTGGTGAACCAGAGGGTGGCAGTGATGAACTAGAGGGTGGCAGTGGTGAACCAGAGGGTGGCAGTGGTGAACCAGAGGGTGCTGTGATGAACCAGAGGGTGGCAGTGATGAACCAGAGGGTGGCAGTAATGAACCAGAGGAGGACAGTGATGATCCAGAGGGTGGCAGTGGCAAACCAGAGGGTAGCAGTGATGAACCAGAGGGTGGCAGTGGTGAGTGCTGAACCTGAGGGTGGCAGGAGTAAACCAGAGGGTGTCAGTGGTGAACCAGAGGGTGCTGTGATGAACCAGAGGGTGGCAGTGATAAACCAGAGGGTGGCAGTGATGAACCAGAGGGGGACAGTGATGATCCAGAGGGTGGCAGTGGCGAACCAGAGGGTGGCAGTGATGAACCAGAGGGTGGCAGTGGTGAGCCCTAAACCTGAGGGTGGCAGGGGAGAACCAGAGGGTGTCAGTGGTGAACCAGAGGGTGCTGTGATGAACCAGAGGGTGGCAGTGGTGAACCAGAGGGTGGCAGTGATGAACCAGAGGGGGGCAGTGATGATCCAGAGGGGGAGAGTAATGATCCAGAGGGTGGCAGTGGCAAACCAGAGGGTGGCAGTGATGAACCAGGGGGTGACAGTGGTGAGCCAGAGGGTGCTGTGATGAACCAGAGGGTGGCAGTGATGAACCAGAGGGTGGCAGTGGTGAACCAGAGGGTGGCAGTGATGAACCAGAGGGTGGCACTGGTGAACCAGAGGGTGCTGTGATGAACCAGAGGGTGGCAGTAATGAACCAGAGGGGGGCAGTGATGATCCAGAGGGTGGCAGTGGCAAACCAGAGGGTGGCAGTGATGAACCAGAGGGTGGTAGTGGTGAGTGATGAACCTGAGGGTGGCAGAGGTGAACCAGAGGGTGTCAGTGGTGAACCAGAGGGTGCTGTGGTGAACCAGAGGGTGGCAGTGGTGAACCAGAGGGTGGCAGTGATGAACCAGAGGGGGAGAGTGATGATCCAGAGGGGAACAGTGATAATCCAGAGGGTGGCAGTGGCAAACCAGAGGGTGGCAGTGATGAACCAGGGGGTGACAGTGGTGAACCAGAGAGTGCTGTGATGAACCAGAGGGTGGCAGTGGTGAACCAGAGGGTGGCAGTGGTGAACCAGAGGGTGGCAGTGGCAAACCAGAGGGTGGCAGTGATGAACCAGAGGGTGGCAGTGGTGAGTGCTGAATCTGAGGGTGGCAGTGATAAACCAGAGGGTGGCAGTGATGAACCAGAGGGGGACAGTGATGATCCAGAGGGTGGCAGTGGCGAACCAGAGGGTGGCAGTGATGAACCAGAGGGTGGCAGTGGTGAGCGCTAAACCTGAGGGTGGCAGGGGAGAACCAGAGGGTGTCAGTGGTGAACCAGAGGGTGCTGTGATGAACCAGAGGGTGGCAGTGGTGAACCAGAGGGTGGCAGTGATGAACCAGAGGGGGGCAGTGATGATCAAGAGGGGGAGAGTAATGATCCAGAGGGTGGCAGTGGCAAACCAGAGGGTGGCAGTGATGAACCAGGGGGTGACAGTGGTGAGCCAGAGGGTGCTGTGATGAACCAGAGGGTGGCAGTGATGAACCAGAGGGTGGCAGTGGTGAACCAGAGGGTGGCAGTGATGAACCAGAGGGTGGCACTGGTGAACCAGAGGGTGCTGTGATGAACCAGAGGGTGGCAGTGATGAACCAGAGGGGGGCAGTGATGATCCAGAGGGTGGCAGTGGAAAACCAGAGGGTGGCAGTGATGAACCAGAGGGTGGCAGTGGTGAGTGCTGAACCTGAGGGTGGCAGAGGTGAACCAGAGGGTGTCAGTGGTGAACCAGAGGGTGCTGTGGTGAACCAGAGGGTGGCAGTGGTGAACCAGAGGGTGGCAGTGATGAACCAGAGGGGGAGAGTGATGATCCAGAGGGGGACAGTGATGATCCAGAGGGTGGCAGTGGCAAACCAGAGGGTGGCAGTGATGAACCAGGGTGTGACAGTGGTGAACCAGAGAGTGCTGTGATGAACCAGAGGGTGGCAGTGGTGAACCAGAGGGTGGCAGTGGTGAACCAGAGGGTGGCAGTGGCAAACCAGAGGGTGGCAGTGATGAACCAGAGGGTGGCAGTGGTGAGTGCTGAACCTGAGGGTGGCAGGGGTGAACCAGAGGGTGTCAGTGGTGAACCAGAGGGTGCTGTGATGAACCAGAGGGTGGCAGTGGTGACCCAGACGGTGGCAGTGGTGAGCCAGAGGGTGGCAGTGATGAACCAGAGGGTGGCACTGGTGAACAAGAGGGTGAAAGTGGTGAACCAGAGGGGACTGTGATGAACCAGAGGGTGGCAGTGATGAACCCGAGGGTGGCACTGGTGAACCAGAGGGTGCTGTGATGAACCAGAGGGTGGCAGTGATGAACCAGAGGGGGACAGTGATGATCCAGAGGGTGGCAGTGGCAAACCAGAGGGTGGCAGTGATGAACCAGAGGGTGGCAGTGGTGAGTGCTGAACCTGAGGGTGGCAGGGGTGAACCAGAGGGTGTCAGTGGTGAACCAGAGGGTGCTGTGGTGAACCAGAGAGTGGCAGTGATGAACCAGAGGGTGGCAGTGATGAACCAGAGGAGGACAGTGATGATCCAGAGGGTGGCAGTGGCAAACCAGAGGGTGGCAGTGATGCACCAGAGGGTAGCAGTGGTGAGTGCTGAAACTGAGGGTGGCAGGGGTGAAACAGAGGGTGTCAGTGGTGAACCAGAGGGTGCTGTGATGAACCAGAGGGTGGCAGTGATGAACCAGAGGCTGGCAGTGATGAACCAGAGGGTGACAGTGATGAACCAGAGGGTGGCAGTGGTGAACCAGAGGGTGGCAGTGGTGAACCAGAGGGTGGCAGTGATGAAGCAGAGGGTGGCAGTGGTGAACCAGAGGGTGGCAGTGGTGAACCAGAGGGTGGCAGTGGTGAACCAGAGGGTGCTGTGATGAACCAGAGGGTGGCAGTTATGAACTAGAGGAGGACAGTGATGATCCAGAGGCTGGCAGTGGCAAACCAGAGGGTGGCAGTGATGAACCAGAGGGTGGCAGTGGTGAGTGCTGAACCTGAGGGTGGCAGGGGTGAACCAGAGGGTGTCAGTGGTGAACCAGAGGGTGCTTTGATGAACCAAAGGGTGGCAGCGATGAACCAGAGGGTGGCAGTGGTGAACCAGAGGGTGACAGGGGTGAACCAGAGGGTGCTGAGATTAACCAGAGGGTGGCAGTGATGAACCAGAGGGTGGCAGTGGTGAACCAGAGGGTGGCAGTGATGAACCAGAGGATGGCACTGGTGAACCAGAGGGTGGCAGTGATGAAGCAGAGGGTGGCAGTGGTGAACCAGAGTGTGGCAGTGGTGAACCAGAGGGTGGCAGTGGTGAACCAGAGGGTGCTGTGATGAACCAGAGGGTGGCAGTTATGAACCAGAGGAGGACAGTGATGATCCAGAGGCTGGCAGTGGCAAACCAGAGGGTGGCAGTGATGAACCAGAGGGTGGCAGTGGTGAGTGCTGAACCTGAGGGTGGCAGGGGTGAACCAGAGGGTGTCAGTGGTGAACCAGAGGGTGCTTTGATGAACCAAAGGGTGGCAGCGATGAACCAGAGGGTGGCAGTGGTGAACCAGAGGGTGACAGGGGTGAACCAGAGGGTGCTGTGATGAACCAGAGGGTGGCAGTGATGAACCAGAGGGGGGCAGTGATGATCCAGAGGGTGGCAGTGGCAAAACAAAGGGTGGCAGTGATGAACCAGAGGGTGGCAGTGGTGAGTGCTGAACCTGAGGGTGGCAGGGGTGAACCAGAGGGTGTCAGTGGTGAACCAGAGGGTGCTGTGATGAACCAGAGGGTGGCAGTGGTGAACCAGAGTGTGGCAGTGATGAACCAGAGGGGGACAGTGATGATCCAGAGGGGGACAGTGGCAAACCAGAGGGTGGCAGTGATGAACCAGAGGGCGGCAGGGGTGAGTGCTGAACCTGAGGGTGGCAGGGGTGAACCAGAGGGTGTCAGTGGTGAACCAGAGAGTGCTGTGACGAACCAGAGGGTGGCAGTGATCAACCACAGGGTGGCAGTGATGAACCAGAGGGTGACAGTGATGAACCAGAGGGTGGCAGTGGTGAACCAGAGGGTGGCAGTGATGAACTAGAGGGTGGCAGTGGTGAACCAGAGGGTGACAGTGGTGAACCAGAGGGTGGCAGTGGTGAACCAGAGGGTGCTGCGATGAACCAGAGGGTGGCAGTGATGAACCAGAGGGCGGCAGTGATGAACAAGAGGAGGACAGTGATGATCCAGAGGGTGGCAGTGGCAAACCAGAGGGTGGCAGTGATGAACCAGAGGGTGCAGTGGTGAGTGCTGAACCTGAGGGTGGCAGAGGTGAACCAGAGGGTGTCAGTGGTTAACCAGAGGGTGCTGTGATGAACCATTGGGTGGCAGTGATGAACAGAGGGTGGCAGTGGTGAACCAGAGGGTGACAGGGGTGAACCAGAGGGTGGCAGTGGTGAATCAGAGGGTGCTGTACCCATACACGACCGCATGGGTAACTTCGCCGTGCTAGCGGCTCGCGCACACGCACAAAGCCCCGCGAAGACGCAAAAAACCTGCGAACACGCAAAAAAAACAGAATTATGCGAATTGTGAATTCGCTTTCGCACGATTTCACAGATCGCGATTTCGCAGATTTCGCCCATACTTGAGCATTTTAATTTTCATTGCAGTTATGTTTTTTATCAATATGACATACACATCAAATGCGCATGTACTCTAGTTTTGTTTTTTAATTTTAAAACAGTCATATGTATAACTGTATCCTTTACAGTGATTTCTATAGAGGTGTATTTGCTAACTTTTTTGTAATGTGGAGTGGGTACTTACTAGAATATGGTACTTCTAGTAGTCTATAGATGCTCTCCGGCGAAAGGATGGCACGCACCTTCTCCTCCCATGAAGTGAAATGCACAGGTGGTGCAGGAGGGCCATAGGCAGTCCGCTGTCTTTCAGCATGTTCTCTGGCAAACAGTATTTTTTACCCTCCTTCAGACCTCATAATACCTACTCCCGCTATCATCCATTGTGCGCAGGATAGGTGCTTCAGTATTCACCTTGATGACTATGACGTCCCTCATCCTATTTCTCTGGGAAAGGGGGGTCTGTTGGACTATGTTCCCAAATAAAAGTGGCTCTACTCTGCCTATTTCATCTACAAGCACTTGCAACTCCTTCTCTGCGGAACATGGCAGCTTCCTTGGGGCCATGGTGAGGGTGAATGTGAAGGTGAAGGTGAGGGTGAGTGTGAAGGTGAGTGTGAATATAGAAAAGAGTGTGTGTTTTTAAGAATTCTTTTTTAAGAAATCTGTTCAAGTTGTGTGGTGGGTGAAGTGTTAGTTTGTGAGGCAGAGAGTCAGAGAACAGGAAATGTGTTGAGACTCATAACACCTAGCAGCAGCTGTATTATAGCAGAGGATCATGGTCATGTTTTGGCCCATTATTCAGGTGTATTGGTGGGTGTTTCTAATAGTTGGTCATTGTTGGGAGGAGAATTTGGCAATGCCAAAGCTTGTTTTGACTATTTGTATCAGTTTCCAATTGCCATTTGTGAAACAAACTGACACGTTTCAGAAACCGCGTAGGATGCATCGTCATCTGGTTGTGGGGTAAACCGAGTCTGATTCGTAACCAGAATGCTATTCTTCAGTGTTTCCGAATGAGTCGGTCACATTGGGCTTGTTTCCAGATGATTCGGTCGTGCAGATTGGTTTCCTACCGACTCGGTAGGAGTTTAACATGCAATGCATCCTAATATGTCATACCAGAAGCTCACGGTCGAGTCGCTCGGAAACCATTCCGGAACCGATTAGTTTGGGAGGCTTTCCGGATGAGATCATAGTTGGCCCCTCTGTCTTGTATATTCTTTTTGATTATATATAATTGTACAACCAAAAACAAGAGCCTAGCTATACCGAGTAGACTAACCCTCCATAGGAGAAAATAAACGTTTTCTGGGAAAACCCTCACCTACCAGGGTTGCCACTTGGTAGCATGCTTCATCATCTGGTTCATCCCGTTCCACTGCATTGCGGGGCGTGCTGTGACCTACGGGATACATGGGGGCACATGAATTAATATTCAATCATAAAGGAGATAATATCAGGAAGAGGAGTGGGGTGGTTGGTGTGCTGGAATGAAGTTTTATTTTTAAAAATACCTGGCTAGTAGGTTCTTTCTATTTATTCCTCTATCTGGTGGGTATGATTAAAAGAAAGGGAGATTTTCGGAAAAAAGGGTTCAACGTACCTGATTTCTAAAAGTTCGACATGTTTCTAGCCATACCCCTATTGGCTTTTCATCAGGATCTATGGATATAAATTCTATAATTATATTAGCTCCCTCGTGCCACTCTTGCCATATCACAATGGCCATATACTTTAATGCATGCTATTGAAATGCGTATTTACTTATACCATCTATCCACAGATCATTCACTGGTAATAATAATGTTTGGCTATTGCTTCGTGGTTCCTCCAGGGAAGAGTGAATCCTGTAGTCACATTCTTGTCAAGGCTTCGACTCTACAGGGTTACCTATTTAGGAATCACTGCCGGGGACCGCATATGCCTACCCCGGAGGAACCATGAACATGGTAGATCTGTAGACACTTTTTTCCAAAAACAAATCTGTTTTTCAAAAAGGCACACATCAATGAAGGTTCAGGCAATTGAGGTATCGCACCAAGTACCCTTTAAAGTGGCCAGTCCTGTATCTCTATCAATCTCCAACCATAACCATTCTAGAATGTTGATTTGTTTGATGATATTTGCTTTGGTTTTGAGCTCTACTGTGACATTTACCAGATAACCCTTTTAAGTGGTATCACATATTTTCTTTAATTGGCTCATTGCTGTTCTATCTTTACTTTTATTTGGCAATTGTACACTCAGACTACCGGCTATAGTGTTTGTTATTTCATATCTGTGGCTGTTAAGCAGCTACATTGGTTGGGCTCTCAATCAACTCTTAAACTTCTCAAAGACAACATATGGACTGACAGGAACAAAACAGAAACATGTCTGGTGGAAGCTACTCTCTTGCGACACTGTGTCTTCTATAAATTAAGTGTTACATTAAAGAGAGTTGTTTTGAAGCTACTAATGAAGCTGCAATCTGTGCCACTAATGCACACCTGAGCAGCTCTTAATAGGACCAGAGTTTCCCAGGAGGTTCCAGACAGCTCAAATCCCCCTTGTCTGGATCCAAAGCTGATAACTCATAAAGCAGCATACCTTCTGGCTGATGTAAGCACCTCAGAGTCAACAGAGCTGTCTTCATTGCAGCAAAGGCTAAGAAAGAGAGGACATAGGTTGGAGCATTTCAGCATGTAGTACTACTACATTCATGGTAATTCCACACACTTCTGATTCTAGCCCTTAATGAATTGCTTTGGTTTCTCTGCAGCTGTATACATGCGGTTCTCCTAGTAGTAGTAAGTCATTTATTGTTTAGCTAATTTAAACTCACAATATAAAAACATAACCGACAAGTTTAAATTCCACATAAAACCATCCGTCTTTCAGTTTGTACAGTAAGCTATAAATGATATCAGTTTATACAGGGGCATATTAGCAAGGGCCACATCGCCGCTTTAGCTGCACTTTTTGCCGCTAAACCGGCGATATTTTTATCGCCCTATTAGCAAGCTGTCGCTAACAGCAGTTAGCGACAGCTTTTAGGCAATAGCGACCGGTTTGGAACCCACTATGCATGCCAGCAATATTTATCGCTAATGACATGCAAAGTGGGCAAACCCAAACTGTTAGCGACTGAAAGCAGTCCCTAACACAGCTATCGCCTATTAGCAAGGCAGGCTGTGCAAATAAAAAAGTCACACAAAGCGCGATTATCGCCAGAATCTAATGCCTGCTCAGACCATGACTTAACCTGTTTATCCAATGGGAGGTGGATATTCAGGCTAAGTCTCCATTAGCGTTAATGCCTGATTATCGCTGGATTTCCATCAATATTCACGCATTGAACCGCTATTGTCGGATATTTTATCGCATTAGAGATAAACGTTGCTAATAGCAAGTTATTTCTGCGGTATTATCCGGCGAAAGGCAGCGATAAAAAAAAATGCCCTAAACGCATTTAGCGATAAATATAGCTATTTCTTGCTAATATGCCCCACAGTCTTTTATATTGAGAGTGCTGATAATACGATATACATGGGAGAACATGTCTGTTCTCAGTTCTGATGTCAAGTTGAAGATCTGAAAGTCATAACAGATTTAAAGTGCCTGTGCTTCAGGATTTAAACATGGACTGTGCAGGCTGGCCAACCAGTAGCATGGCCAGATTGAATGTGCCAATTTAAACTGACCCAATGTTTAGGTTTAGATAATCTATACGGTTTTGCTATTCACTGTTCGCTTTGTGGCTTGCGTTTGAGTCTCTCTTCCACTGTGTTAAAGAACTTTGTAAGTCGGCTGCTTAGCTGAGTTTCCACTAGGTTAAAGCATAACTTTACTGCATGCCTACAGGTCCTGGTGGCACTCTGTTTGAATATTGGGTGGAGTAAAGTGTGTCCTATGTCCTTTAGACTAGGGCAGATACAGATGACACGCACAAGGTCCTCGTTTCCTGTTCCACAAAGACGGCAAGTCTGCTCTCCTGGTCTCCTTTTCTAAGGTGGCATGTGTGCGAGGATTGGCAAAATGTCAAAACATAGCTTTCTGAATTATTCTTTTAGCTTCATTTTGACTCTTGTTTTTAAATACATTTGAGGTACGAGAACTTTATAGTCATTAAGCACTGTCCATCCATGTGCCCTTTTAGCCAATGTTTCCTTGTCTTCTGTGATAGATGTCATTCTTGTTACAATTGTTACAAACTTTAAAACTCTGGTGAGCTATAGGGTTTGCTCAAAGGTTGGTTAGTCACAATCCTGTCAGAGAATCAAGCACATACTCTCTGGCAGGTGATTTTTCGCGATGACAGTTCACTCCAAATGTGCAAGTTTCAAGTTTGTGGCTCAGCGACCCTGATCTTATGACAGCTTTTTATCTATGCCCTCCTCCTTTCCACTGATTCTGTATTCCAAATTCTAAGCGTATTTGGGTGGGGTACATGTGGATTGGTAGGTGGAAAATTTCTCTGTAAGCACTGGTGATTATTTTATTCAGGGCCATCGCATTGATTTGCTCCCATATCTTAGCATGGGTTGTAGTTTTTCTCAAATAACCTGTAAGAAAGGGTCTAGGGTGAAGTCTGGCAGAACTTTTCTCAAAGGCTTCATTGCTAGGGAGCTTGTGGTGCCCTTCCGGCGCAGGGCTTTGTACGAGCCTCGCTGTCCAATAAGATTCTGAGGTATTTATAGTTGGTTACCCGGTCTAGGCAATACCCACCCAGATACCAATTTGTCTTTTTCCTCCTGAAATAATTCACTGTCATGATTTTTGTTTTCTTTAAGTTCATGTTTAGTGCATTGCGTTGTGAAAAGTTGTTAGAGGTATTCAGGACATGTTACAGGCCAATTGGTGTACGACTTATTAACACCAGGTCATCTGTATATAAATTGGTTGAACAGGGGTATTTTTTCTAATCTTGGGGCATTCGATTTGCTCTTGTCAGCTTCCTGGGGAGGTTAGCCATAAAGAGGTTAAAAACCAGGGGTGAGAAAACAAACCCTTGTTTTAGCCCTTTGGAGGTGTTGATTCGCTTTGAGAGGTACGTCCCAGCTTGATCTTGGCCCAGGTGTCAGTGTGTAGCAAAATGAACTGGTTTAGGAGGGCTTTCGGTATCCCTCACTTTTCCAATTTCTGCCATAGTTTAGTGTGGTCTATGTGATTGAATGCTGCTCTATAGTCTATGAAGCATAAGAATTTTGATGCTATGCCGCTGTGGCCGCATCCATTAGCAGAGCTAGCACCATAATGTTAGTAATGGTGCCTTGTCCTTTACAGAACCCAGTATGGTTTATGGAAATGATGGATTTTGACAATGCCTAGAATGTTAATTCTACCAGTATCATTCCCGCATAATACTTGGCTTCTATGTCGATTAGGGCGACGAGTCAGTAATTGTTGGGATTGCTCTTGTCACCCTGCTAATAGATAGGACAGATCTTCATTCTTTTCCATAATTCTGGGATTGTTTCTGTTTCCTGTATGTACTTAAAGACTGGGACAAGTGCTTTGCTCCAATAATCTGCATCATGTTTGTATAGAATTGGTGGTATTCAGTTAAGGCCTGTGGCTCCTTCTAGCTTTCCTTTGGCTATTTGTGTCTTGATCTTTGATGCTGGTATTTTGTAGCGATCTTTGTTGCTGTTCAGTGGTGATTTTTGGCCAACTGCCACTTAGACCCTAGGGGTCTTTTGCCTAATCGGGGTTGCATCATTGTTTTGCGCCTCGATGGACTTGTGTCTAGTTTTTTTCCTGGACGTACCATCTCTATCCATTCGGTTGGTCCGTGTTTCTTTCCCAGCCATGTTCTCCTCTTATGAATTGTTGTTGAAATGATTACATAGGTATTTTGCCCAGTTGGCCTCTGTTATATGGGAATTTATTCCTTGATGAGCTGGTTGTTGAAGGCAGTACCTGGCGCTGTTCTTGAGTTTAGAGTTGTGCAATATCCTTGCCCAAAGATCTTCGTTCTCCTAGTGAATCATCTTGGCCTTATAGTCTCTCAGTCTTTTGTAAACAAACAATGCATCCAGGGCAGGGCATTTTGGCAATTCTGTACCAATACATACAATTCCTGGGTGGTCTACAAATTAGGTGACTACTCTTACTCATAGACTGGTTGCCACGTTACAGATCTGAAAGGGATTGGTCAATTATTTGACAAATTCGGCTTTCCTTCGGCTTTCATTCTGCTTTGCACTGTTTGGGCCCACTATTTCGAAAATTGTCTTTCGAGCAAGAATCTTCACCCAATCACCATGAACAAGATCAGGTTTGTTTTCTATGCTCACTTTCATGGTGCAAAATGTGGCTAATTTTAACGCTTTTGCCCAAGCTGCTTTTGGTGCCTAATCCAGCCCTGCACATGTCCCACTCACCATGACTGATGCTTTGGCTTGCAACTTCTAAGCACGAAATTGAGAGTGGACATTGGTGGAGGTCGAGTTGTGTTCCCATTTTATACATCTGTCTACAGCTGGCAGCACTGGTAGTATCCAAAGAGTTTGTTTGGGCACATTTAGCGCTTTTAGTTTTGTGAGATCTGAACAGACGTTCCTCCAAGCACAACAGAGTGACCCGAGAACCAGGACGGAATCTGCTGTCACTCACAGACTTTACTTCAACGAGGAACAGACCTGGATAGAGGTGCATGAGTGGGTACTCTGTATATGTGCACACAGTGACAACAAAAAATATAAGCACTGTAGTGTATTCTGTCTCTTGTTTACTGATGGGGGAGTGAGTGCACGAGTTTGTGAGTAGACGGGTTAAATGTGTAAGCGAGTGAGTGTCTGAGTGGGGATGACCTAGCAGGTCATTGGGATGAAGGGGTCAGTGAATAAGTGAGTCGCAGTGAGTAAATTGCTGGGTGGGATGAATGAGTTAGGGAATGGGAGAATATAGGTGTGTGTAAGTGGGTGAATGAGTGGGGTTTGAAAGTATGAGTGAGTTAGCGAGTAGAAATGAAGAAATACATTGGTGACTAGGTGAATGAGTGAGTCAATTGGCGTAAATAAACAGATGAATTTGAGTCAGCTAGTGAGTGAGCCTTTGTGTGGCAGTAAGCCCTCAGTAGACTGGAGGGATGAACGAGTCAGTAAGTGAGTGATCGAGTGCACCTTGTGACCTATCATTTATTAACACAGTATTGAGGGAGACAGTTAACTCAATAAACTATCTTTAATATCTGTTGTATTTCACCTGCAGGAAAGTTGTGCAAAATCCTGGGCATTCTATGTGGGCATGCATGTCTTTCATCTGAGATGACATAAGGAGTGACTCAAGAGTGACTGATGCTCGCCCCTTGGGAGGTATCAATGTGCATTTATGAAATATACTCCTTAATTGACCAGTGGCAGACACTTTATTCATCTTGAAAATATAAGTTTGTTTCTGGCACCTTTGTCACAGAATAAGCACTTGACAGCATAACTAAACACATCTGTATGTCAGACCATAGCTAATGTTGGTGCCCTGTGACCAAAGTTATGGGTACAAGTCATGATTGAAGAGTGCCATCTGTGACTCTTTTGTGATAACCATAAAACATGAGTTCATGGGTGTATGTTCCTGGGGACAGTACCTGGAAAAAGGTTACACCCAGTGCATAATGGAATGATAGCAGATTGTGCAAACAGGGACTGTCGGCAGACTGATAGTGCACACTATTTGCAACCAATTTCAACTGCTTCATAATGTTTACAAATAGGTCTAAATGTTTTTACTGATTTTGGCTATTTCTAACATTTCCTCTTTTTAATCAGTTTTAACTGGCTCCAACTGTTGTGAATGCCCATCCCTACATATACGATCGGTTACAATTGCTTCTTATGAGTTTCTACCAGCACCAACCTGTTCTGATTGGTTTCAGATAGTTTCAACTGGTTCTTACTAGTTTAGCAATTACAAATTGCTCTGAATCTCACTGGTCTGGATCAATTGCATCTGAATGTTATTTGTTTTAAACTGTTAAAGTTCAACTTCTTCTTGTGTTTTTCAATCAGTGACAACTGGTTCCTACTTGTCTTGACCACTTGCAACATGCCTCAACTGATTACTGCCATTTTTACCTGGTTTATACTGGTTTCGACAAGGCAAAATTGCTAGCTCTTCTTTTTTTTATAGTTACAACTGGTTCTTAAGAGTTCCATGTTTCAACTGGTCCATACTACTTTTCCCACTTCACAAATGGCTCTAACTAGGTGCAAGATCATTCTGCTTTCAACCAATTTAAACTGGTTATAACTGGAGGGTGCCAGTTTCAACTGGTTCCTCAGGTTCTATTTTTTGTTACTAGTACTGATCAGGCTACACCCAGCAGGCGCTGAGTGAATAGTGACCTGGCACTAGTTAAGTCTAATGGTCAAACTTTGTGCCTAGTGCCTCTTGGGTCCATGCTCTGTGCCAGGTACTCATAAGCCACTACCGAAATGGAGCACAGGCCGACGACAGGACCCATGCAGGTCCCACTTATTAAATGTACATTAATCCTCGTCACAGCATGAGATGCATCAACGATCCCCACATGGTTAGGGTGCTGTGCCGGATTTCTCCATGCTTCTACGGTGATGAGTTGGGTCTGTTGGAAGGAGTGCTGGTTTTTGAGTGGGAAGATTCTAAAGGCGATGCACCTGGTTACTCCATGGTGGAGGGGCGATGCATCCAGGGCCGTACTGGGAACACAAACCTGTCCTAGTAATTGAGTCAGGCCAGCTGCGGGTGAAGGAGGGAGGCTTAGGGATGTACGTGTGTAAAACACTGCAGCTGTTTATGTTACAGGGAGCCTATGCTACAAAACCAGACCCCGGGAACAAAAACTACCCTCCAGTAGTCTAAAACCGGACCCCACCCTGTCGGCCTACTGGGGAAAAGCCCAGTGTCTGATACAGCAAGTCTGGCCCTGGATGTGTCAATCTTCTCCACACAATGGCAGAGATGCGTTGGTTCCAAAGAGATGGTTCCAGATGCGATGCGTCAGTTCTGAGAGCAATGCGTCTGTTCTTCTTCCTGCAGACAGGCGATGTGTTTGTTCGTTTGGATCAAGCACCTGGGTCCACTTCCAATGGGCCAGGCCCAGGAGCAGGTGATGAGACTTTGATATCCCTGAGTCTCAAGCAACAGAATACAACCCAACAATCCCATGGATAACACTCTAGGCTCAAGGCAGAGACCAGCTCACTCTCAGTAGGGTCAGAGAGCATTGGGCAGCAGGGCAGCACAGCAGAAAAGCAGTTCTTCATGAGCAGCAGTCCAGCAGAGTGATAGTCCTTGCAGCAACACAGTCATTCTTCTGAGAGAGGTTCTTTACAGATCCAGAAGTGTCTAATTGGTGAGGTCAGAGATGGAGCACTTATACCAGGGCCGTTAAAATGCACAGAGGTTCTTTCTTCCTATCCCTGGCTCCATACGCACTACAGGGGGTTAATCAGCCCAGTATGTGGGGACTGGACACTGCCCATTTAAGACCAAGGGGGTCATTAGGATGTCGGGCGGATCGCCCCCGCCAGGCTGGCGGTAGCCACCGCCAGCCTGGCGGGCGCAATCCGCCCGACATCCTTCCCTGAATTCCCCTCCGCCATATTACAATGGCGGGGGTGGGGGGGACCGCAGCGGAGAAAAACACCGCCCGCCACTTTTCCACCCCGGTCGCCTTGCGGCCGGGGCGGAAAATGTTTAATATGGTGGCAGTGTCTATTAGACACCGCCAGTCATATTACGATGGGCTTTGGTAGATGCCTTTCCGTGGCGGCGATGCTGCCACGGAAAGGCATGCAGTCTTCACTCTGGGGGCCCCCTGCGGGCCCCCAGAGTGAAGGAGGGGTGGGAATTGCACGTGGGGGGTACCTGTCGTACCCCCCTTTATTAGCATAAATAAAGCGGCAGGCACCGCGCGGTGCCTGCCACTTTGTTTATGCAAATGCTGACAAGCATTTCTAGCATTGTGGCGGGTGGTGCTGAGAGCACCGCCCGCCACAATGCTAGAAATTCAGGATGTGCCCGCCACAGTGGCGGGCACATCCTTATGCCACCCCCGGCACCCCCGCCCTTATGGCGGGCGGTCCCGAGTACCACGAGGATGGCGGGCAGGCAAAGTCCGCCCACCATCCTAATCACCCCCAAAGTGTCAGCTCTTCCTTCCCATCCTGACCAGGATGAACCATCAGGATGCAGACGGGTGCTCAGACACACCTACCCTTTCTTTATGTGTGGCTGTCTAGATGAAATGCACAAAGTCAAGCTAACTTGCTCGCTTCTTTCTTGGAAAAGACTGGATATTGCCACTAAATGATACCAGTGAAGACGAGTAAGGGATGTGAGCTGAAATGCATTTCAGGCTCACATTATGCTCACGAAGAAAGGTGCAGTGTTCGACATTCAGCTATGAGATGCATGCCACCTTTGGGATTGTTCTTTAATGTGCACACTGAACTGGCTTTAAAAATGACATTAATGCAGTGTTTGCATGAAGGATTTCAAATGCTGCAGGATGATACTAAGTGCTGATTCACGCTCACTGCCCATTCTCGTGTAAATGAGCTTCAGGCTCCATGAATCCTCTAACGAAGGAGTCCTTTAAACACATGGTCATTTCTGAAAACAGGGTTCATTCGTGAGCAAGACTCTAAAGCAGAGCTGAAACCTCTTGGGACAGAAATGTTTGCTGGTTGACAAATTATTTTATTGTATCTAAATAAAGCGCTTGGATTCCCTGGAATTTGGCTTCAAACTTTTTTCTTTGCCAGAGAAGTGTTGTGTTGTTTTGGATATGAAGGTGGAAAGTTCCATGCCCACTATATTGTAGCCACTATGCCAGGGTCTGGGGCCCCCTTCATGGAACAATCTAGTCCATGATATATATTAGATTTATATTAACGCGTACACTACTTACATTTTCATGCTCAAGGCATGCATGGTAACGGCATATGTTGTGTTTTAAAATTGCAGGTGGGTAAACTGACATATATATATTTTGGCACCATTCACAAATGTTGCTCAAGATGATATCACCTTGTCTTGCCAACAATTTCTTTTTATTCAATGGGGAATTTTTTCACTAATTGTGTGGCACTGCAATGGGCACCTGCTTCACCCCCAGCTATGCGAATTTGCATATGGGCTGGTCGGAGGAGCAGGCGGTCCAGATGTTTTTTATTCGCTCTAAGGGCCAATGTTGTTTGGGACTTATGTGGCCTGATCCTACATATCATCATTTGTTGATGAACAGCGAAGATGGAATCTACTCAACAAGGCCAGATTTGAAGGTTAGACAGATTGTACTCCATCCATCAGAGTGGCAGAAGGCATTATAAGACCTCAATACTGCATTGTGGGCCCAAGCAGACAAATAGGCAGGGCTAGGAAAATCACTGGGTAAAAATTTACTTAAATTGAAGTATAAAGAATAATCTTTTAAACTTGATAACAATATTCTGAGTTTGCCTGCGTGAAACATATCGCTTAGACTGCAAACTACCACAATTTTCATACTTCTCTGACTTTACTAACGTTCCAAAGTTAATAGATTCAGATCATGAAGTTTGGTGGCATTTAGAACATGCCATGGCTTTAATACTTGTGGATTGGAAAAGAATCGTGAAATTAAGTGAGACTAGACGTTATAAATGTAAGAGAAATCTAGGGAAAAAGACTCGACTACGTGGTGGAAGGTAACAACAGCATCTAAGATACATGACTCTTTGTTGGTAAACTGAATTACTGGCAAGCTGTCGATATTGATCAATTCATTCATTCGGAAATCTTTATTCGGCTGTGTTCCAAGCCATAAAAGAATACATTATAAAAACAAAGATTTCTAATTTAAAAAAATAAGCGATATAAACAATATTTCTTGAAAAGAAAAAGAGAGACAGTTCATATCACCGCCCTAGACACAACAATAATTATACTCAGACAGAAAAGAATCTACATTCCTACTGCCATATGGCAACAATGTAACGACAACAGTATATATATCTATCTATATATATATATATATATATATATATATATATATATATATATATATATATATAGTGCATTGATAAAGTGCAATATAAGGTCATTTCCCAACAATATTTCTAAGTCGGACTGAAGAGGAGATATATGTATAAACCATCAGAAAGATACATTCATCCTTTAAAAGCTGGAGATAGTGTAAAGCTGCCTGACACATTCTTATTTTCAAATGTTTTAAAAGTGGTATTAAAAAAGTGCGCCTTGGAGTAATATAAAGAATGCAAAAGAACATAAAATGCAACGTGCTCTGCTTCGATTTTGAATCACATGGGCAGACATCCAGCTCGATCAATTCAATTATACATGTCAAGGGATAAAATACTGATTTGCCCCTGGTTTGTCTCTGTCTGGATATGATCTGCGACCAGTGTGTTAGGCAAAGAAGTCTCCAGTGTTTGTTTTTCCACTTAGTGATATCATTTTGATTGCACCTTGTGACCTATCATTTATAAACACAGTATCGAGGGAGACAGTTAACTTAATAAACTATCTTTAATATCTGTTGTATTTCACCTGCAGGAAAATTGTGCAAAATTCCGGGCATTCTATGTGGGCATGCTTGTCTTTCATCTGAGATGACATAAAGAGTGACTCAAGAGTGACTGAGGCTCGCCCCTTGGCAGGTATCTATGTGCATTTATGAAATATACTCCTTAATTCACCAGTGGCAGACACTTTATTCATCTTGAAAATATACGTTTGTTTCTGGCACCTTTGTCACAGAATAAGCACTTGACAGCATAACTAAACACATCTGTGTATCAGACAATAGCTAATGTTGGTGCCCTGTGCCCAAAGTTCTAGGTACAAGTCATGATTGAAGAGTGCAATCTGTGACTCTTTTGTGATAACCATAGAACATGAGTGCATGTGTGTATGTTCCTGGGGACAGTACCTGGAAAAAGGTTCCACACAGTGCTTAATGGAATGACAGCAGATTGTGCAAACAGGGACTGTCAGCAGACTTATAGTGCACGCTATTTGCAACCAATTTCAACCGTTTTATAATGTTTACAAATAGGTCTAAATGTTTTTACTAACTTTGGCTATTTCTAACATTTCCTCTTTTTAATCAGTTTTAACTGGCTTCAACTGTTGTGAATGCCCATTCCTACATATTCGATCAGTTACAATTGGTTCTTATGAGTTTCTACCAGCACCAACCTGTTCTTATTGGATTTAGACAGTTTCAACTGGTTCTTACTAGTTTAGCAATTACACATTGCTCTGATTCTCACTGGTCTGTATCAATTGCATCTGAATGTTATTTGTTTTAAACTGTTAAAGTTCAACTGCTTCTTGTGTTTTTCAATCAATGACAACTGGTTCCTACTTGTCTGACCACTTGCAACATGCCTCAACTGATTACTGCCATTTTTATCTGGTTTATACTGGTTTCGACCAGGCAAAATTGCTAGCTCTTCTTTTTTTAATAGTTACAACTGGTTCTTAAGAGTCCCATGTTTCAACTGGTCCATGCTACTTTTCCCACTTCACAAATGGCTCTAACTAGGTGCAAGATCATTCTGCTTTCAACCAATTTAAACTGGTTATAACTGGAGGGTGCCAGTTTCAACTGGCTCCTCAGGTTCTATTTTTTGTTAGTAGTACTGATAAGGCTGCACCCAGCAGGCGCTGAGTGAAGAGTGACCTGGCACTAGTTAAGTCTAATGTTCAAACTTTGTGCCTAGTGCCTCTTGGGTCCATGCTCTGTGCCAGGAACTCATAAGCCACTACCGAAATGGAGCACAGGCGGATGACAGGACCCATGCAGGTCCCACTTATTAAATGTACATTAATCCTCATCACAACATGAGATGCATCAACGATCCCCACATGGTTGGGGTGCTGTGCCGGATTTCTCCATGCTTCTGCGGTGATGCGTTGGGTCTGTTGAAAGGAGTGCTGGTTTTTGAGTGGGAAGATTCTAAAGGCGATGCGCCTGGTTACTCCATGGTGGAGGGGCGATGCATCCAGGGCCGTACTGGGAACACAAACCTGTCCTAGTAATTGAGTCAGGCAAGCTGCGGGTGAAGGAGGGAGGCTTAGGGATGTACGTGTGTAAAACACTGCAGCTGTTTATGTTACAGGGAGCCTATGCTACAAAACCAGACCCCGGGAACAAAAACTACCCTCCAGTAGTCTAAAACCGGACCCCACCCTGTCGGCCTACTGGGGAAAAGCCCAGTGCCTGATACAGCAAGTCTGGCCCTGGATGTGTCAATCTTCTCCACACAGTGGCAGAGATGCGTTGGTTCCAAAGAGATGGTTCCAGATGCGATGCGTCAGTTCTGAGAGCAATGCGTCTGTTCTTCTTCCTGCAGACAGGCGATGTGTTTGTTCATTTGGATCAAGCACCTGGGTCCACTTCCAATGGGCCAGGCCCAGGAGCAGGTGATGAGACTTTGATATCCCTGAGTCTCAAGCAACAGAATGCAACCCAACAATCCCATGGATAACACTCTAGGCTCAAGGCAGAGACCAGCTCACTCTCAGTAGGGTCAGAGAGCATTGGGCAGCAGGGCAGCACAGCAGAAAAGCAGTTCTTCAAGAGCAGCAGTCCAGCAGAGTGATAGTCCTTGCAGCAAAACAGTTATTCTTCTGAGAGAGGTTCTTTACAGATCCAGAAGTGTCTAATTGGTGAGGTCAGAGATGGAGTACTTATACCAGGGCCGTTAAAGTGCACAGAGGTTCTTTCTTCCTATCCCTGGCTCCATACGCACTACAGGGGGTTAATCAGCCCTGTATGTGGGGAATGGACACTGCCCATTTAGGACCAAGTGTCAGCTCTTCCTTCCCATCCTGACCAGGATGAACCATCAGGATGCAGACGGGTGCTCAGACACACCTACCCTTTCTTTATGTGTGGCTGTCTAGATGAAATGCACAAAGTCAAGCTAACTTGCTCGCTTCTTTCTTGGAAAAGACTGGATATTGCCACTAAATGATACCAGTGAAGACGAGTAAGGGATGTGAGCTGAAATGCATTTCAGGCTCACGGAATACTCATGAAGAAAGGTGCAGTGTTCGACATTCAGCTATGAGATGCATGCCTTCTTTGTGATTGTTTTTTAATGTGCACACTGAACTGGCTATAAAAATGACATTAATGCAGTGTTTGCATGAAGGATTTCAAATGCTGCAGGATGATACTAAGTGCTGATTCACGCTCACTGCCCATTCTCGTGTAAATGAGCTTCAGGCTCCGTAAATCATCTAACTAAGGAGCCCTTTAAACACATGGTCATTTCTGAAAACAAGGTTCATTTGTGAGCAAGACTCTAAAGCAGAGCTGAAACCTCTTGGTACAGATATTTTTGCTGGCTGACAAATGATGTTATTGTGTCTACATAAAGCGCTTGGATTCCCTGGAATTTTGCTTCAAAGTTTTTCTTTGCCGGAGAAGTGTTGTGTTGTTTTGTTTATGAAGGTGGGAAGTTCCATGCCCACTATACTGTAGCCACTATGCTAGGGTCTGGGCCCCCCTTCATGGAGCAATCTGGTGCATGATATATATTAGATTTATATTAACACGTACACTACTTAAATTTTCATGCTCAAGGCATGCATGGTAACGGCATATGTTGTGTTTTAAAATTACAGGTGGGTAAACTGACATATATATATTTTGGCACCATTCACAAATGTTGCTCAAGATGATATCAACTTGTCTTGCCAACACTTTATTTTTATTTAATGGGGAATTTTTTCAGCAATTGTGTGGCTCTGCAATGGGCACCTGCTTTGCCCCAGCTATGCGAATTTGCATATGGGCTGGTGGGAGGAGCAGGTGGTCCAGAAGTGGTGGCACAATGAATGGCACAACAATGTGAAATATTGGGGTCGATACATCGATGACCTCTTTGTTGTGTGGAAGGGTTCACATGAGAGCGCACAAGAATTTGTTGATAATCTGCAGGATAATAAACTTAATTTGAAACTAACTTGCGACATACGTAAGACAAATGTGAATTTCCTAGATATGACAGTCTATGTACATGAGGGCAAGTTGAACACAAAGCTATACCGTAAATTAACTGGTAGTAAAACCCTACTGCACTCTACGAGTTTCCATCCCAACAACCTAGTCAGGAGCATCCCCTATGGGGAATGCCTTAGAGCTATGAGAAACTGTAGCAATGATCAGGACTTGGAGGCAGAGTTGGCATGTTTGAAAAACCGCTCTCAGATAGAGGCTACCCCCAGACTTGGGTGAATACAGCAATTTGGAAAGCTGAGAAAAAAACTAGAAGAAAGATCCTTTTCAATCCAGAAAAAACAAGCAAAGTTGGTAAGGGTGACATGGGGAGTAACCAGTTAAAAATGGCAAAAACTTTATGTGTATTGCTGGTGAACAAGCCTCCTTTGCAGGTGAAACGCGTCTGGCATTTTGCTTCAACTGACGAAATACAAACTACGTTTTAAGCAAAGACAAGGCACCGGCAATCCTTTTTGTAAGGAGGAGTTGTGCTATATATATGTATGTATGTTCGTATGTGTATATATATCAATTTGAATGTGCTGCTATTTATGAGAAGTTATTGTTTTGAGCACACGTTTTCAATATTTTGACTGTGTTAGGTCCTTATACCTAGTCAGTCTATCAATATTATTCACAGTATTAATTCACTCACGATTTTTTACAAGGATTTTAGAAATTTGTATATTTCTTTTGTTGAGGGCAATGACATTATTGGATCATATGGGGCAGAAAAAAGTTGAACATCTCCCCAGATAAAGTACCAAGGACATGATGCATTTTCACATATATGTTATTTTATTTCCGGTCTCCCTAACTTATTGATCATTAGTGACATAGATATCTGGTTGTCGGTTCATGAAGATAGCCAGTTTTAAGGATTTTGCACAAAATGCGGAATTTGCACATTGAATTGCTAATTTGCACATTTATTGCGGAATTTGCACATAACAATGGATCTATTTGCACTGTTTACATCGTTATATTATGCATTTGCACTTTATTGTAAAACTACTATGTCACTGCTATTAGAACCTAAAACAAAGATATGGTTATTTAGATCCTTAAGTAGAGGGGCTCCGGGGAAATTTATCTGACTGGACGAGCAATATAGGTACATAATGTAACCTCTCGACTTATAAGTATTTGACTTTGAATTCAATTAGATATGTGAAAAAAGCTTAGTCTTTTTATATATATTTTTACATATGTATACATATATATATGATTACAATAGTGTTAATACTTTTCTATGGACCCTCGTTTGAGTATTATACTATTACGAAAATATAAATCTTGCTGGGCAACTATTATTATAATGTAATTCTAAGATCTATGCCTAAGTATTGTACTGTTATATACACTTGAATTATCATCAAATTATTATTGCAAGTCATACCGCAGTATGTTTTCTATGTCCTTGTTGCAATTCACACACGTGACGTCAATACAATCTTCACTGGCACTTTAAAAGGTTGAACCCGATTAGGAAACATTGTCATGTGAACAAGGCTCGTGGAGCCGAAACGTCATTGACTTACCTGCACTGAAATAAAATAGAAAAAGGAAACTTCACTGGTCCGTGTCCGAGAGCTTTTTTTGCCCTGGCTGGTTGTTATCCCGGAGCGAGGCAAGGCGACGGAATGCAAAATGTGTATATATATATATATATATATATATATATATATATATATATATATATATATATATATATATATATATATATATATATCCAGTACCTACTGGTGGTCGTCAGTAGGTTGTTATAGTTAGGACCTAGTTTCCATAGGAAAAGAGTTTTTTGTTTTCCCCTTTTGCGCCGGTTGAGGAATCTTCGCAAAATTTTCAAAACTAGTTATCAGCTTCGGTCAGCTCCTGTCTTGAAAGTTTCAGGGTGATTTGCCAAGCGGGGGCCCAAACTGATGAACGGAATTTCACCAAATTTGGCAAAAAGCTAGTGATTGGTTAAGAAAGCAACCTTTATTTTAAATGGTGTAAATCTGTTCAGTGTTGCTGAGAAATTAAAAAAATAAAAGTTTCGATATCTATGGCGAAGGTGGGTTTGCGAGCCCTCCCGGACACGAGCTTCACTGCGATTGGCTGCAAAGACTCCGAACCAGAATGTGTTGGCAGCCATCTTGTGACTCGGTAGAACCAAGTCACATGAAAACAGTGAAACAAATGTGAAAAACAAGAAAAGGGGGCAGGGTAGAAACACCCTGACCCCCAGGCCTGCTCAGGGGATCCCACAAGGACCCCCAGGGCCCGAAAAAGCATTTTAAAATTATTTGGTAAGACTGTATTTGCACTGGGGTCATGAATCCCGCCAAAACTATTTAAAAAAATGAGGCCCCTGGGTGGGCCAGGTCCTGGGGGCATTGCCCTATTTATAATTGTGAGGGCCTGCCACCTCCCCGGTGCTCACTGGAAGTACCTGGTGGGCTAGTTGGGCCCCAGGGAGCCTCAGGATTTAAGGGGACTTAATACCCCAACTTAAAATGTGCCACGGGCGCGTTTACACATTTGTCACATCAGGCCTCACTCCCTACCTTCACCACTGTGACAACGGGTCCCCTGGCATGTTGTAAATTGGGGGATTAAGTCCCCGTGAATCCTCAGATATTCCTTTGGGTCCAACTAGCCCATCAGGTACCTCCAGTAGGCGCCACAGAGCTGCGTTGCAGAGACGTGTAAAAAGGGGCGTGGCCTTGGACCACCGCTCTGCAACGCAGCTCCCTGGCGCTTACTGGAGGTATCTGGTGGGCTAGTTGCCCCCAGGGACCCTCAGGATTCAAGGGGAATTCATCCCAGACACTTAAAACCATGCCAATCCCACTTTTTGTGATTTCGCCATACACAAATTTACAAATCATCAAGTGTAAGTTGATTTGTAAATTTGTGTATGGCGAAATCACAAAAAGTGTACCTAATTGTCTGCTTTAATTGTGAATAATTTACAGACCTTTTGCTTTTGCCTTACATTTAAATGTTTTTCTTGTTTGTATTCAAGTGGTAGTTGGACACAGGCTGTGTCCCACTTGGAAATTGTTGAACAACTTTACTACATTTGAATATATCAACCATTAAATATGTCCGGCTGGACATTTAATATAGATTCCAATTTTGGTCTATATTTATTTTTGCTTGGTTATCTGATCTAAAGTTTGGGACCATTGTCTCTTGTAATATTACTTAATCCCAAGGTCCCAGACCTATTGCTACTTTGGGTTCCCTTGTCGTGTATAATATTTTATGTCCCTTTGGCTGAACAGGAAGCCAGAAAACAAGACCTTGGAGTCACTTCTGGTAATTCTGGGTGCAGGTGAAGATATAGCTCAACAGCTGGGCTGGCTTCTGAGTGTTCATGACAGGCTCCAAGCATCAAAACACTCCTTCCAGGAACAGCAGCAGTCTAACAAAGTGCACAGCAGGTCACATTAGCAGGCAGTCCCCTGAGAGTCCTTCCGCAGGTCTAGTTATGAACTGAAGAGTGGGCCTGAACATTCTATTTGCATACCCTGGTGCCCTTCTTCTCTAATGTGGGAGAGGCTTCTAGAAAGGTTCTGAGAAGTGTATGGAATTTCCTGAGCCCCACCTTGTCTCCAATGTGGCTGAAGTAACAATTCAGGGTTGGTATTCAGTTGGAAATGTCGACTTACACAAATATCGAATTGGAAATATTGTGACACCGAAATATCAACAGCAAGAATATTGTGGTTAAGAATATTGAATTAAGATAAGAAATATCGGTTTCAAAAACATAGAAGTTAATAATATCTTTTGCAGAAATATAGTTGTTTAAAATATCGATTTCTTAGTTAGTGTTATGTATTTTAGTTCATATATTAAATGTATGTAATGTATGTTTTTTTGTATTAGAATTGTTTATGGTTTTAAATATATGTGCTGTATTTTTAGTTGGTATTTATTTTATTTTAAGTACTTTTTGCTCTTTTTAGTTCTGTAGCTGGTTGTGGGTCTATAGGGGGATAGGTTGGTAAGTAATTTAATTATAATACATGAATGATAATTTTGTATTTATTAATATTTATTTAATTGAGATTTTATAGTGTTAATTGTGGAAAGTGATTTATTTGTAATTATATATTACTAGCAGCCCGTCCCGACGTTGTCTGGGTATGAATTGCTGCCGGCCAGTAGTATATTGTTTTGTAGGATTTCGTTTTGATAGCATTTCTTATCTGTGACAGGCCTGTGAAACGCTCCGATTCACAGTGCACTGCTGGTGTACTTAAGAGTGCGCGTTCAGTAGTGTGTGAACTCGAGTTTCCCTACTTTATTTTTCCTTGCAATATTATATAGCGCAAACTCGACAACATGGCATTTACATTACAGAAGAACACATTCATTTGTGGTAGGCATGGGCAGACAAAGCGGTTTGCCTGGAATCACAGGATGTTGAGATGATGCCGAGATTCGAACATAGCTCTCCAGCTCTAAAGTTCGCAATTCTAGAACTTGTGGCGGGAGGTGTGTCTAAAAGTGTATGTCGGTGCTGGCCATCAATGAGAGAGACCTGTATGTGAATATGTTGCTGCCATTATAACGCATGGCATTAGATTTTATATGCTTTTACCACGCATACATTTACAACGAAATTCGTTGTAAATGCATGAATGGTAAAAGTTTTTTTTATGTTTGGATAATGTAAGTATGGGTATAGGGGTATATGTTTTGGGGTACTGAGGTATATGTTTTGGGGTGTTTGGGTATTTTAAGGATTCAGATATAGTTTTGGGTTATGGGGTACAGGGGTAGTTTTATGGTTTAGGGATAGGTATGGGTTTTGGGGTACAGGGGTATTTATAGGGTTCAGTACTAGGTTTGGGTTTTGGCATATAGGGGTATTTTTAGGGTTTAGGGGTAGGTTTGGGTTTTGAGGAACAGGGGTATTTTAAGGGTTCAGGGCTAGGTTTGGGTTTTGGGGTACAGGGGATTTTAGGGTAGGTTTGGGTTTTGGGGTACAGGGGTATTTTAAGGGTTCAGGGGTAGGTTTGGGTTTTGGGGTACAGGGGTATTTTAGGGTTAAGGGGTAGGTTTGGGTTTTGGGGTACAGGGATATTTTTAGGGTTAAGGGCTAAGTTTGGGTTTTGGGGTACAGGTGTATTTTTAGGGTTTAGGGGTAGGTTTGGGTTTTGAGGTACAGGGGTCTTTAAAGGGTTCAGGGCTAGGCTTGGGTTTTGGGGTACAGGGGTATTTTTAGGGTTTAGGGATAGGTTTGGGTTTTGGAGTACAGGGTATATTTATAGGGTTAAGATGGGTTAGTGTTTAATGGTGTTGGGGTATTTTAAGGAGTAAGGGTGGGTTATGATTGTGGGGTGCAGGGGTATTTAAAGGGAGCAGGGTGGACACCCAGAGCTGGAATGTACAGAACCTGGGAAGATAAAACAATGAAATATTGGGCACAACGCTTGCTTTTTATTTCCGTAATCCCGCGCCCCGCACACACCCACGCCCCCAGCACACACCCACAGCACACGCTATGAGACATGTCATGAAGGGCGGAACGTACCACACGCCCCCAACATTTGTCACACCCCCAGCACACGCCCATAGCACAACGCGGACACACCCACAAGGGACTACTTTGCAGGCACGGTTCTTTTACCTTTTAAATGTATATGGTGGGCGTCTGCATAGCCTATGTCCTTCTGCTGCAACTGCCCTTTCCAACGCTGTATTGGGTGTTGTGATTGGTGCTGTGGTTCCTGAGATTACCCGCCTCAAAGGTTTGGGCTCTCTCTTTATTATATTGGTATAGATTACCTAGTTGTTAGTTTATGTTACCAGGTAATTAATTATGGTAATTGTGCAATTTGTTTTAGGTGCGGGTTGTGGGGTTTATAGAGGTAAAGGGTGGGAAGTAATTTAAGTTCAATTAATTAATATAATTAGTTGATCATTAATATTCATTCATTAATTGACATTTAATTAGGGTATTAGTTTAAAATGTTCATGTGTGGGTTTTACTTTTATAGTGGTACAGTGTGGGGAGTAAATTAATTTTACCTACTTTTTGAATTAATTGTTAAATATAATTAGTTTTTATTGTAAATACGTTTTAATTCTGTAATCAATTTTTTTACAGTTTAATTTTAGGTTTGGGTTGTGGGGATTATATGGTAAAGTGTGGGAAGTGTATTAATTTTTATGAGTTTGTGAGTTTATGAGTTTGTTAATTTGTTGCTATGTTAATTAAGGAAGTATAATGTTTTTACATTTTGATGTGGGTTGTGAAATGTGTGGTGTTATAGGATAGAAAAAAATATGTAATGATTAATGTTTTTGTTTCTTAAACATTTCTAATGAAAAAAAATGTTGTTTAACATTTTTTGTTTTATTTAATATAATATTTGTAGATATTTATCATAGGTTTGTAACATTATAATTAGTTTAAAATGTCAAATATATTTGTATTTAAATTTTTAACATATTGATTTATTTTTTCTTGTATTTTATTTTTAAATATTTTTGTTGTTGTTAATACTTTGTTGTTTTGAACTGACTGGAGTGAGAATATTAATTGTTACCCCTCTGTGATCCACACTTTCCCTACTGTTGCACTCACTGGAGTGAGAATAGTAATTTTAACCCCTCCGGTATCCAACACTTTCGCCACTATTGCACTCATTGGGGTGTGAATACTAATTTGTACCCCTCCACTATCTAACACTTTCCCTACTGTGACAATTATTGGAATAGTAAAAGTAATTTAACCCCTCTGCAATCCAACACTTTCCGTACTGTTGCACTCACTGGAGTAGGAATATTCATTTTTACCCCTCCTCTATCCAACACTATCCCTACTGTTGTACTCACTGAAGTGGGAATAGTAATTTTTACCCCTCCACTATCCAACATTCTCCCTACGGTTGCACTGACTGTAGTGGGAAATTTAAGTTTGACTAATGTTTTAATTTATAACAGAATTTCTTTTATTAGATTTTATGTTGTTGGTACATTTTTATATAATTTAAAAACTATAAAATAAATTATAATTAATAGTTTATTATTGTTTTAAAGTATATATGTATATAACAATTCACTGAAAAAACCATTGGTTTCACACCAGTTATAGTTAGCTGGTCATTTTACTCATACAAAACCTTTGAAAATCCCCTGTTATAGTTAGTTCAGCTAACTATAACTCGCGCGCCCGCAATGCACTGCTGATGATGTCACATATTACATCCCTCATGACATAGTCAGTGACATCACTCATGACATCACTGATGACATCTCAAATGACATCCCTGATGACATCACTGATGATTACATTACATATTTTTAATATAAATTGATAAAAAATGTTTGTAAACCTCTCTGCAACGCAGCCTCCTGATGCGTTTGCAGAGGGGGAACTAATTCCCCTTGCATACTGGGGGTCCCTGGGGGCCAACTAGCCCACCAGGAACCTCCAGTATTCCCCAGGGGGCTGCATTGCAGAGTGGTGTAATGAGGCCACACCCTTTTTTACACCTCTCTGCAGCGCAGCCCACGGGCGCGTTTGCAGAGGGGGAACTAATTCCCCTTGCATACTGGGGGTCCCTGGGAGGCAACAAGCCCACCAGGAGCCTCCAGTATGCGCCAGGGGGCAGTGTGTGGGGGATTGGGCATCCCCCACACTTCTTTATCACTATGCCCCCACAATTTGGTCCCCCTGGGGGGTAATTTTTAAATAAACATACCGTTTTTAAAAAAAAACAACATTTTGGCCTTGGGGGTCCTTGTGGGACCCCATGAGCAGGCCTAGGGGGTCAGGGTGCTTCTACCCTGCCCCCTTTTTGTGTGCTACACGTTTGTTTTTATGCTTTCTTGTGCCTCGGTGTACCAAGCACAAGATGGCTGCCAACACTTCCTGGTTTGAAGTTTTGAAAGCCAATGAGCATGCAGCTCGTGCTCGAGAAGTTTTAGAACTCAAAAAGGGGGCAGGGTAGAAGCACACTGACCCCCTAGGCCTGCTCAGGGGTTTCCACAAGGACCCCCAAGGAAAAAAAAAAATTGGGGCGGGAAAATCATGGGGTGTGCGCACGGTGCGCGCACCCCGCGATTATTCGTTTTTTTTTTTTTTGCCTTGGGACCCCCTGAGCAGCCCTAGGGGGTCAGTGTGCTTTAACCCTGCCCCCTTTTTGAGTTCTACGCTTTTTTTTCTGCTTTCTTGTGCCTCAGTCTACTGAGGCACAAGATGGCTGCCATCAATTTCTGTTTTGGAGTGTTGACAGACAGTGGCAGCCAATCAGCATGAAGCTCGTGCACGGCAAGTGCGCGGACGGTGGGCGCACGGTGCGCGCTTATAGATGTATAATTGATTTCAACTTTAATTTTCTCAGCAACTACTGGAGGGATTTACACCATTTAAACTAAAGCGTGATCTGCGTACCAGACCCTACCATTTCCCAAATTTGGTGTAATCCCGTTCAGCAGTTCGGGCTGTAGCCGTGTCTAATCGTCCTATGGAAATTAACATGGGGAAAAAACTTTTTGGGATCCCCCTTTTTTGTCGGCCCCCGCTTGACGAATCTTCCCGAGACTTTCAGGGAAGGAGCGGAGCGGAGCGGGCCATCTTCTGTGAGAAATTCGCGGAGATTCATCAACCGGCGCCAAAGTTATTCCCAATAGAATGTTGCAGATTTCCTATGGAAACTAGGTCCTAACTATAACTACCTACTGGCGACCGCCAGTAGATAATATATCGATATTTTGTACAACTATATTTTTTACATCAATTTTTTAAAAATATTTTTGTACTTACCTATTTAAGTATAGGGAGTCGATATTTTTGCATTCTATATTTTTTCAGCAAAATTTTTTACTTCTATATTTTTTTACATCGATATTCTGTCAGTGAACCTGCAGGGTCATTAGGCCCATTGTTTGAAGGAAGAGCACAGGTTATTCAGTACTTAGAGTCTCATTAGGATGGCGGACAGACTTGAGTCCGTCCACCATCTTGGTATAAACTAGGACCGTCTGCCATGCAATCAGGATGCGACCGCCACCATGGTGGTCAGATACTGCATTGTAACATTGCGGCGGGTGCTGCTGTCAACAGCACCTGCTGCGATGTTATAATGCCATGTTGTGCATTTCACAGCCCTACGTAGAAGGCACTCCGTGCCTGCCACGTAGTGCTGTGAAATGTAGGGGGTACCATGGGTACCCAACAAGGGCACTCTTGCCTCCCCTAAACACAAGGAGGGCCCGCAACGGGCCCCGTCACTAACCCCACTAGCCTTTCCATGGCAGCATCGTCACCATGGAAAGGACTGCACTGGCCAGCATCCTACCATTTGGTGGACCATTTTAGGCTATGTGGTCCGTCCACCAAGCAATCTGTGAGATTGCTTTTGGCGGTCCCGTGGCAGAGGGTCTTTGCGTCCACCACGGTCCATGAGTGATTCTATCCGCCATCGTAATGCAGCGGAGGGAATATCACGGTCTAATAGCGGAAGGACCGCTACCACATGGCTGGAGGTGACAGGCTTTCCTCAATTTTAATCAGGCCCTAAGTTGGGCTGTGTTTAGTTCTGCTGTCCCATCACGGCAGCATATGAGGCTGTGAGGCACAACTAATCCCTCTATTGTGTGCCTGTCTAGAAGAAATTCACAAAGTCTAACTGTTAGCTACACCTAGTCATTTGACTTAAGATAGGCATCAGACACATAGGTCCAATAACCTGGAAAATGCCTACTTTCTAAAAGTAATAACAAGAAGTAAAGCCTGGCTACTTATTAACTTTCATGCTATTTGCTTGCAGCAATGAACGAATGGTCATTGACGCGATCATTCGTGCTGTGAAAGGAAGATGGAAGAGACTAATTAAACAGGAATCGCCTGTTGCGTTCAAACGCGGAAGCAATCCAAAGTGGAACAACGAGACAGAAGCATTTTCTGGAGTTAAAACTGAACTGCACAGACTCATCAGAAGCTGTTTGACTGTCACATCATCTAAGCAAATCGCACAGGATAAGAAAAAGACCAAATCACTGGGTGTGTACCTCCCTCCATGAACAAATAGGAGACTTCCTAATAATGAAAATTATCTCCACCAGATTACACCAGTATCTATAAAGCAGAAGCCCTGATGATAGCCCCTGGAGTTTTCCCCGGGTTTTGAAACGCGTCGGCATTTCGACTAACACTGAGGAATTGTGATTCATGTTTTATGTACAGTGTGAGGGAAATGCATTGAAAATGTAAACCCCCCACTCTCTGTATAATTAGTTCCCAGTAATTGACATTTCCCTTGCTTGATGAAATGTTACGGGAAAAGGGGCTGTCATTTATCGCGAATTGGAATTAGCGTATGAATATTGATGTTTTTTGTTGTATATAGTCATGTCATAAGCATATGTATGTTTAATTTGTTTCGTACCGTATATGTTTCTGGAATGAATAAGTGTTGATCTTTTTCCATACACTTTTGAAACAAAACAAGATATAACATTCATATATGAAAAAGGTTAAATAAATAACCAGATCAAACCAAATTGTTTGCATTTGATCTTTGCTGCAAGCAAATAGCTTGAAAGTTAATAAGTAGCCAGGCTTTACTTCTTGTTATTACGTATTCTGGCCCTGCCTGGCTTCTGTTCCTTGGGCCCAACCCCCATTGTAGCTAGTCTTTCAAAAAGTGGAATTTTCAAAATTGTAATAAAAAAACGAACTTTACACTTAAAGAGGGTTTATCATTGAAAGTTCATAGGCACCACACATAATATAGCAACCTGCTCCCATTTAGAAATTACATCTTATTAAATGTAAGAAGGAATCCTCAATGTTATCCTATGGGTGGGGTAAGCCTCACAGAAGGGAAAAACTAATTCAGAAGTTTTTCACTACCAGGACATATCAAACTTAAAACTACATGTCTAACCTTTGAATTACGCATCACCCTGCTATATGGGCTACGTAGGACCTTCCTTAGGAGTGACATATATATAGAAAAGGGGAGGTTTAGCCATGGCAAGGGGTTTAAACGCCAAGTTGACATGGCAGTTTAAAAATGCATTTATGCTGGAATGGCAGGCCTGGGATATTTTTTAAGTGCTACTTAAGTGGTGTAGTGAGGGCTGGGCCCTGTTGCGCACATTGCTATGTTAGCATAGGCTTATTAGAAGTTTAAACTTCATTTTACCTTTTGCTGCTTTTGCACACGACACTGCATATAACTGTTGCTGTAAGTTAGGCTGCGTGAATTACTTCACATTAGAAAGGCTTGTTTTCGGCATCCCTAGACTTACATCGCTAACCTAGTCTGCACAGTGAGTGATAAAGCCTCCAAGGTTATCATAACAAGGTAGCTGTTGTTCGAGATGATCGGCTCACATTTTAGACATAACATACATGCAGCTGCAAGACAGCGGAGATTCTGGTGCCTTTAATGTTGCACTGTAGGCGTGATTTCAGGTACTTGGAGAAAATCCGTTACCAGAGAGCTTTTGGCAGGTTCTGATGTGATTCACTCCTGCTGATCTTAGAGGTATGGGGTCCCCACACAAGCCTAAGAGACCTTCTATATTTTATAAAACATAGTTCCTAGCTAGGGAGGGTGATATACTAGGCGCTATAAGACCTGTTTTCACCATCATTGTAATATGATTTCTCCTTTTGTGTTTTATGGGATTGTAACAATGCTGATCATTTTATTACTAATTATATGTCTGCTTATGTTAGGAAAGATACTGCATCTTAGAGCACGTCGTTAAAATAAATATTTTAACCTTTCCCGTGTCTCTTTTTTACTCGTGTTGTGGACTTGTATGAGAGTATAAAGAAAGAGCGTTCTTGCTTCACCTCTTTCCTGAGTATAACCTAAGTCGCATGTTCTGGGTTGTCTAATCATTGGTTCCTTTGCTATAGGACAAAGACCTAAGGTGACACTGATGCTAGTCGGTTAGGGTTTCTAGGTCCTGAGGTGAGTTTTTTGGTCCACCACAATTCACTGTTGTCCCGGGTCTCTGTGCACAGTTCTGTGTAGGAGCAGAATCCCTGCAACATGGCGCACCCAACGTAGTTGTCTTATTTTAGAGACTCTCGAGTAGTGTTTATATCAGTCCACGACCCCCTCACTATTGTTTCCGGTTGACAGTGGTGACGGATAAACCTACCTATAGTTAAATAGGTCTTTTCAAGCTTGATAATTTAACATTTTTTCTATTGAATTACTACCCAGTTGTGCTACATTCTTTTGTATTGTCTTTATCTTTCTTGTGTCGATATGGGTGATGTTGAAATACCCCAGCATAGTCGGATGGCGGTCCGCAATCATTTGCAGGCTTATGCCGTCCCCTTGGAGGGCATGGCAGTTGTTTTTGTGGTGAGTGCTGATGCCGCTTACCCATTTGAGCTTTTCTACTCATGGGTTACATTCCCTGCGGTGAATGCAGATAGCAATACGTTTCATGTTTACACTCCCACTGCCGTGCCTATGGAGTACACTCCATATAGGACACAGGAGATTCCGATTTCAGCTTGGCAGCACCGAATTTGGTTTAATGGCGCCCTTCCTCACTCTTTAACGGCGGTTCGATTAGGTCCTTTGTCCATTCCAGGTGCTTCTTGGCCTGTTTTGGCTGGACTTACCCCACACCCCCGTGCCGCAATGGTGGCAGTTGGTGAATTGAGGACCCTTTCTACCTCTGCTGTATGGCCTTAGTTCTATACGTATCCCGCCACATAAAGGGCGGGGCCCCGGGTGTGGAGGCGTATCCAGTTGGAGCTGTCGGGATGAAGCTTAGTCCCGTCATGGTTAATGCGGTGATGGGCAAGCCTCCCCAAGATAAGAATGAAATGCCTTTTTGGCTTGCCGAAAAATGTGACCAACTGGAGGCAGTATTTCCGAATATGACTCCTGTGGAGAAACGCAGGATTCTTACTATTAGTTTGCAGAAAGACTTAGTGCCGGAAGTGACTGATTGTAACACATGGGGTATGATTTTTGTCGGCAGTCTATGGTAAGTGCTTCGGCATTCCGTCCATGGCTGTCCTTCCCTCAGGCGGCGAAGTCCGACAAAGATGATTGCCCCTTTGTTCCAAAACTGAGTTGGAATAAGAATAAAAAACAGGGAAACAGCAACAGAAACAAGGATCCCATCCCGCTTCACCAATTCCTGCGTCTACTGAGCGCACATATGAATTGCTTGACCGCGCTACTATTAAGTCATCTGATCATTTTCAGGTTCCTGATCAATGTTCTCCTCGCTCTTTGCAGGAAACATCGGTCTCATCGACTGGTGGAGGAGACGGCGGCAGAGGACAGGGTGCAAAACAAGAGCAGCCCCGCAAGACAGACAGTAAAGGCAAGCAGGACGACTCTGCACGTCAACAGCCCCAGTTTCAGAAAAAGAAAGTTGCTGCTTTAACAGCGAGATATGCCACGGATAGTGAGAACACAGCTTCAGAACCTGACGTGGGCGCTGACGCTACTAGACAGCTCGGCGGATATTTCCATAGTGCAGGAAGCATTGCGTCAACTTCTGAAGGTGATAGCAAATTACACATTCGTTGTTGTTGAGACAGCTGACACTATAGTGGCTCCCTCTGAAAGACTTTTTTAAATTGTTCTTTTAATTGAAGGTGATATACAACGTACAATAAAAGGGGTATTTTGGGAGAATCTGACTACTACCTTTGACATTTTGTTGGCTGAGGCCGACTGGCCCCACCTTTTGTCTTAGCCGCTCCACAAGTGGAGGAGGTAATCCTTCCTAGTTTTGCGCACACCATTCTGAAGGAGCAGGCTATGCATTTTGTAGAAGATTGGGCTAAGGTGCTTGCACCGGCATTGTACCGTACTCACTGTTGATGGGACAAATGTTCATCCACCGCATGAGATATTATTGTGATCTATGCCCCAGCCTCAACCCCAATACCCCATGCGGCGTGAAGTGAAAGCTCCCGTGGCTGAGATCCTTGAACAATTGGAATATCAAGGTGTGATTGAAAAATGTGTATCTCCGATGAATAACCCTCTTTTTACTGTGACTAAGCCTGATGGCTCGTACAGTTTAGTATTGGATTACCGGCAGTTAAACTCCCATCATCGTATGTGCGCCGTACAAAACACTCACAGTTCTGCCCTTGTGGATAGTCTCGTGCGTAAAATGTTTAAGACCACACTTGACATATCCAATGGCTTTTCCAGCCATAATCTGTCCTCTATTAGTAGTCAATGGACAGCTTTTACCAGTGGTGGCAAACAAAGCCAGTTTCAGGAGATTGGCTATGTGCTATAAGAACAGTCCAGGCATCCTAGCCACCCGCATAGTCTCTCAGACTCGACCCAGATGCATGTTCGTATGTGGATGACATTTATCTCACGGACGATAAATTATGGCTGCACCTGTGATGTGTTGACCGCATAATTTGCCGTTTTGGGGATTTTGGCTATAAATTCAACTTTTCAAAATCACACATTTCAGAGTACACAGTGTTGTTCTTGGGCTATGAGCTCAACAATGAAGGTCGATGTTTAGCACCTCACTTCCTGGAGAAATGCGCACAGCTGCATGCTCCTACAATGCTGAAGAAACTACAGTTTGAATTTCAGGCGCACTTACATTCCAGAATATGCCCAGCGTATCAAGCCTGTTTACGCTTTGGTACAACCTACTTTCTCCAAATCTTGCTGGCTGCCTGCTCATTCAGCCATTTTGCAATCTTTGCAGGCTGCTCTTCTAGAATCTAAATTCTTGTTGGTTTGTGATAACCAACCCAACCTGGTGATAAGAATCATACCTGGGGCGGTGGGTTTCATGTACCTGACTTTTAATGAGTGTGACAGAGTCCCTATTGCTTTCAAGTCACACTTGTACACTTCGGCTGAGCTGCTGTTTACCACTGTGGAAAACGTTTTGACAGCAGTGCAAATGGCGTTTCTGAAAGAACGTGCACTGTCGCAGGGAAAACGCATTTTGGTTGTTACTCCGTATCCTGCCCTGGACGCAGTGACGAAAGCCAGTATATCAAATTCAAAAGCTTTGCACCCAGGGTGGATACAATGGGCTACGTCCTTGACATCTCCGGATGTCAGGTTCATTTTTGATTCCTCTTTGCAGACTCAGGAGTTCTTGCAGTATGAATTCGTACATCCGGCTCCTCTGACCATGCGCCCATTGGAGGATTTCCATTGTTTCATTTACACTGATGGTTCGGCGCAACCGGCGACGGATTTAAAGCACGCTTACTCTTCGGCCAGCGGAGAGTTCAAGTCCGATGTTGTGCATACACAGACATTAGGGTACTGTACCGCCCATAGGTAGAACTCCGTGCTCTAATGCTTGCATTGAAGTACGCTGATCCTAGTGTGACTACTCTTATCGTAAGCGACTCTTACTACTGTGTACAGTCTTAAAATGACAATTTGTTCTTTTGGACTCAAAATGATAATCGCGATTCCAAAGGTAGCGCAATAAAACCTAAAATCTGGGTCCGAGTGGCAGAGTTTAAAGAATGGCTGCCACTCGTGTTTGTAATTCATACTCTTGATCAACAGAGTGTTGGAGTTCACGCTGTGGGCAATAGTCTTGCTGATTAAGCGGCGAAACCAGCAGTAGCGACATATGTAGTAGCAGCAGTTACACATACCAAAAGTAAGATTTATGATGATTTCTTGGCAGCTATTGCCGCAACAGAGAAGGGAAGTAATTACCCTAGAGGTTTCCCTTCCAGATACCCTTATCATTTAAGTCCTGATAAAGCTCCTTATGTGAGAATTAATAACGTTGGTGACAGATTGATTCCCAACGCGGACCGCAGGTCCACACTTATTGCAGCCGCTCATGAGGGTATGGCATCCGCTCATGCCGGCGTCTCTGCGACTGTATCACTTTTACAACAGCGTTACTGGTGGTGGGGAGTGTACAAACAGACGCGTGATTATGTCGTTCATTGTGACATTTGCCAGCAGATTAAACCTTTAACTGCTGCACGCCTGCCCCAGACACAGTTGTATATATCCAATAAACCACGTGGCTGTGTTTTCTTAGATCACTGCGGTCCTTTCTCCTCAGATACTGCTTATAAGTACTTCTTAGTTGCAGTGGATTCTTGCACTCGCTTTGTGTGGGTGTGGCCCAAAGGAGTGCGGATTCTTGAGCTGTCGTAAGGGATTTGCGTGCCTTTGTGGGAATTTTTGCATGTGGTACCTTCCACTCGGACCTGGGTCCAGCGTTCGCCTCTAAGGCGTACAAGGATGCCATGCGTTCATCGGTGGTCCAAGTCAAATTTTCGTCTCCATAGTGGCCTGAGGTCAATAGTGTTGTGGAGCTGATGAACCGTGACTTAAAGGAATCCTTGACAGCTAGCGTTTTAGGGACAGGCCAGAACTTCCTAGCCCACCTCAATAACGTTCAGCGTGCACTAAATAATCTCCCTAGAAGGTCTCTGGGTGGGCAGACCACATATGAAATGCTCTTTGGCATCAAAAGGTTTGTTCCGGACCTGAGGGTCTAGACCAGGCGGCGTCTGCTGCTCCCTTTGACGCAGATGAACATTGTGCTGTTTTCCATAATCTACAAAAGACCCGTGACAGTCTTGCAAAGGAATATTTGCCCTCCACATCTGATGCTACGTTGCAGATTCCGGTAGTTGGCTGGCTAACCTGAGTTGGTAAAGTGGTCCGAGAGAAGGTCGAGAACAAGAAGGAATTCAGCCCCTCATATCATGCTCCAGTTCCTGTGCTTGACGTGCAAGGTAGAAGTACAGCCATTTTACCTCCCCTTCCTGGTCGAAAGGAAAACAGGTACATCTCCATTGACAATGTCAAACTACACAGAGTGGCAGATTCTCTTTAATATGGGCCTGTGGTCTCTTGTCCAGTGATGCTGAGAAACTCTGTTTTGGCTCCGGCACCTACCTCCTGGCCTGATGTTGCCATTGAGATGAATACAGTTACGAATCCTTTATTGAATACACCGGTTGGTGATCCTCTTGATGAAACTGAGTACACTTATTCCACTGACTTATCTAAGCACGATTTAGAGACCTGTGTGGCTAATCAATCACGTTTTTCAATTTACACTGACTCTGCCACATCAAAGTCCCCCTCAAAAGTTTCGATTTTTGCTGTTTGGTTTAAAAAACATTTTTTGATTCCCCCTTTGACTTACATTTGGCTGGTGCTTTTTTCAATTTTTTTGTTCATGTTCATTGGATTGGTGGTGTATTTTTTCGTCTTGTGAATGGACACTGTGTTAAAGAAAGAGCTACAATTAGACTAATTGGTGGCACTTTGGCACTGACTCCTCATCACATAATGAAGAGGAACCAGACTTTTGTGAATATCACTGCTTGGCCTGTCTTAGATGGGATTATGTGGGATGCTGTTAAATTTCAAATCCACGGTCCCACAGAGGTTTTCAATGTCCCTAATGTTCTTCTGGTTTCAATGGGGGATGTGGTTAAACAAAATATACGATCTGATGATTAGGATGTCCAAGCTGTAGAGGCTCTGTTTTCTGATTTGAAATATTATGCTGCCTTTGATGCTGAAGATTTGTACTTAGATTCCACAAATTATGCTGATTTATTTTTCTACCAACATTATGGCAATCACTTTCTTCTCAAAGCAAACACATTTAGGAATGTGGTTAATTACACACAATGGGAACACTATCCCACTCCTGTTGAAGGCAGCTCCAAGACTCTTTTGAAAAAGTTTTCTTACTTTACTTATCAAGCTTCCCAGGACCGGTTTCTGGCATTACAGCCGTCTTCATGTTTTTTTGTGGTTTTTCTTTGTTCGCCCTAAGTTGGCAGGGTATGCTCAGACGTGAGTCCCTTGCTCACTTTGCCACTGGAGTCAAGCAAGCCCGGCTGAAGACGGCTGTAATGCCAGAAACCGGTCCTGGGAAGCTTGATTCCGGTCCAGGGAAGACATGGCTTGGCAGTTCGGGCTGGACTGTTCCCATGAGGCACAGGGTCAGACTGACTTGCATATGACCATGTCTGAACTGGGGTGGCGGAGTGAGCTAAAGAACGGTGATGGATTAAACCCAGATCAGTTGACTGGGGGTGAGTGTTTGTATTGTCAACGCTCCGTCCATCACCACCTTTGGTTTTTCTTTGTTCGCCCTAAGTTGGCAGGGTATGCTCAGACGTGAGTACCTTGCTCACTTTGCCCCTGGAGTCAAGCAAGCCCGGCTGAAGAGGGCTGTAATGCCAGAAACCGGTCCTGGGAAGCTTGATTCCGGTCCAGGGAAGACATGGCTTGGCAGTTCGGGCTGGACTGTTCCCATGAGGCACAGGGTCAGACTGATTTGCATATGGCCATGTCTGAACTGGGGTGGCGGAGTGAGCTAAAGAACGGTGATGGATTAAACCCAGATCAGTTGACTGGGGGTGAGTGTTTGTATTGTCAACGCTCCGTCCATCACCACCTTTGGTTTTTCTTTGTTCGCCCTAAGTTGGCAGGGTATGCTCAGACGTGAGTCCCTTGCTCACTTTGCCACTGGAGTCAAGCAAGCCCGGCTGAAGACGGCTGTAATGCCAGAAACCGGTCCTGGGAAGCTTGATTCCGGTCCAGGGAAGACATGGCTTGGCAGTTCGGGCTGAACTGTTCCCATGAGGCACAGGGTCAGACTGATTTGCATATGGCCATGTCTGAACTGGGGTGGCGGAGTGAGCTAAAGAACGGTGATGGATTAAACCCAGATCAGTTGACTGGGGGTGAGTGTTTGTATTGTCAACGCTCCGTCCATCACCACCTTTGGTTTTTCTTTGTTCGCCCTAAGTTGGCAGGGTATGCTCAGACGTGAGTCCCTTGCTCACTTTGCCACTGGAGTCAAGCAAGCCCGGCCGAAGACGGCTGTAATGCCAGAAACCGGTCCTGGGAAGCTTGATTCCCGTCCAGGGAAGACATGGCTTGGCAGTTTGGGCGGGACTGTTCCCATGAGGCACAGGGTCAGACTGATTTGCATATGGCCATGTCTGAACTGGGGTGGCGGAGTGAGCTAAAGAAGGGTGATGGATTAAACCCAGATCAGTTGACTGGGGGTGAGTGTTTGTATTGTCAACGCTCCGTCCATCACCACCTTTGGTTTTTCTTTGTTCGCCCTAAGTTGGCAGGGTATGCTCAGACGTGAGTCCCTTGCTCACTTTGCCACTTGAGTCAAGCAAGCCCGGCTGAAGATGGCTGTAATGCCAGAAACCGGTCCTCGGAAGCTTGATTCCGGTCCAGGGAAGACATGGCTTGGCAGTTCGGGCTGAACTGTTCCCATGAGGCACAGGGTCAGACTGATTTGCATATGGCCATGTCTGAACTGGGGTGGCGGAGTGAGCTAAAGAACGGTGATGGATTAAACCCAGATCAGTTGACTGGGGGTGAGTGTTTGTATTGTCAACGCTCCGTCCATCACCACCTTTGGTTTTTCTTTGTTCGCCCTAAGTTGGCAGGGTATGCTCAGACGTGAGTCCCTTGCTCACTTTGCCACTGGAGTCAAGCAAGCCCGGCCGAAGACGGCTGTAATGCCAGAAACCGGTCCTGGGAAGCTTGATTCCGGTCCAGGGAAGACATGGCTTGGCAGTTTGGGCGGGACTGTTCCCATGAGGCACAGGGTCAGACTGATTTGCATATGGCCATGTCTAAACTGGGGTGGCGGAGTGAGCTAAAGAACGGTGATGGATTAAACCCAGATCAGTTGACTGGGGGTGAGTGTTTGTATTGTCAACGCTCCGTCCATCACCACCTTTGGTTTTTCTTTGTTCGCCCTAAGTTGGCAGTGTATGCTCAGATGTGAGTCCCTTGCTCACTTTGCCACTGGAGTCAAGCAAGCCCGGCTGAAGACGGCTGTAATGCCAGAAACCAGTCCTGGGAAGCTTGATTCCGGTCCAGGGAAGACATGGCTTGGCAGTTCGGGCTGGACTGTTCCCATGAGGCACAGGGTCAGACTGATTTGCATATGGCCATGTCTGAACTGGGGTGGCGGAGTGAGCTAAAGAACAGTGATGGATTAAACCCAGATCAGTTGACTGGGGGTGAGTGTTTGTATTGTCAACGCTCCGTCCATCACCACCTTTGGTTTTTCACTATATTTAATGCCTCGTCGACCTCGGGTTTAGCGCACTTTTTTAAAAGTGGTAAGTTCTGGCCTTGTGACTTCATTCCAAACTATATTTTGTGTGATAACGGTATTTTTTCATTCTATTTCTTCCAGCCTTTTTGGCGGTTTACTGTTAATTCTCGCCTTGGCTGCTGGTGCACTGCTGTTAATTTGCTTATTCCAAAATGGTTGCACGTTCTGTGCCTCATGACGACCTGCCCCAGCTGCTCCAACTTCGTGAGCAGATGCTTGAATACTATGGATCACTGCCTCTGGCTACCTTGAGTGTGGCATATGGTTTATCTTTCCGGTTTTCGTACTTTACATGGGTGCAGCCAGTTTTCCACTGCCTGGAATGCAGTTTAGAATGGGCAATGGATTTGTGTCTCTGCAATACGGTGTCTCCTAATCCAGATCATGACCTACTAATGAGTCCCTAAGCTGCTCATGAACTAGACTGTTCTGGTGTCGGTATTATGCCCTGCGCAGCAGCACATGGAGTCCTAGGCAATTGGAATATATGGACTGCAGCCCATGACTTTCTGGCAAGCAGTTATCTTGAAGAACACCCGAGTTTTCCTCGGATGGTGTTAGAGGCTCCGGCTGTTGAAGAACACGTTTGTTCTTTTCCATTACTGAATTGGATGGCCGAAATGTTCACTGACGATAAGAACGACTTCCTATTGGAGGCAGTTGCAACGTACTGTGCCTATACGCTGTTCGATTGAAGTGACGATTTTTTTCCCTCCTTCATGGACACGTACTGCACTCATGGATTTTTTTGCTTCATTTTTTTCTACGCATTATAGGTGTTTGATACAATATATCCCTGTTGCGTTCTCCATTTTTTTTGGTTACTAATTCGGAATTTACTCCCGATTAGCCAGTTTGGCGAAATTTTGAACTTGGTTCTGCATCATTTGAAATTGAACTCTGCGTTCTAAAAATTGCCCCCACTTCTTGTGCATTCTTTGATCAAGGGTGGGTGTAGTGAGGGCTGGGCCCTGTTGCACACATTGCAATGTTAGCATAGGCTTATTAGAAGTTTATACGGCATTTTACCTTTTGCTGCTTTTGCACACAGCACTGCATATAACTGTTGTTGTAAGTTAGGCTGTGTGAATTACTTCACATGAGAAAGGCTTACATCGCGACCCTAGTCTGCACAGTGAGTGCTAAAGCCTCCAAGGTTATCATAACAAGGTAGCCGTTGTTCAAGCTGATGGGCTCACGTTTTAGACGTAACATACATGCAGCTGCAAGCCAACGGAGATTCCGTCACCTTTAATATTGCACTGTAGGCATGATTTCAGGCACTTGGAGAAAATCCATTACCAGAGAGCTTTTGGCAGGTTCTGATGTGATTCACTCCTGCTGATCTTAGAGGTATGGGGTCCCCACACAAGCCTTTATGAAACATAGTTCCTAGCTAGGGAGGGTGATATACTAGGCACTAGAAGACCTGTTTTCACCATCATTGTAATATGATTTCTCCTTTTGTGTTTTATGGGATTGTAACAATGCTGATCATATTATTTCTAATCATATGGGGACCTTCTTTCAAAACACTCTACCTGTGAGGAAGTTTGCTGCTGAACTCTGTTGCCCTTGGACTGCTGGACCTCGCCACGCCCGCTTCGCGGGCGCCGCATTGCTTGGAAGCGAGGGAGGGGCTGATTGCTTGTTCTGCCGAGTGGGGGCTAGCGCTCTGTCAGAGGTGAGCAGCGGCTGCTACGGGGCTGCGAGCGTTGCAGGGACTCCATTTCCCAGGAGTCCCTGCTTGACCGATACCACCTTCCGGTCCGCTCTCCCTGTAGCTCCGCCCGCAGCCCACCTGTCTCCACTTAAACCCCCTCCGCCCCCTGCATCGTGGGACCTTCTTTCAAAACACTCTACCTGTGAGGAAGTTTGCTGCTGAACTCTGTTGCCCTTGGAATGCCGGACCTCGCCACGCCCGCTTCGCGGGCGCCGCATCGCTTGGAAGCGAGGGAGGGGCTGATTGCTTGTTCTGCCGAGTGGGGGCTAGCGCTCTGTCAGAGGTGAGCAGCGGCTGCTACGGGGCTGCGAGCGTTGCAGGGACTCCATTTCCCAGGAGTCCCTGCTTGACCGATACCACCTTCCGGTCCGCTCTCCCTGTAGCTCCGCCCGCAGCCCACCTGTCTCCACTTAAACCCCCTCCGCCCCCTGCATCGTGGGACCTTCTTTCAAAACACTCTACCTGTGAGGAAGTTTGCTGCTGAACTCTGTTGCCCTTGGAATGCCGGACCTCGCCACGCCCGCTTCGCGGGCGCCGCATCGCTTGGAAGCGAGGGAGGGGCTGATTGCTTGTTCTGCCGAGTGGGGGCTAGCGCTCTGTCAGAGGTGAGCAGCGGCTGCTACGGGGCTGCGAGCGTTGCAGGGACTCCATTTCCCAGGAGTCCCTGCTTGACCGATACCACCTTCCGGTCCGCTCTCCCTGTAGCTCCGCCCACAGCCCGGTACACCCACCATAAAGTAGACGCAGTCTCCCGCAGCGCGGGACGCAGCTCGGGGCAAAGACCGGGCTAAGAGCGGGCCGTTTGAGGCCGTTCGAGGACGGAAAGGACTGGACTGGGCCAACCCACTGGACCATTTGTGTGCACATGTACAGGTTTTAATTACTTTTTATTTGTATTTATATTAACATGTGCTCACGGGGTACTCGTAGCAAAACTGCTAAGGGAGGGCTTAAATCAAATGGGACACTCGATGATTTCATCGTCAAGACTAACATAGCCATCGACAACGAAATCACTAAAATGCAACACAGAGTGTCATTGGAGCTCGAGGCACCGCGAAGACTATCCCAGGATGTAGCATTTACTAAAAAATCATCCCTAGGCAATATTGCCTCGGCTAAAACTCCTGAACGCCTGTCCGGCCCACGGCCCCTGATAGTACAGGCAGCTATTCATCCCCCCCCCATTAATCCTCCCACTAGAGCCACAACCTATTCCCTTGTCGACACCTTCTAAGTTCCCCCAGACCTCGATGATAAACACCCAAAGCTTAAACCTAGGCATCTCCAAACAATCAGACACGCTAAAGCAGCCAGCTAGTGTTAACAAAAGGGATGCTGCTCATATTAAAAAACGTCTTGCCAGATCAGCTTACGCTCGCAAAAAGGCCAAAATTGCGAGGGCACATTTCTTTAATAATCGCCGTCTGCTGGCCTTAAATAGAGCAGGTACTAGTGCCCCGCTGGCCAATACTTGCCCTACTGGTGTGGTCACTGGTACCAGTATTCATAGCATAGACCTAGATACAACAACTGGGGAATCACTCCCGATTTTAGTTGAGGGAGCCCCTGAGGAACTGCTAGGTGAGTCTGGTAAGCTACAGGGGGGTGACGAAGATTTTCTCAAAATTGTTTGGGACACTTTGAAAAGGCTTCTATCTCCCCTGGAACTCCGACTCTCACGAATCGAAAATAATTTATTAGAAATGGACAAGACAATTGTTACTCTAGCTAGTCTTGGCTTGCAGCAGTTGGAGGCAAATACTCTATTGGGTGTTGAGAGTATCCCACAGGCTCCAGCGGCACGTACATCGGCCCCACCCCCACCCCCGCCCAACCCCAAACCCATACCAAAACCTCGCACTAAGGTCTGCAACCCCTTGGCCACTAACCCCCACCCTATTGTCCCAATTCCATGCCCTTTACAAGACAAAGCACCTATAAAAAGGGCCAACCAGGCTAGTGTCCAGCAAACAATAAAGAGTGTGAACGCACCCACTCAGTCCAAGGGATTTAGAGATGGAAATCGACATAATTTTCGTGGAGGCTACATTGATTTACCACCAGATGCCAGGTCTTATGTTGTAGTATTGGTAGGTGTGCCTGTTCTGGAGCCATGGTCTCAAGAGGATCATGTTTCATTAAAGAACAAGGCTATTCATTGGCTTAACGTAAATAGACAACTACCGAACAATCTTAGAAGTAACATCCTAATGGTTCGCAGGGTTCCTTGGGTAGGCCCTTCATTCAAGTCTATCCCGGGTGATTGCATTGTTATTTCCTTTGCAGACCCAAAGACAGCTCACCACCTATGTTCTTGGGATGTACGGGGCGATAACTCTGGTATTACTGTTAAGCCACTCACCTTCTTTTACCCCCCACGACCGCACACAAACCTAGGAGGGAATTGGTCTACAGTCCATAATACTACATGGGGTGGACGAAGGGAAGGTTGGCAAGGTCAAAATGGCTGGTGGGAAGGGGTCCCCACCTCAAACAGGTTCGGTTGCCTCGACGAGGTCGATTGACTTCGGAGGGACAATGTGCCAGCTTATTATCCTGAATCTACCCCTATGTCTCTGTTTTCTGCTCCTACCCCTTTAGAAGTTTGTGTAGAAAATGCTGTCCCCTTTGAACTAACAGGTCATGTTTCAAGACATACAATCAAGCTTCCTACTATTAATTCACATGCAGCTCACGTTGTTGTTGATATACCCTTGGAGGGCCCACTACCTGTTTTGAAACCTGTATTCGGCTTTATTGAGACCAGAGCCGAAGGGGCAGGTTCATCAGAGGTGATACCATCTAGAGCTTTAATGAGTCCTCCAGGGGTGGTTTCCTGAAACACAGTTGGGCCAAGGGGAGGTATAGTACTGTCCCCTGCTGCGCCTGTACGAATGACCTCTCCAGTAGTCCCCCCATTGGACACACTTAACATACTATCCTGGAATGTTGCAGGGGTGAGGGGTAGCTTGAAATCAGAAGATTGGTTGGAGTTTGTGGACAGTTTTGATATCATTCTGCTACAGGAAACCTGGGCACCTGATCCAGTTTATAGAGTAGGTGTTGTAAATTTGTTTAAACCAGCTATAAAGGGTGCCAAAGGGCGTGCTTCTGGGGGTTTGTTGATCTGGGTAAAACAGTCATCTGGATACCACCCATCTGAGATATTTGTAGATAACCCGGACCTCCTGGTAATTAAATTGAGCAAAGAGGGCCACCGGGACATGAACATTATTAATGTTTATGCACGAGGGCTCCCAGGGGGCCGCTGCCCAGCTGTGTTGGATGTATTGGACGATCTTCTCGCAGGACAGGCCAGAGAAGATCTTGTCCTCCTGGCAGGTGATTTTAATTGCACCTTTGAGCCGTTATATGTAGCCGGTGACAGCTGGGGTTCTGCAGAAGATACAGCTTGGAATATCCCAGATTTATTGGCAAATAAAACTGTTAAAGCTACTGAGGCCGCGTTGTATTGGATGGCTCTGTGCCTTACCCGGGGGCTCAGGGCAATAAATGGTCGGTCAAGATCTGATTTGGGTGCCAACTACACCTTTGATAACGGATTGAGGAAAAGCAGGATTGATTATTTCTTGTTGAAATTGGAATTTTGGTCACAGATGGTGGATATGGAAGTTGTACCTCGCCCAGAAAGCGACCATAACCCCCTCTCACTTAAATTAAAGTTTCCAGGTATGATGAGACTAAAAGAACCTGACACCACCCGGACAGGGGACGTTCTCTTGACCAATGACCGTAGAAGGTTGAAATGGTCTAGGTTAGCGGGGGATGAGACCCTCCAGGAGCGTGTTGAGATGGTGGTTTCTAACTCATTGGGCGGCATTATGCGTGAGGATTTGCAGGTGGGCGGATCTGTAAACACTGTTATTGACCTTCATGAGCGCTGTTTTAACGAGCTCAAATTCCTCCTCTCTCTGCCAGGTCAGAAGGGCATTGTTAAACAGAATGCAATCCGCCAGAAATGGTATAACAGAAAGTGTAGGGAGGCCCACAGACATCTTGTTAAAGAGGTTAAGTCCCCTAATATGTGTGCGGTTAAGGCAGCTGGGGTGCTATATAAGAAAGCTCAGTGGGATGCCAAATGGGAGTGGGAGGACATGTATTGGTCTGATCTTTTGGACGCCTCCACCTCAAATAACCAGCTTAAGTTCTGGAATTTAGTGAAATGGGGTAGGGATTCGGACTCACGAACCGCTACAAATCACGTGTCCCCCGAAGTCTGGGTGAGCCATTATTCGGCCCAATTCTGTGCCGAAACATCCGAACCTCCTTTCAATTTGGATGAGGTACCTTTGCCACCCATTCGTGGGGAGAGACTCATATTCACAGAAACTGAGGTAGAGCTAGCACTTGGCTTGACCCAGCGAGGAAAAGCACCTGGTATGGACCTAATCCCTGCAGACTTGTTTAAAGCTAACCCCGCTCTCTGGGTGCCCTACATAACAAAGATTGCCAACGCAATAGCTAATGGGGCAAGAATCCCTAGGTCGTGGAAGGGAGCGGAGATACTCCCTATCCACAAAAAAGGTGATAGGTCTAATCCGGGCAATTATCGCCCGATTAGCCTTATCGACTCCCTCCAAAAAATTATTGCACGCATGGTCTTGAGTAGAGTTCAAGGCTGGATTGAACTGGAGGACATTTTATCTCCCATGCAAGCAGGCTTCAGATCTGGAACGAGCACCATCGATCAGGTGTTCAGATTTTGTCTGATCTACTGGAAGGTGGTTTTGCTCGGCGGTGGTACCATCTTTGCCGCTTTTATTGATCTGAAGTCTGCTTTCGATCTTGTGCCGAGGGTTAAACTGTGGTGCGTCTTGGGACTTGGGCCTACCAAGGGAACTTCTTGATCTGATAGTTAAAATGCACGAGGATAATTATGCTAGGGTGAGATGGGGAGGCCAGGGACAAGTATCAGAATCTTTCCCCGTGACCCGTGGTGTTCGTCAGGGCTGTGTCCTGGCCCCAACACTCTTCCTGCTGTTCATTGATCAAGTGGTCAAGTTCTTTGCAGATACCCCCACTGACGCCCCTTTGTTGGCAGGGCTGAAGTTTCCAATGCTTATTTTTGCCGACGACACTCTCCTCCTCTCGAAAACACGTAGCGGACTCCAGCGGGCGCTGGACCGCTTTGAGGAGTTTTGTGCCATTAATGACCTTAAGGTAAACATTGGTAAAACCAAGTTTATGGTTCTTAATAGGAGGCATTTTGTCCGGAGCTCCGTAAGTCTGAGTGGAGTTAACCTGGAACAAGTTGAAACCATGACGTACCTGGGGGTCACCCTGGACCGTCGCCTGGGTTGGAAAGATCAGGTCGGCGCCCAACAGCTTAAGTTGGCCCGACTCACTGGTTGTCTTCTGAGTGAGCAAAGGAGATCAATTACCAAACGGGTTTCCCCAGCGTTAAAAATCTATGACACCAAGATCCACACCGCAATTTTATATGGTGCTGATCTTTGGGGCCATATTGATCTAACCAGCCTATTCAGAACCCAGTGTAAGTTCCTAAGGGGCTTGTTTGGGTTACCCCAATCTCCACCTTCTATACCCCTATGTTTGGACATGGGATGTAACCCTATCAATGAGATGGCTAGATTTAGACTGGTGGCCTTTTGGAGGCGCTTATGGACATCCCCTGACCTTACCCTCTTTGCTAGGGAACTGGCCGAAGTTAGGTCAATTGGAGGATCGGGGAGAATTCCCTGGCTAAAAAGCGTAAAAACAACCTTGATTGAAATGGGTTTAGAACATCTGTGGATTTCCCCTAGCACTAATGCTTTCCCATCCAAACAGGATTTCAAGGCACTGTACTGGGCCTCGGCCCGCTTAACATTAATAACTGCCTCCAGCTCTGTTGGTCTCACGGGAAGGTTTCTGACTATTAAGTTGGATCCCTCCCGTGAGACCTACTGGGACATTATCACCAAACAGCTGGACAAGAAGCTTTACCATCAGTTTCGGGTAGGATCATTGCCTTTGAACTCCTTTACAAAAAAATGGGCCAATGGAACAACTGAATTTTGTAGCTGCTGCACAAGCTATAAAGAAACTGAGGGTCATTTCCTGTTTGCCTGCCCGATCTATTCTGTGCCCCGTACAAAATGGCTAAAACCTCTGTTCCAGCACCTCCCTTTCAGAAGGTCCTCTGAGGCTATTCAGGTCTTAAAAACCAATACCTCGGAGATGATCGTGGTGAGTGTAGCCAAGTTCCTAGGGTGGGCTTGGGCCATTAGGGCAAGAAGTAGACAACTTATTAGGGCCCCCTAACAATTCTTTTACAAAGGACTACTTACACCACCCCTAACTAATTCTGCAATATTGTATATAGTCTGAGGTATGCTTCCTGTATTTTTGTCTGTCTCATAAATTTTAATATGCTATGGTCAGGTTTGTCTTGTATTTCTGTATGTTTAATAACTTTTTAAACAATGGCGTTAGTGTGTTTTAAAAAAAAAAATGAATAATGTAATTATAATGAAATGTGTTTTAATATTGTCTTTTATGATTATGATATCGAAATAAAGACTTTAAAACCTGAACCTGAAACCTGAAAACCTAATCATATGTCTGCTTATGTTTGCAAAGATACTGCAACTTAGAGCACATCATTAAAATAAATATTTTAACCTTTCCTGTGTCTCTTTTTCACTCCTGTTGTGGACTGGTATGAGAGTACAACGAAAGAGTGTTCTTACTTCCCACCATTCCTGAGTATAACCTAAGTCACATGTTCTGGGTTGTCTAATCATTGGTTCCTTTGCTATAGGACGAAGAGCTAATGTGACACTGATGCTAGTCAGTTAGGGTTTCTAGGTACTGAGGTGAGTTTTTTGGTCCACCACAATTCACTGATGTTCTGGGTCTCTGTGCACAGTTTTGTGTAGGAGCAGAATCCCTGCAACAGTGGGTGTCACAATAAATGCTGCCGGCCCACTGGTAGCATTGAGTTTACAAGCCCTGGGTATATGGTATACGACTCTACAAGGAACTTATAAGTAAATAAACTATGTCAATTAATCATTACCGCTGACTACAACAATGAAGTCCTAAGACAATTAAATGATCAGGAATGCTATCGAAAAATTGGGAGAGATCCAACATCTGAATTACAGAACCAACTTTTCTCTATCATTAGGGAGGGCTTTGAACAAGGCTTTGTAGGCCCAAAAGAGCTGGACTTTTTACAAAAAAAACATCCTAAGGTACCTTTATTTTATATCCTACCAAAGGTACACAAAGACCCCAATAAACCCCCAGGCAGACCTATAGTCGCGGGTTGTGACTCGTTGCTCGAACCCGTCGCCAAATATGTCGACGTGTTTCTTAAACAATTCATGACCCTTGTTACATCATACCTGCAGGATACTACAGATTTCATTAACAAACTTGAAACTATAGAGTTCTGTGAAGGTAGTGACATCCTGGTCACCCTGGATGTCACTTCACTCTACACTCAGATCCCGCAGGATGAAGCGGTGGCAGTGCTCACTCACTTCCTGGAACTGAGACCAAAACCAGTACAGGTACCCACAAAATTCTTGATCGATCTGGCATCTTTTGCCTTAAAAAAGAATTATTTTTGCTTTGGGAAAGATTTTTATTTTCAAACAAAAGGAGTAGCAATGGGGTGTCCTTTCGCCCCAGAACTGGCTGTCCTTTTTATGTCCCTTTATGAGGACACTTTCGTCTACAACAACAACCCCTTCAAAGATCGTATTGGGGCGTGGCTACGCTTCATTGACGATGTTTTTATGGTGTGGAAAGGTGAGGAGGACGAATTGAGACATTTCTACGCTTGGTTGAACGCACGGACAGTAGACATTAAGTTCAGCATAACATCTTCAAAGGAAAAAATATCTTTTTTGGATGTTGAAGTTTTTCCAAATGAGGGTAAATTATCTACTTCTCTCTTTGTTAAGCCAACGGACCGCAATAAAGCCCTTCTATTTTCAAGTAACCACCCGAGGAGCCTACGAGAGAATTTACTGCTAGGACAATTTCTTCGGATCCGAAGAAATTGTTCTATGAATGAAGATTACAAGCTCCATGCGAATAATCTGGTGACGAAGCTATGCGACCGTGGATACCCAAGAAAATTAGTATCTAACTGTATGAAAAGGGCACGTTGGACTCCAAGGGAAAGCCTCCTGGAACGACGCACCAAACCACAATTAAAACGTCAGGTGTGCGTCACTACATTCTGTCCCAATGCCAATCAGTTAAAAAGAATTATAAGTCAAAATTGGCACCTTGTTAAAAATCTAGGAGAGTGCCTAAACGAACCCCCACTTTTTGCGTTCAAAAAAGACAAAAGCATAGCCAATTTTGTAGTAAGAGCAGCTACTCCAAAGGAAGCACCCTCTACCATTCGACAACTGATGGGTTTAAACCCAATCACAGGACACCACAAATGTGGTACCTGTCTGTGCTGCGAGTCCACAATAGAGGGTTCTCTGTTTCAACATAGGGGCATATCGTGGAAACACAACACATTTAGTAATTGTAAGTCCAGATATGTCGTGTATGGAGTCATGTGCCCGTGTGGACTCCTGTATATTGGTAAGACCAATCAGGAGGCCCGTCAAAGAATCTCCCAGCATAAATCTAGACTAAAGAATTGGGTGGAGACAGCACCCCTGGTCAATCACTGGAATAGACTTCAACATCAGGTCAAAGATCTGAAATAGACAATAATTTCCAAGGTGGAGCGTGATCCCCGAGGAGGAGACTGGGACACCAGACTCTCTAAAAGGGAAGCGCTCCTCATTGTAAAGTTCAATACGGCAGTCATTGGACTGAATGAACTATCAGAAATCTATAAACTTTAAACATCCTGGTCCCTTGCCTGTTAAACTCTGTGGGACACTCCCGGTCTGTTCTCCTTTTGTGTGTTATAGGGTGTCCATCACTTAAGCGGATGACTTCGAGTCAGCGTCAATTTCCAATTAATTCCGCGATGCGCATGCGCAGGAAAGTAGTGTTCCTTCCGCGGTCAGGACTATTTCTGTAGACTACTCGGTGCCTAAGTTCTGCTATCTGGCGCATGCGCTAAGGAGTAGTGCTTCGTAGACGCCAACACGGGCTGCTGGCGAAAAGGTTTCACTAGGTAAGTTAGGTCTCTCTAGGTGTCTTCTGTGGGCAACTCACGTGTTTTAATACCCCTGTACTGACCTCCATGCTCCCCCTTGTTTAGGAGTTACCTACTTGGATGATGTCTCCGCTTCCAGTCCACTCGCCACGCTCTTTAATTGAGTGAAGCTTTCCCCTCCGTGCAGGTACCGACACGGATTCCCTTACTCTATTCTATTTTATAACTGGTTTTCAATCTAGGATGAACTTTGAATTGCCGTATATATCCCGCTATTCCCTTTAAAATCTTTAAATCCTTGAGTAGTTCACTACATATATATGAGTAGACCACGGGGAAATCTTGATACATCCTTCTAAGCCTCTTAATACGTATAGTGTTACTATAAAAAACCCCACCCCCTCTTTTATACACAGGTCAGTAATGTCCGTTTCATTTTCATTTAGATTTCATAACGCCTAGAATTAGACTTCCTGACTTCCCTGGATCCGTGGATTCCCCCGGAATTCCAGAAGTCCAACCCAGTGAGGTAAGAGATCAGCCACACCCTCCTGGTACCTTTGGCCATCCAGCGCAAGTAGCGGTTGGTAATGTAAAACCTTTTCCTTTTCAGTGTGACCCCCAAAAGCGCCCGTCTAAAGATAAAGCCCCCACTCGCTGTGCATCATTAAAAGTGACTGTTTGCTCCTCTACACCCGTCAAGTGGCTTCGTAGACCCTTTGGGTAAGCTGTTTGAGGGAATGGTGGTTCACCCCCAGTGCCACTCAGGCACCTAAAAGAACTTTTCTACATAGAGACTGTTTTTACATAGAGATAATTTCTGTTTTTCAGATACTTCATTGGCCCTGATGAGAGTCCTCCTTTTCTAACTTCTGGCTGGGACTCGAAACGCGTAGGCCTCTGTACAAAGTGTTGCTCTTACTAAAGTCGAATGCCGATAAATGCTGTGTCTTATTCTTTTGGACGTATTGCGTTTGACTAAATCTAATCGATTGTGATTAAATTCCAAGTGTACATATGTATATTATACCATACCACACATGCTGAAATTTCTGAGCAACCTTTGTGTTCATTCCCCCTCCCTCCACTAATTTCCCCCCTCTGGCTTTTCCGTAAAGTCCGGATTTGTCAGATTTATGTATGAATGGATGTTTGATTTTGAACGACTGTGATATGTTTGATAAGTGTGAATGATTCTTGTTACATGTAATAATGGTGTAGTGTTTGTATATAAAATGTAAACATTTTTGTAAAAATAATCACAAAAAATTGAATGAATAAATCGCTATTGATTAGCAATATCTCGGGCTGAAATAAGATTTCTTCCTTTTTGAGTGAAATTTATGTTTAATTTGTTGTATCAGTTCTGGCATTTGTCTTTGTTATATAGTAAAACCTCTGTTCCAGCACCTCCCTTTCAGAAGGTCCTCTGAGGCTATTCAGGTCTTAAAAACCAATACCTCGGAGATGATCGTGGTGAGTGTAGCCAAGTTCCTAGGGTGGGCTTGGGCCATTAGGGCAAGAAGTAGACAACTTATTAGGGCCCCCTAACAATTCTTTTACAAAGGACTACTTACACCACCCCTAACTAATTCTGCAATATTGTATATAGTCTGAGGTATGCTTCCTGTATTTTTGTCTGTCTCATAAATTTTAATATGCTATGGTCAGGTTTGTCTTGTATTTCTGTATGTTTAATAACTTTTTAAACAATGGCGTTAGTGTGTTTTTTTTTTTTAAATGAATAATGTAATTATAATGAAATGTGTTTTAATATTGTCTTTTATGATTATGATATCGAAATAAAGACTTTAAAACCTGAACCTGAAACCTGAAAACCTAATCATATGTCTGCTTATGTTTGCAAAGATACTGCAACTTAGAGCACATCATTAAAATAAATATTTTAACCTTTCCTGTGTCTCTTTTTCACTCCTGTTGTGGACTGGTATGAGAGTACAACGAAAGAGTGTTTTTGCTTCCCACCATTCCTGAGTATAACCTAAGTCACATGTTCTGGGTTGTCTAATCATTGGTTCCTTTGCTATAGGACGAAGAGCTAATGTGACACTGATGCTAGTCAGTTAGGGTTTCTAGGTACTGAGGTGAGTTTTTTGGTCCACCACAATTCACTGATGTTCTGGGTCTCTGTGCACAGTTTTGTGTAGGAGCAGAATCCCTGCAACAGTGGGTGTCACAATAAATGCTGCCGGCCCACTGGTAGCATTGAGTTTACAAGCCCTGGGAATATGGTATACGACTCTACAAGGAACTATGTCAATTAATCATGTGAAAATCAACCTATGTTTAGGGGAATGTGTGTTGCAGGGCCTGAATCCTGGTCCTTCCAGCTGCTACTGAAGACAGCTATGTCATTCAAGTAATCAGCATTGAGAGACTCATACCAGCTGTTAGACCTGGCATTTTTGGAATGATTTCCATTGTCTTTTTGCTTTTGACCTCCTGTTTTTTTGACTGTGTGCAGAATTTCGTTTGTGCTGCTGACAAGTGCTAAAGTACAAGTTCTCCCTGTGTAAATTGTATTGGTTGGTAAGGGTTGTGTGTTGGTGAGGTGGAACTTTCAATCACACCTTGGTATTCTAGTTGGTCTAAGATTTATTTGCCCTGTTACTTTGCTTCATTAGGTCGAGCCTATAGTGGCAGCGCGCATGCGCTGCTCGCTCTGTTAGGCATGCAGTAATGGAGTATGGAGTGGAAGCTCCACCTCCTCCTCCGCCCATCTTTATCATTGGCTTGTGTCTTGGTCCTTTCTAAATGCAACCTTCCCATTGGTTTAAAGACTGTTAGTTCCTCCTTATGACGGCTATGTCGTCATTTGAATCCAGCAAAAGCTACTGGCCCCTTCACTTCGAGTGTTGCATGGTATGTGTTATTTAGATTGTGAGCACTATTTGCTTCCCATACCCCTCACCCGCCCGCAATCCTGTTGTTCGTGCCTTATCACTCACCTGCCCCTGCCCATTGGCAATGCTATAGGTTTTGCGTAAATGCCAGTCCTATTGCATTGCAAATGCTTGTTTATGTATTTATGAGTGTAGACAGTGTAGGAATGAGTCACGTGTGAACATCTGTCACGAGGATGCCCCTGGCATGGCGCTGGTAGCTTGGATCGCTTCTGCGAGGAAGGGGAGTCCCACCATGTAGAATGGCCTAGGTGGGCACCTCCGCAAGGGCCTCCCACCCAGATTAACATGCGACGGCTGCCCTCACCCTGCCTGGCAGCTATGCCCCACTGCTAATGTGTCAGCTTTCTGGCATGGCCGTGCAGGGCTGGGCAGGAAGACGGAAAGCTCGGGTAAAGCTCTTGCCGCGCCCCTTCCAGGCAGAGCTGCAATGCCAGCAATACTGAGTGCCATGCTGGAGCCGTAGAGGGCCCTTGTACACAGAGCCTTCCGGCGCGGCTGAACTGGGCCCTAGTTCAGCTTCGAGGCCCTAGTGAGAGCTGGAGCCTTGAAGGTGCAAACATGGGAGACTCGGGGGAGTGAGGTAGGAGGCTGTGGTCAAAAGAAACAACTTCTGAAACTCTACTTTCCTCCTCGCTTCCCTTCACATAAATTGCTGTACTTCTGTTTTCTTTCTTGCACGTTCTTGTAAAAGGAAACCTACCATGCACCTACCCGCCCTCTATTAGCTGTCGTATTGGCATCTTAGCAGTGTATAAAACATAACATAATATAGCAGAATGTAAAGTCACTGTTATGGTTGGTTTTGATATCAATAGCATGTATTTGCTAGACAGGAAGAATGCGCCATGAGTCGGCAGCTAAGGAGCTATGCTGTTAAAGAGTCTTGGTTGTGTCACTCTCTTCCTTAAAAGAACCAGTCCATCAACTCTACTGCGACCTCCTTACTGCAGCAACATCATAACAAAACATATCCTAGCTTCTTCTTTGCTCAAATGCACATGCAGCACCCGTCTCACTTCCAGCCACCTTTGTAACCTTTCTTCCCTGCCCTCATTTGCTCTGGAACCACCGGTATCTGCACTGGCTGAGTAAACTCTTTTTTTCAGCCAATAAAATCCTGTATTTTTGCCCTCGCCTTCCATCGAACCCTTCTCTGCCCTCACTCTTTGTAAACCTCGGGCCATGCGCACATTATTTTAGCTCCACTACAGCCAACCTCTCATTCTGCCTCCACCTGGTATGAAACAGCAATCTTTGCACTCACATTCTCTGTGAGCTCATGCCCACACAAAGTATGGACCTTCTTGTCTCTGCTCTGATACTCTGCAACCCTCTCCCTCAGCTTGCACTCTCTCCACACCTTCCTGGTCGTGGCAATCTCACCCCCACCCTCCTGTCATCTACAGCTCCATAACTTACTTCATGTGCAGTCATTCTCTGCAGCATCACTCTCATTGTCACTTCATTTCGAGGCCTGCATAACCAGTGGCATAATGCATAATGATGGCCCCCCCTGCAGAATGTGATGAGAGGCCCTTGAGTCTCGCTTATCTAACTGATATTCATTGGCCTTGGACTGAATGGGGACTCATGAAGAATTGGGGGCTCCTTGAAGGGTTGGGGGCCCAGAGGTGTGCAGGGGCCTGTGTTACTCCACTGTGTGCAACCTCTTGGATCTTCCCCCTCCCTCCCCAAACACCTTTCTCGACCTTCAGATTGTAATCTTCTTCTGAGCTTACCCAGCACATACCTCCTGTCCATTGCTTAATTTGTAACAAAATAGGTGCCATGCCCTCATCAGGAGGCCACTGCAGCTTGTACCATCCACTGCCCCTGCCAATGACTGTACCAACCCAACTACTAGCCATCACACACCTACAAGTGTAACAATTCAGACTATTCCAGGGCCACAAACTAAAAGAATGGCTTGGGTGGCAGGTATTAGTCATTTTTTTTATGTTCATTGAATTAATAAACCACTACAGTTGTGCTCAACTCTAAATTAGGCAAACAGCACCGCCATGTGGCAAACTGTCATAAGTGTCAGTGTTGACAATAAAGTGCTGGTTTGCAGCACAGGAAACCACCATCTCAAATTAAGCACTGCTCCTGTCTTCTCACCTTACACTCTCTCTATAACCGCATACATCTTCCACCACTCTAAACGAGCTCCTGTAGTGTCCTCATATTCTGTACATGCCTCTCTTTACCCCCACTGTCTGTAACCTCATGTCTCTATCCTCACTCTCTATGACCTTTCTGAGCCCCGCCTCGCTTTGTACCTTCCTGTCTCTGCTCTCTCCTTCTCTGAAATGTCTTATCCCTGTAATCTCCCACTCTATAACAAATATGTCTGCCCCCACTTTCTCTGTGACCTCCTGTCTCTGCTAATATTCTCTCTTTAACCTCTATTCTGCCCTCATGTTGCTCTCTTACCATCTGTGGCTTTTTCGGCGCTGCTCACACTCTTTTTATAACCCCCATTCACTACCAGCACCAAGAAGGTAACTGCTTGTCTTTTCCCTCCTTTTGTCTCTAATGTCATTTCTGCTTTCACCCTATGTAACTTCGGTGTCTACCCTCACATAGTGACCTCCTGTCTTTGACCGCTGTAACTTTCTGTATCTGACCCCACTCTCATTTACCTTTTTGTCCTGCCACAAGTCTCTGTAAACTCTCGCCCCTGGCCTCACAATCTCTGTAGCCCTTTTGTTTACAAACAATTGCTCTGTAACCCCATGCATCTGCCTCCATTCTCTATATCCTTGTCTGCCCTCCCCATGAGTCCTACACTTGCTGCGACCTCTTATATCTGTCCTTACACACGCTCTATTAGCCTTTAGTCCCTGACCTTACTTTCAGCGAAATAGCTTCATTTGCCACAGCAGGTGCAGTGCACGGGGGACCTGAATCCTGAGGGGCCAATTTAGCCCTCATTATTGTTGTATTTTACAATTCAAAGAGCAGCTGGGGCCCATGACACACTGGCCACACTTCTGCTCACATTGAAAGCAACCTTCTCTGGGTAGGCCTTCACTCTCTTTAATATTTTGCCGGTGCACTTCCCCACTTTGTAACCCTGTATCCCTGCCCTGACTCTGTAAATATATTACCCTGTCTTCACTCTCTCTTTATCTCCAGCATCTGCCAATACACTATGTTCTCTTCTGCATCTGCCCTCAGCCTCTCTAGTCTTCTCTTCCTGCCCGGGTCTGTCACAGCTTGCTGTAAACTTAAGTCTAAAGGTTCCTTGCACACGGTGCATTTGGCAGCCTACTCCTTATTTTAATTTTTGACAGGCATAGTATGTTTTCTTGCACTATAGACTTGTGTTACAAGTCTCAGAGGAAGTTCTCTATATAAGTGAGGTATGCTGCTTAACAACAGAGTGATATATTATGTACGGTGATTCGAGGACTACCCAAAATGGTACTCCTTTTAACGTGAAAGGCTACTGCCCCCAGCACATGATACAACTAACGGCTGGTGCCATCTGATAGTAGTAGCAGGGCATAGGACAAACCACCTTACCCTTAGTGGAAGTCTGCCCACTGGCTCTCCAGTCTGTTCACTTTATGAGTAGGTTTTGGGAAATGTAAGCGCAGGTACCCGTATAGGGTGCCACCGTACAAATGGAAATTCAAGTGCAGTAGGAGGACCCCTCCATTCGTGGTGGTCAGTACTTGCTGTTGCCCCTCTCCATCTGGGCTCTGCTGTGGAACCAAACGCAGCCCTGGCAAAAATTCTCAAACCAGACCGCTCCCCTCGTCTCCTCGCTCTATCGCACTCTTTCCATCTGTCCATTCTCTCTTTTGCTCTTTTCTTCCTCTCTGTTTGTTTTCTCGCTACCTCCACACCTCTCTCTTTCTGCCTGCTGCAATTAACCTCAGAGATCTGGGGAAAGTGACAGAGGCACCAGGAGCGACCTCCAAGGGTTCCAGCCCACACGAGAAATGTTCAATGTAATAAAAAGCCTACCTGTGCTGTACCTGCATGTATAAACAACAAAATGCCAGTACTGAAAACCAATTTGCCTCTTAACACCAGCACAATGTAACCAGAGGACCTCTGTTTCCATATGAGTTAATAAAAGTTTATTTGTCAACATAGTCTTTTCAATGAATTCATTGATTGAATTGAAAAACATTAAAAACGTTCTTTTTACCACACTCACACTGATTCTTTTTTTTTAACATACCTCCAACCAACGTCAGTTCACTTTCATACACATTCTACACAGTCATCCACTGAACACCCATTCCAGCAGCCTTCCACCCAACCCACTTTAGACAAATACAAAACAATACCCAATTCGAAAATGCAATTACACTAAAGGACAAAGAAGAGTAAATTCAAGAGCATATACAACATTTTTAGATTTTAACATATAATGAACACGCAATTGGCCACATACAGGTCGACGCGTTTCGAACCCCAAACAATCCCTGGTTCTCCTCAGGACCTACAAGCTGCAACACAAACAAAAACACAACACATATATCTTCATTTTTTATGAGACAATGCCCCCTCTGTCCAGCGCTGCCCCGATAGCCACAGTCAACTAACCTCAATCAAGTCAATAGATCAGCCGATCTAAGCTTCTGTTAACAACAATCCCTTTCTGCAAAAACAACAATGTATCTCCAATGAGTGTCTAAGTCTCACAATGTTTTGTACATGATAACCACTCTTAAATACCAAGAAAGGTGCAGTGACTGCACTTCATACTTCCTTCCCCATAGTCTCCTGGCAAGCCCTGTAGAATCTTGACATCATGATGATGTAATAGAATGCTACAGAGCTCTAGGAATTCAGTTGAGTGTTAAGGCTGAGCTGGTACCATCCTGCTCCTGGTGGGGTTTTTATTTCCTTTATTTTTACTTAATGAATGTACTACTATCTTGTACCTTCTTACTTTAAAGAAATATTCTTCATCAACTACCTGGATTCCTGATCATCCTTCACTACACATTATTTTGGCGACAAGTTGGGCATACTTTAGCCTGCTTCCTACAAGTACCTTTAATTTCAAGCAACTACAAGGTAACCTGCTTCCTACAAGGACCTTTAATTTCAAGCAACTACAAGGTAACCAACTTATACTTCTTTCTCAAGCATACTGGCTAGCCCCACCAGTGACCAATCCACCGGTCGTCCTCTTCCTTAAACTGCCAGTCCCTGCTGTAATTGATGCCTTCTTGAAGAAAGCATTTCAGTCCTTGCTGTAATTTATTGCCTGTCTTTGTCAGGATTCCCTTGCTTTTCTGCATGTTTTGCCAAGTTGAGAAACTCTGTGAACTACGATCTGGCATTAGTTTTCTAAACTAACTGGCAGTGTTTAAAAGTACTTTAATGACTTAATCTGTCAACGCGATTAAACTGTCTGCCATGATGAACACCTGTTACCTTACTGCTACCTTCAAAGTATGTTTCTCAAAGGCAAAGTTTTCCACAGCAGCGTTCACTTTCAGTCATGCTTTCTTCAAGCCTGCATTCTACATGCTTTCTGCGATGCCTTTTATTTTTCCTGCTGTCCTTAAGCAAGTGTCATTGCTGTTATGAAGCAAATGCCCTTTATGTGCTCCCCGCTCTCCCGTGATGGAGTGCCCTGCTTTCCTCATGCGGCGGCGTTACTCTGGAGAGTTTTGTCCCTCATGAGCAACGATCCGTATCTCCCTAACTACAACTTTGCATTTGTGAACTATCGCCTGGTGGGAGTACACCACTGTTTTCTGCCAGCCATGTGGGAGCGACGGTCATTGTGCTGTGAGACAGCGTCTGCTTTTCTTTTATTTTTCCGCAGTTTGTACAGTTGCCATCGTTTTGCGGCATTCGACTTTTGTTTTATCTGCTGCACCATTAATGGCAGTTTAACAGCTTTTATTTTTTAAAAAGCGGTACAACTTAGATGGCGGGCGCCGCTTACCTTCGATTGTCTCCAGCGTCATTTTGCATTACTATAACGTTACTCCTTCTTCGTTCAAAAACGCCAGCACCGTTGTGCGGCTACATTTGGTGTATGTGCGTGCCGTGAGTAATTCGGCTGTACATCAGTAAAGTGCCGCCATTTTTTTTGCGTGGATTTCTTCATTTCTGCCATCCACCCTTGCCAACCACGTTTTTTTTTCTTCCTGTCAAGTGCAATACGGTTTTTACCAACGTCCTCGTTCACCTTAAGTACTTCAAATTCCTCACTCTGCCAACATGAAGAGTTTTCCAAGTTGCGTCTTGCACCTTACTGAGGTCTTCTACATTTTCATTCCGCCATAACTTTCACTGCTGAAGAATTTTCAACTTTGCGACCTGTATTTCAGTGCAATATTCGATCTTTTTAACGATTAGTGGAATTATCATCTGTTTGTCTGAAAGTTTATTTGACCGGGACTTTTCTTCATGGACAGATTTAGTTCAAGGGTGCCACCTAGTGGTTCCTAAACAAGCAACCATAAGAAATGCCAATACTGCGGATTATTTTAAATCATTTGAATGCAAAGATGCGCGGACCAACCATCAGACCATCCTTAGGCTCATTAGTAGCTTGTAATTAAATATCCCAAGTTTTTCTAATTAACACAAGCAATTTGATACACATAATAAATACTTCATATAAATGATACAAGAACACACAACAAACGAAAAATTAATGAATTACACTTTCATTTAACAGTTCTCCCCATTCTCACCACACCACTTGCTCTACATACACACCATTCAGACTCTCAAATTGTTACACAAATATCCTTCAATACCAAACAACCTTGCTATTAGTCACAATTTCTTTTTAATGACGTAACCTATACATTTTTTACAAATATTTTTGAATTTGATATAACATTCTCATTCATTAGATACAGCAAATATCAAGTTCACAAACAGTCACTAAAGGCAAATGTTTGGTAATTCCACGGTCTACGCGTTTCAAACCCCTTTGGTCATGGGGATCCCATCAGGACCAACCTCACTCACTTAAATATGCCCAAACATCGTGCACCTTCACTGGTATGTTGGTGAGTGGTGAATTTGGGGGTTAATTGCAAAACTGTTCCTTATTTGATTGTGATCCAACGGAAGAAGTGTTAAACCAACACCGTCCTTCGATGCCGTATTTTCAGTCGAACGACTTGTCACATCTTAGTTCACTGCGTGTGACCTCCGCAATCGCTTGCTTGTCAAGGAGCTTCCTACTTTCGGGTGTTCATCAATACGATGGACGTCTATTCGTATTGACGAACACCCAGAAGTAGGAAGCTCCTTGACAAGCAAGCGATTGCAGAGGACACACTTTGGCTTGGATTGCATGAATTTTGTGGTGAAGTAGCTAGTCACTTTAGTGTATATTTTTGAGAATTCTCACGCCGGGCCTCACAGCAAGTTATCTTGCTGTGCTGCACTGGGTGACAAAGAAATGGCGGGATTGCACTGTATTTAAAATAATACAGCACATTCCGGCCTTTTCCTTTGTGCTCGCACTGTTTTGTTTGCCTACTGCCAAACCAAGCACCCTTGCACCATGGTGCAAGGGTGTCTGTGTTGCATTCAGGAATATTTTTGTGCTGGAAAGGGCACCTTCCTGCACAAAAACAATAATGAGAGGAATATTCCTCTACCTATGTGTGGTGCAGAATGCAGCAAAAATAGAAAGGAAGTAACAAGGAGAAATAAGGATGGTTGTCCTCATCAGTCCTCTCCTGGGAAGGCGTATCTTTTTGGCGCATTTCCAGGTTTACCACTTTTGGTAAATTGGGGAATGCATCAAAACAATGGGAGTTGGATGGGAACACCCATGCAACATGAATGAAATCCTTCTCTAGTGCAGAGTACGGCAAAGCAGCGATTTGTGCTGCATTGCTTTAATTACCATCCATAAAGCCACTCAGGGCCACACAAAGTGTCCTTGTGTGCCTGCATAAATCTAATTTTTCAGTTGCATCGCGCATGTAACACATGGCTTGGTGCAAGTGTGATACAACTGGAGTCAGAATATGGCCCTCTGTAGTGTGTACAAACTCCCTCTTCGCAATAAAAGTATAAATTACTGTCTTGATTTTGGGGAAGTCTGAATACTTTACTGATTAGCTACTATTAGGGCCACCATAATAGTTGCAATGAACTTTAGAAAATTTGAAACCTCAGTGACTTATTTAGAGTTTGGCGGATATAATAATCCACATTTGTAAAGCGCACAATCACCCGTAAGGGTCTCCAGGCGCTGGGGCTGTCGGGAAGATTAAGCAAGCTATTGCCCAGAGTCACATGGTGCTGGGTTAATCTGCCGCTGGTGCCGGGGATCGAACCGTGATCCCCAGATTCCAGAGTCAGTCGCCCTAGCCGCGGCGCCACACCTCACCAAAAAGTGGCAGAAGGCCCATTTGAATCATTTAGGGTGTATAGGATTTGCATGAACATTAAATAGGGTTCTGCAAACTCTAAAAAAATCCATCAATCTTTAACTTTTAAATGAGCTTGAGAAATCTCATTCTCTACAGAACACTGCCCTTCAAACTATGTGTGCTTTCTCGTTATAATATGAAGAAAGGACTTTGTCGGGCATATAGGTCCATGTAGTTGTGATCCTAAAACCAAATAAATAGTGTGGAATTATAAATCTGTTGGTAAATTGTTCAAAATGAGATAATGTTACAATTATTGCAGTGCAAAATAGTGATTGTTTTCAGTTCAATAAAACCACAAGAGAATGCCTACTGTATTTTTACCAAAAGACTTGAAATTACTCCTACGTTTTGATGTAAAAAGACTTTGTCCATCCTCCCAGAGTCTATTTTTGCACATTTTCTTCTTCAAATTATTTAAAGAAAACTTCCATTCCCATGAAGCTTAGTACACATTCTTCCCAGAATTTCCTCAAGTTTTACAACACAAAGCCCTGGTGTGGGCGAAAGTCATGATTATGAAAATGTAGCCTGCTCACATAGGCCAAAGAGCATGTGCTCAAAATGCCAAATATCTTCTCTCTCAATCGTTTTGTAATCCTCACCAATATTATGATTAATACAAGCAATTTATTCAGTTCCTTTAAAAAGGGTGTTCATGCTAAAAAGGGAACTATTTAATTTCTTTCACAATAAATAAAGGTCCTTGACATCAGTCCAGTTTCAAAGTCTCAAAGAAAACGATTTTAAAGTTAAAATAAGCATATATGAGTTCAGATTTGATGCATATTTCATAAGTCAGCAGAAAAGTCCCTTGCAGTTCCGCTTTAGTTCGCAAAATAGTAGTGTACCCCTAGATGAAATAGGGTACTGGGTGATGCTGCTAGAGGGAAACATCCTTTACAACGCAACTTTTACCACGCAGTGCCTTTACGACGCAACCATTGCAACGCATGTCATTACAACGCATTACGCTGGGGGGGCGCTCTAGGATAGGGAATATATTTAATTTACTATCCAACACCTTCTCTACTATCTACGGGGACTGGAGTTGGAATAGTAAATTAAACTATTCACTATCCAGCACTCCAAAGCGCTATACGTTGTAACAGCATGCGTTGTAAAAACTGCGTCGTAACAGCATGCGTGGTAAAAGCATGCGTTATAATGTCATACATCCGCTGCAAGAGGGTAACCTGTGTCTGTAGTGTGTAATCGCAGCGCTGACTTATGAAATAGGCACCAAGTCTGAACTCATAAATGCTTATTTTGTTCTACTGTTTATTGAACTTGGGGCCAGATGTAGGTAAATCAGAAATACCAAATTCATAATAGCGAATTTTACCGATTCGCTATTAAGAATTCGGTATTTCCTATGTAGGTAAAGATTCGGTAAAAAATACTGAATCCTTAATATTCCTTATTACCGAATCGGTAATTGAGAATCGGTAATAAGGAATACCTACCCATTAATTTCTATGGGCTTGGAGGCCCATAGGAATGAATGTGAAGACAGTCAGTATTAGCGATTCGATATTACCGAATCGGTAATCCCGGGAGGTAATTCAAGGGTGCCAGGGTGTCCAAAGGACACCCTGTTGCACCCCTGAAATGTGCATGTGTGCACATGTGGAGCACACACATGCCCTAAGGGCCTGGGTCCTGCGAAACTGTTCTCCTTCCTTTGAAGTCCAGCCTATCTCCCCAGCCCCCTACTGCTCCCTGGCTTCTCCAGGAAGCATATCTCCTCCCACCAAATGGCTGTATCGCTTCAGCCATAGACCTCTTTACACCTACTCAAAGACTGACCAATCTGAAGATACTTCTACAGTTCTGCTTTAGGTAATTTTAGGATAATAAGTGTTAAAACGACTTTCCTATAATAGTTAGATTACATCCAACTTTTGCAAGCTGTTGGATTCAGCTTGCAAAAGTTGGATATAATCTAATCTAATACTTTGAATAAGATTGCCAGTTAGCTCCCAAGCAAAGATAGACTTTATTACATTTAACAAAGCTTTCCCATGTTAGCCTACGGGGCTAGCAGCAGTACGACAGGGAAAAACAACTTTGGCTGTTTTTTCTTACCAGCAGGAGCAGCCTGTGCAGGTTGGAGTGGTGTGGCAGGTAGAAGGGGGAGTCAAGAGACGACTACAAGGGAAAATTAGATGAAAAAAGGAAACCACATTACGTGTGCTTGCCGCACCGGCGATGCGCGGACGTAAGTAAAGCGTTTTTCTTTTTTTTAAATATTATTTTCCTCGTCGTCATCTGTTGAGACCTCCCCCTCCACCTCTCTTACCTGCAAGGGTCTCTCCTGCTTACGAGGGCATTTAAATCATGTTTTGTAGTCTCCCTGCTTTTTATAATAATGAGGATCTGGATAGGACCCCGAAGAGGGCCGGCCCGGCGAGAGCTTTTACTCTGCAAGGACTCCGGTGGCTTACAGATGCAGGGTTGATTGATGCCTGGAGGGCGCTACACCCCTCTACAAGGTCTTATTCATACTTCTCAGCTGTGCACCAGTCTTACGTCAGAATAAACTTTTTTATTCTCTGCCTTCGAACTCCCAATGGTTAAGTAGAGGGACATTGAGGTTGCTTTCATCTCAGACCACTCCCCCATCTTACTCATGCTGCACATTTCCAATAATAGCCAGGCCTCCAGGATGTGGTGCCTCAACCCTATGTTGCTTTCTTGTAACTCTGCCGTTAAAGAAGTTAAGGGAGTAATCTTGGACTACCTCTCTACTAACAACACAGCACATATATCAATCTCAACACTGGGACGACCTTAAAGCAGTAGTGAGGGGAACCTACATAGGTATAATGGCACAGCTCAATGGGGAGCCATTGCCAGAAAACAGCTTAGGGCCCTGGACATGGACACAGCAGAATACGCCCTACTCCGCACAAAGCAGAAATTCTACTCTGGGGTCAACAAAGCTTGTAGGCTTCTTGCTCACAGGTTACGCACTCAGATACAAGCACACTTCATACATACTTTAGTAGATCAAAGCCAACACCCCTTCACACAAGAGGCGGAGATTGCTGCAGAATTCGGTCGGTTCTAAGCCCAATTATATAGGGCAGAGCCCCTGCTGTTTATACAGTGTGCCACATAAAATGGAACAGGTCTCCTTAACAAAACTGTCAGAACCCGTAGCAGTGCTTCTAGAGTCAGACATAACTACACCAAGTGGATAAGGCACCTAGGCAGGAAGGGTTTATAGCCACCTTTTAAAAAATACAATTCCTTTAGCTCCACGGGCGCTCTCACAGAGACCATGAGAACAGCCATTATATCGGTCCTACCAAAACTGGGCAAGGATCCTTTGCAATGTGCCTCTTACCGCCCCATATCCTTGCTCAATGTGGATGCAAAAATATTTACTGGGATTCTCGCCAGCAGACTGGGACAGTAAATGGTTGGTCTGGTCGACCCAGACGAATCAGGCTTTATTCCTGGACGCACATACAGGGACAACACGAAGCGCCTCTTTCACCTAACCACTGACAGACACCCACATTGCTTCTATCAATAGATGCTAAAAAAGTGTTTGACTGGGTGCTTTGGCCCTTCTTGCAGATGTTGTTGGAGATCGTCGGCCTGGGCCCTCGTTTTCGACAATGGATCTGGGCCAGGTATGTAGAAACCCGAGGGCCCTAGTTTGCGTTAATAACTCATTATATGGAGATTCTAGCAGAATGCATTCTGGGACACCCACTCATTGAAGGGGTTTGGATGTGTGGTCAAGCACACAGGGTAGCATTATACGCGGATTATGTGCTGCTCACCATCACCAAACCACGCCAGTTGCTGCCCCCATTGAATGAATGAATGAATGAAATTATTTGTAGAGCGCACGATGGCCAAAGCGGCTTCCTGGCGCTGAGAGCTCTAAAGAACAGAACAGACAGGGCCAGGAGGTTTAGCGAGGGTAGGCCAGGGCAAACAGAAAAGTTTTTAGCGCTTTACGAAAGTGTGAAAAAATGGGGATAGAACGCAAAGAGAGAGGAAGGGAGTTCCAGAACCGGGGAGCAAGAACAGAAAATCTAGTTCCACCAGTGCGAGATTTGTGGAAACGGGGAACAGTGAGGAGGGCAGAAGAGGATGAACGGAGAGTGCGGGCAGGGGTGTGACGGGAAATCAGAGAATTGATGAAAGCCGGTGCAGAGTGATCAAGGGCCCGATAAACAAGGCACCCTAGCTTGAACAAAGATCTCTGCAGAATGGGTAACCAGTGGAGAGATTTGAGGACAGGAGTGATGTGATGGGTTTTGGGTAAGTGAAAGATGAGACGGGCAGCCTGATTTTGGATAGCTTGAAGGCGGCGGGTTTCGTAGGCAGGAATGCCTGCGAACAAGCTATTGCCATAATCAAGGCGGGAAGTGATAAGGGCAGAGATGATGATTTTGAGAGAGTCCAGAGAAAAAAAGCGGGAGATTTTCCGGATGATCCGGAGGGAGAGGAAGCAGGAGGACACCACGGCACTGACCTGGCCATGCATGGACAGGTCCTGACTGACCTTGATGCCCAATGTTTTGACGGAGGGAACCGGAGTGGGAGGTGGGCCAAGAATAGGGGGCCAGAAGGCAGGGGACCAAGGCCTGGATGAGCCGCCAGTCAAGACAAGCTCAGTCTTATCTGGATTGAGCTTGAGGTGGTTGGCGCTCATCCACCCAGAAATAAAGACCATAGTGGAATAGAAGAAAGATAGAGAGTGAGAAGAAGAAGAAAGATCAAAGACGAGCTGGAGGTCATCTGCGTAGTTATACACAGAGACCCCCAGCTCAAGGAGGGAAGATATAAGTGGATGGATGTAAAGATTGAAAAGGAGGAAGATTGTTGGAGGAACTTGCAGCAATCGGGGAGGCATCAGGTTCAAGATGAATGCCACCAAATCCCAAGCCCGTAACCTCACCATCGCACAAGATGAGCAACAACACCTAGCTAAAATATTCTCTTTCACATAGGCCACACATGAAACCTCATACTTAGGTATTCAACTATTCCCCATATTGACAGATCCCTGTCACATAATTATTCCTCACTGTGGCCACGGTGTGCTCTCGTATCCAGTCCTGGTATGGGGTCCCATCTCCTGGTCGGAACGAATAGCTTCTGTAACAATGTCCCTCCTGCCCAAGATCCTATATCTCATGTAGGCAATGCTGCTACAACCACCCCCCTCCATGATGAAGAAACTACAGTCCTCATTGTAGTCATTCATCTGGTGGGGTAAGAAAGCCAGGGTGGCTAGGGAGCATGCATATCTCCCGATAACTAAGAGTGGTTTGGGTATACCCCACCTAGTATGTTATCACCAGGCATCCCAGATGCGATTCCTAGTTGAGTGGCAACGCCCGCTTATGGAGAAACAATCATGCTTCCTGGACCAGGTGGTAGCCAGCATTCATATATGGAAGATACCTTGGCTCCATGTAAGAATTGCCCCCGTGAGTGTACATTTCCCCGGTGGTCTTCACAAGCCACTGGATGTAGACGAATGATTCTGTACACTTCTCGCTAAAAACAATAAAAATTGATGCAAACCCGAAAAGGACTTGTTTACTCCTACTGATTACTACACTATATGCTACCAACAATGAGCTTGTGCTGCTTAACTTCTGGCGAAGGCAGTAACCTTCCATCACAATGAGGGTAGCACTTTTACAGCCCATCCTGATCCAATAAGCCTGCAATCTATGAGACAGGCTCATGACATGTCATATGCTCATGATCCATGTTTGCCAATGACAACAAAAATCAGCATTAGGGATCCTGACATCAGTATTGGATTTGGGGGGCAAAATATTTGCACATAGTATCCTAGATCATCTCACGGAATGGGCAACGGAGAAGAAGGTCCTCCCTATAGAACAAGCAGGTTTTAGAAGAAATCATTCCACCCTAGCAAATATCTCCATGTTGAAACTAAATGAGGAGAAATACACAATTTCTTGTAGTTCAAACGTATATATGGCATTCATAGATTTTTCAACGTCACCCCTCCATTTCACTCCTCTGTCAGTTTCTGATTCTGCATCATGGTCGACCCTGACTCCCAAGTACAGTGCGATTGACCATATGAAGTCAATTACACTGATAGGGGCCGATTCCGATTTCGGCCGGAAGGGCTCCAAACATGGTGAGTCACGGTCAGATTCCCTCCCGATCGAGCCATTCCGATGGGCTCAGTCGGGAAGGAATCCGATTCGGATTTCCGGATTACGGACGAGAGGCTCAGAGAGCCTGTCCGCAGTCCGGAAATCCTCCAGTACTCCCCCGGTTGCCTCTGTGCAACTGAGGGAGTACAATGGCAACTTTTCACTGCCTTTTCTTGCCGGTCTGTTCGGCTCGAAATGGCAGTCAAAAGCTGTGCCCCCATGGGTGTGAGGGTACCTATGGTGCCCCTCCGTTGATCCCTGCACCCGGTGGCAGGTACCTTGGGGTGCCGGCCACAGGGTGCAGAGATGAACTGCACCCCTGCTTTCAGCAATGCAAGCACGCTTTCCGGTTGAAAAGCATGCTTGCATTTTAAGGTATATGAATGCGACCGAACCCTGTTCAGTCGCATCGCACTACCAGGGCTGTAACCGACGACAGCAGGTTGGTAGGTTACAGCTCCTGCCCAATGTCGGACGGACTTAGGTCCGTCCGACATCGGAATAGGCTCCTTAGTGTTACATGGGTTCTGTCACTGACTCCTCAGTGCTGATGTACAGCTCTCCACTATATTTATTTATTTATTTAGTCATTTGTAAAGCGCATAACAGCTACCCCCAACGGGGGTGTCCCGGCGCTAACAGCAAGTGAGGTCCCAGAAGGTTCAGTAGAGAGTTCCTGCAGGTTAAATCTGAGAGAAAAACCAGGTTTTAAGTTTACTGCGAAAAACAGCCTCGGATGACAGGAGTCTAAGTTCTACTGGCAGAGCATTCCACAGTCTGGAAGTGGCCACGACGAATGCTCTACCGCCTGTTCGGGCCAGACGAAAACGAGGGCAAAACATAAGTCCAAGATGGTTGGATCTTAAATCCCTCGTAGCAAGAGATCGTCTGATTCTGTGCCTCAAGAAAGCCGGGCCACGATCGTTAAGAGCTCTAAAGGCCAGGACTAGAGCCTTAAACTGGATGCGATATCTCACAGGTAGCCAGTGGAGTTTGGCTAGGTAGGGAGAAATCGAGTGGCGATAAGGGATGTTACATATTAGCCGGGCTGCTGAATTCTGCACAAGTTGCAACTGATTAATAAGATAGGCAGGGGCACCTACATAAAGGCTGTTTGAATAATCCAGATGGGATGTGATTAGAGCATGTACCACTGCTCTACGGGAAGCGAGAGGTATAAAAGGAATGATTTTTTTAATCATTCGAAGTTTACCAAAACAGGCTGATGAAACCTTAGTGATTTGGGTTTTGCAAGACAATGCTGTGTCAAATTGAAAACCCAGGTTACGGGCCGCTTGCACCGGTACAGGGGGGGATTGAGTTGGGAGGGCCACCAGATGTTGGAGGGGATAGGGGACTTTTGATTAAAAAATAGCACCTCAGTTTTGTCGGTGTTCAATTTTAAGTTATTAGTGGACATCCATGAGGCGATGTTAACCAGACAGTGGCGGAAGTGGGCCATGGTGCTGTCAGAGTGATCCCTAAAAGAAAACACTAACTAAGTATCATCAGCATAGGAAATCACTCTGACGCCACTCGCCTCAACTAACTCCGCCAATGGCCTCAGGTATACATTAAATAAAAGGGGACTGAGGGCAGATCCCTGCGGTACTCCCCATCTCAATGATTTTTTAGAGGAGACAAAAGGTCCAAGGGAGACCTGTTGAAATCCATCAGACAGGAATGATTTCACCCAAGCCAGGGGAGTTCCTCCTACACCCACCTCCTGTAGGCGAATCAGCAGAGTGTCGTGCGAGATGGTATCGAAAGCTGCGGATAGGTCGAGGAGGACCAACATGGCCTCCTCGCCCCTATCCACACACTCCCGAATAGATTCAGACACTTCAAGCAGAGCTGATTCTGTGCTAAAATCAGGCCTAAATCCTGACTGTGTATCATGGAGAAGATGGTTAGCTTCCAGATATTCAGACAACTGCTCCTGTACCGCTTTCTCCAACACTTTTGCGGGCTTGGGGAGCAGTGAGATGGGTCGATAGTTGTTGAAACATAGTGGGTCGGCACCTGTTTTTTTTAGGATGGGTATCAACAGTGCCTGTTTCCATAGAGAAGGAAAAAGACCCAGCTGCAGAGAGGAGTTCCAAATATCTAGCAAAGGTTTCAACAAGATTGGTGCTAAGTCACTCAATACACGGGCAGGGGCAGGGTCCAAGGGAGAGCCAGATTTACATTTCAGATACAGAGATAGAAATTTAGACTCCACGGGGCATATTATCAAGGACATGCGATAATAATTTCAAATCGCACTTAGTACAATTTTCATTATCGCCGCCTATCGCTGGAGTACATCGCCGTGTTAGCGGCGTATTAGCAACGCTTTGCACAATGGCGATGTACACTCCAGCGATAGACAGCGATAATCAGCATTTGCGTGAGAAAAGCAGCAATAATATTAGTGCACTATTGAAAACCTTGCTGATAGGGAAGTGTGGACTTAACATGTCAATCAACCTCCCCTTGTGAATTTAGCTTAGTCAAGTTTGCACTAGGTGTTAACATTCTCATTTCCTTATTTTCAAAACTTTCTTCCAGCTTCTACTTATCTCAATCGGGGGCAGGGGGTGAGGGTGTCAAAAAAGAAAAAAAAGTACCTGATTGCCGCGTCTCTCCGTCGTCGTTCTTTCATCTCTACTAGTCAGAACAGGAAGCATCAGGCTCCCAATAGCCAATCACAATGCTGCAATGCTGCATTGTGATTGGTCTGAGGGCCATTGTTCGGCGCTCAGCCAAGCTGTTAGAGCCTGGGCATTACAGCCTGGGTGGAGAACATGCAAAGTGCGCATGAATGTTTGGCCGAGATGGCCGGCCAAACATTCATTCACATTTGGAGTGGGCAAACCACTCCCCCGCTGTTCCTGTGTAAGCAGCCCAGTCCTGCCCCGCCCTCAAAGCTGCTGCAGCAGGAAAACATAAAATGATAATAACATTGAGTTATCATTTTATATTTCCCTTATTTCACTGCTGCAAGGAGTGGGGCGACGCTCTCTGCCTTAGCGGTAGAGCTGCCACTGCTCTGTAGACCCATCTTTAACTTGTCCCATTGTAAGAATTTCTGTTTTATGCGACAAAATTGCTACCAGCGTGGATTGGGAGATGTTGTCCCATTAGACACAACCTGATAAAAGAAAATTTGCTCTACAGTCGTTCGCATAAAAGAATAGGGGTGCTCACTGTAAAAGGACCACCTTCACACATAAAAAGATAACAGGGCTAGGTCAGTTTCACCTCATTTAAAAGGAAATGGGAAAATGGGAAAAGGGGCAAAAAAGGAAGAAAGGAAAAACGGAAAGGGAAAAGGAAAGGAGTTGAGTTGGCCATACTGGAGCCATTGGAGTTTAAGGTGGACTTTCCTCTGTAAATAAGCTTGGTGGAATCCCTTTCTGTAGGGTTCGTAGCAGATTTCTGAATCGTTCCCCTATATGAAGGTCATTTTTTGCTTTTTTTTAACAGACTGGAGACTGGTTTGATAGCAAAATGTAAAAAATTCCTCAAATACTAGTGCTGAACTTTATAAGAAGAGAGGCATAGATATGCATAATAAAATAAAATAACAAATGCTAAAAAAAAGACGGGCGAAGGAAGGAAAAAACGGATGTGAAATGAATGGATAAGAAATGAGGCTACATTGCAATGTTTCGAAGAAAGACAGCACATTAAAAAAAGCTGTAGTAGTGAGAAGCCTCAGACAATAGTGTGCTGGGTGCAAAGATCTGCAAGGCACGAGTTAATATTGAGGAGCAGACAATGGTAACTTTTATCACTCTATTCTTGTAAAAATTAATACAAATAGAAACATTCTTTTGGCAGCATTAAAACCTAACAATGCTGCCAGCAGAAATTCAATTTGTCCCACCATGATTTGGTACTACTGAGTAACATTTTGAGACAAAAAAAAGCCCTGTCGATACCAACCACAATTTGTGTGGGGACCTATATTTCTTAGGGGAGCCAAAGATCATAATTTAATAACTTTTCAAACAAACAAAAACAAATAAATAAGACACAGAACCCGGATGAACCTTAAAAATAGCTCTGGCACTGCCTAACAAAGAACTGTCCAGATGAAAATGGGTTTTGATGAAAATAATTGTGCCTCACTTTTGGCAAGTTAGATTGAGCAACTCGGCAATCCTCAGAGAAAAAAACATTTTTCAGATCTGTTTCACGTTAAATAAGTAAAACAAGGAAAAGTATTTCATGCAATCAAATGTTATAATGGGAAATAAAATTGCTGCATGAAAAGAAAGGGAAAGAAATAGTATTTGTTATAAATATGAATCATACCTCAGACTTCCTGCCTTTTCTCAGCGCTTCGCACTCAGACATACACATATACGCATACACATGTGTTACACTATCAACAAAGAATCAGGTTTGAAACGTGTCCACTGAAGGTCAGCACTGCACTTGGAATATTCACTGTGGAATCTCAGTCCAGGAGTATATGGTGTTGGGTGAAGTCAGTCACCGGAACGCAGTAGGGATGGTGCAGCCTGTCTGATACATAGGCTATCAATTAAGTAGGTCCCAAGTGTCCATAATTCTAAAGCAACTTTATCCAGGGGCTACTTCCTGAATGATCTCAAGGACTTCAGTCCTCTTGAAAAAATGTGCAGGGTGGTTCTATCCGAGCCACAATGTCCTCTTAATGTGGGTCTCTCTGGGCAGCAGGATCCTCTGGTTCTGGACTTTGGTTGCATCCAAAGTTGCTCTTGCTTCTCTAAGTGTCAATTTAAATGAGTAATGACTCTTCAATGCTCCTTCAACAGGCAGTCAGCCATCTTCATGATAGGCATGAGTCAAAGGGAAGCAAACACAGTAGAGCCAGTAGCCCTGCATGATAAAGTATTCAAAAGTTAAACTTCAAGTGTAGCAATGGACTAATGAATTACCAGAACCTGTAACACGATATTCCATGTCTAGACAACAGTACATTCACACTTTGATCTGCTACACCACACAATTACATGAGGAACTAATGACATTTTAAAACACACTAGACATGCCAGCAAGATCAAGTTGCAAGTCAACCTAGTCCAGTGAAAGCAAGTGATCTAATGCAAACAATGCCCTACAAATATCAGACTTAACCCCCAAAACAATTTTAAAAAAAGGCCCTTGATGTTTTCAGTGACATGAGTTGATTAACAAAAAATAAGTTACAATCTACAAATTCCATCCCTATGCAAGTTTAACCGCATTACTGGGGTACCCCAGGAGAGTTTGCAAAAACGCTACTGACTGCAATTGTTTCATGTGCCTTTACATGTTTGAGAGGGTAGGGAACAGACAAGTAGCAACCAGGTATTCCTTTCAATCTGGGTTCTAGACAATTAGGAACTATCAGCCAGATTCATCAAACAAAAATCTGCTCACAAAGGGCCAGATTCTGAGAATCTGGCCCTTTGCAAGCGGTATTTTTGCATTTGGGATGCATCATCCCAAATGCAAAAATCGCAATTCTAGAAATCGCTAAATTGCGATTATTTGCATTTAAGAAATCTGAATTTGAGATTCCTTAAATGCAATGCATGAAAGTGTTTAAAATTGCGAATTCGCAATCTGGGGCCGCTATTTACCGCGAAGTCTAACTACGTGGTAAATAACAAAAACTTTAAAAAATGCACTTTAGTGCATTTTTCTAAGTTGTATGTTACACACACACATGTCCTTGGGACATGTATGTGCGCAACACCAGTGTACATTACCATTTCAGGGGTGCAACAGGGTGTCCTTTGGACACCCCGGCACCATTGAAATTGCTTCCTTATTTGCGATTCGCTAATTGCGAATCGCAAATAAGGAATGACTCCCCATTCATTCCTATGGGCCTTTAGACCCTGGAAGGGCCAATACAATGTAACTTTGTTATACATGGTAGCAGAAAGAAAGCCTGGGATAACAGTATTCTTCGTGAGTTATGTTGTTTAGGGCTGTCACTAAAATATTGTTTCTTCTTCTTATTTCTTTTTTCAGTTTTGCGGTCTTTGGTCTAAAGATGCAGGGTTTAGAAGTATGTTTTAGCTCTTAATTAGTTTATAAACTGTAGAAAATACAGACATATCGAAATCATATTTGATATTTTGGCTACATTGGATCCTTTCACTGATAGGTAAAAGGGCAGATTTCATAAGAATATTTCCAAATAGGTACCATCACATTTGCCCACTGACAGAGAATAGGTGAAACCCTTGATACATTAGCCCCCTTTTCTTTTGAGTCAGTATTGAGAGTAAGTAAATTGCCAAACACCCCTGGCTTTAAATATTCAATGCAAGGTGAAGTGAGAGGTATACGTGAAAAGTGTACTGTAACCAATCATCTGACCTAATAGTGAAAACATGACACCAGGCTTTTAGAAAACATGGAACGGTGTGTCTCTTGATATCCTGCTGCAAAAAGTTCTTACCAAGTTCAACAAAGATTAGAGTGATATTGTTTGTGTTTGCAGTGATTTAGCTACGTATATGAAAAAGTTGTACAATGGGCTGTCAAAATCAATACCTGAGCTGATCTGCTTTCCTGTAGGAGATCCTTGCCACCTGCTAGATGGTATGCTGAAAGCATCTTTACATTCTTCAGAGTCAATGAAGAATGCTATTGACTTTGTAGTCAATTCTGATTCACAGTTTTGTTATGTACTGGAACAAATACACAAATATTTCTCATATTGTGCTTTGTGTAGCATTAAAGAAAGAGTAATCCCAACTGTGCCTTTCAACTTCTCTCCTAGAGGCTGGGAATGCTATATTATCCATGTGGAGACCGTTTACAGAATTTTTCATTAGTGGTGATGCCAAAGTCAAGGAATTGGCAGACGCATATTGATGGTGATGTGAAAAAAGATGCACCCTACTGCATTCTTAGCTTTTTACAGGAAAGAATTACTGCTGCAGTGGACATAATCAAAAACCTAGAGTCTGAAAACACCCTGGTCTGCCAAGTGTTCAGTATAATTGGTGTAGATGTGAAACATCTCCTTGAGAGTAGGCTTGTAGTGTAGTTCCTATTATCCCAATAGGCTCTGCGCATTGGAATAATATCTTCAATAGTATAGACCTAGGGCAGAGGTTAACTAGGTCTTCTACCGACGATATTAGACTTAAAGGTTTGTGTTTGCCAGCTAGCTCAGAGTTCACTAGAAACTTTCTCAAATAGGCAAGGAGGATTTTAACCTCCCTGGATAGACAAGAAGGGATTTAGTTTCTGACAACCATAGAACATGACAACTTTGCTCTCCCCTAATCAAGAGTGTATCTCTAGAGTCGTGTGAAAACAATAGACAACTTATTTTACTCAGTCAGTACGTGCATTCTTAGTTTCACCAGTTTGTAGAGAAATAAGAGATGGGCGTGGTTCAATAAAAGATGTTATTTATTGATCAGTCTCTTTTCTCATACAAGAGAAATGAATCGCTATTATTGCAATACTTGTAGTTAAGTAAAGTGCATACAGTAGAGACAGAATTATAAAATAATACTGTAAAAGCATTGATATGGTTTCTGAGCCATATGATACTTTAAAATGGATAAAATAGATACATACATATATACATTTGACTAATCATACTCAACTGGTGCTTCTAACCACGCCTACCCCAATGTACCTGACCTAAGCCTAATACGTGGGCGGGAGTAGATAAGTAGCAGTTTAAGTTAAGTTTGTTTTGCCAAGGGACTGATTCGAGAATTCTCTGCAAGGGGTTATTCAGTTCTGTACCTGAGATCTAGAATGATGGAGGGCTGGTATCTCTTATCCCAGGTCTTGATATTCCAGCTGCCTGCGAGGGCTGCATGGAAGCGCCGGAGCTGGATTTCTCGGCAGGAGAAAGAGAGCGTCTCGTTCTCAGCGCGTCAGGAAGGCGGGGCAGCGCCTGTGGGCTTTGCTCTCGGCTGGGCTCCTCAGCACGTCTCGCTGCTCCGATCTCGTCACCACCGCATGTGTTTGCTTAAGGCAATGTCGGTAATATTTATACCTGAAAGGTGCCGAGATTGACGTAAGGATGGACATATATACGTCAATAAGGATGTCATATGAACGGGCTCGTTCGCACATTCTTTTGCTTAAGTTCTCGGTGAAATCAAAACAATGGTTATGGGAATTTCCCAGGTCGCTGTAGGTTTGATTTGTTTTGAGAACTCCGTATGCCTTATCAGGGGCTGGAGGAATATCGCTTGTCTAATTAGATGGCATGCGTTATGAACTAATCAGATAACGCGCTTCTGTGCCGTGGTGTGGCTTAATCAGATAACGGTTCTTGCACCGTTGGATGGCTGCTAGTTAATTATTAACCAAACCAGGGTCAGGAATAGGGGAATCGATACAGTACCTATAGGAATACATCACACTCACTCCACGTAGACTATGTCCATATTTACAAATCTAGGCATAGTGAAACCAGTAGCGTTTGTGTATACCATACCACCCCAAATACAATCATATGTATTCAGAAAATTGGAATTATAAAATATATGAAACACAATCATATGTACTATATGCACAAGCAGTCTAATAATGCTAAACATATAATGCATATTTTTAAATTCAGCATGAATAAATGCGAAAACCACACATGAAATGGCTCTTAATACAGAAAAAAGAATGCAAGACCATTTCATCACAATCATAAAGTTATGTATAATAGTGCTAGAGGATAGCGTATGTCTCGTGACTACCTAAAATAGAAATTTAGTTCTCTAAGAATAATGTCTACTTTAAGCAGAAGATAAGTGTCCCAAAAATCGTAAATATTTTGGAATTGGGGAAAAAGTTCTCGCAGTCTGAAAAAATGATGAGAACATTTTTCATATCGCTTTTCTTTAAAAAGTTGAAGGCCAAATTCAGGATGTGAGGAACTCCAAGTGCTAGTTTGCTCAAAGTTATTCCTGCTGCTCCGGTGAAAACATCATATCATTTAGACTATTGAAAAAACTGTCAAAAGCTTCTTGCGTAAGTTCCACTAATTCGGAAAAAGTTGTTACCATGCATTCATGAGCCTGAGCATGATTGCCTCCATTGATGTTTTGATCAGCAAAGCTGACTGAAGGTCGTACCTGATTGATGCTGCTTTCATCTTGTACTTCACTACCCCTCAATCGTAGTGGTGAAGACTCCACGAATGCGGTCATCAGGATTGGTAGCCGCTGGGGACAGCACAATGCATGAGCCGTTACCGGACCCAACAAGGTATCTGCGTCCATTGGCACATCCGATTGTAGTGCCAGACAGGTGTCCAACACGCATTCTTCGCCGCATAGCAAGCATCTTAATACAGGCATAACACAACTTTGCCACATTGGTCTAAATGAAAGAAACCAGGTCATGTTCAGGTCTCTGAGCCGGGATAGTCCAAGGATTTTAGTTACCCGGTCCCGGTAGCCAATGGCTAGGATCACTTCTTCCCTTGTCGCAGGTGTTTTGTCTGTGACATGGTTTGCCATAGCGAAATAACAGGATCAAAAATAGAATACCCGCTACTAGTCCTAAAAGGAGAGGAAGTCCGCCAAAAATGGAATGGACAAAGTCTGGAAAAATACCCAGGATGGCTTTGAATGGAGTTAAAGCACCCGAAAACACTGCTTTAAATACACTGGAGATACCAGTGGTATCAGAAATATTTAAGATTTCGTTCAGTATTTCTGCAAAATGTATGGGGGAATTAGTTGATAATAATGAATGAATCTCTTCTGTTGTCCTTGCAACTTGGAGATCATACGTTTCTTTTGATGACGTGAGCCTTGTCGGCGTCTGTAGGAGCACAGTCTTCATTCTGCTTAAAGTATCTATTCGAATAGAAGCAATTTTCAAATCGGGCCCTAACCTTGCCTCCCTGTCTGGAGAATCGCTGGGGAACAATACATGTTCACAGCACATGACCTTCCTAGTCACAGTTATGAGATAAGGTTTTCCGGGCAGCAAACTACAACATCTGCGATCTACTATTAGAATGTAACTCCCGCTCGAGAGTCTCCTAAAGAATGGTTCTATTTGTGTTGCAGGTGTGCCTAGCTGGTAACATGAAAGGTTATTTGAAGTCCCTTCACAGGCTCCGTGCAAACTAATACCCTGACACAGAAGTGTACCACTTAGTGATCTTGCACAATTATCGCCACTGAGAAACACTTTCTGGCCTTTATTACTTACACATTCGTGTGTATAGGGCAAGTTCCATATTGACTTAATGTATCCTTTACCCAACCTTTCATACTGGCCTGCCTGTATATATTTTTGGCAGAATTGAAACTGGAAAGTAGTTATCGGAATATTTATTATCCCATGTATTATCCATTCAATGACAGGTCGTTCTGACATTGTCAATGGTAATCTCTCAAGTTTTTCAATGCTCAGAATTGTATAGTCAGCACCCTTCTGTGCCAAACTGATTTGTTTATCAGTGAGGTTAAAGATATTAAACAATGACGTTGTGTTGATTAAACGCCAGGGCACATAGCCAGAACGCATATTTTGTAACGTCCAGCCAAGCTGTACAATAGAACGCAATTGGGACTGACCGTGTTGTAACATCAGTAAGTCTTGCGATATTATATCGATTGCTGAAGACACAATGCTGTCCAGAGAATATATTCTGGAGGACAGAGTCATTAACCCATTGTCCACCACAGAAAGTGATTTTTCCAAATTAATACGGTCAATTTCCCGTATTTTTTCAGCTGTCTCAATTTGAGTTACTTTCCAAACTTCGTTATAAGCTGCATATATAGAGGCCGCTATCAAAGTTTTTGATGCTGTTTGCGTGGTCCCAATATGAAATCACGCAAGTCAGCACGTTCTGTAAGTAAAGTTAGGTGTTGTTTAATTTCAGCCAGTGTGGACGTTTGTAGCTATTGAAGGCAGAGCTTGCCCACGCTGTAGGTGGTTACTATCCCTGGATGTTGTCTTTGGGAATATCAAGGATCTTGCCTAGTCAATGTGAACCCCTGTATTTTGTTCAGGAATCTGTCTTGACAGTTATTTGTATCTGTGGGCCAGATCAACCATTTTTTCCATTCAGGATCTGTTCTGTTTTGGTTTAAAATATGGTTTACGTCTATCTCAACATCTTTAGAGCTATTACTGTTCACTGTTGGCTTTGGAATAGACGGTGTGTTCAAATCTTTGATTTTGGCTAAGCCAAGACAGGTAGTTTGTTGAATAGTGTCGTTCAAAAATATAATTTGTTCTGGGATCATGCAGGCTCTAAACAATGATTCTATACCTTGTCCTTGCCAATCTCTTGTACCCCAAACAGTTTTTGCTTCAATATTATTGTTCCAGAAATCAAACCCAAATGTATTCATTTGTTCAAAGAATGAATCGGAATATATCAATTTTGTGTTTGTAAGCATGGTATTCATACCTGTCTTATTTGACAATTTGAAATAAAATGTTTCTGCATTACTTATGTTAAACCCTGAAAAGTATGCATATTTATCATAAAATGTTTTCGAGCTATCTTTTGGAGGAGTAGCACAATGTTCCCATTGGTTATAATTCAAAACATTTCTAGGTTGTGCAGATTTATGTAGATAATGGTTACCATAGTGGTTATAGCAGAACATCTGATCATAATTAGACGAACCCTGCAAATAATCATGTTCTGTGAATTTAGCAGACATCACAAGATCAGACATCATATCATTAATACTTTCAAAGTCCCAATCATCAGCAAATGAGCTCGGTTTTACAAAGTCACTCAATGAGATCTTGAATTGGTGTGGATACTTCAGGATTTCAACCGGACCATAGATTTCATAATCAGTTTTGTCCCATGCTACACCGCCTGGTATAGGATTGGCTGTGAAGTTCACTGAAGAAAGTTCTCTTTTCTCGATGTGTGAAGATGTGTGTGGTTTAAGGACCAAGTTGATTTTCTGGCTTGCTGTGTCCATTTTAGCATATTTTCCTTCAATGAAATGTCCCAAGCATAGTACTAAGATGAGCCAAAGAATGAGGATAAATGCACCGCAGGCCACCCAAAATTCAATCCATGGAGAAATCAGATAGGTTTCTTTCAGCTGTTGCAAAAGTTCTTTAGCTTTGTTTTTAAAAGTTTTTGCTGATGGCTGTTTCTTTGCTTCACTCAGGTCTTCAGATGAATCATCGAAGTTGATGAAGTAGCCGGATGCTGTTCTGTCAATTGTTCCAATTGCTTTTGGATTTTGCTTTCTTTCATTAGCAAAGTCTGCAGTTACATCATCATAGGTTGTTGTTTCTTGATGAAAAGTTTTAATTTGGGTTTTAAGAGGTTCAAGTTCCATTGCTTTGTTGCATAGTCCTTGTTGATTCACTGTAGATTTTCCAAAGGTGATCAGTCTTCCAGTTTGAGCATCTGTATTCGTAGCAAACATTGGTGTTCTGCTACTTCTTGGGAGTCCACTTGGCCTACTGTTTGTTATCGGCCACATGATTGTGGTTTAACCAGGTCGATGGATACAACTCGGTTCTCCTTTTTACCAGCAAGGGGCGGTAGTACTACTGATCTTGTCCCGTTGATAGACAAGACAGGAACTGCTTTTCTGTAAGAAGGCCCAAATTCCTTCTTTACCGCGATCTTTTCTCTGACTAGATCCCCGACTTTTGGAATCCAGACAGGCCTTGCTGGGACTGGTGGTTTCTCTTCAGTGGTTGTTGGCTGTTGTTTCAGCTTTATGTTGCTCAGGTCTTTTCTTGTTTCATTTAAGTCCTGTAAAATAGCCAAACGATCTTTGATATCAAAGCTTTTGTCTTTAACCACTGAAGTCTGACTATCAAGATCTTGGATCATCATTCTAGTCCCGAACAATAGTTCGTACGGACTGAACCCTTTCAGAGAATTCCTTGGCAGGTTATTTAGACTACGTTGGACACTTATTAAATGTTTGACCCACCCAGCGCCCGAACCTAATACCTTTTCCGTTATAGATTGCTTTATGTCTTGGTTTTTTCTTTACACCATCCCGTATCCCTCAGGAAGGAAGTGAGAAGAGTCCCGCTATGCAATGCTCATTTGGCCATGCTTCCCCAAAAGCTTGAGGGCTAAAAGGAATACATTAGTCAAAACGTAGCATGCTCCTAGCGTATATGCCATTATAGACTTGCAAATCCTTTTATAACAGTCCAGACGTCAGCCGAGCGCTGGGGTCTACATTATAAGTGAAAATTAGTCTTTTTATGTTAATATAGCGCTTTTTTCATGATGGGTGCTTTCTTATTGTTGTTGTTTATCTGGAGTGAAATGCCATGGCAATAGTCCTCCCCGCTCGCCACTGCGATCTCTATTGCAGTCTGGGCAGTTTTTTACAAAAATGTGATGATGCAGGCTCATGCCTGGCCACCAGTACACTGATTGTAATTCTTCCAGAGAATCTTTTTGCTTAAGGTGTCTGAGACCCTCACCCATATGTGCGTCTGCTATTAACAAGCCTCTCCTGTCCGTGTTTGGAATTACTCTATCCCCCACTCCAGGGATTTGAGCAAAAGGGACTGAGTTTGCATCGATTATGTATGTATAATTGAGTGGATAATTGATCGGTAACGCTGAGCAGTCGCCTTTTGATGACGTTTTCACCGCCAGCACAGTTTCACCGTCAATGTGTTTTACTGTACGCTTTTTTGTAGCTACGGAAGCCGGTTTAGTTGCTCCCGCTGTGCCTGTCTCAGCCAATGAATTCCCTGCAACGTGAACGCCATCACGCTGATGACTCAGTGAATGTATCACGTGAGTCTTTTGTAGTTCCTTTTGAAAAATAACTATTTGTTCCCAAAGCATTTTATGTTTGATTGTGCCACCTTTTGCATCTTTAAAACCATTCTGAACCCAGATCTGCAAGTATTCATTGTAAGATTGGACGCAGTAATACGAATCGCACACAATAAGTGTGGGGAATTCTCGATCGGTATTTTCAAGCGCCATCTTGAATGCCAGTAGTTCTGCTCTTTGAGCTGTACAGTCTCCTAGAGATTGCGTTTTAGTGACCACAGGTTTAAATTTTCCTTCGTGCCAGCGACCTTTAACAATCGCGCACGCAGCACTGTAGGCTTGCTTACCACCCACTGCGGGTTGTGCTGATCCGTCTGTATATATTATACAGCCATAGTGTTCTAGAGGCAGAATTTCGGTCGGCGGAGGACATTCGAATTCATATTGGAGAAATTCTTGTGTTATTAAATTTGGATCAAATTCGTATGCCACGTCTGTTGCAGCAAGAGAGTTAGCCCACTGTATCCACCTTGGATGGAGTGCTTTAGCATTCGGAATGCTTGCCTTTGTTACCGCCTCTAGGGCTGGTATAGGTGTCACGATTATTATTCGTTTACCCTGTGCTAGGGCCCGCTCCTTTGCTACAGCAGTCTGTACCGCGGTCAGATTTTTTTCCGTTGGGCTAAATTTCATTTCAGCTTTTGTGTACAAATGTGATTTGTATGCTATTGGTACCTTCTCTCCCTCATTAGAGGTCAGGTATGTGAATCCGCATCTTCCTGGGATGACTCGAATCACAAGGTTGCGTGTGTTGTCACGTGTTTGTAGTTTTGTTTTAACTAACATATCTGTTTGTAACAATCTCAAAATTTCTGTGTGTTTTTGAGTCCAATTGATTCTTTTAAAATCTGGTTTTATTAGATCATAGAGAGGTTTAATTCTCTCTGCATAATTTATAATGTAAGTTCTTCCGAAGTTTAGGAAGCCTAGAATTTATTGTAAGTTTTTCAGTGTTCTAGGTGCTTGGATTACAGCACATTTCTCTAGGAAATTGTCAGCCAGGCTTTTGCCTTCACTTGATAGTTCATATCCTAAAAACAGGACTGTTAGATGGGCAATTCTTGACTGTTTAAAGTTGAATTTGTAACCCTCTGCTGCGAACCCAAGTATTATGGTGTTCACTCTCTTCAAGTGAGTATCCAAGTCATCATCTGTTAGATAGATGTCGTCGACATAAGATAATGCCTCGTCATCATATGTTTGTAGTAATTCTGTTACTCTCGCTGAGAATAATCCTGGGCTGTTCTTGAACCCCTGGGGCAAACAACAGAAATTCTTTTGCGTGCCATTTATTGAGAACGCCGTCAAATATCTGCTCTCTGGTGCTATATTTTGACAAAAGAATCCATTAGAAATGTCTAATGTGGTTTTGTATTTTTTGCGCACTATGTTATTCATTAGTGCAGCACTATGCGAGTTTTGTACTGCAAATGTTTTGCAACATGAGTTAAGGTGTCTGTAGTCCAAAACAAGACGATATGAATTGTCTGGCTTGGAGACAGGAAACAAAGGATTAGTCATTTGTGAGGTGCAAGTTTCAATCACCCCCTGGTATTCAAGTTGATCTAGGATCTCTTTTACCTGTTTTTTAGCTTCTTGCTTAATCGGGTACTGCCTCTGTGCAGTAGGTTTTGATTTTAACTGGATTTTGTGAGGAGGAGAGTCCTCATCCCATCCCACATGAGTTTTATATAAGGCAGGGGCTTGAGCTACTGCCCACTTTCTTGCAAGTGTATATTTTTTATGAATTGGAATATGGTTTGAGAAGGCAGGCATAATTATTTCTTCGCCATGTGGGCACTCCCTGACAAACTCTGGAGGCCAGTCTCGTTCAGCTAGAAGGATGTCATAGCCCTTGGACAGATTATCCCAAAATAGTCCCCTTATTTTTCTAGTCTTATCCCCTTCTATACGCAATGTTATTTCATATATTTTATGAGGTTTGCTAACTCTGGTATCTGCAGTTTCCACCTGAATGTATTCATTCGTGTCCACTGTCTCCAGATGATTCATAAGGACTTTGCGAGCTATGCTCACTTCTGCTGCGCTGTCTAGCATTGTCTGAGCGCATTCTCCATTTTTCAGCTGTGTCCTCAGTATTCTCGGCATTGTTGATTACTTTAATACTGGCTACCTTCTTTTTTGGAAATTGTAATTTTTTATTCAGATGAGCAGGTTCTCTGTCTTTGGACTTGACGTGCTCTTCCCTTTGTTCTGATCGTCCTCTTCTTTCCGATTTCTGCGAGGAAGTCTGAAAAGATTGAGAGGGACGTGTATCAATATCTTGATATCTATCAGGTTTCTTTATATTATCCCTATTTCTAAGGTTGTATTTTTTCACAGAGGGCTCCCTTTGGGGAGACTTGCGTCCTTGGTCGGGAGATCTTTCTCTCCGCCGAGGAGACCTTCCTCTGGACTGGAATCTTTTTTCTTTAGGATTGGATTGTTTATTTCCATCCCAGCTCTTTTTTTGAGTGTTTAAATTATTTTTTATAAATACTTTTTCAGGACTTTCAACTAGTTGGGGTTTCACTGGTATTCCACCCAAACTATCTCTTCCTAGTTCTTCATAGGATTTTTCTATGATTCTGGCAATTTCAGATGGTTGGTCTGCTATATTTGTCTCTTTTACCTCTGGCGAATCGCCACATTTGCTGCTTCTCCCTTTATGTTGGCTAATAGTATTGCAGAGACCTGCTTGAAGTCTTTCAGTAATTTCATACCGAGAGTTAAAGCGGGTTCTGGACCGTATTCATCTTGAATCTGTTTTAGCACATCTGGTATTACTGACATGGATGGTACACCATGTGTTTTTGTGTAAATGGAAGCAAAGACTGTTCCCCAAGTGTCACAGTCCTCCACATGTGGTGTGATTCCCATTGGAAGACAGATAGTCAGAATCCTATGTTTCTCAACAGGGGTGGTATCTGGAAACACTGCCTCTATTTGAGTTATTTTTTGTGCTAGCCAGAAAGGAATTTGTTCCCGTTTTGCGGGTACTTTACCTAGACAGGACTGTATGTTCTGTGGTGTAATTTTATTTGTGTTCCCCTGATGACTGGTCAACTGTGGAATTTTAATTGCTGGTTGGATAGTTGAAGTCCGCATTACATATTGGACTAATTGTCTATGTATTTTTATTAATTGTTTTAGCTGTGCTAAAAGTTCTGGTGCAGGCATTTCTTAAATGTCTGGATGTGGTGTGTATCCGGCTAGGACCGGCCACGTTGCTCCTGGTCTACCTAGTGGACCGAGCCTGGTGATGTGATTATTATGTTTTAGGGCGCCATTAAACAAGAGCAGGTGCTCTTGGAATTTGAGTGGTATTTCCACTTCCTCGAAAGGAGTGTACTCACTAGGAGGTTCCTCTATTTTGTAATAGTGGAAGTCCTTTGTTACAGCGTTTGCTGCTGGAAAGTTTATCCATGAATAGAATACCTCTGTCTGCCGATATTCGTGTGCCTCAATTACGAATATGACTGTACCACCTCTTGGTGTCAGTCCATTTTCTATAAGCTTTAGGGTTATAGATTTTCTTATGTTGACCGGGATGAGTATTATATCCGGGTCATTTTGCTGCAGAGTATTATCTGCTTCTAGGAGTTCAGCTGCTAGTCTAACTGTCTCCCTTTCTTCTTCAGTTTCTGACATACTATTGTCAAGAAGGTTATTCTGTTTGTTTGCAGATCAGGTTTCTATGGAAACAAAGATTAGATGCACAATATCTGGGAACAGTGTATCCTTCAACGTTGAGTAAACCATGAACCATACATAGGAGTCTTCTCCTGCGAGGTTTGGCGGATATGACCTTTCACCCACTCCAGACGTCTTTGGAGTATTATGGGAAAAAAAGGGGTTCTGTGTGAAAAAGCACGACTGAGTTACTCTAATGTCTTGCGTTAGTTTTATCGCCTATCCAAACGGTTGGGCGCCATGTAGTGTAGTTCCTATTATCCCAATAGGCTCTGCGCATTGGAATAAAATCTTCAATAGTAGAGACCTAGGGCAGAGGTTAACTAGGTCTTCTACTGACGATATTAGACTTAAAGGTTTGTGTTTGCCAGCTAGCTCAGAGTTCACTAGAAACTTTCTCAAATAGGCAAGGAGGATTTTAACCTCCTTGGAAAGACAAGAAGGGATTTAGTTTCTGACAACCATAGAACATGACAACTTTGCTCTCCCCTAATCAAGAGTGTATCTCTAGAGTCGTGTGAAAACAATAGACAACTTATTTTACTCAGTCAGTACGTGCATTCTTAGTTTCACCAGTTTGTAGAGAAATAAGAGATGGGCGTGGTTCAATAAAAGATGTTATTTATTGATCAGTCTCTTTTCTCATACAAGAGAAATGAATCGCTATTATTGCAATACTTGTAGTTAAGTAAAGTGCATACAGTAGAGACAGAATTATAAAATAATACTGTAAAAGCATTGATATGGTTTCTGAGCCATATGATACTTTAAAATGGATAAAATAGATACATACATATATACATTTGACTAATCGTACTCAACTGGTGCTTCTAACCACGCCTACCCCAATGTACCTGACCTAAGCCTAATACGTGGGCGGGAGTAGATAAGTAGCAGTTTAAGTTAAGTTTGTTTTGCCAAGGGACTGATTCGAGAATTCTCTGCAAGGGGTTATTCAGTTCTGTACCTGAGATCTAGAATGATGGAGGGCTGGTATCTCTTATCCCAGGTCTTGATATTCAAGCTGCCTGCGAGGGCTGCATGGAAGTGCCGGAGCTGGATTTCTCGGCAGGAGAAAGACAGCGTCTCGTTCTCAGCGCATCAGGAAGGCGGGGCAGCGCCTGTGGGCTTCGCTCTCGGCTGGGCTCCTCAGCACGTCTCGCTGCTCCGATCTCGTCACCACCGCATGTGTTTGCTTAAGGCAATGTCGGTAATATTTATACCTGAAAGGTGCCGAGATTGACGTAAGGATGGACATATATACGTCAATAAGGATGTCATATGAACGGGCTCGTTCGCACATTCTTTTGCTGAAGTTCTCGGTGAAATCAAAACAATGGTTATGGGAATTTCCCAGGTCGCTGTAGGTTTGATTTGTTTTGAGAACTCCGTATGCCTTATCAGGGGCTGGAGGAATATCGCTTGTCTAATTAGATGGCATGCGTTATGACCTAATCAGATAACGCGCTTCTGTGCCGTGGTGTGGCTTAATCAGATAACGGTTCTTGCACCGTTGGATGGCTGCTAGTTAATTATTAACCAAACCAGGGTCAGGAATAGGGGAATCGATACAGTACCTATAGGAATACATCACACTCACTCCACGTAGACTATGTCCATATTTACAAATCTAGGCATAGTGAAACCAGTAGCGTTTGTGTATACCATACCACCCCAAATACAATCATATGTATTCAGAAAATTGGAATTATAAAATATATGAAACACAATCATATGTACTATATGCACAAGCAGTCTAATAATGCTAAACATATAATGCATATTTTTAAATTCAGCATGAATAAATGCGAAAACCACACATGAAATGGCTCTTAATACAGAAAAAAGAATGCAAGACCATTTCATCACAATCATAAAGTTATGTATAATAGTGCTAGAGGATAGCGTATGTCTCGTGACTACCTAAAATAGAAATTTAGTTCTCTAAGAATAATGTCTACTTTAAGCAGAAGATAAGTGTCCCAAAAATCGTAAATATTTTGGAATTGGGGAAAAAGTTCTCGCAGTCTGAAAAAATGATGAGAACATTTTTCATATCGCTTTTCTTTAAAAAGTTGAAGGCCAAATTCAGGATGTGAGGAACTCCAAGTGCTAGTTTGCTCAAAGTTATTCCTGCTGCTCCGGTGAAAACATCATATCATTTAGACTATTGAAAAAACTGTCAAAAGCTTCTTGCGTAAGTTCCACTAATTCGGAAAAAGTTGTTACCATGCATTCATGAGCCTGAGCATGATTGCCTCCATTGATGTTTTGATCAGCAAAGCTGACTGAAGGTCGTACCTGATTGATGCTGCTTTCATCTTGTACTTCACTACCCCTCAATCGTAGTGGTGAAGACTCCACGAATGCCGTCATCAGGATTGGTAGCCGCTGGGGACAGCACAATGCATGAGCCGTTACCGGACCCAACAAGGTATCTGCGTCCATTGGCACATCCGATTGTAGTGCCAGACAGGTGTCCAACACGCATTCTTCGCCGCATAGCAAGCATCTTAATACAGGCATTACACAACTTTGCCACGTTGGTCTAAATGAAAGAAACCAGGTCATGTTCAGGTCTCTGAGCCGGGATAGTCCAAGGATTTTAGTTACCCGGTCCCGGTAGCCAATGGCTAGGATCATTTCTTCCCTTGTCGCAGGTGTTTTGTCTGTGACATGGTTTGCCATAGCAAAATAACAGGATCAAAAATAGAATACCCGCTACTAGTCCTAAAAGGAGAGGAAGTCCGCCAAAAATGGAATGGACAAAGTCTGGAAAAATACCCAGGATGGCTTTGAATGGAGTTAAAGCACCTGAAAACACTGCTTTAAATACACTGGAGATACCAGTGGTATCAGAAATATTTAAGATTTCGTTCAGTATTTCTGCAAAATGTATGGGGGAATTAGTTGATAATAATGAATGAATCTCTTCTGTTGTCCTTGCAACTTGGAGATCATACGTTTCTTTTGATGACGTGAGCCTTGTCGGCGTCTGTAGGAGCACAGTCTTCATTCTGCTTAAAGTATCTATTCGAATAGAAGCAATTTTCAAATCGGGCCCTAACCTTGCCTCCCTGTCTGGAGAATCGCTGGGGAACAATACATGTTCACAGCACATGACCTTCCTAGTCACAGTTATGAGATAAGGTTTTCCGGGCAGCAAACTACAAAATCTGCGATCTACTATTAGAATGTAACTCCCGTTCGAGAGTCTCCTAAAGAATGGTTCTATTTGTGTTGCAGGTGTGCCTAGCTGGTAACATGAAAGGTTATTTGAAGTCCCTTCACAGGCTCCGTGCAAACTAATACCCTGACACAGAAGTGTACCACTTAGTGATCTTGCACAATTATCGCCACTGAGAAACACTTTCTGGCCTTTATTACTTACACATTCGTGTGTATAGGGCAAGTTCCATATTGACTTAATGTATCCTTTACCCAACCTTTCATACTGGCCTGCCTGTATATATTTTTGGCAGAATTGAAACTGGAAAGTAGTTATCGGAATATTTATTATCCCATGTATTATCCATTCAATGACAGGTCGTTCTGACATTGTCAATGGTAATCTCTCAAGTTTTTCAATGCTCAGAATTGTATAGTCAGCACCCTTCTGTGCCAAACTGATTTGTTTATCAGTGAGGTTAAAGATATTAAACAATGACGTTGTGTTGATTAAACGCCAGGGCACATAGCCAGAACGCAGATTTTGTAACGTCCAGCCAAGCTGTACAATAGAACGCAATTGGGACTGACCGTGTTGTAACATCAGTAAGTCTTGCGATATTATATCGATTGCTGAAGACACAATGCTGTCCAGAGAATATATTCTGGAGGACAGAGTCATTAACCCATTGTCCACCACAGAAAGTGATTTTTCCAAATTAATACGGTCAATTTCCCGTATTTTTTCTGCTGTCTCAATTTGAGTTACTTTCCAAACTTCGTTATAAGCTGCATATATAGAGGCCGCTATGAAACGTTTTTGACGCTGTTTGCGTGGTCCCAATATGAAATCACGCAAGTCAGCACCTTCTGTAAGTAAAGTTAGGTGTTGTTTAATTTCAGCCAGTGTGGACGTTTGTAGCCATTGAAGGCAGAGCTTGCCCACGCTGTAGGTGGTTACTATCCCTGGATGTTGTCTTTGGGAATATCTAGGGTCTGGCCTAGTCAATGTGAACCCCTGTATTTTGTTCAGGAATCTGTCTTGACAGTTATTTGTATCTGTGGGCCAGATCAACCATTTTTTCCATTCAGGATCTGTTCTGTTTTGGTTTAAAATATGGTTTACGTCTATCTCAACATCTTTAGAGCTATTACTGTTCACTGTTGGCTTTGGAATAGACGGTGTGTTCAAATCTTTGATTTTGGCTAAGCCAAGACAGGTAGTTTGTTGAATAGTGTCGTTCAAAAATATAATTTGTTCTGGGATCATGCAGGCTCTAAACAATGATTCTATACCTTGTACTTGCCAATCTCTTGTACCCCAAACAGTTTTTGCTTCAATATTATTGTTCCAGAAATCAAACCCAAATGTATTCATTTGTTCAAAGAATGAATCGGAATATATCAATTTTGTGTTTGTAAGCATGGTATTCATACCTGTCTTATTTGACAATTTGAAATAAAATGTTTCTGCATTACTTATGTTAAACCCTGAAAAGTATGAATATTTATCATAAAATGTTTTCGAGCTATCTTTTGGAGGAGTAGCACAATGTTCCCATTGGTTATAATTCAAAACATTTCTAGGTTGTGCAGATTTATGTAGATAATGGTTACCATAGTGGTTATAGCAGAACATCTGATCATAATTAGACGAACCCTGCAAATAATCATGTTCTGTGAATTTAGCAGACATCACAAGATCAGACATCACATCATTAATACTTTCAAAGTCCCAATCATCAGCAAATGAGCTCGGTTTTACAAAGTCACTCAATGAGATCTTGAATTGGTGTGGATACTTCAGGATTTCAACCGGACCATAGATTTCATAATCAGTTTTGTCCCATGCTACACCGCCTGGTATAGGATTGGCTGTGAAGTTCACTGAAGAAAGTTCTCTTTTCTCGATGTGTGAAGATGTGTGTGGTTTAAGGACCAAGTTGATTTTCTGGCTTGCTGTGTCCATTTTAGCATATTTTCCTTCAATGAAATGTCCCAAGCATAGTACTAAGATGAGCCAAAGAATGAGGATAAATGCACCGAAGGCCACCCAAAATTCAATCCATGGAGAAATCAGATAGGTTTCTTTCAGCTGTTGCAAAAGTTCTTTAGCTTTGTTTTTAAAAGTTTTTGCTGATGGCTGTTTCTTTGCTTCACTCAGGTCTTCAGATGAATCATCGAAGTTGATGAAGTAGCCGGATGCTGTTCTGTCAATTGTTCCAATTGCTTTTGGATTTTGCTTTCTTTCATTAGCAAAGTCTGCAGTTACATCATCATAGGTTGTTGTTTCTTGATGAAAAGTTTTAATTTGGGTTTTAAGAGGTTCAAGTTCCATTGCTTTGTTGCATAGTCCTTGTTGATTCACTGTAGATTTTCCAAAGGTGATCAGTCTTCCAGTTTGAGCATCTGTATTCGTAGCAAACATTGGTGTTCTGCTACTTCTTGGGAGTCCACTTGGCCTACTGTTTGTTATCGGCCACATGATTGTGGTTTAACCAGGTCGATGGATACAACTCGGTTCTCCTTTTTACCAGCAAGGGGCGGTAGTACTACTGATCTTGTCCCGTTGATAGACAAGACAGGAACTGCTTTTCTGTAAGAAGGCCCAAATTCCTTCTTTACCGCGATCTTTTCTCTGACTAGATCCCCGACTTTTGGAATCCAGACAGGCCTTGCTGGGACTGGTGGTTTCTCTTCAGTGGTTGTTGGCTGTTGTTTCAGCTTTATGTTGCTCAGGTCTTTTCTTGTTTCATTTAAGTCCTGTAAAATAGCCAAACGATCTTTGATATCAAAGCTTTTGTCTTTAACCACTGAAGTCTGACTATCAAGATCTTGGATCATCATTCTAGTCCCGAACAATAGTTCGTACGGACTGAACCCTTTCAGAGAATTCCTTGGCAGGTTATTTAGACTACGTTGGACACTTATTAAATGTTTGACCCACCCAGCTCCCGAACCTAATACCTTTTCCGTTATAGATTGCTTTATGTCTTGGTTTTTTCTTTACACCATCCCGTATCCCTCAGGAAGGAAGTGAGAAGAGTCCCGCTATGCAATGCTCATTTGGCCATGCTTCCCCATAAGCTTGAGGGCTAAAAGGAATACATTAGTCAAAACGTAGCATGCTCCTAGCGTATATGCCATTATAGACTTGCAAATCCTTTTATAACAGTCCAGACGTCAGCCGAGCGCTGGGGTCTGCATTATAAGTGAAAATTAGTCTTTTTATGTTAATATAGCGCTTTTTTCATGATGGGTGCTTTCTTATTGTTGTTGTTTATCTGGAGTGAAATGCCATGGCAATAGTCCTCCCCGCTCGCCACTGCGATCTCTATTGCAGTCTGGGCAGTTTTTTACAAAAATGTGATGATGCTATGTCGACACTCGGATTGGCAGATCCATGGAGGGAGAGAGCGGGTAGGGTACTTGGTGTATCATACCACAACTATAAATATAATCATAAATCAAGGATTGATTACGCCCTTTTTAGTTATTCATTAAGAGACTACCTTAGGGACATAACGTATTTGCCTTTACACTTATCGGACCATTCCGCTATATTCTTTGGTTTGCAATCGGTCCAGCAATCCTCTCAGGCCTTGTGGTCATTTGACCGTACCATTCAGTTAGAAGAAGAAGAAATAGACCTTCTCATCCATGAAACAAAACTTTTCATGGACACAAATATTAATTCCACTCAGCTAAACACAGTATGGGAGGCCTATAAAGCTTATTTAAGAGGCTATATAACTAATAGGGCCTCTTATCGAGGGAAAATCTACAGAGCTAAGATCAACAGTATTGAAAGGGATATTGCATTATTGGATCAACACATTGGCTCCGGAATCGGAACTAATATGGATCAAGAACAGCGTAAGGGATTAAAAGAGAAGCTAGAAAACATTCTTCAGGAAAGGGTCACCCAAAAATGGGAAGTAAGTAAACTCTCCAATTTTGAATATGGTGAGTCCGCAGGTAAGGTCCTCGCTTGGAAAATTAAATCGGACCAGGCAAAAAAACATATAAAACATATTATGGTAGATGGCGAGGCTAGTGAAAGATCATCTGTTAAAGATATTGGGGAAGCATTTTTGGAGTTTTTCCAAAAAATATATAAGGAAGAAATCTTGGAGGACCCCATCTCAAATTTTAGATGGTTGGAGAAGATTACCCTTCCCACTTTGAGCTCTGAACAAAGAGATCGTCTTGATAGGCCCATTTCAGAGGAAGAAGTGAGGGAAAGCATCAAAAAGGTGAAGAGGGGCAAGGCAACTGGCCCGGATGGCCTGCCCGGCGAATTATTACGGGTTGTTGCTCCGGAAATAGTTTCGGTGCTGACAAGACTTTTTAACGACATCCTAATAAATGGTGTGGTTCCTCCCAAATCTTGGGGAGAGGCGATTATTGTCTTGATTCCGAAACCCGGGAAAGACCCTGCTAAATGTGGCTCATATAGGCCAATTTCACTTTTAAACAGTGACTATAAGATCTTTGCAGCAGTGCTGGCAAACAGACTTGGACGTGAGGTTGGGTCAATTATCCACACTGACCAAAAGGGTTTTATAAAGGGTAGACAACTTTCGGATCTTACATATGACTTGATCGGGGCAGTGGATATTCCTTCTACGTTTTCCCTTCCTTTGGCCATTATGACCCTCGACGCTACCAAAGCGTTCGACTGAGTAAATTGGGCGTATTTAGCCAAAACGATGAAGAAATTTGCATTTGGTCCAAATTTTCGAAGATCAATTGGACTCCTATATCAAAACCTCAGTGCAAGTATCATGGTGAATGGTGTATGCACTCAGCCCTTCCTGATCACTAGGGGGACAAGACAAGGGTGTCCCCTGTCCCCCTTACTATTTAATATATACATTGAGCCACTTGCACAATCTTTTAGAGACGATTCAAGAATTTCTTCATTTAAATTCGGTGGGTGGGAAAGGAAAGTCGGGCTATATGCCGATGATATTGTAATATACACCAGCGATCCAGCAAATGCTTTCCCCATAGTGGTTGAAAAAGCCAAAGAATTTGGAGGTATTTCTGGCTACGACATTAACGCTGATAAGACCGAGTTGATGACATGGAATATTGCCAATCCGGGTGTAGGGGTGACGCCTCCAACTCACTCAATACGTTATCTTGGAGTTAAAATTACACAAGATATTGACGTATTGGCAAAATCAAACCTAGACCTGGTCGCCAAAGAGTGTAGGGCACTTTTAAGATCCTGGGTAGGTCTTAGACTATCAATTTATGGGAGGGTCAACATTGTAAAGATGTCCATCCTTCCGAAATTGACCTTTATTTTTAATACAGTTCCCATCGCATTTGACTCCAAACAACTTCTTATGTGCCAACAAGAAATAAACTCTTTCATATGGGGTTACAAAGCCACGAGGTTGGCTTGGAAAAAATTGAGGAGGAGGAGGGAAAAAGGTGGACTGGCCCTCCCAGATCTACAGTATTATTCCTGGGCGTTTCAGCTTTCCCATTCAAGAATGCTTCTGAAGACACCAGACCTCACCTCAAATGGGAAGCTATTCAAGGCTATGTTGGTAGGGGCAAACCTCCCATTGGATGGGTTCCTTTTCAAGTTCGGAGAACAAAAGTTTTTCAAGAAGGTGAGGTTGAAGACTCTATTAACGCAATTGAAGACATGGGTACAAATTAAGCGTAGAGTGGGGTTGGCGTATTATTCTAATCATGCACCAATTTGGGATTCTCCCGGGCTCCCACCATGCATGCAGGATTCTCTGGCTACCCCCCTAATAACAGCTGGGCTTTCTAGATGGGGTGATCTACTTGGTGGAGGTATCCTGATACCGTGGGAAGCCCTTAGGGAAAAAGTAGGGCTGACATTGTCAAGATTTAAATACATACAAATTGGTAGTTGGGCCAGAGAATTAATCAGGAAAGTCCCTAATATCGGGAGAATTAGCCCTCTAGAACAACAGCTAATCGAAAAACAGATGGGAGGCAAAGAGGTGGCTTGTTGGTACTGGTCTATACATGAGGAGATAGATGGGGATTTTCATCTGCCAAAACAGCTATGGGGGAGAGAAATTGCGGCAATAGAAGAGGACAGTTGGACAGAATCTTTTACCCTTTTATATAAATTGGTAAAACCCGCTTGGCTTAGACGAAACCATCTGTTCACCCTGCATCGGGCATATCTTACTCCCTTACGTCTATCCAAATTTCAAGAGGGGAAATGTTGTAACAAATGCCAACTGCCCTCAGCATCTGACATTCACATGTTCTGGGATTGCCCCCATCTAGTTACTTTTTGGACAGAGATTAAAGCTACTTTGGACTCAATTATCAAAACCGACATCTCCTTATCTTTACCACTTGTCATTCTTGGTGTAGACCAGAACATAACTGGGACAGCACGATCTTTTCTGTTTTACGCTATTCTGCTGGCAAGACGGCAGATATGTATGCACTGGGTGGACACCACCCCTCCCACCCATTCAGCATGGTTAAACTCATTATACGAAACCTCAAAGGTAGATTTGAGAAGATCATGTAGAGCCCAGAATCTCATATTTTGGAAACTTTTGACAGAGTGGAAGTGAGGTCCATTTGGTTTTTTTTTTTTTTTTTTTTCCCAATATCCGATGATTAAGGCCACCCACTCAATATTTCAGTATTGTGGTCTGCCCAGATTTCGACATATATATATACTGAATATTTTGGCAAGAAGTTGCTTTGAGATATCGTCATAAGATGTATGGTTGTTCCTATCAACTCATAAAATTCTCTGCCAAGTTGTGAAGCGGCTCAATCTTCAGGGCCTTGCTCCCAGAGGCAGTGAGAGGGTTGGTCGGTTCCTTCCGCATCTAAGGGACGTGTGTCGGGCAGATGAGGATAAAAAAAAAAGAAAAAAAAAAAAAATGTGATGATGCAGGCTCATGCCTGGCCACCAGTACACTGATTGTAATTCTTCCAGAGAATCTTTTTGCTTAAGGTGTCTGAGACCCTCACCCATATGTGCGTCTGCTATTAACAAGCCTCTCCTGTCCGTGTTTGGAATTACTCTATCCCCCACTCCAGGGATTTGAGCAAAAGGGACTGAGTTTGCATCGATTATGTATGTATAATTGAGTGGATAATTGATCGGTAACGCTGAGCAGTCGCCTTTTGATGACGTTTTCACCGCCAGCACAGTTTCACCGTCAATGTGTTTTACTGTACGCTTTTTTGTAGCTACGGAAGCCGGTTTAGTTGCTCCCGCTGTGCCTGTCTCAGCCAATGAATTCCCTGCAACGTGAACGCCATCACGCTGATGACTCAGTGAATGTATCACGTGAGTCTTTTGTAGTTCCTTTTGAAAAATAACTATTTGTTCCCAAAGCATTTTATGTTTGATTGTGCCACCTTTTGCATCTTTAAAACCATTCTGAACCCAGATCTGCAAGTATTCATTGTAAGATTGGACGCAGTAATACGAATCGCACACAATAAGTGTGGGGAATTCTCGATCGGTATTTTCAAGCGCCATCTTGAATGCCAGTAGTTCTGCTCTTTGAGCTGTACAGTCTCCTAGAGATTGCGTTTTAGTGACCACAGGTTTAAATTTTCCTTCGTGCCAGCGACCTTTAACAATCGCGCACGCAGCACTGTAGGCTTGCTTACCACCCACTGCGGGTTGTGCTGATCCGTCTGTATATATTATACAGCCGTAGTGTTCTAGAGGCAGAATTTCGGTCGGCGGAGGACATTCTAATTCATATTGGAGAAATTCTTGTGTTATTAAATTTGGATCAAATTCGCATGCCACGTCTGTTGCAGCAAGAGAGTTAGCCCACTGTATCCACCTTGGATGGAGTGCTTTAGCATTCGGAATGCTTGCCTTTGTTACCGCCTCTAGGGCTGGTATAGGTGTCACGATTATTATTCGTTTACCCTGTGCTAGGGCCCGCTCCTTTGCTACAGCAGTCTGTACCGCGGTCAGAATTTTTTCCGTTGGGCTAAATTTCATTTCAGCTTTTGTGTACAAATGTGATTTGTATGCTATTGGTACCTTCTCTCCCTCATTAGAGGTCAGGTATGTGAATCCGCATCTTCCTGGGATGACTCGAATCACAAGGTTGCGTGTGTTGTCACGTGTTTGTAGTTTTGTTTTAACTAACATATCTGTTTGTAACAATCTCAAAATTTCTGTGTGTTTTTGAGTCCAATTGATTCTTTTAAAATCTGGTTTTATTAGATCATAGAGAGGTTTAATTCTCTCTGCATAATTTATAATGTAAGTTCTTCCGAAGTTTAGGAAGCCTAGAATTTATTGTAAGTTTTTCAGTGTTCTAGGTGCTTGGATTACAGCACATTTCTCTAGGAAATTGTCAGCCAGGCTTTTGCCTTCACTTGATAGTTCATATCCTAAAAACAGGACTGTTAGATGGGCAATTCTTGACTGTTTAAAGTTGAATTTGTAACCCTCTGCTGCGAACCCAAGTATTATGGTGTTCACTCTCTTCAAGTGAGTATCCAAGTCATCATCTGTTAGATAGATGTCGTCGACATAAGATAATGCCTCGTCATCATATGTTTGTAGTAATTCTGTTACTCTCGCTGAGAATAATCCTGGGCTGTTCTTGAACCCCTGGGGCAAACAACAGAAATTCTTTTGCGTGCCATTTATTGAGAACGCCGTCAAATATCTGCTCTCTGGTGCTATATTTTGACAAAAGAATCCATTAGAAATGTCTAATGTGGTTTTGTATTTTTTGCGCACTATGTTATTCATTAGTGCAGCACTATGCGAGTTTTGTACTGCAAATGTTTTGCAACATGAGTTAAGGTGTCTGTAGTCCAAAACAAGACGATATGAATTGTCTGGCTTGGAGACAGGAAACAAAGGATTATTCATTTGTGAGGTGCAAGTTTCAATCACCCCCTGGTATTCAAGTTGATCTAGGATCTCTTTTACCTGTTTTTTAGCTTCTTGCTTAATCGGGTACTGCCTCTGTGCAGTAGGTTGTGATTTTAACTGGATTTTGTGAGGAGGAGAGTCCTCATCCCATCCCACATGAGTTTTATATAAGGCAGGGGCTTGAGCTACTGCCCACTTTCTTGCAAGTGTATATTTTTTATGAATTGGAATATGGTTTGAGAAGGCAGGCATAATTATTTCTTCGCCATGTGGGCACTCCCTGACAAACTCTGGAGGCCAGTCTCGTTCAGCTAGAAGGATGTCATAGCCCTTGGACAGATTATCCCAAAATAGTCCCCTTATTTTTCTAGTCTTATCCCCTTCTATACGCAATGTTATTTCATATATTTTATGAGGTTTGCTAACTCTGGTATCTGCAGTTTCCACCTGAATGTATTCATTCGTGTCCACTGTCTCCAGATGATTCATAAGGACTTTGCGAACTATGCTCACTTCTGCTGCGCTGTCTAGCATTGTCTGAGCCCATTCTCCGTTTTTCAGCTGTGTCCTCAGTATTCTCGGCATTGTTGATTACTTTAATACTGGCTACCTTCTTTTTTGGAAATTGTAATTTTTTATTCAGATGAGCAGGTTCTCTGTCTTTGGACTTGACGTGCTCTTCCCTTTGTTCTGATCGTCCTCTTCTTTCCGATTTCTGCGAGGAAGTCTGAAAAGATTGAGAGGGACGTGTATCAATATCTTGATATCTATCAGGTTTCTTTATATTATCCCTATTTCTAAGGTTGTATTTTTTCACAGAGGGCTCCCTTTGGGGAGACTTGCGTCCTTGGTCGGGAGATCTTTCTCTCCGCCGAGGAGACCTTCCTGTGGACTGGAATCTTTTTTCTTTAGGATTGGATTGTTTATTTCCATCCCAGCTCTTTTTTTGAGTGTTTAAATTATTTTTTATAAATACTTTTTCAGGACTTTCAACTAGTTGGGGTTTCACTGGTATTCCACCCAAACTATCTCTTCCTAGTTCTTCATAGGATTTTTCTATGATTCTGGCAATTTCAGATGGTTGGTCTGCTATATTTGTCTCTTTTAACCTCTGGCGAATCGCCACATTTGCTGCTTCTCCCTTTATGTTGGCTAATAGTATTGCAGAGACCTGCTTGAAGTCTTTCAGTAATTTCATACCGAGAGTTAAAGCGGGTTCTGGACCGTATTCATCTTGAATCTGTTTTAGCACATCTGGTATTACTGACATGGATGGTACACCATGTGTTTTTGTATAAATGGAAGCAAAGACTGTTCCCCAAGTGTCACAGTCCTCCACATGTGGTGTGATTCCCATTGGAAGACAGATAGTCAGAATCCTATGTTTCTCAACAGGGGTGGTATCTGGAAACACTGCCTCTATTTGAGTTATTTTTTGTGCTAGCCAGAAAGGAATTTGTTCCCGTTTTGCGGGTACTTTACCTAGACAGGACTGTATGTTCTGTGGTGTAATTTTATTTGTGTTCCCCTGATGACTGGTCAACTGTGGAATTTTAATTGCTGGTTGGATAGTTGAAGTCCGCATTACATATTGGACTAATTGTCTATGTATTTTTATTAATTGTTTTAGCTGTGCTAAAAGTTCTGGTGCAGGCATTTCTTAAATGTCTGGATGTGGTGTGTATCCGGCTAGGACCGGCCACGTTGCTCCTGGTCTACCTAGTGGACCGAGCCTGGTGATGTGATTATTATGTTTTAGGGCGCCATTAAACAAGAGCAGGTGCTCTTGGAATTTGAGTGGTATTTCCACTTCCTCGAAAGGAGTGTACTCACTAGGAGGTTCCTCTATTTTGTAATAGTGGAAGTCCTTTGTTACAGCGTTTGCTGCTGGAAAGTTTATCCATGAATAGAATACCTCTGTCTGCCGATATTCGTGTGCCTCAATTACGAATATGACTGTACCACCACTTGGTGTCAGTCCATTTTCTATAAGCTTTAGGGTTATAGATTTTCTTATGTTGACCGGGATGAGTATTATATCCGGGTCATTTTGCTGCAGAGTATTATCTGCTTCTAGGAGTTCAGCTGCTAGTCTAACTGTCTCCCTTTCTTCTTCAGTTTCTGACATACTATTGTCAAGAAGGTTATTCTGTTTGTTTGCAGATCAGGTTTCTATGGAAACAAAGATTAGATGCACAATATCTGGGAACAGTGTATCCTTCAACGTTGAGTAAACCATGAACCATACATAGGAGTCTTCTCCTGCGAGGTTTGGCGGATATGACCTTTCACCCACTCCAGACGTCTTTGGAGTATTATGGGAAAAAAAGGGGTTCTGTGTGAAAAAGCACGACTGAGTTACTCTAATGTCTTGCGTTAGTTTTATCGCCTATCCAAACGGTTGGGCGCCATGTAGTGTAGTTCCTATTATCCCAATAGGCTCTGCGCATTGGAATAATATCTTCAATAGTATAGACCTAGGGCAGAGGTTAACTAGGTCTTCTACCGACGATATTAGACTTAAAGGTTTGTGTTTGCCAGCTAGCTCAGAGTTCACTAGAAACTTTCTCAAATAGGCAAGGAGGATTTTAACCTCCCTGGATAGACAAGAAGGGATTTAGTTTCTGACAACCATAGAACATGACAACTTTGCTCTCCCCTAATCAAGAGTGTATCTCTAGAGTCGTGTGAAAACAATAGACAACTTATTTTACTCAGTCAGTACGTGCATTCTTAGTTTCACCAGTTTGTAGAGAAATAAGAGATGGGCGTGGTTCAATAAAAGATGTTATTTATTGATCAGTCTCTTTTCTCATACAAGAGAAATGAATCGCTATTATTGCAATACTTGTAGTTAAGTAAAGTGCATACAGTAGAGACAGAATTATAAAATAATACTGTAAAAGCATTGATATGGTTTCTGAGCCATATGATACTTTAAAATGGATAAAATAGATACATACATATATACATTTGACTAATCGTACTCAACTGGTGCTTCTAACCACGCCTACCCCAATGTACCTGACCTAAGCCTAATACGTGGGCGGGAGTAGATAAGTAGCAGTTTAAGTTAAGTTTGTTTTGCCAAGGGACTGATTCGAGAATTCTCTGCAAGGGGTTATTCAGTTCTGTACCTGAGATCTAGAATGATGGAGGGCTGGTATCTCTTATCCCAGGTCTTGATATTCCAGCTGCCTGCGAGGGCTGCATGGAAGCGCCGGAGCTGGATTTCTCGGCAGGAGAAAGACAGCGTCTCGTTCTCAGCGCATCAGGAAGGCGGGGCAGCGCCTGTGGGCTTCGCTCTCGGCTGGGCTCCTCAGCACGTCTCGCTGCTCCGATCTCGTCACCACCGCATGTGTTTGCTTAAGGCAATGTCGGTAATATTTATACCTGAAAGGTGCCGAGATTGACGTAAGGATGGACATATATACGTCAATAAGGATGTCATATGAACGGGCTCGTTCGCACATTCTTTTGCTGAAGTTCTCGGTGAAATCAAAACAATGGTTATGGGAATTTCCCAGGTCGCTGTAGGTTTGATTTGTTTTGAGAACTCCGTATGCCTTATCAGGGGCTGGAGGAATATCGCTTGTCTAATTAGATGGCATGCGTTATGACCTAATCAGATAACGCGCTTCTGTGCCGTGGTGTGGCTTAATCAGATAACGGTTCTTGCACCGTTGGATGGCTGCTAGTTAATTATTAACCAAACCAGGGTCAGGAATAGGGGAATCGATACAGTACCTATAGGAATACATCACAGGCTGGGCATCTCTTTTGGAATGCATGTCACTTGGTAAGCAAAGAAATGTTAAGGTGCAATTCAGGAAATTGTATTTTACCATGCATTAGAAATGGCTTGCAATGATGCTTAGAAATGTCCCTTCACCAACCATGGCATTTGAAGTCAAAGAAGCCTCACTGTGGTAGTCTGAACAAGTTCTAGATCCCTTCTGTGAAGGGGAATTTTTTCCGGACACTGAAAAGTACGGCTTCATTTTGGACCGCTTCAATAATGCCCCCAGTCCAATGCATATGTTGCAGAGCCTGTCCCAGAAAATCACAATCTTCATGTGCACCATTATTGGCATGGAAAGCTATATCAGTGGCCGGAGTTATCAAAATTGTGTACTTGACCGTCTCTAGCGCCAAGAAACCGTTGGGTGTAAGTGCGCTCTATAGAACTTTTTTACATTACATTACATTACAAGTGGCAATGTTGAGAGGTCATTCACAGATAAAAGTATACATGGAAAGGAAAGAGTGAGTGCACATGACCAAAGACTCAGTAAAGAAGTATTGTATGGTGTACTTCAATATGTTTGATTTGTAAAAAATATATTTGGACCTCATATACACTGAATGTACACAGGCTATATGCCATGACCTATAATGCAGAAAGCAAGCAATAACACAAACAAAACATTCCATAAACACTGAAAAAACCCTGGGCCATTTTATCAAGAATGTCGCAAAAATTATTGCCTCTTTGCCTGCAGGAAACTGCTGCTAAAGCGGCGATAAGGGGCTTGATAATATGCCCTGGAGTATTCCAATAGAAGGCCAGGTTTGATGTCCTTGACACCAGAACCTGGGCTTCTATTGGAATTCTCCAGGGCATATTGTCAAACCCCTTATCCTGCCGGTAAAGCAGCGATAATGTTTGCGCCGTTCTTGATTATATGGCCCCCTGTTTCTGTTGTTTTTAATGGCGCAAAAATGTGTAACCACTGCTTACTGCTGTTTTTTAAAGGTATTAAAGTTAGTGGAAAAAATCCTACCAGAATTTACCCAAAAAAAGAAACTTAAAACAGGAAGCCTAATTAGACTCATAATTTTCCTTTTGTTTTTAGTGAGAAACTCAGGGGCCTATTCACAAAGGGCCTTCGCTATTGTGGCTGAGGCCAGTATGGAGGTCCCACCATGAGTGTGGGGTCTGCGCAATGAGTGCAAGGCCCTTTGTGAAGCGGGCCAAGAGTAATCTGTTTTTACGCTTTTTGCTCAATGTGTTGTCTTCTTAAGTGTAAATTTACTGTTAAAGTTGCAAATATGCCTGACTCTTACAGTTGATGTTGCAAATATGCCTGACATGATATTTTATTCTATATTTTTTTTTTGCAGGCTTCCTCTCGATACAGTCAAACATTTCTGGTCTCTTTGAATAGAGTCGCAACACCATGACAAAAGAGCGCAATGAAGGAAGCGGCAATATATAAAGAGCACTTTAGTGAATGAGTTTCTAATCTATGAGAAGTCTACCAATTGCTTAAACATAGCTTAAACACATTTTCACAGTGACAAAAGTGTTTCTTTGTAGGTTCTGAAAATTGTTACTCAAATACAGGGTTTGTTTCGCATGTGGTAATTTGAAATTATAACTGTGAGAAACTCTTTCAAATGCATGCTTTGCCAAATCTATTGCATGGCGACAGCTTTTAAGAACGTCACTCAGACACGTGCAACAGACTTTCCGAAGATCTCTGCTAACATCGCTGGTGCTCAGGCTTACAAACATCTCAACACCAGCCTCGTTACCCAGCATCCATCGTTTCAGCAGAGTCCAGGAGAATATAGTCACTGAGAATGTGGTTTATGTGGTTAGGAACTAGCCTACATGTCAACCCAAAGTCCTTAAAATAATGTAAACTTTGTCGATGCCAAATTATGTAGGATTTTCTGCAGCACTTAATATGGGATCTTATGTGGCCTTTTAAGAAAATGCAGACTATGTCCAGCAAGCAAGAAGCTTCAAACTCAACCATGACTTCAGTGGATGAATTGTGCTTTTCCACTATAACAAACCTGACCATGAAACTCATTGTCTATACCCTCATCTCCCTGCTCATCCTCATCACTTTAAGTGGAAATGTATTGATGGTGATCTCTATTGCTTACTTCAAGCAGCTCCGCTCATCGACAAACTGTTTCCTCCTCTCGCTTGCAGTGGTTGACTTCTTGGTTGGAGTCATGGTGATGCCTTACAGCATGATTCGAACGATTGAGGGATGCTGGTATTTTGGCACCATCTTCTGCTGGTTTCACTCTAGCCTGGATGTCATGTTTTGTGCAGCATCCATTTTGCACTTGAGTTGCATTGCATTTGACAGATATTACGCTGTGTGCAACCCCCTGCTCTATATATACAAAATGTCTGCGCAACGCATAACTGCACTCATTGTCGCCTGTTGGATTGTCCCTTTGTTGATATCATTGGGACCAATATTGCTTGGACTTCATACAATAGGTATTGAAAGTGCACAACCAGACAGTATGTGTGCCATTTCACTGAACAAAGTATATGTTGTCTGCTCATCACTCATTTTATTTTACCTGCCAATGATCCTCATGCTTGCTGCCTATTGGAAGATTTACAAAGTTGCACGGAAACAGGCTTTGCAGATACATGCTATAGAAAAACACACAAGCATGCCCACTACTAACAATGACCCAAAGCGAAAGCCAAGGCATTTCATGAAAAGCGAAGGAAAAGCAGCAAAAACTCTTGGAGTGATCATAGGCATTTTCCTAGCTTTTTGGGCACCCTTCTTCACAGCAAATATCATTGACCCATTGATTGGGTACAGGACAGGAGCAGTGGAGTGGGAAGTGTTTTTTTGGTTGGGATACGTGAATTCAGCAATAAACCCCATATTGTATGGACTTTTTCACAGATCTTTTCGCAGGGCTTTCCTCATTGTAATTGGTGGCAATATCTGCATGGCAGGATCTACACCAAATCTGGATCTTTCTATTGAAAAGCGGGAGGTTAAGGACACTATCAACAATCAAGTACACCCTTAACATGGCCTCTGATAAACTTAAGCTGATCCTGAACTTTTAATGTTGATATGATTAGCTCCCTTGATTCTAGCATATTTGGAAACTCACCACGTGCCTCAGTGATGTGAGGGAAAATTAAAGGAGCAACAGTCAGACACTGAAGCTAAATGTTCTACTACTGACATCTATATTTCACTGCTTATAAATAGGTATGAAAGGTGATTTAGGAGTTCTGCTAATTGCTAGGTAGGTGGTTCTAGATTATGAACAAAGCTTGTGGGTGAAGAATACATCTGTAAGAGGCCTGAGATTGTAGTCCCTTTGAGGATACTGGGTCTTCACATTATGTCAGAGTGGAAGTAAAAAGTGTAGGCAACACTCATTTTAGGTGAGAATTTGTACTAGAACCTGTTACCTTAGTTGGAGAAACCTTATAATCTTGATGTGTTTTTTCTGCAGCTGTACTGCAGTTCCAGTACAGAGGTTCTATGTTTCCTCCAGGTGTGGGAGTGGAGACCATACCAATGGATTCTTAGGAAACTTGATAGATGTATCTTGGCACCTACACAACAGTAGGGTGGAGTGAACAGATAGGGTTTTACTAGCCCTTCCCATGGACTATTACTCAGAATGATTTACCTTGATTGCCTGCTGTTTCGGCGAGCGTGGCCGATGAAGCTGAGTTTTTTAATTTTTATTGTTGAGGTCATTTAAAAAGAGAAATGATTTATAAATTAGTTGGTGATGCTGGTGAGGGTGTCTAAGTCTTTCGTGAGTGTGTCATTCAGGATAACCTTGAAGGAGACTGGATGTTGCTTAGCAGGCTTGAGTGCCACTAGTGAGTGGGTTTCATGAGATTGATGGAGAATGGAATAATAAAATGATCTGCCCAGTCGAGTCGTACTGGTATAGATCTCAAGGATGAAAATGGAGACAACATAGGATTTAAGGGTATGCCTAGGAAATATTATGATTCTTGGATGTTGTGTGGAATGTTGAGAGTACGTTTTTAATTGTCCAGATTATGGGGACATCTATAGGTTGCCATCTCTGAGGTGCACTGTTAGACATGCAATTGTTAGTGTGGTATTCCCCAGACTTTTTGCCATGACTCCACTGTTTTTTTAACACTTTTTTGTTGCCATTAGGACTCTGTGCTCTTCAACTGTAGTAACTAGTGGTAATGTGCCTGTGCTCTTTCCTTAAAACATGGTAAAATGTTGGCCTACACCTGATTGGAACATTTAATTTTCTTATACATCCCTAGTAAATGGTACAATGCACATCTGTTACTCAGTGTCAAGATACCTTTGTGGGTGAACGTGCGCTTTACAGATACACATAATGCTATGTTATGTTTTGTTTTGTTATGTTATGTCACTACATGTGCCCTCGGCATGTAAACTAAATGCTGCTAGTGGGCAGCAGCAATCATTTTGTCACCAAGTAAAGTAGCACTGCAAAATTTGTCCCAGGTGGGCCACTGCAGCATCTAGTGCAGTTTTGAACTGCCATTCCAATCTGGCAAAATAAACCTTTTATCAGGCTTAAACCTTCTTTTTTGATAGTTAAAGTCAGCACTAAAGAAGGTCCTAACCTGCCAGAGAGCTATGTGCATGGTATTTAAAAATTAGGACATGTGTATTTAAGTTTCACATGTCTTTACGGTCACAAGCTCCTAAAGTTGTTTTACACTCTTGTAAGGCTACCTCTCCCATAGACTAACACTGGGTTACCTCATTACACTTAATAAGTGATAACTTCATTTTCGGACTAGATAGAAAAATGCTGTGTCCATTCCTTTGAATTGTAATTTAAAGCCCTTTTTAAAGGTGAGGTCAGATTTTAAGTTACTACTTTCAAAGTGCTACTTTTTGATTTTTCTGCCAAAACCAAGTGTGTCTTTCCACCAGGGTTTAGGGTTCAGTGTGTTATGGCTTATGACTGTGACTGGCTCTCCTCTGGCGTGTTGCGTATTCCTTCTGGACATGGGGACAAAAGGGTTTTGGGTATGGGGCGGGTATTTCTTGGTGTTGTACCTATCCTTCCTTTGCTTCAAAGGGTAGTGTCAGGGCTTTGCCCACCTTGCTCCTGTCTTCTAAGGGCTGCCTCTCTGCCAACAAATGCAGGTAACACCCATCTGCCTGTCCTTTGTTACCCTAGACAGTTTAGAGACAGGCCTAGGAAAGGGTGAAGATTAGACCACCCCAGGCTGGCACTGGGTTAATTGGCTAGTCTCCTGTTTGAGCTACAAGGATATACCAAGCTTCAAGTTGCCTCTCCTGCAGCTTCCTAGCTGACCAGTGATAGTGCGCGGGTTCACCTGCTCGTTTTACCATACTCACCTGGGCCCATATAGCATACACACTTTGAACAGGTAAACCTACGCTAATCAGAAATTAGTTAACCATTTAGGATCTATACCATTGACTTACCAATCCTAGTCACTGGTACCTAGAATCCTAAGGGATCAAGAGTGTTAGAAAAATAGGCAATATATAAACATTTCATTCATAAAATAACCATAGACTCGGGAAAGGTTTAAACAATTTATCTATGTAAATTCTTAAATGTCAGAGTCCATACTAATTCAATTAAAGTACATTAATTTAGAAAGAATATAATCAAGGCAAGATGATATGAAAATATTATGAGATTTTCTTTAAGCATTGAAACAGAGGAAGGGTAAGAAAAGGTAAACAATACAATGACATACCCACATTGATTTATATTTACCTAGAATGGTGTGAAGACCAACCCCGGCCACGAGCTGGGATAAAGGACAGGACCCCGATAGTTCAGGTGCCAAAAGGACAGGACAGATGCAGACCAGAATCAGGACAAGTACGGACCAAATAGGATCAGGACAGGACCACCGCAGGTCAGGACCGGCACCCACAGCTAAAAGTGCAACGCCAGCGTCGCAACTCTCTCTGCAGCTAACAGTCGGACCCCGATTGTGTTATCAAACTTCTTCCTAGAACCCCGATTGAGTTATTGATTCTTCTTCCCAGAACCCCGATTGGGTTATCGATTTTTCTGACAGAGTGCTCTGCCAGCACCTCTGCTCTCGATTGCCTATTGAGTGCGTTGGGTCAGTGACAGGTCAGCTATTTGGACAAGTCGGACAAACTAGCTAGCTAAGTCTACCTTAGATATACCATTTTCCAGGGCAGTGTACCACCCCCCAATGTTGCAAGTTTGTGCATTCCCTCAATTTGATTGGTCAAAAGACGAGGAGAGGTCATCACACCATACCAGTTATGAGGTTACTTCATTCATATATTCAAATGAATGTTCCCTCCCATGAATTTATTTTTCCCAAGCACTTTTATTCCACCTAACAATGGATGTTTCAATAACAAATACATTTTATAACTTTAGGTACATCCGAGCTTCCTTTGAGAGGTCGAAGGATGAGATTCTCACTAGTGTCTCAGGCAAGTCTGTTGCTGGCACTGATTCATTGCCATAGCTTGTGGACTCGAGGGATTTCAGCACATGCGTAGTCGCGGGACCCAAGATGGAGCAAAATTGTACTTGATTGGTTCAAACATGAGCTAATAGCAAAGTCAAAAAGAACAGTTTTAGAACAAAGAATAAATGAATGCACTGTATCTCTACTCTATTCCCATTACTTAATTTTAACTACAGCATTAGGAATTAATCAGAACAAACAATAAAAGCAACAATGCAAGTGTTAGCATGTGAAAACATAAAGCAGCCATCTTTAGTTCTAGTGCCCCGAAGCAAAGATTTCCCACCTAAGCAGAGAATACGTCACGTCACATGAGTGTGACAGACGCATGCGCAGAAAAGTTCCCGCGTTGCGGCGGCCATATTAGGTCACTCGAGTTACTGTTAGTGAAAGCACATTGACAAGCTTCCCCATGAAACTAGAAATGTTGTGTGGTGCAATATTAATAAGACAAAACATGTTTATTAGTGTATTACATTTCATTTCGAGAGGGTTGAGTCCAAGCAAGTCTCTTTACGTGTGAAACCTTGCTCCATCACCAGTAATTTTGGTATCATGGTATTTATTAAAATCAACTTTATTAGTTTGGGATTTTTCTTGTGTTCTTGTGGTTTTCATGGCTAAGCAGAAGTTTATTTAATGACTTTTGTGCTGCACACTGACAAGGACTTTGTTTAGAATTAAGTGGGGGTTCCACCCGTCTCAACTAATAACCCTCTTTATCACATACATGTTATTGGTTTGATTTGTCAATGTGCAGGGAAAAGGTGAACTGTGTCATATATACAGAGGTTCCTGTTTAGTGGTTGTGAGAAAGTGGATTATTTGTGGGGGTGGATGGCAGTCCACTTGAAGTAATCATGTCACTTGTCTTGTGAAGTCCAGTAAAGGTTTCAGGCATGTAAACCTGAGCTCAACTAGTGACAGTTATAGCACAAGCAAATAGGCTTAGCTTAAGAAAAGATGTAAGTAATTAGAAGTACCGAAACAATAAATATGACACAATAAAAATTCCTTTCCAGTGTATAAACATGGAGAATATTTTAATTAACAAAATCACACCAAAGCAATAAAAATCCCCCCCAAAATCCCAGAGATATGATTTTTTAAAGATTCAAATTAAAAAAGAACCACAATGGTCAAAGTGCCAACCACTGACAACTGTTCATGCTAGACTGGGACACAGGTAAGGATTAAGGCCGACCATGCCAAACCAGCCAGCTGAGGCCCACTGTTGATTCCACTCCGATTGCTGGGGCTTCAATCGCGACCTCAGTCCCTGTGGGTTTTCCATGCAGATAGTTGACAGAAAGTTTCTAAGTTCTAGCTTTTGTAATTTGGACAGCAGATGTACACTCTAGTGCCTGCCAGGTATTCGAGGACCTCAGGAACAGCACTTGGGCATCAGAACTCACTGCAACAGAAGCCACCAGCAAGGTCTGGGATAGGTCCAGCATAATCTGGAGAGCTGCGCTTTTTCAGGAGAGTGGTCTCCTTGTAGCTTTTGTTACCCTGTAGCTTAAAATGAGATCAACTGACCTTCGTAGTCCCCTTCTTTGCCCTGGGTAGAAAGCTGGCAGGTCTCAGCTCTCGGAGCGAATTCATACCCGATCAAGAAGTAATTCAGCTGGTTATCTTACCTAAAATCACCTTCCTATTCAATTCAATTCCGTTAACCTTCAGCCCGAAAGATATAGCTAAAATACAGGGGAAAATAGGCTCATTCATATGGAATGCAAAGGCACCAAGAATATCTTGGAAGAAACTGAGAAGAAAACTAAAATCAGGAGGCCTAGCTTTGCCAGATGTACTCATCTATTGCCACTCGTTCCAGCTGAAAAACTTCAGGCAATTGGCCGATAAGGCTGACACATCCTCCCTGGGCCGCTTGTTTCAGACGTTGTTACATCGTATACCCCAAGGACATGAATATTTTTTGTTCAAGTTCGGGGATCCCAGGTTTTACAAGAAAGTGAGGTTAAAGATTCTAGGCGCTGCCTTGAAAAACTGGGTGTTTTTTAGAAAAAAACTGGGAATTCCTTACTATGCTCCCCAGGCCCCGATCTGGGACTCCCCGGGGACACCTGAATGCCTTAAGGACCAACTAGCACATCCCCTGAGATTGGCGTGTATAACACATTGGAGAGATATACAAAATGATTCACAGCTCATCGATTGGGAATCACTTTCTAGATTGACTGGAAGAACTCTCACCAGGTTTAAATATTATCAACTTTCGGGCTGGTGGGCCTCTAGGCCATGGGTTCTCAGTCCGTTAAACCCAATGTTTGACTCAGTAAACAGAAAGGGGCCATGGAAGAAGGAGTTATCCTTTTGGTATTGGGCTATGGTGGAGGCGGAGGGAGTGGCAGAACCTGAACTTCAAAAGATATGGCGCGATGATCTAGACTTGGAACATAATAATGTCAAGGACTTGTGGGTGAACTCTTTTACAATGTTGCATGCAGTGGTTAAGTCAGCTCCACTTAAGAGGAATCATCTGTTCACTCTATATAGAGTATATATTTCACCCAAACAATTAGTCAGAATTACCAACATAGAATATCGATGCCCTAGGTGCAGACTCCCTTCCGCTGATGATTTACACATGTTTTTAGATTGCCCAATGCTTGAAAATTACTGGTTAAAAATAGGCGAGTTTATCACTGGGGTTTTGAACATTCAATTAGTGATCTCTCCCAGGACAATCATGTTTGGGTTAGTTAAGGAATACCATCTTGATGACATGGCATCCAAATTCATCTTCTACGTGATGCTATTGGCAAGGTGAGAAATCTGCAGGGCCTGGAAGAACGAGAAAGCACCTACTTTCCCAGACTGCCTGAAACATGTTATATATGTAAGCGAGTCTGACATGGCTTGTGATATCTCGAGTGGTAATAGGATCTGGGCGGCCCTGGTGGCATGGCGGAACAGATGAATGTATTCTGATGATTTCACCTGGGCACTGTTGGGGCTCAAATTCCAATCTACCCAAGGGCCTCTCAGTGAGACAAGATTGGAGCGTGTCGAGCGAACAGTGGAGGCTAGGGGGGTCAAGTCTCTCTCTCTCTCCTAGGGTCTCAAAACATCGGAACCGGAAAAACACAGATATAGGAGAGGGGGGGGGGGTCCCCATCTAGAACGCCCTGTTTTTAATTGGTATATGAGGAATAAAAAAAAAAGAAGTAATTCCGCTCCTGGGTGACAGTTGAAAGGTCAGACAAATTGGCTACTGGAAGCATAACACAAGCTGAAGGTAACTTTTTAAAAGTACCTTTTGTAAAATATTTGATATTTGTTACAAATTCGTCCTTGCCAATTAATTGGATTTGTAATAAATATTTCAAAAGTCCAAGAATTTATGTTTGAGCTGGTTCCTAGGCAGAAGTAACATTATTTCGTTTTAAGACTAACTTCAAGTGCTTTTCTATGGAACAACCAACCCTGCTAAAGTGAGAATAGCTTTTAGAGTCACAGTAATGACATGGGTTACATTACAAATTTACATAGTTTATAACCCAAATGTATTGGGCATTAAGGCTTACTTATGGGTGACTTATTACTATTTCAAATGAGAGTTTAGGCCTGTCAAAATTGGTTATTTTGACAAGACTAATTTGTAGTTTAAACCTGCACAGCCAAGTTACTGGTTGAAGGCCTGGAGTCGTGATTTACATTGTCACTTTAGTGGAAACACATCAGTGCACAGTCAAAAACTACCAACATCCGTCCATAAATATGGGTTGTTTATGCCAAAAAAGGTGGTTTCCAGATAATGCTTAAATTGATGATTTATGTACTATAAATGGGGACATAAGTGGTTTGGCCTGAAAGTTTCTTAGACTGCATGGTCATAAGGAATAGTGGAAACATATAGCTTAGCCAGTAGTTTATTCATACTACGGTGAATCAGTGCAACACAAAAATGCCGTTAACAAATCAAAATTTGGAGAGATTAAATAAAAGGAATGCCAGGCACAGTGTTGTACCACTTATGACCTGGATTTCCGAGCCTTCAGATTTTTTGTGGCCAAGTAATAAAGATTTTTAGCCTCATTTACAAGGCCATTTTGCCTCCGGTGCATCACTTCTTTTGACACACCGGCGGCTCTTTGTGCCTGCCCATATTGTAAAGTTACCGTGCATGACTTTTCATGGCCTTGTAAATAAGGGCCTCTTTTATGCACTACTCTGCGTACAGTTGCCTCAAACTCAACTCCGAAAAGACCGGGGTTCTCATCTTTGGACCCCGCCCCTCCGCATGGAACGACTCCTGGTGGCCCCCTGCCCTCGGTCCCCCACCCACCCCGATGGACCACGCTCGGAACCTCCACATAATCCTCGACTCCTCCCTCTCCATGAACCGCCAAATCAACGCTATCTCCTCCACCAGTTTCAACTGCCTCCAGATCCTACGTAAGACCTACAAATGGATCCCCCCAGACTGCAGGAAGACCGTCACCCACGCACTCATCACAAGCAGTCTCAACTACGGCAACTTCATCTATGCCGGAATCAACAAATCCCTACTACGCAAAATCCAAACCATCCAAAACGCAGCCGCCAGGCTCATACTAGGGATACCACGCCACGAACATATGACTCCACACCTGCGAGAACCCCACTGACTCCCCATTGAGAAAAGGGTCACCTACAAACTACTCATGCACGCCTACAAATCCCTGAACAACATCAGACCCAAATACCTCAACAACCGAATGAGCTTCCACGCACCCAAAAGGAACCTCCGTTCAGCTGACCTCGCCGTGGCAGAGGTCCCCTGCATCCACCGAAGCAGAGCCGGAGGGAGAGCTTTCTCCTACACCGCAGCCACAGCATAGAACACTCTCCCAGTAGAAATAAGACGCTCGCCAACCCTGCACACCTTCAGACGGCCTCTCAAGACCTGGCTATTCGACTGACCGGAGCTGCCCTAACGTTCCCTCGCCCAGCACCTAGAGACCCTCACGGGTGAGTAGCACACTTTACCAACCCCTGATTGATTGATTGATCCTCGCAATGCTGGCCCCCTTGCAACATGATGCAAGGTTGCCTGTACTGGTGCATATCAGCCAATTGTGTGGCAGTGCAGGGGAAAGCTCACGGATGCATCATATTGTTGTTAGTACAACGCATCCCTGTGCTTTTAATATTAAGCAGCTCGATGCAGCAAAAGGGCTTGCAGCACCGAGCTGCTTCATTTCTTTGTAAATGAGGCCCTTGGTGCTCTCCAGTAATACATTTAAAGTTGCATTATTAATTTGCGTTTTAGGATAGAACTTGTTTAGAAATAGCTCATAAGGGAAAGCATCTTTCATCTGTATACTTGATTATTATCCTGAAGAGTTTCAGCCATGTAATGCTCTTTTATATTAGTATAAAAATACACACCTTCCGGGTTTGTCCAGGTCGTGTCCACACATGCCTTCACATGGTTCATTTTAACTGATTATCCAACTATTCATCCTGTCAATACAGAAGTATGAAGAACAGAAATACTGGGAAGAGTTGACAGGGAAACAGAAGACATAGAACATCACTGTCTGAGCAGTGGGGGACACCAGTGGTGCCCTGATGCAATGAAACATTGTTTATGCGAGGACTCCATTGAAATGTGCTGGCATTATATTAAAGATTGGATCATAAGTGCAAGCATACAAGTGAGGTGCACTTATGAAGAAGAAAAGAATAGTTTTTCTCATAAAAAAGAGGCTATGAAAATCCCATGGTTCAAATGCCTGAGAAATCTGTTGGGTAGATTGGGTTTGGAGAGATTTTGGCTGAGCCTGGTAGATTTGACTCAAGTCTCCAAAGCAAGTCATAAGAGCATCTATTGGGAATCTGGGCCAGTTTTAGTGGTCACCAAAAGTATGGGTAATAAAGCTTAGGTTTTTCTAGACCATAAAGCTCTTGCATGCTACGAGTCTACCATAGATGAAATGGCTCAGATCAGAGCACGTAAGCTACATATTCAGTTTAGATATAAATCTTTACCAGCTAAGGTTTTTCTGCAGTAAGTGGTCAGATGCAGCAGGTAAAGATGACTTGTTTCCAGCATGCGCAGGTGCTTGAGAGTCACTAACTCATATATTTTTCTGCTGCCCAACTTAAACTATCCAATGAAACAAATTGATACTGGCCATCTATATATTATTGGGAACAAGAAGGAACTTGCAGGCTTTTAGAATATTAAGCACAGATACAATGCAAGCTACAGTGATGCTATTTTATAATTTTTACAGTCCCTTTTAATCTCTTGGTGCCTGATGATTTTTATTATGTCTTTAGGAGATTTTTAAACTTATTTGTATTCCATAGATTTGTTATATATTCTGTCAGCTATATTGTCTAAAGATGCTATACTGCCTTTTTTAGAAGCGGTTATTGATTTTATTCACACAAATGGCTTGCTAAAAATATTGGTTTTTTTTTAAAATAGTGATAAGGTGTTTTTATATATTTTTTATTTACTTTCTTCTATATGAAAGTAATATTTTATATGTATGAGCACTTGCAAAATCTGGTCAAAAATATGGTATCTGTACAAGAGCTGTTTGTAGGGCTGCTCCCAGAAAGTGTCTGTATGGGAGGAGGGCGGATTATATTTAAGGTTTTTATGTAACTCTGTGTATTTGTATTTATGTGGCTTTGCATTGTACAATGTGTGTCGTCTTTATGATCCTAGAGATCAAAATAAAGCTTTTTCAATCAATCAATCATACAAAATATTTGCCAGAAAACGCTCATCATTTTCAACATGAGAATAGACCTCTTGTCATATGAAATAATATGCCAGTGAAAATTGATGACTCAATTTAGAAATCTCCCCCCTTTGACACACTTACCTGTGTGTTTTTTATTTCTTGTACTTTCTCGTTTCACTATCCTTGTAGTCAGTTAGCTGATAGGGTAAACCTTGAAAGGACTTCGGCTACATTAAATACAATTAAAATAAGTACCAGAATCAGGTTGCTATTCAATACTGGGTCCCAAGAGCACATATGTGCTTAAAGATTATTTCTACTGCTACTCGGATTGGGTTATTGAGGTGCCACAGTCTGACATTTTGAATCCTTTTACAGTTCGTTTTTTTTAAAAGATGTTGCCTCTTCTGGTGCTAATGAAGGCTCATAAAATAATTGTTTAGTGCTGAATACATATCACCCTGTTAGATTGGTGGATGTTCAACAGTGATTAGTATCTGTACAAAATCCAACTTTTCTGCATTCTCACCTCACATTTTTCACCTTTCATATGCCCTATTTTGCCAAACAGGTCATGTGCTCTTCCAGTAAAATAGTACTGTAAAGTGTTAGTTTAACTGTCTGGTATGGGCATTGTAAACTGGCACAAATATTTCACTAGTTGAGTGGAAATTAAATATCATATGTGGGTTAAAGTGCATATTTACATCTCTATGTATGCGACTCAATTGTATGTTTCCTGATAGCACCATATTCCTCTAGCTGGTGTGTCATTTGAAACAACTGCATGTAGTAGTACATGCTTGCATATATTAGATACATCAGCCCTAAAGCATGCCTTGCAAGCCAACAGGACTTTGCTGCTCAGTATATAACAAGAATTGGCAAAACCAAATACTTCTCACCTCAGAAAGGAATTAGCCAATAATTTGGCTCTGCATTAGCAAAAATAAGCATTGGCTGAGTCAAGGTATCTGACTCATAGTTAACCTTCTCTCCCACATCTCAATCCCCAAATAAATGTAAATAAAATACTGGGGGAGAGAAAAGAGCTGTAACAAAATCAAAGAAGACAGAATCTGCTCTTTTACAGTAAGTGACACCATAACACTGTGAAAGTGTCTTGAAGTTTGGTCTTAAACTATATGCTTCAGGTTTGTGCTGTTCACTGTTGAGAAACCTAGAAATAACCTGGTTTACTGCTAGTTTGTACTGCTCACTGTTGAGACAATGATTAACAGCCCATGATACTGCAGGTTGTGCTTCTTACTGTTGTTGTTGTGGCTTCCTCGATGCCAATGCAAGACTACATATCACAACCTTGCAGCCCTTCCGAACCGCTGATGTGAGATGCAACCTCGACGCTCCGCAAACCAGCATTTAAGATGCTTTGTTCAGCGGGCGTAACTTGGTCTCTGTATTCACTCCATCATGGTTGGTCGGACTAAAATTGTCCGTTGCGACCAAAGAGCCACAGGTGGCGCATTGTGCTTCTAGGTAATATTTTTACTTAAAATTTTTAAATAACATATCTTTGGTTCTATAGATTGGATTTTTGTTGTTTTCATCTACAATTTACTCTATTGGTCTAAATTGGCAGGGAAATGTTCTTGTGTTGTGTTTTCCCTTTATTATTGTTTGAAGTGCTGCATAAATACTTTACACATTGCTTCTAAGTTAAACCTGACTGCTTTGTGCCAAGCTACCAGAGGGTTAACCATAGCCTAATATGGGGCTTGCTTGTGTTTCAACCTGACAGAGATAGCAGTTGCTGCTTGAGTAGGGTCTCACCCCCTTCAACCAGTAACTCAATTTCCACCAATATGAATAATTCATATTTTCCATTTATATCAAAGAAAAAAAAAACACACACATTAATTATTACAGAACATAGATATTTACACATTGATTGAAGGTGTCCCTTCCTGCATGAAAACAATCACTCCTAAAACTCAGACACCCTTGCACCGTGGTGTAGTGGTGCCTGTGTTGCTCATGGCAGCTTTTTGTGCACCCCCGCAGGGGAAAAGGACAGGAATGAGCTGTATCTGACAGATACAGTGCATTCCTGCCCTTTTCATCTGACACACATCAGTGCAGCAGGAAGGTTTGTGGTACATCAACAGATTCTAAATGAGGTCCACAGTCTTTTGCTGATACAGGTGTGTTATGGATCGCCATACGAATCTCTTTATCAGCAGAGATTTGTGCCATGACGAGTAGGGTGAAAACCCAGTAGTATGAAGAGGAGAGGTTACACAGAATGATGTTATGAAGAAGGGAACACCGACACCATATTCTAGTGACAATGTGTGGTATCTTCCTTTCTGCCAGGACAGCTACCGCATGTGCCACCCCTGCCCTCTGCGCCACCTTGGAACGCGCTGCGTGACATCATTCCGAATGTCACAGTCTACAGCATTCCAAGGCGAGCGCCGCTGAGAAACGGTGACGGACTGTTGATGAGAGCCAGCTGTGGCTGGGGTCTGAATCTTTGTATTTACTTAAACGAATAAACGTTCTTGTTAACCCTCCGCTCTTGGCTCTCTCCTTTTGGTCATTACTACACTGGCGATGAGGAAAATAAGGGTTGAAGATAAACAGACGGACCCCAACACGCTCGGTGTGCAGCATAATTGAAGAAGAAAGAGAGGCTGCCCTGGACGAAGTTGACGGTAAATCCGAGGGGAAAACTTGAACTGCCTGGTGAAGTAGTTGGACAAGAAGCAGACGAAAGCAACTCCAATGGTGAGTGGAGTACAATAGCGCAGATGTGGTGTATGGAAAGAGAGCAGCGGAATGAATTCGGAGGAAAGATAAATGAAGGCGAATAGGAGTCTCCGCGCTAATGTTCGTGAATGTAAAGACTGAGAGAACGGGGATGCCACTGTGAGGCAGGAGCCTGAAGCGCGAAGCAACTGTGGTGCGTTGTATAAAAAGGAGAGCAGCGTTAAGGAGTGTCAGAAAAGGGTCCAGAGAATAAATTTAAAAAAAAAAAAGGCGCTGCAGAGAGACTCTTGTCGGTATATTCTGGCGCGCCTGCTAGCGTGCAGTGGGGCATAAGCTAAGGATTCGTGCTGAGCCTGTGGCGGTGCGCTGACGAGGAAAGAAAACTACATTTCGGTGTGGCAGCAGTGAGTCTGGAGAATATACGCTGATTAACGGAGGGGCTACAGATACGCTCGCCGGAGGAGAGAGTCTGTGGTGGTGAGCCTGCTATCGTGAAGAGCGGTGTCAGCCAAGGATTCGTAAGAGGCTGCGGCGCCACCAGAAGTACTCGCATGGATCCAGCAGGAACTGTGGAACGGAGAGCAGTCAGGATTTAACAGCTGGAGTTTGTAGGGTCGTGCTGTGGCAAAAGGAACACTTATGGTGTCGAATTTAGTCTCTCTTCTGCCGCGGGGGTAAACAAAAGTGATCTCAGACTGACGAGTGTGGAAGAGAGATCTCACCTTCCCTACAGCGCTGTCACCTGCCAAGCTAAGGAACAGCAGTAAGGGATCAACAGGAACTTCCTTGGATTAAGGAAAGACATTCTGGGCGAAACCAAAGGGGGATAAACCGCCACTCCTTTGAACTGCTATTCCAACCCTGACAAGTCCTCAATTATATGCGAGAACTGGGTTTGTTAAGGATAATGTTGTAACACACCATTCTTTGCTCCTAATTTAATTTGTGATCCTTCAGAATAAGGGTTGTGCTGGGTGTAGGGCCAAGGGGCTGTGGATCTGTGTCCATTATACGCAAGTTTTAGCTAGGCAAGCATGCAAAACGTGACGCCCCCACCTTTCTTTTTAGCAAACCCTGGGGAACCCGCTATTAAGTGGAATAAATGGAAGAAAGTCTTCCTTAATTATGCAACTGTATGTGGACCAAATTTAGGTCTAGAAAGGAAGATAGCGTTGTTGTCATACTACATGGGGGCTGAAGGGGAAGAAGTGTTAGAACATCTCCCGGATCTGGGTGCGCAGGAGGCCAGGGGTTTGAATGAATTTGAAGTTAGTCTGAAAAAACTTGACCTGCACTACCTCCCCAAGACGAGCACCATTATGGAACGGTACCATTTTGGGAAGAGAGGTCAGAAGGAAGGGGAATCCATTGAGGATTTTGTTTCGGAGCTGAGAAAATTAGCTGCAACGTGCAAGTTTGGAGGCGCGTGCGAGGAGAGGATCAGAGACCAGTTTGTATTGACATGTAAGACAGAGCGTGTGCGGGAGGAATTATGGCTTAAAGATGATCCTTCCCTAAGAGAGGTGCTGATAGTAGCCAAGCAGGTTGAACACATGATGCAGTGTGTGAATGAGATAAAGCAAGACAGTGAGAACAAGGTCAGTGAGAGCAAGGTCAAGGTGAGTGAAGTGGTGATAGAAAGCGAAGGAGTGTTAGCACTTTAAGAGCAAAAGAAGGTGCAGAGAGAACAGACAGAGAACAAAGGAGGGTGGAACTTTAAAGGTAACTGCTATAGATGTGGCAAGCAGGGACACATGGCGAACGACAAGAATTGCCCTGCTCTGAAATATACTTGCAGTAAGTGTGGTAGGAAGGGTCACTTCAGACAGTATTGCAGGAGTGGTCAAGTATACAAGAAGCAGGGAAAGGAAGGTGCTACAAGTGTGTGTGATGAGATTGTCTTACAAGTGCAGGGTGAACAAGTTAGCTATCCCAAAGACAAGATAACAATCGAGGAGACAGGTTTAGAAGCGTTGTTTGACTCATGTTCAAAAATCACAATCATCTATGCTAAGGAATTTGAAAGTGTGAGAAAAGGTAATCTAAAGTTGAACAAAATGGATATCAGGCCAGGGGAGTATGGGAATCGACCCATCAACATGAAAGGCTATGTTTGGGGCACAGTGGGGTACAAAGATTGATTAACAGTCTTCAAGGTATACGTATCACTGGAAGGGGATAACATACTAGGTTGGCAAGCACAAAAGGAACTCGGAGTGTACCTCAACCCCAACAAAACCCCACAAATCTTAGTGCATGAAATAGATGAGACGTCTAGTAGCATTGAAGAAGAATTCAAGGAGGTGTTCAGCGGAGAACTAGGGTGCCTCAAAAATTACTCACACAGGATAAAGTTGAAGGAGCATGCGGTGCCGGTGGTGGCGAAGGTGAGAAACCTTCCAATATCCATACAAGAAGCAGTCAGAGCGGAACTTGAGAAACTGTGCAACCTAGTGGTGATTGAACCGGTAGAAGCAACAGAGTGGCTGGCGCCGATCGTCGCAGCAAGGAAAAAGGATAACTCAGTCCGCTTATGCATAGACCTCAGAGCACTGAATAAAGAGGTCCTGGTAGACAAGTTCCCGCTATCCAACATCACCCAAATGATGAGCAGATTGGAAGGAGCACAAGTGTTCTCGACGTTGGATTTTACCTCCGCCTATTTCCAGATCAAACTCCATGAGGATTCCCAAGAGCTCACGGCGTTTGTGACACCCATGGGAGCCTTCAAATTCAAAAGGATGCCGTTTGGCCTAGTCTCGGCTGCATCAGTATTCCAAAGACTGATGGGCAACATCCTTAGCGGCATCCCTGGGGTACTGTGTTACCAAGACGACGTGCTCATTTTTGGCGGGGACAACATGCAACACGACAACAGGTTGAGACAAGTGCTGGCGAGGTTCAGGGAACAGGGCTTAACGGTGAAAAGAGAAAAATGCAAGATTAGGTGTAAGGAGCTCGATTTTTTGGGACACAAGATAACATCAAGAGGCATTCAACCTAAAGTTGAGCTCCAGAACACCATAATTGGATTGGCCCCACCAAAAAACAAGGATGAAATCAAATCATTTATGGGCATGCTGGAATTTTATTGCAAATTTGTGCAAAATTTTGCAAGCAGGACTTACGCCATACGAAAATTACTGAAGAGAGACGTAAAATACGTGTGGAATGAAGAATGCCAGAGGGAGTTCGAAGAGGTGAAGAAAGCCCTAGCAGAAGCCCCTAGACTCAAAGCATTCATACCTAATAGGAAGACGATCTTAACGACAGATGCGAGCTCAAAGGGACTCGGAGCCGTCCTTACCCAGATGGCCTTGGATGGAGAAGAGACGATTGCCTTTGCGTCAAGATCTCTCAAGAAATCCGAGGTGAACTACTCTGTAATAGAGAAAGAGGCCTTAGCAGTGCACTGGGCTGTGAACAAATTCTGGGACTTCCTCTAGGGTGCAAAATTCAATCTGAGGACGGATCACAAACCCCTGGTTGAGGTCTTCAACAAAAAAGGATTGGACGCGATCTCGAGTAGAATCAGACGTTGGGTGGTGAATCTACAGGAGTATACTTTTGACGTTGAATATGTCCCTGGGGCAAGGAATTGGGCCGCTGACTGTCTCTCGCGCCTTGTGGGGGAAATGGAAGAAGAACAAGTAGGTGAGGAAAATTACGAAGATAAGGACGAGACGCTGCAGAAAAGGTGTGTGTAATCACCCAAGGAGCAGTAGGTGAGGAGAATTGGAAAGAAGCCTTGAGGAATGATGACCTGTTGATGAAGGTGTATGGGAAAGTAAAGGGAAATTGGAATCACAGAGACAAACAGGTTGACGCTCTACGGCCGTTCTGGATGATCAAGGACGAACTATCTATCTCCGATGAGTGTCTGTTCCGTGGAACAAGGCTGATCCCTCCCAGTGTGTTAAGGGAGTGTCTAACCGATCTCGCCCACGAGGGACATATGGGAATCACCAAAACCAAGCAGAGGATGCGGGAGGACTACTGGTGGCCAAGCATGGACAGCATGATAGAGAGGAAGGTCAGGGACTGTATACCATGCACCACGAGTGACAAAGTCCTTAAACAACACACACCTCCCATGCAATGCAGACCACCACCTGTGGGGCCTTGGAAAGAAGTGGCATTGGACATAATAGGGCCTCTCACAGGTGAACTTCGTACACCCTACATCCTAGTGCTTGTAGACCTGTATTCCAGGTGGCCAGAGGAGAAGATTGTGGCAGAAATAACCACAAAAGTGGTCATTGAGTTCCTACAAGAACTTTTTCTGCGGGAATGTCTGCCCAGTAGTCTCCTGACGGATAATGGGGTACAGCTATGCTCGAATGAGATGGAGGATTTCCTCAAGAACAATGGGATTGAGCACAAACGTTGCGCACTGTACCACCCCGAGACCAACGGAATGGTTGAAAGATTCAATAAAAAGCTCAAAGAAAGCATCCAACTCGCAAGGACCAATGGATTGAACTGGAAAGAGGAGATGAGAACACGTCTAGAAGCTTACCGCCTGACCCCTCACCAAACAACGGGGATCACCCCTTTCGAACTTCTCAGAGCTAGGAAGCCCAACACGAGGCTTTCACCAGGTTGGATGGGGTGGCAGAAGGGGTGGACAAGGCACACTAGAGAAGCACAAGGGTTGGACAGGCAGCACAAAGCTATGATAGAGAGGAAAGTCAGGTTTGACAGGCTACACTCTGTGAAAGAGGTTGGGTTCAAGGTAGGGGACATAGTCAAGATCAGAGCACCTACAGGCAGGGCGAATTGGTCTGAGTTTACAAAACCTACAAAGATTGTAAAACTGTTAAAAAATGCGGTAAAGACCCAGGAGGGGAAGATATGGAATCTAGGAAGAGTGGTAAAGTGCCACCTCCCTCCTGAGGTCATTGATGAAGAGGGCACAAGAGTAGAACCGACTCGAAGGGGGAACAACCCGCCCACCAGGGTGCGTAGAGGAGAACCCCATGCTTCACGCAGAAGTAGCCAGAGGGTGGTTAGTCGCCCCAAACATCTAGATCAATATGTGACCAAGTAGTTTCTCACCACGTTGGTGTTCCGGTTCTGGTAATGCATGTTCTTAAGGTTTGTAGGGTAGGGGGATGTGTGGTATCTTCCATTCCGCCAGGACAGCTACCACATGTGCCACCCCTGCCCTCTGCGCCACCTTGGAACGTGCTGCGTGACATCAATCCGAATGTCACAGTCTACAGCGTTCCAAGGCGAGCGCCGCTGAGAAACGGTGACGGACTGTTGATGAGAGCCAGCTGTGGCTGGGGTCTGAATCTTTGTATTTACTTAAACGAATAAACGTTCTTGTTAACCCTCCGCTCTTGGCTCTCTCCTTTTGGTCATTACTACACAATGGTCTAGTGAAGAGATGCATGTCAGTTTTTTGTTTAAAGAGTAGCCATAATGTGTCATGGAAAAGGGGGTGCCTACATGATGTATTGGTATAGACGGGATGGCTTCAAAGTGCACTAGTTAAACAAAAAGCATCCATGCAGTATCTTGGAAAAGAACAGGGCATCCACACTTTGCTGTGGTATGGTTGACATAGCTCTCAGCAGGTGCTGGGCAAATCTGGAATTCCTGCATATGGAAAAGGTTCTTCTAACCCTGCTTGTTAAACTGCATTTGGACCCATGTGTCCATGGTCCATGGTTTGTGATGCTATCAATGAACCCTTACATTCTTCCATTAGTGTATCCAATGGGCAGAAACAAGGCAGCTTGCTGTCTCCATCCATTTTATTGTAGATAAGGTCCTGCTACCAAAACACCAAACAAGCATTGACAAAGCCAATATGTCTCCCTATAAACCAATTATGTTTAAAAATTCTTATTTTCTCTCACTGGTGGCTTTCAAGAGTGCACACACAGACACCATGGAATCTTTTTAATTTCAAATTTGTTTTATTGGTTTCAAGAGCAACAGTAGACAATACATTGCAAGGGAGGCATGGTAGGCATAAAAAGCAGTCAAAATAGAGAGATAAACACTGTCCGATAGGCATATGGATGATCATTTGTAATGGGTATAACAAGGGGTTAGTGCCCGGATTGCAGATGTCCCTTGTAATGAAGCAATGAAATCGTAGGTAGAAAAGCCCCAACTGGACCCCCCACCCCCCGCTCCCCCAACCCCCCTTCCTGTTCCCACCCCACCCAGTGTGCCGAACATGTGGAGCAAACATAGCTATGGTCGTGTAGTAGATGATACAATCACTTAGATGGTCACAAGGAGTCATGTGTATTCGCAGTGAGCCGTAGAATGCGTAAGTACTTAGGGCACGTGATCTCATTAAATTCTTTGGACAAGAGGGAAAGCAGCGGAAGCCACACCTTCTGATAAGCAGCAGTGGAGTGTGTGAGCGTGGCGTGAATACGTTCCATTTCCAAGGTGAACCATATTTTATGTAACCAACCCGTGTGAGTGGGTCTGGTGGTGGAGCCCCAAAGGGACAAGATATGTTGTGTTGCAGCCTGCATGGCGATCCCCATCTGGTGACCTCTAAGAGATTTCAGGGGGAAGGTGGGTGCATTGGGTAGGCCTAAAATGGTGTATGTCGGGAATCTGGGGATTTCGGTATCAAATGTGGAATCGATGTCGTCTAGGACTGTCTTCCAATAGGTTTGGACTTGACGACAGTCCCAGAGAAGGTGAGTCAGGGTGCGCGCTACATGTGGGGTTGCTCTTATTGAGCCGAACCGGGGTGAGGTGCCAGTATATGGCCAGCTTTGTCGCCGCCTCCCTGGATGGGGTGTTGCGAGTGGTGTGGGCGGCTCTATAATATACATAATTCCATTTCTTGGGTGATAAGGCCCTCCCCAGTTCCGCATTCCATCGCTTTTGGCCTGCTGTCTTGCCTGAAGGGGTGGGGGGTGTAAGCATTTTGTAGAGGTCTGAGATAAGATGTCTGTCCGAATCCTTTGTCACTAGCCATTTCTCAAAGGTCGTCATGGGCCTGCCAACTAGGGGGACGATGTCTGGATGCCTGAGCCAGTGTCTAAGTTGGGAGTGTTGAAATAAGTGAGGGGAGACAACATCATAGCCCTGGATTATGTCCTTAAAAGGGAGGAAACCCTTCAGGTCGAAGAGGTGGCCGGCGGAAAGGCAACTAATGCCGCGCCATTGCGGGAAGGCCCGAGGAGTGTTGCCCGGTGGGAACTCCGGGTGGTCCAGGACAGGTGTAAGTGGAGAGGGGAAGGTGGTGAGCCCTTTCTGGACCGCAACCGCATTCCAGACCTGCATGGCAGTACGAATAATAGGGGAACGCATAAGGTAGCGCGGTCGTGCTGTCTAGGAAGGAACGGAATTTTCCAGAGGGATGTACCAGCCATTGCCCTGTCCTGAAATAACCAGCGCTTCTCGGATTCCGGTCTGAACCATTCTACCAGATATCGAAGTTGTGCAGCCTGGAAGTACTGTAGAAGGTTGGGGACACCAAGACCCCCCTCGTCCATGCTCCGATAGGCTAGACGTTTATGCAGGCGCGCCCGTTTGCCCTCCCAGATGAAATGATGGAAGGCAGCCTGTAGGGTCGGGATGGTGCCAGCCGGAGGGAGCACCGGGAGAGTCTGGAAAATGTACAGGATTTTAGGCAGAGCTGACATTTTAACCGCCGCAACGCGTCCCAGTAGGGAGAGAGGCTGTTTGGCCCAGCGTGCAAGATCGGACCGGATTTGGGAAGAAAGGGCCATATAGTTGAGAGTCATTGTAGATTCCATGGAAGCGGTAAGTGTAACACCCAGGTAGGGGAGGTGCGTGGCCGATGAGACTCCTCCCCCATAAGCAGGTGGAAGCGCCTGCGTTTGGGCTTTCCTACTCAAGGGTAATATGAGGGATTTCCCCTTATTGATTTTGAAGCTGGAGACGGCTCCAAAGGATTCCAGCTCTGTCAGAAAGCCGGGGACAGAGCAGTCCGGGCGATCCAGAGCAGCGATGATATCGTCGGCGTAGAGGCCGATCACATGGGGCTCCCGACCAAAGGTCATGCCATGGATGGCAGGGTTGTCACGGATCCTTTGCGCAAGAGGCTCTACATAAAGGGCAAATAGAAGGGGCGAAAGAGGGCAACCCTGCCTCGTGCCCCGTTGAATCTCAAAAGGGTCCGAGCGCAGACCACCCATGCGGACGCGAGCCTGTGGGCGGTGGTCGTAACTGTCTATCCAGGTCTGAAACCGTTCTCCTATCCGAAAGCGTTGTAGGACTTGTTGGAGGTAGGTCCAGTCTACCCGGTCGAACGCTTTCCCCGCGTCGATAGCCAACAACGCAGAGTCCGCGTTCTGGAAGTGGGCTTTATCAATCAAATGAAGTATACGTTTAGTGTTATCGCTGCATTGGCGATTCGGGACGAAGCCTGATTGATCAGGCTCCAGGATCCCGGGCAGGCACGGACTAAGACGCGTAGCTAGGATCCCGGTAAAGATCTTCAGGTCCAGGTTAAGTAAGGATATGGGCCGGAACGCTGAGCAGCATGTGGGTTTTTTGCCAGGTTTGGGAAGCACTATAATCTCTGCTGCCAGCATATCTGGGGGGATGGAACTCAGGCCCTCGAAGGAGTTGAAGAGCCGGGTGAGGACCGGAGCTAACAGCTGGCCAAAGGTTTTATAAAACCCGTCTGAAAAGCCGTCAGGCCCTGGGGATTTAAGAGGGCGGAGGCGAGAGATAGCAGCAAGGACTTCGTCCAGGCGGATAGGGGCGTCAAGGGAATTCACGTTGTCCTGAGACAGCTCCGTGACGTTCGCCGATTCTAAGTAGTCATGAACATTCTCCGACGAGACAGAGTCGGCCTTATATAGTGTGGCATAGAACGTCCTGAATGCCTCCGCGATCTGGGTTTCGCCAGAAATATCCAGACCAGAGTCATCCGTTAGGCTAGTGATTTTGGAACGTTGGGTCTTCGCCCTCAGGGCACTAGCAAGCAAGCGGCCCGTTTTGTTCCCCCTGACATATTACGAATGACGGAGGCGCAGAGCGGCGAATTCCGCTCGGTCCGTGTCAAGGCTGGCTAATTGGGCCCTAACAGCCTTCAGTTGTCTCCAGACCAGTGGAGCACCGGTACGACTATGGACCCTCTCGAGTTCGGAGACCTGAGCCGTGAGGTCATCCCTTTTTGCTTTGGGGTCCTTAGCTTCCGCCGCTGCGATTGCAATGAGCTTGCCGCGGGCCACCGCTTTTAAGGCCCCCCAAAGGGTGGACACAGAAGTCCCGGGGGTGTCATTATTAGCCAGGTAGTCGGTGAGGCAGGTGTGTAATTGCTTGGTGACTTCCGGCCTCTGTAAGAGGGTCTCGCGCAACCGCCATGCCCCAGGGGGGCGGGCGGACCTAGGAACCTGCAGTACCAGTTCCACAGCATCGTGGTCAGACAGCGCCACTGGGATGATGCTTTCGTCTTTGAGAATGGCGAGCAGTTCAGAAGAACCTAAGTAGTGGTCCAACCTGGCATATGTGCAGTGGACATGGGACTAGAACGTGAAATGTGATGTGTTGGGATGAGCAGATCTCCATAGATCCACTAGGCCCCTGTCGCGTAACCAGTCCTTACCGGCAGCGGTTATGGCACCGGTGTCCCCGTACCGATGACCTGATCTGTCTATGTTTGTGTCCATCACTAGGTTAAGGTCCCCCTCGACAAGCAGAAGAGAGGCAGGGGAGTGAAGGGCCTCGGAAATGGCATGTTTTAAAAAGGTTTCCTGTCCTGAGTTCGGGGCATATAGTGAAACAATTGTAAAGCGCTGTCCCCCCAATAAGAAGGTGTGTGCTAAAAGCCTGCCCTTAATCTCCCCCACCCTGTCCCCAACACAGCCGCGGAAGCGCTTGGAGACCAAAATAGCCACCCCCGCCTTCTTTGTTGGGAGCGAGGAAAATAATTGCTGGGGGAAATCGCGAGAGCGCATTCTATGCCATTAGATAAGAGATGGGTTTCTTGCAGTAAACATATGTCTGCCCCGGAGTTCTCCAGGTAGGAGATCACAGCCCTCCTTTTAATCGGGTTATTCAAGCCCTTAACATTAAGAGTTAGTACCTTCAAACTAGACCCCATCATAGGAAGTCACGCGGGCCACAAGCTGTGAAAGTACAATCCCCTTGAGGGAGTTGATAACCACTCGGAGAGCATGTCAGTCCCACGGGACCCCCGGCACACTGGGTCGCTCCCGCAACCCCACCCCCCATCCCCCGTCCCAACAACACCCCCCCAAACTTCCCCGCACTAACTGACACCCACCCCCCCATCTAGGACCTATCCCCCACCCCAACTGTGGTCCCCATCCCAGTACCCTCCGGCCCCACACCTCCCCCCCAGAACAACAACTGGAACCCCAACTTCATCATAGTCCTGGGCCTATTCAGACACAGTTCAGGCCCACAGAGTCTTCACGTGGAGGAGTGTGTGGCAGTGGAACCCCCGTCGGATCCCCCGTCTCCCCCTGACCTGTGTGTGTGTGTGTGTGTTGGACTTGTAAAGCGCACAGCTGCCCGTGGGCGTCCCGGCGCTGAAGACCACTGGGGAACCCGTCCTGGCTTTCCCTGTGAGATGGTCCTTTCTGGGTATCTCCAAGGTGAAACCAGGCATCCCTGGCATCTGTGGGGGGCCATTGTATAGATGAGGCAAGCTTAATGCCCAGAGTTGCCGAGTGTGATCCCTGGTTAGAGTAGGCACCGAGGTGAGAATTGTCGAGTCCACTGACCCTGGTCCACGACCCTGCCGCGTCGGGAATTGAACCCTGGTCCCGGGCCGTTCTCTGCTTCCGGGTCTGCCGCCTCTAACCAATGAGCCACACCTGCAAGTCCTGAAGCAGATAAACCCCCTTGCACAGCTGCAGCCAATACCGATTCCTCAAGGCATTGCGCGGAACCCATGGGATCACTCCGATGTCGCTGTGTCCCTGGATACTTCTTGGATGGCCACCGCCTGTTCCTGCGCCTTCATCTGAGGATCCGGCTTCAGGGACCTCTTGGTTCCGTTTCGACGCCTGACTCGCTGCCAGCCATCGACTGAAGTTCATGGGGAGGACTTGGGCGAGGGCCGCCGTGCTAGATCATCTCTCTCTGAGGACTCGTCAAGAGGGATTCCCAGGAGTGTGCATGTATCCTGCAAAGATCGGAGTTGCTGCAAAGTCCCATTCCACTTGAAGATTATTCGAAAGGGTTGGCCCCACGAGTAAGGAACGCCATTTTCTCGCAGGAAGGTGGTGACTGGTTTGAAAGTTTTTCTCTTCTGCAGGGTAATGGCTGAAAGATCCTAGAATAAAGATACTGGGTGGCTTTGGTAGAGGAGGGGTTGTTTCTTATGGGCCTCTTGCAATATACGCTCTTTCAACGGAAAGTCTGGGAGGAACGCCAGGATGCCCGGAGGGGGAGCGGGCGCACGACGCGCCAGGCCCACCCTGTGCGCCCTGTCAATGCGTATGACAAAGTCGTCACTTTCTCCCAAGATGTCTCTGAATAGGGCCTGCAAGAAGAGAGTGACATCCGACCCTTCCGTTTTGAGTGGCACACCCCGGACCCTTATGTTATTCCTTCGAGACCGGTTTTCAAGATCTTCGGCGTGTGCTTGTAAATCTACCTGCTCCTCTTTGAGTCGCACCACCTCCTGCTGCAGTTGCTCCATCTCTTCGCCTCTGGAGAGGTCGGCCTCCTCCACCGCAGCCACTCGTTCCCCTAGGCAGTCCACATCCCTGCACAGTTCCCTGAACTCTCCGGCCATATCCTGTTTCAATGTCTGGAAGTCTTCCCTTAAGGTGTTAAAGAGAGTCTCTAGGAAGGATTTGGTGATGGGGTGCCTGCATCGTTCGGCCCCGGGACGGTCTTCGGGGTCCCCGAGGGTGCGGGGCTTTTGTCCCCCTTGTGGGCGCCTTTCCCCAGCATGTCTGTTATCGTGCGCCCCGCTCTGCGTTGTCCCGTAGCCATGATGCCCAGAAATATCGACTGCGGGGGTTCTCAAACCTTGCCTACTTCAATGGGAGCAGAGCCAATATGGGGTGACTCAGCAGCGGCCTAGGGAGGGCCCTGCGAATGAATTTAGGCTGCCCCTCTCACTTCGCCGTGCAGGCGCCCCGGGCCAGGTCCGCAGCGCTACGTCGAGCGGTGTCTCACACCCCAGCCACAGGGTGTTCAGCCGGTTCCTCTCAGTGCCTTGAACCGTCCACACTCCCCCCTCGGGGCAGCACCTCGAATGCCTCCGGCTCCAGGTCCCGCTGGCGCGCCGCCGGTCCCCGCCTCCTCCAAGCCCCAGGCCTCGGGCCCCGGTGCAGCTCTTTCAGTTCTGCCCATAGGCGCACACCTCAGGCTGTAGCCTCTGTTGGGAAAGGCCCCGGAACACCTCGTCTCTCTCGCAGTTGCCGCAGCATCCAAGCGCCTCCGCCGCAGCACGACCCTCCAGTGGCAGCGCTAGGCCCGCAAGACGGGGGCTCGATTTTCGCACTTCCAGGCAACCAGGCGCAACCCCCGGCCCGGAGCAGCCGGGCACCCTCTTAAAAATATAAAATCTGTATATAGTATGCTATAGGCAAAATGAGCCTTATTACGAGTTTGGTGGTCTGTGGACCACCGTATTGGTGGTGGCGCTCTGACAGAGCTGAGCTTGGCAGTCCGATTGGCGTGTTAAGCGTTGGGTAGATTTGCGTTGCAAAGACCGCTGCCGAACCGCTGACATCATCAGTGCACTCTCGCATATCACCCACATGAAAAGACAATGGGATTACATAGAATCAGTGTGAGAACTATTCTCCTGGAACAATGGAAACACTCTCTGCAGGATAGCTATGCTCTATCAGGGGAAACCCTGAATGGCTGGGGTCCTATGGCACAGTACAAGTTGCTCATGCATAACAAACTCCACATGCACTAGACCTGGGAACTGAAGTATATCAGAGACAACCAATAGCATATTCAGGTGCCAAGCACCTGAATATGCAATGGATAAGAGAAATCGATAAGTGTAATTTATGAAAGCAAACACAGCACGAACAGCATATGGCACACTTCTGGTTGAAGTATCTGTAAGGTACACACTGCAAAATGAACACATGTCCATGCAGAACTACACAAAGATATGACAATTAAACTTCCTCCATGTGTGGATACGCAAATATCTAACTTTAACACACCTAACACATATCCAGCCTACATCGTAGGGAGAAGTGCCAGCTAAATGAGATTGACATTAGCCAAGCTTAAATACATACCAATTGGAATATAACACAATGCAATGTCACCCCATTTGGAATTAATCCAACATATCCATTCAGTGAACATTTCTACTCAACCACTGTAACTCCAGAGCAGGTGCAAAAGGTCATATCATAGTAACCACTTCTAATGGATCAGCAATCTGGGTCAAAGTAACACAATTGTAGTCACATGTACTAAAGTAAGCAAAAACAGCCAACAGTATGCAATGTGGTGGCAGGGCTAATGTGTTCTCAAAAAAGAACAAGCTTTAATTCACACATATCCAAAATCTGGATCTGAATAAAGGCCTATGGCCAGTTCAAAAGCCCCATGTGAGCCAGCACACTGCTGTACCACTAACGTTGCCTACCTTGCCACTGCCAAGGGAAGCTTCCCAGAAATGGGCATCTAGTGGACAGTCCAGTACCTCAATAATGTTACTTGGGATGGCTGCAGTCAGTAATAGGAAGGTTTGGGTTGACTTTGGGAGGGCGTTTGGATAACTTTTGACTTGGTCCGGATTTTGAGTGGGCTGGTTAGGTCTCAAATGTGTGAAACGGGATGTTGAAGGGATTGGTTTGGAAGGGGAAGGGGACTTCTGGACTTTGAAAAGGGGGGTGGCTGTGCCAGAGGTAAGGGCTAGGCTTGGGTGTAGTTTGCGTATGAGCACTACACGTAGCTTTACGTAGAATACTTTGAACTTCACGTAGTACACGTAGTCTGCGTAGCATAGCTGATGACACTGTGTACTTGTCTGCACTGTGAAAAAATTACAAAATAATTGCAAATGGCCTCCTGCACAGTGCCAGTTATGATAAAATAAGTATCTCTATATTTATATGCTAAAGTGCATATAGTACGTTCACAAAAGTGAAACTGAAAAATTAGCAAACAGTGAGAGAGGTGATGATTTTGTGATCCTCCCTAACCTAGGGGGAGTACTAAACAGATGCCTTGAAAACAAAATGTGTTCTTATTGAACAATTTGGTGGTGGTCCCATCCCCTTAGGACCACCCCAAAGCACAGTTATTGGCAAAAAAACATTCCCAACCAAAGACCCTGCAAAGCATTATGAGATGAGATTAGCAGTGGGCAGTGAATATTATATCGTATTCAATATCAAAATATTTCTACAAAGAGCTGCAGTTCAACTGGTGGTTACTATATGTCCCTCACAAGTCAAATGCAAATGCTTGATGAAAGGGTTTCAATGGTTTTGCATTTGACTCGTGAGGGACATCTAGTAACGACTAGTGGAACTGCAGCTTGATGTAAGAATAATTTCAATGTTTTGCATTTGGCTTGTGAGGGACATCTAGTAACGACTAGTTGAACTGCAGCTCTTTGTAGAATAATTTTGATATTGGATACTAGAATATTCACTGCCCACTGCTAATCTCGTCCCATAATGCTTTGCAGGGCCTTTGGTTGGGATTGTTTTTTTGCCAATAACTGTGCTTGGGGTGGTCCTAAGAGGATGAGACCACCACTGAAGTTCAACAAAATGTGCTTTTTGTTTATGCTCTTTGTGTTCAAGGCATCTGCTTGGTCCTCCCCCTAGGTTAGGGGGGACTCCAAAATCATCAGCTCTCTCATTGCCTAATGTTTTCATTGTAAAAGTTCACTTTTGTGAATTGGTTGTATGCTTTTAATATGTAAAATTGCTTTTTCAAAGCATCTGAGAATGTTGTTGATTTAGCTGTTCCCCTATATGATTAGGCACAGTTTTGGTACTGTACTATGTGCAATTTGCGAAGTGCAAATTAGTACAAACTTTGCATGCTCCGTTAACATAGCGTAGTATTATGCCCAGGGTTAGTAAGGGTAAGGGCAAACACAAGGCTTTCCTAGGGAGTCCAGAGAGGTGAGATGACAAGGGGTGAGGTTGGAAGAAGAGGGAGTGTCAGTGGGGGCCTTGGGTAAGCATGTTGTTGGTGTAGGTGTGTGTGGGTCTTGTTTGAGTGACAACTTGTGTTTGCATTATTTTTGGTTGTTTTTTGTGGATGTGCTGGGTATGTTCTGTGTCCGTGCTGTGTCTGTTGGTGTGGGGTCTGGGGTATGTTGGGTGTCTGGACTGCATCTATGAGGTGTGTGGGGGTATGTTGTGTATCTGGGCTGTGTCTGTTGGTGTATGGTATGAAGGTATGTTGTATGTCAGGGCTGTTTCTGTTGGTGTGGGGTCTGTGGTTATGTTTATGGTGGGGCAGGTGAGGGGGTGAGTGTCTGTTGAGTGGTTGCATACCTGGACGTCTTGTTGTGTTTTTGTATGCATGTGCTGCATGTGTATGTTGTCGTGGGTATGTACTTCAGTTTGAGTTTGCTGTGGACAGGTCTGGGGAAAAGGAATTGGCATGGGGAAGAGGCAGGAGATGGGGTGGAAAGTAGAGGTTGGTGAAAGGCTTCCATCAGTTAGGAGGGCAGAGCCTGAAGCAACCTTTGTAGCTCAGTCATACTACAGTGAATGCCTTCAGGGGTAGTTCAGCATCTGCATCAGCTGGCTGTACTGCCCCGGGATGCCGTTTAGCAGTGCAGCCTGCCCAACAGAGATCATTGGGGCCCATGCCATCTTGAGTGGAGGATGGCTCACTACTGAGACTCCATCTACAAAATGGTAGTACAAGAAAGGGCAAGTAAAAGAGGACTAGTCAATATTCAATAGAAAGCGATAAGGGCACCCAGCTCTCAGATGAGCTTGGCAACCAAGACGTCGGTCATCTTGAAATGACTTTTTAACAGGAGAGATATGGGAAAGTATTCTGAGCTTTATGTTGACAATAGGCCTTAATCCAAACTTTACAGAATTAAACAAATATAAGGGAACACATCAAACATCACACTGGACAAGTGGCAACAAAGGAAAGGAGAGACACCACAAGAATATCATTAACAGCCGGAGACAGATAGTGACATATATGAGAGGGCACCCCAATATTAAGTTACGTCAATCAGTAATATAGCCGACAACTATTTAGAGTCAGTTGGCATAAACGCACATGCCATAAATTACCCAACCAAATTATCCAAGAATGCAGCCAAAAAATTGAAGCACAATCTAATGAGGAAAAACATAGACACGCTGATCCCTGAGCACTCCTTTAACATAGACAAAGGCATTATTGTGAATGATCTAATATTCTTCACCAGAAGAACGGCTAAATGGCGCAATGCCATTTAAAAAATGCTCAACATAAAAACAATAAGCAATATCCCACATGGCACAAAACTTATGATCATATCATCACCAAGATTCAGAGCGGACCTATGCATAACTGTTTACAAAAACGGAATAGTGCTTATACAAGCAGCCAACAACAAATTAGAAAAATTCGACAACATGTTCTCAACCTTACAAGAATGTGTAGAGCACTCAAGATCTCAACAACACAGGACCCCACAAGTAGACACCCTATACATCGCCAACACTACCACCACAGGCATCATACCAACTAGAGACCCTCAGGAATCACAACATTCAACACGACTAGGAGACACAACTGGAACAGGAGGCACATTGAATGGGAAGGATACAGGGAGAACAGAAATGTCTACACGATATTCGAATAACGACCCGGAGCAGTTTCAGAGGGAAGAATCAACACCTCTCCCCCATGATGGGACATCTCCTACAAGTAGGCCACTCAATGAGAACCCGGAAATATCTGTTTTGGAAGATATCACACCTTCCATACCCCCTCCACTATAGCACAAATGACACCTAGAACCGTACAAAACGTAGTTCCCCCTAACATGGTATTAAGATCACAAGACCTAGATAGCGCATCCCACATCGCAAATAGAGGTGGAGCAGTCAACCGAACCAGTGACAAGAAGAAAAGGATTGCGGGAAGGAAAACAGATCTAAAACACTGAAACGCAAACAGTGAATCACGAAATGAGCGGATGAGCGCTCCTAATACGTCAATCCAGATTCAGAGAGAAATCAAAGAGCTACAAATACAAATAGGCTATATGTCACAGGACATACGAAGCGCACTACAAGAGATGGAAAAGATACTTGAAATCACTGTAAGCACTCACTCCAAAGTCGAGCACACCCAACAACTAGTACATAACTCACAAATAAAGAGAAATGAGATGGCCATGCCATTATCAAATAGGCATAAGCGACCAAACAGGAATCGTAATTACTTGTCAGAAGAGGAAACCCTAGCCGTACTTCGGGCATATGAGCCTACTGATCGCAGTATAGGAGAGGAAAGTAGAACAGTACCGATCGATCCTAATAGAACATCCAGACATAATGAAAGGAAACCCAACCTTAACAACTTACATCATGCCCAGCTAACCACCGACTCACAAAGGCCGAACCCTAGTAGTTCACGAAAACCTCTTATATGCCTACTGCTTAACTGTCGGTCCGCAGCACAACATGCATCAGACATCGCTGCCCTCATCATTAGCCAGGAAATTGACCTGACAATCCCAACAGAAACATGGCTTTCGGAATCCTCGTACCCTTTCATGGATCTTCTAGTACAACATTTTGAGATTAGAAAGACTAAAAAAGACAGGAGGTGGAATAGCCTGCATCCACCGATCGGACATAGAGGTCAGCCAAATCCAATCCAATCCACTTGAATCCTGTGAATATCTAGGTCTCAATATAAGATCAGCAGACAATCAAAGGTGCAACCTGCATGCGCTCTACCACCCACCAGGAAATAATGCTACTTTCATAGACCAATTAATGAAGATCATAACGGCTAACTCTAACACTCGTGCTAATAACATATTCCTACGTGATTTTAATTTACACTGGGATGACAATAATGACAAACAGGTCAACGATCTCAAAGACTTTTTATCGGAACTAAACCTCACCCAAGCCTGCACATAACCAACACACTCAAAAGGAGCTACGTTAGACTGGATAATATTGAGAAATAAGGATACTTCAATCCACTCAATTGTTCCGTGCGACTGGTCGGATCACCATGCCATAACCTTCCTGATACCCACCGTGAAAAAGAACAAGACCACGCAACCTATCAAACTCAAAAAGTGGACTCGGGCCACTAAAGACTCGAACATTGAACTACTAGTAGTAAGCTTTGAGAAGGATCTAAATCCACCTAACAACATGCAGAATGTGAATGATCTAACGGATCACTACACTACATCAGTAACGAATATAGTCAACGCAACCATGCCACAAAAACTGAAAAGAGTCACAGAGAAGGTTAAAAATCCATGGTTTAATAGGACACTGAATGAAGATAGGCGGAAACTAAGACTTGCTGAAAAAAAATGGAGACAACACCCATCATCCCCCAAACTGAAATCCTTCAGAAAAATCAGCAACGAATACAATAAAAAGATCCTCAATTCCAAAAAGGAATTTATTAGATCAGAACTGGATAACGCCAAAAACAGACCACGAAAACTATTCGAGATCTTAAAGCAACAATCCAATAAGTTGGCCAAATCTGCCCAAGAAACTACAAAAACACACCTGAGTTGTGAGGAATTCTCAACATTCTTTGCCGACAAGGCCAACACGCTAGAAATAGAGCTCAGGAGAGCAGCGGATAACCTTCCCAACCAACCACTCTCACTGATCAATAACACCTCGAAAATTGACCATAATAAGGCAAAAAACAAGGCACAGTGGGATACCTTCAAACTATATGACAAAAATACCATAGCCAAAACGCTCTTGGACTTCAAACCTAATACCCTCTATAATGACCCACTCCCCTCAAAATGCATGAAAGAAATCAGCCATATCATCATTCCAATATGGACAAAAATAATAAATGCCTCTCGATCCCAAGGTATCCTTCCTGATTGCCTAAAAACAGGTCAAGTCGTCCCCATCATCAAAAAACCTACAGCGGACCAGGCAGATCCCAATACCTTTGCCCAGTGACCAATATTCCATTACTTGCCAAATTAATTGCGTGCAAAATCAACTGAGCCATCACATAGCCAATTTCACGCTACTGGACGATTGCCAATCGGGATTCAGAACAGGACACGGCATGGAAACAACGATCCTACATATTGTTGATGATGCATTACAGGCCCTAGGCCATAACCGAACATGTCTACTAGTCCTTCTTGACCTGTCTTGTGCAGTTGACACGGTAAACCATGAAAAACTACTAACCAGGCTTCATAACAGGATGGGAATGTCTGGAAATGTGCTGAAATGGTTTGAATCCTTCCTTCAGAATAGAAAGCAAAGATTCCTGGTCAAACAGACACTATCACTGTCATGCCCTAACTCAATTTGAGTCCCCATCTACACTATCTCCATCACTTTTCAACTTGTATGTCGGACCTTTTACAGAAATTCTCCAAAAACTCAAGATTTCCTATCAAATGTATGCGGACGACACACAGACATACATCAGGATCACGTCTCTGGAAGACATCAAGGTAATGAATGAGGTAATGAATGAGGCATTAAAAATGTCATTACAATGGTTAACTAACAATCATCTGAAGCTAAATGCACAAAAAATTGAATTCTTATTAATCTCACCACCAAAGAACCACACAGAAATGAAGGAATGGACCAAACTAATCACAGCATTAAATTGCACCCTTACTCTAATGGACTCAGCAAAATCGCTAGGAATCACGCTGGATGAGAACCTAGCATCAAATCAATGGCAAAGAGTGCCCGTTTTCATTTGAACTACATTAGAAAAGTGAAAGCATTCATTTCTACGGCAGATCTCAAACTGGCAGTCCAATCCTTGGTTATCTCGAGGATTGAATATGGATGTACAACCTTAGCAGGTCTACGAAAAATGTCCACAGCACCACTAAAAGCAAGCCTCAATGCAGCAGCAAGACTCATCTCCGGATCAAGGAAATTCGACCATATCTCCCAACACATGAAAGCGTTAAACTGGCTACCTTACGAAGCCAGGATTCAACTAAAAATGGCATGTATTACCCACAAAGCGCTCTACTTCAATACACCAAGATACCTAGCCTAAAAAATTGAGTTATCAGGAGGAAGCAGACCTGCCAGGAGTGCCAAGGAGCTGTTGCTGAGACCACCCATCTTCCGGAAAAAGAAAACGTATGATAGAGCTTTCTCAGGAGCAGCCCCCAGAATCTGGAACTCACTCCCCCCAAACATTAGGAAAATTCCAAAAACGGCAACATTTAAGAGGGAAGCTAAGATCTTCCTAATGAATAAGTTCCTACCATAGACAAGACAGTTCATCACTAGCACCATGACATAGATTTTACCAGACAGAACAGCAATGTAAGCAAAAAGTAAGTCACCAGTGATACCGGGAATAACTTCTGACGGTACTATACCACACCTGCCTCAGGAAGGGGGATTGCACAGGGAAAATACATTCCAGAACTATTTAGTACTGGAAGTCCCAGTACTCCCTGATATCAAGTTGTATCCTAAATTTACCTCATATATCTGAATATATTTATGTTAATACTTATGGCTGCATACTTACCTACCTCATATCATTGTGAAACGTTCTACTATACAAGATTTATCTCTAACCTACCTCATGTAATGTGAAGCACTCTGATACCCAAGGGTCACATTCGCATTATACAAAACTCTTTAAATAAAATATATAAATGAGATCAATAGCCTCTTCACTCAGGACAGCTGAATGACAGGCGCTGAGGTGAGGTGCCTGGAGCAGAAGAGATGCCTCCCCCTTTACGGGAGTGGTGCTGGACCACTGGGTGGGGATCAGCAGGGAGAGTGGAGATGGAAAAGGGGGTGGCAAACAAGGGTGTTGTAGACACAGGTCCAGTGGGTTCTGCCACCACCAGGGAGTTGCCACTGGAGGTTGACTCGGTAAAAGATGATATCAAATCAGCTGCCTCAATCGAAACCCCCCTCACCCTTTGGGCCACTGCCTCTATCGGTGTCAGTCTCCCGACCTGAGGCACTTTGACCAGCTGCATCCCCAACATTGTCGGCATGGTCTCCTCTGCTTGCCAGGGTTGATGATGAAATGACAGCTGAAATAGGTGTAAGACATCTGCGTAAATTCAATGTACAAACTGCTCTTAACAAACACATTATCAAAGGTGCACAGATCAATCCACCAACAAGGTTTCCTAAAACGTGCATGCAGACAAGGTGGCATACGTTTCCTGTCAGAAGTAGCACACATATATATAGGACCATAAACCACCTACAGCTAAGGACATCACCAGTCCACATTGGTCCTGGTGGGAACATCATCCTCATACTGCATATTTACAACCCCATAGAACAGCGAAAGTCTTAAGAGGTTCAGGTAATCTCCAGTCCATGAATATGAGTTGCCACTTTTGCCCAAAAGGGAAGGCACATCACAGTACCAATAATGTTTTGCACACATAAATACCAATGTATCACAGTGTTTGAAAACCCACATATGACCACACCAAATCTGCACGTCACTGACTGATGCATGTCTTCAGTCAGTGGATATACCTTCAAAAGTCTACATGTGTAGTTCACATAACTCTACACTCCCACATTAATGGCCACGACATTACATGAAACACATAGTCTAAGCAATTGAACATGCCTAATAGAAGAGATCAGTGTCTCCCCAAATGTCTAACACACTCCTGTCTATGTGTACACATCCCCAGCATGAATGAACATTGTTCTTTAAACATCGGCCAAATCAAACAAGTTTGGAGGATTCTCACCATAACCTATGCTGACCCTTTCATCATGTATCATACACTTGTGCAGATGATAGCACAACTAATTAAAACAAAACATGTCATCATGTAGGCATAAATACTGGTGGCACCAGTGTTGTTTGATATCTTTTAATGCTAAATAGATCCCACTTACCAAGGGCAAGTAAGGTTCATTGTCTGCATCCTAAGTGCACTGTATGCCGGGCCACATGTAAGAATCCCCAGGACAAAATAAACAGTATTGGTGAAGCATCACTCCTGAAACAAAAAAGACAAGTGGTCTGTGTGGGACAGTTGTCACACACAACATCAAACATGTAGGTGAACTGTCACATTACTCATCCATGTGTCTGTCAAACTCTGAAGATAGACATGAGCCTTGACTCAGCTTTGGATCTGGTCCAAACGACAAAGGTATTGGTCAAAAATCATACACCAACAACAGGGCCTACACATGCAACAGCACTGCAAATCCTTAGGACATGAGTTACCTTCAATGATAATTGGTAAACTGCTGCTTGTAACAAGAGGAAACTGTTATTGCACAATGTATGACTCTGCCCAGTACTCACCCCTTCCTAGCTGCTGTTGGGCCTCAACTGCCCATAAAGCACTAGGTAGGCCGCACCAGGTTGCAGGCCATTAGGAGAGTCAGAGTCTGACGTATGCCCCTACCACATTGGGGGGACTTCCCCAGCTGGACCTCCATATTCTTCTGGGTCCAGCGTCTCAGGTCCTCTCACTTCTTCATGCAGTGGCATAGATCCCCAGGGGCCACACTTCCCAGGTAATAGCTTTCCACAGTCCCTGCATCTGATGGGGGTTGACCTGTATATATGCGAGATATTAAACAAAACATTGTAACTGCAAGTAAATGGAAAAATGTTAGGGTCACACACATTTTGAAGAAATCTAGACCAAGGAAGTAACAATTGCTCCTCACATGCTTACCACCATATACAGGGACATTCATACTTTTGTCATCTGAGGACTATCCTTAATTCAGGTTGCGTCCTTCCCTGACGAAGACAGCCCACCTAAATCATGTAGGCCAGGGCCATCCTACATGTAGTGTGCTGTAAGCAACTGTGGCACACACCATTCAGACCTTCTGAAGAGTAACCTACTTGTTCATGTTTGTGCACACCAGGTAACTGCCAGGCCCATTAACTACATGCATACGGTACACACAGTCTGACACCATAGCACATATTGACACCAAACACTAAGGTCACAATGAAGGGGCTTGCATGTGTCACACTGACAGATGCCACTCTGCTATTGTCTGGCCATGTGGACACCAGAATGGGATACCATACAATGTGCAACAGAGTTTGAGTGGTTGGTACTAGTATCACAGGACATACCTCCTGCCATCTGTGTCACAGACACAGGTTTGACACTATGGAACACCTTCTTTGTCTGATTGCTTATTCACAAGCTACTGAACCACAAAGTCGATTATCTCACACATTAGCAACTTCCAGAACAGTCAAGATGTCACATGAACATTAGGCCTGTACAATGCAACCAAGAAGTGAGGAAGAGTTAGAACACACCTGTAAAAGTAAATGACTTGACCTAATTCAATCACACACACCCACAGTGTGGGCCAACGGAAAGACGTTTGTAGAGAATTTCTGCTCAAATCCCCATGATTACGGCAGTGTATTTGACCCCGGCGATGATGGAAATAAGGTGTTCATATCCATACATAGGACAGGTCGGTGTATATGATACAACTGGGGTATGTAAAATGTGCACAGCCCTGAAATTCACACATGTGGAGTCCAGAATGAGTATCAGGTCAGGGGGTGACCTCTGACAGCATACAGAATGTACAACACTCAAAGGCAATCTGGACAAATAGTGGAGGAAGGAAATCAATTTGGTAACATCCAAGTATCAGCAGAACTATAGGGAGGTAAACTTGTGATTCACAAGTTCAGCCCAAAGTGAAAGTGCCTCTCAGCCTCTGCCATGGCAAATGATAGCCACAATTCTCCATCATCTCTTTCCCTCTGCAGGCAGTACAGACTCATCCCACATGTACATCACATTCTCAGCACTTCAATCCAGAAAGGTACATCTTTTGGCCATGCTATATGTGAAATGACTGCTGTGTGGTTCTCTGAGGGGGCCATTGCGGTATAGCTAGTTCCATAAGCAAAATTTGATGGGTACAGATCTGGCCTGCGTAAGTACCTGCCTCTTACAGTATACATACACAGCTCAGACTGTAAGCCTATAATAATTTACTACACTTTACCATTATTTGGTAACACAAGGTTTACATGGCACCATCAACTGAACATATGCATTGAAATGTGCCTGCTTCCCAGGTATGATCTAAGGCTTAACAAAAGTCACAATGATGATGTGAAGTATACATAGTACAGTGCTTCACAATCCATTACATGAAAGGACAGCAACATTTGACTTCATTATTATTATATAGCACACTGGAAACTACAGCCACATCATAGCCTGTGAGACAGAATGCACAACAGTCCAACAAAGTGAAGTATGTATGTTAGGAAGTTACCTGCTCCTCTGATGAGCCATAGAACTGGCCATACTGGGGAAGGACCTCAACCACTAGAATTCCCCAGCTCCTGCAGAGCATGCCATGGTTGCTCCTATAGATGGAAAACAGCAGCAAAAGACAATGAGGCATTGATAGCAGTAGTGTCAGTGAATAGTTTTTTGCACCATGACGTACATGTATGCGTACATGGACACAACCATTAGACCGCGACCATCATATGCAGCAATATTAGCCAATGGCTGTGTCTGCCATGGATAACACTGCCTACCACGCGCTCTACCTCGGCAGGCAGCAGTCGATTCTGAATGTCCAATGAGCGATGCCAGGCTGCCTCCATTTTGGCATTTGAAATAACAGTAATTCTCAAGTTTTCTACAGCGTCATCATCACTGCAAGTATGCTGGGACATGCCTACAGAGGCTGTAACTACCAGTTCTCAAACACCTTTGTAGAGAATTTCTGCTCAAGTCCCCATTATTACGGCAGTGTATTTGACCCCGGCGATGATGGAAATAAGGTGTTCATATCCATACATAGGACAGGTTGGTGTATATGATACAATTGGAGTATGTAAAATGTGCACAGACCTGAAATTCACACATGTGGAGTCCAGAATGAGTATCAGGTGGTAAGCATTGATGTCAGTCAGTGATTACGTAGATGGATGAGTAGTGCTTGCATATCCACTACTGTTCGCTCACATGATTATTTTGGCTTTCTCCTTGCAGATGTTACTGGGAACACTGTGACCCTTGTCCAAATGTGTATACACCCCACATATACGAAGTCTGTGACAGTAAGAAGACTATAGGCTCCAGTGTACCTGCCATTCCCAGACCTTCAAACCATGGAAGTAAGAAATGTCATTGAGAAGTTCCATCTGAATAAAAAATACTCAAAAAATAATGCTCACTCCACCACATGGTTCCTAACGGCCTAAGGCCTGGGCCACAGTCAAAGTTACACATGACTCCAAATCCCCATGTGCACAGTAGCAGTGGATGGAAGTATATCCGGGACTAACATTATCATAACCAACAGCCATGCAAATCAGGGAAACACAGAAGTGCAAGTCAACTGAGCAAACACAGCAGGAACTGATTGTGTGACACAGGAAGATGATTTTGGTGAAAGTCCAAAACACATATGTGGACATATGCCCCTTCCAAATCAGATATCATTAGGCCTACATAATTCCTTCTACGTGTGGTTAATCAAGTTTGTTACTTCAACACATCAAACTCATTTCCAACCTACAATATTGTGAGATCTTCAAGCCAAATGAAATTGACATTGTCCAAGAGAAGTAGAAATACCCACCATATGACATCCCACCTAATTCCATGTTTTTTTTTTTTTACTTTTGGATTTGGACTTGGAGTGGTGGCTCTTGAGGTGGAAGTTACTGGGTATGGAAAGAGGTGTCCAGCAGGGTAAAGTCCAAGAGAAAGGAAGTACTGTTCATGCTCTGAGGCTCTTGGATATTCATAAGTGGGTTCTGTTTGGGAGTTAGAAGGAGTCGATATGTCTGGTGTTGTTGCAGGTGTGTGTTGTGTAGGTGAGTGTGGGCGTTAGCCTGTAGTGTGTGTGTATGTAGAGGACGGGCAGGGTATGGGGGATGGGGTGGATGTGTCTGTGGTGAGACAGTTGTGTGTGTGATGATGGTGTGTGTTGATGGGCCTTTTGGTGCGAGATTGCTGTCTGCGCTGATGGTGGGTGGTGTTGATGGGTTTGCGGGTACAGGTGTGCTGTCTGCGCTGATGGTGAGAGGTGTTAATGGGTGTGTGGGTGCAGGTGTGCATTGAGTGGGGGGGGTGAGGGGACAGCCGGTGTAACTGTGCTTTGGGGGCCAATGCTGATGGGGTCAGTGGGGGTGTAGGTTAAGAGTGTGTGCTGTGTGGATGTGTGTTTGAGATATTTGGGCTATGTGTCTGTGTGCGCTGCATTGGTCTGTTTGGGTGGGTGCATGCACAGATGTGTGTGTGTGTGTGCGCGTGGGACATGCAGGTGAATACGGAATTTAGATGGGGATGGGGTAAAGGAAGTATGTGGGGTAGAAGGTTGGGGTAAGTGTAAGGCTGCCGTCAGTGAGGAGACCAGAGCCTGAGCATTCGGCAGTGCAGTCAGCCCAACAGAGATCTGTCTCTGGAGGTCAATTGACTTCCTCACTCAGGGAAGCTGGCTGGATCGGCGGTGAGCTGTAGCTAAGAAGATAGTTGCCCTCTTAGGGCAGCGGCCCGGACAACTGGGTGGAGAGCAGCAGGGAGGGCGGAGATGGAACGGGTGTGGCGGAAAATGATGGCATTGCACCAGGATAGATGTGGTCTGCCCCCACCAGGGAGTGGCCACTGGAGTCCGACTCTGGATGGCGATGTTGAGTCTGGGTCCTCTGTGGCACTACTTGTTACATCTTGTTTATGTATTTATGCATCTCTCCTGTTGCTTTTCCCCAGCTGTCCTTTATGCCTGGGTGAATGTGGTGCGTGGAATGTTGGAGTGGTGATGATTAATGGAATGTTTGGGGTGCCTGTGAAGTGAGGTGTGACTGTTGGGGTAGGGGGTTGAGCAACAAGCATACTGCTCCTGGTGAGGTTGTTCCCTATGGACGTACCAACCTGCAACTAAGACTAAATAAATCATCATAAAACTACACTTGGCTACCAGACATTGATTACAACATTTTTGGCGACGATCTGGAGACAGAGCCATGCGTGCATGCTGGTGAAACAACTACTGGAAATGTCTACAGGAAAATGGAGATTCAATTATTTAAGGAACTACTCAGAAGAGACTACGCAAGGAACATTTATTGAGCCTGTAAAGTTTAGTTGCGTGTGTTGCACCATTTGCATCTATGTGTTCATGTGTTTTTTTGGTACAGTTTCATACATGGAGCTTTTTTTCTTAAGTATAGAGTTGTACTGTGCTTTGTGGTTTCACCGGTCATGCTTTCCTCACCAGTTGGGGTGGTTGGTGGTGATTGTAGGTGCAGTATTGATTTTGTCTAGTATGCTGTTATGGCACTGATAGGGTTCATCTTCAGTCTGCTGTCTTGTAACGGGTGATGTTAAAAGAAATGCTGTTTCACCTGTTTCATTCTCTTTATTGTATTTGTTTTGTAGAGGGGAAGGATGTGTAATATTTCTTGGGCATTTATTTATGCATCTTCTCTGTTTTCCTGTGTTTGGTTCCTCATGTGATACTTTGTTCTATCCTGCTTTCGTGTATATTGAACTCATTTATTTTTACATGTTTCTTTATGTGAATGTCTTCTTCCACTTTGCATTCTTATTATTTTCCATCTTGCATTCATATATTTTGATGTAATTTCTTGTTACCGGCTTCTACATGTCAATGCTTTATTCCGCCTTGAATTCTTCTATTTTTTTGTTTGTAAAGGGGGAGGCTATGTTATATCTTGTTTATGTATTTATGCATCTCCCCTGTTGCTTTGTTCCTTCTGCTCATTCAGTGAGAATGTGCTATGTGGAATGTTGGAGTGGTGATGAATAATGGATTGTTTGGAGTGCCTCTGAGGTGAGGTATGACAGTTTTGGCTGAGCAGCAGGCAGTCTGTGCCTGGTGGGGCTGTTCCCTAAGGGTGTACTAACCTGCAACTAAGACTGAATAAATCATCAGAAACCTACACTTGCCCACCAGACATTGATTACAAAACTATGGTTGCCCTCTTGGCCACTGGCTCCCTCTGCAGCACTGTCACAACTGGATCCACTTTGGCCATCTGCTTCTCCAATGACCTGGACCCTGTCTCCTCCACTTGCCTGGCTATATGGTGAAATGACATAAGAGTTTGGTCAATTCTAAGTGCCTAGACATCCAAAAGGAGCAGCTCATTACAAATAAAACAACAAATGTGCACATATCACACCACCCACTAGGATGGCTACATTGTCTGCAACATTAGCATTAGCATATGCATGAATGCAAGATAAGTTCTCAACAGTGGCATGCAATGATGACTCGACCACAGTTTGCCACTATTGCATGAGTGACCTTGTATCCACTCCATCATCATGTATGTAGCAGGATATAACATCAACCTGTATACCTTGGCCCTTTTAACATTCTACAGTGACTAGGTGACATCAACTAGCATGGGCATAATTAATTAATCCCTTCCCATTCCACACATGAGCCATGTTCCTAAACCCACCTCATGATTAACTGACAAACACCTGATACAGCTATTTTCCTACAATATGTGTAGTACCAGGAACGATGTATCATGGAATCGCCCATGGATTATTCAAAAGTTCCTAGGCAATACTTAACCTAACTATGACTAGGTTGAATAAAGAAATATGGATATATTAAAGCCTCAATGCGCTGAACACACTTAATTAAAAGAATATATATGTATTTATTCAGAATTACATCATGTACATAATAACAAAAATTAAAAAGGTATAAACCACTTTTTAAAACAATCAGTGAACTGACCACTAGTTGAATGTACAAAACCTATAAAATACACAATGACATAAAAAATTACATAAAGAATACAGTGCAAATGTATGTTCGTTAAGCAATCTTCTTAAAGTTAAAAACACAAATTTTCAAATCTATACAGTCCATTTAATTTCATCATCAGTCTCAGTCTCTACGCGCGTTTCGGCGAGTAACCGCCTTCTTCAGGAGAATAGCTTGTTGTTCTAGAAAATAAAGAACAGTATATATTGCACATATATAGCAACAACAGTGCATTGAGGCTAGAGGCTTGGTACAAGATAAATGAAGGTACACAATTTGCTCTCCTATTTGAATCTAATACTTGATAGACCAGGAAGACACAAATAGTGACAGCTATGCTAAGAGAAGATACTCAACAGGTGATATCCCAAGAATAAGTCAGACACATTTATAATACCAATGGTTTTTTACTAAACGTTTCACAGGAAGAAAGCCAAACTTCATCATGTTTAATTGCAGTACACTTGTAACAGTTTTATCAGAACATAGGTGGGGTATAATGTGGATTTTGTTTTCCAATATTTTGTACTGTGAACCCTCTATCCTTCCTTCATTCTATCTTCTTTCTTTCCTTTCTTTCCTTTTTCTTTCCTCCTTTCCTATTTTATGTTCTTTTTTCTTTCTTTCTTTCTCTTTCTTTGTTTCTTTCTTCCTTTATTTCTTTCTTTCTTCTTTCGTATTTCTATCTTTCTTGTTTCCTTATTTCAGTCTTTCTAGTTGTTGTTGTAATACTTTATTCGATATTGTCATATCATAAAAGTACATACATTCTGAAAAAAGCATATTTGATAAAAATGTACAATTCATGTAATAAAAGACAATAAAATATTATTTACAATGATAAGAACAATTTGATGACAATACCAAAATACAACAGTATTAAAATAAATATGAATTGGTTTACAGTATATATAAAATCTATACTTTGTTAGCATTTAACATCCTAGTACGGATAAGCCAGGCGCATGATAGATATTTTGCCACTCCGCATACAATAAGAAGGGATATTGTATCAGTTGTAAGGATACGTAGGGCAACCCGGAAATCTCTGACCCCCAACTTTATACAAACTGGTTTCAACCATCTCAGCCTAGCCCTCTTATAAGCCATACGGCCAAACAAGAAATGGGGTAAGGATTCTGATTTACACGGGCAACAAGGGCAAGTGCTGTTTGAGACCCTTGATCCTTTCCATCTTTCTGTGAATTTATTGAGGGGTAACGTCCCATGCCTCATTTTTAGGAAGACCGATCTATCTCTTGGTATTCTAATGAAGTCCAAAAACGGTTCCAACTTTCTGCTTGGCTTGTGTTCTAAGAACTGTGTGGTTAGTGATCCCCATTTCTTCTTCTGTTCCATCACATCTACCCACTCCCAATAAATGTTCTTGATTACTTGCTTTGGGGGTGGGAGGGACTGAGAGGTCCAGAATTCAGCCAAGCCCAGTTTCATTTTTTTAATGTTCAAATCATATTTTTATTTTATTAAACAATAACAGAAATGATAACAGAGATGATAGCGGCAAGAAGGCATCAGAAGAATTACAGTCGTGTTACAAAAATACCGCAACCAGACATGGGTTATTACACAAAACAATACGTATACAGTAAAGGAAAATAAAGTACCAACCTTGCATTCTCACATTTGTATATAGTTCCGTAAAGCCCTCCGTCTAAATCAAGTCATATAGTACCATTTATATTTCATCATTCCTGCTTCATGATTCTAAGATTGTCAAGCCTGTGAGCACAAGATATAGCCATTACAGTTCACGCAGCATGCAACCCATAATTCACTGAGTACAGACCTCATCATTTGGAACTTCAGGGTGGGTCAAAGGTGAAGGAGGCTCGGTCCAATGAAGACCATAATTTTTTGTTGGTGACCTGCCATGGTGATGAGTGTAACGCGGGGTTGTCAGTGCCCCTAATGCAGGACAGCCATTCCCTCCATGCATTGAAGGAGACCTCACCCGTTGATTTCCAATTGCACAGGATCACCTTACATGCTAGAGTTAGTAGAAGGTCCAGGAGCTGGCGGTCATGGTCACCCTTTAGTGATGGATCTAATGCTCCTAGGAGAATGAAGATGAATTCCCTCGTAGGATGTATGTGGAGCGTGTGTCCAATGTAGTCAAAGATTTTTGCCCAGAAGGTGTGAAGCATGGGGCAATCAAACAGCATGTGCGGAAGGTCACCAATACCAGAGGAGCAGTTCCAGCAATTCGGTGTATCCAGCAGGCCAACCTTAAATAGCCTCTGTGGGGTCCAAAATGCCCTGTTAATAATCATATATTTGGTCTGTGATAGTATCGGTGATACCTTGTGTGTGAGTGCTGATGCATGTATCCTGACCCAGTCTATACTTATGCCAGTGTTGTTTGTTTCTGATTCCCATTTTATCTCATTGCGCCTCATCGACTTGTTGGCCGTTGTTGCCAGGAGTTTATATATTTTAGAGACAAAATGTCCAGAGGATTGAAAGTGGGGTAGCATAGCTTTTAGCCAAGGCTTCACTAGCTTGAATGTTTTAGTGGATAAGGCTGATTTTAGCTTTAAGAAGGCATAAAAGTCGATCGGTAGCAGGGAGTTTCTAGCCTGTAGAGTCGAGAATGGCAGTGGCATATTATTTTCGTATAGATCAGAGACCACATTAATACCTTTATCGGACCAGTGGTCCCATATGATGGGTGATCCGCTAATTTTAATGGACGGGTTACGCCATAAGGACGCAGAGGAGGAATTGTGGATTCGTTGACCAGTGGCATGAACGCGATCTAACCGCAGAAGTGCTCTCTTGGTATTGAGCATGATGTATTTAGAGTTCGTGAGGTGTGAGAGGTCCATTGTTAGGACTGCGGAGAGCGGGGCTTTGCCTATAATGGATTTCTCAATATTGATCCATAAGGGCGTGTAGACAGGGTCTTCGATAAACCAGGAGGCTCCCTGCTTACAGAGAAAGGCGGTCTGGTAGTTTCTGAAATTTGGCAATCCTAATCCCCCTTTAAGCTTTGGAAGTTGCAATTTTTTCATGGCAATTCTCGGTTTCTTCCCTTTCCACAGGAAATCCGAGATCAGTTTCTCAACTCTATGTAAAAAGTCCTCCGTGAAGGTCATGGGGAGCATACATGCCATATAATTTACCAAGGGACTGATCATCATTTTTAGTGTTTCAGCCCTACCCCACCACGAGAGGAATTTAGGAGACCACCCGTCCAGCAGCTTTTGTGTTTTCTTGTAGAGTATCTCCTCATTAATTTTTAAGGTGGATATCAAGTCCTTTTCGAATTCCATTCCTAAATATTTAAAACTCTTCGACTGCCAGGTAAGCCCGGAGTCGCCCAGGATGGTTTTATCACATAGGTAATTCAGTGACTTCACCTCAGTTTTATCCTTGTTCAAGGAATATCCAGAAACAGCTGAGAAGTCTTCTATTGTGGACATTAGCGCCGGGATAGCCTTATCAGCTTGTTCACTCATGACCAACACGTCGTCTGCATAAGCCGTGAGTTTAATTGTATAGTCAGTGAACCGGATTCCAGCGATGTCAGGGTTTTCCCTTATGTAGTACAGAAAAGGCTCAATAACCAGGAGGAATAAGGACGGGGATAATGGACATCCCTGTCTAGTACCCTGTTCTAGACCAAATGGGGAGGAAAAAGCGCCGCCAGCTCGTACTCTAGCAGAGGGACAGGCATAGAGGGACATGACTAATTTAGTGAATATGGGACCCAGGTCGAATTTATGTAGTACAGCATTTAAGTAAGCCCAGTCTACTTTGTCGAACGCTTTTTCAGCGTCTAGTGTAATGGCGATGGTGGGTGTAGATAAGAGTCTCGCTTTTTCAATGACATGAGCCAGGATTCTCGTATTATCGCTCGAGAGCCTGTTCTTCAGAAAACCGGCCTGCGAGGGATGTATTAGAGACGGCAGGACTTTTTGAATGCGATTCGCTAAAACTGATGCTAGGAGCTTACAATCTAAATTTATCAGTGAGATAGGCCTGTAATTTTTGGGGAGTTTGTGGTCTTTGCCTTCCTTGGGTATTACCGCAATTACAGCCTCTGCCATAGTCCCCTTAACTTTACCTGTATTGGTAATTTCGTGAAAGAACTCTAGGAGAGGGGTGGAAAGAATATGGCCAAAGGTCTTATAAAATTGTGCTGTATAGCCGTCAGGCCCAGGGGCTTTCCCCTTTTTGAGGGATTTGATCGCGCTAATAACCTCCGACTCAGAGATTGGTTCATTCAAGGAGTCTCTTTCTGCGGCCGTAGGTGTTGGGAGCGTGCAATTGGAGAGGTATTTCTTCATTTTCTCGCTGTCTACGTGCATGTTCCTAGCATAAAGTTTCTCGTCAAAGTCCTTGAAGATATTCGCAATCTTAGTGGGATCAGAGTTAGGAGTCCCATTGTCATCGAGTAAGGATGCAATGGTATTCTTTTGAATTTTAAATTTAAGATAAGCCGCTAGTCCCTTCCCGGCTTTGTTCGAGTCGCACATTTTGAAACGCTTCCTCCTGTCTAGCCAAATTCCCGCCTTTTCACTAATAAGTTTGTTATAGGTGTATTTCTGATTGGACAGTTTGGTTAGGACCTCAGGGTTTCTACTCCTCAAGTATGTGTGCTGGAGTTTTGAAATGTCCTCCTCTAATTTCAACAAGGCTGCAGTGCGGTTCTTATTAATTGCAGACAATATTTTTATAATGACTCCCCTTATGGTGGATTTCAATGCATCCCATCGGGTGGTGTCTGAAGTGTCCCCCCTCTTGTTTAACAATAAGAAGTCTTTAATGGCAGTGTCAAGGGTTTCTTTGTGTTTTGTGTCATTGATAATGGTGTCATTGAATCGCCACATAGATTGACGGGTGGTCGGTTTAATATTAGATAATGTAAGGGAAACGCAGGAATGATCAGAGACTAATCTGGGAGCAATGTCCGCGTCCTCAACTCTTGCCACCGCGTTATTAGATATGAGTATGTAGTCGATTCTTGAGAACGAGTCATGCGGTGGGGAGTAGAATGAGTAGTCTCTGCCATCAGGGTGCATCAAACGCCACGTGTCCACCAAATGAAATCTATTGCACAGTTTCATGAATGCCTTATGGGCCTTCCCCGGGCGAAAGACGCATTTAGAGTCTCTATCTAGTATTGGGTCGTATGGGAGATTGAAGTCGCCCGCCAGAATATGGACTGCTGTGTCGGGGATGGAGTTTATCTGCTTCGTTAGGCCTACCCAGAAGGACGGATCATATGTATTTGGGGCATAGATAGTCGTGATAAAGAATTCAGTGTCATCCTTGAGTAGTCTCGCTGAGACCCATCTGCCTTTTGTATCTATTGCACTAGAGACTATTTCCACATTTGCATTCTTGGCCACTAGCATTACCACCCCATTCTTCTTTGAGATCGCCTCAGAGCCTATCACTTCAGTATAATACTTATTGCGCAATGTGTGAAATTGCTTTGCTTCTAGTTTTGTTTCTTGCAATAAGGCTATATCTCCACGCTGCCTTCGTAGATAGTCAAGTGTCTTTTGGCGTTTAACTGGCTGGTTAAGTCCTTTCACGTTCAACGATAGGATTCTAAGGTTAATTATAGTTGTCGTCCCTATCGGAGTATCTATAACAGCAGCCATCAATTATGCATCCAGTAATATCGTCTCATAACACATGTGTATACATAAGGATTGGGTCGTGGAAGCAGTCTCATACCCCTGAAAGAGTCAGCAGCATCTTTTAACACATATAATGTGGGGCTAGCACAGTATGCAGGAAACAGAAGTACAGAGTATAAGCTTCGGAACATAATGTGGTACATTGGATGCAAGCTAGTAAGCAAGATGGACATAACTAAACAAAACCATATGCAAAATATCAAGCCCAGTTTCATAACCATTTGTCTCAGTTTATTTACCCACTGTATTTTATTCGCACTGATCAAGGCAATCAGTTCATCCATCACCAAGGCATAGTTTGCTAGCTCTGGGGTCCTCCTCAGGCGCACCCAAAACAGCAAGGGGCGAAGGTTAACTATATCTAGGATGGAGCGTTTGCCCATGTCATGGAAAAGGGGTTTCAGCGGAGTTGAAGTAGGAAGGGAGACTAAGTCCCTTATGAATTTGCTCTCTGCTCTTACCAATTCTGGGACATTTTCACAACCCCAGAGTTCAGCCCCATAGGTCGCACAGGGCGATTCTGATTTAGTCTTTCTTCCTTTTTCTTTTTTTTGCTTTCTTTCACTTTCTTTCCTTTTTTCTTTTCTTCTTTCCTTCTTTTCTTTTTGCTTTCCTTCTTTATTCTGTCCTACATTTGTTTCTTTCTTGTTTGCCTTCTTTTTTTCATTCTCTACTTCTTTCTTTCTTTTTTGCATTCTTTCCTTTTCATTTCCATATTTCCTTTATACTTTCCTATTTGTATCTTTATTTCTTGCCTTCTTTCTTTTTTGTTTCTTTCATTATTACCCTTCCCTTTCTTTATTTCTTTCCTTTGTTCTTTTTTGCCTTCTTTCCTACATACTTTCTATTTTTGATCTTTCTTTCATTTTTTTTTCCTTATTTCTTTCCTTTTTTTCCTTCTTTCTTCTTTGCATTCCTTCCTTGTTTCTTTTCTCCTTTCTTTGTCGCCTTCTTTTCTCTATTGTTTCTTTTTGCCTTATTTCACTTTTTCTTTTCTTCTTTCTTCCTGTTTTGTCTTCTTTATTTCCTTCTTTATTGTTTACCTTCATTTTTAGGTTGAGCATTCAAAACCTCTTGTATATACTTTGTATATACTTTAATATATATACTTTAGTATATACTTATATGTATTTGTACTTTGTGGGCTCTGGAAATTAGCCAAGAACTTGAGCTTCCGCTTAGGGACTTTTATTTCTCTTCAACTGCCTCTATTTAACTTTCTTGATAGAAAACGACCAGCAGAGGTCAGTAAAATAACAGAATCACTTTAGCATTATCTAGATTCCAGTCCATAGAAATTGTCTTCCACAAGCACCCATAGACAATCATATTTTTTTTCAAATCCTGTATTTTCAGTGATATGACCACCGAAGACCCTGCTTTTACATTAGAAACAGAGCTTTGGACTATACCATTTCCCGCTGAAATCCAATATTTCTCTCCATGTGTTCCCATGCCTGGCGTGTCAGACAGTTTGGTGCTTATTTTCCTTCGATCTTAAAGAACAGTAGATGTTTCAGCACCCAGGCTAATGTGCTGCATAGCTAAATACATATAAGATCCCAAAGGCGAGACCGAGTGCATTGCACATGCTAGTCTTGCATTCTGTTGTTTTTATTTCTTTTTTCTTCCTTTTTTGCCTTTAATTATTTCTTCCTTTTCCTTCTTTCTTTCATTTCACCTGCTTTCTTCCTCCCTTTCTTCCTTTCCTTCCTTCTTTCTTTGTTGCTCTCTATCTAACTTATTTTCTTTCTTTTCTTTTTCAGTATTTATGTCTTCTTTCCTACTTTTTCCTTTCTTCATGTTTGCCATACTGCCTTCTCTTTTTGCGTCACTCACTCACTCCCTTCGTTCTTTTTTTCTTCTCTACCTTTCTTTTTTGACTGCTTTCCCTCCTTTTTGTCTCGCTTCATTCCGTTTTTTTGTCTGCATTCCGTAATTTTTTCCTTCCTTCCTCCCTTTCTTCCCTTTAATCTTGCCATCTTACTCAAAGGCTATGCTAGCAGCCAATGCTAGACTAATAGTTTTTTTTTAGGTACGTATTAGCCAAGACCTTTTGATTTTACTAAAAAAATGTATAATATAGTTACATATAATGGTTTTCAGTCAGACGGCATCCATCAGTCTGTGATTGTGTTATTCACATGTTTCCGTCATCTACTCCAGCATGTATTAAGACTTAGCCCACTTCAGCAGTTGACTGACTTGACTATGACTTACAGCATGCTGCCTCTTTATAAGGATCACATCCACCCACAAGGTACTGCCTTTCAGTGTCAGGTGTACCATGGTAATGAGTACTTTTTTGAGACCAAAAAAAGACTTTTGCTTTTGGCCTAAGTTTTTTTTTTTGGTTTAATGAGTGTTCAGCAGCTCCCAAACAATAAAGTTTTGCAAAACACCATGACAAAAGAATTGACAAAAGGTTAGCTGCTGACACCAGACATTATGGCTTTGCCAATGCTTGTAAAATTGTCGGCACTGAAATGGGCAATGTATTTTGAACACCAGTATATCCAAGAAACAATACACCAAGCATGTAGCAGTCCTTTTCACTGGAAGGCCATATCCTTTTTGAACACTAAATCAAGAATATCGTGTGACAGGACTTTAAACTACTTCCAAGGTTAAATTTAGCCTCAATAAACAGAATAAATCCCTGGGTAGAACCCTAGAGTTTTTTCAGAGTTCAGAGACGATGTGACAATGTGAATCGAGCACTGCGATCATTAAGCGATTTATTGTGGGACGCTTGCACACTCACTCTGGACCTCAGCAGTTGCAGACTTCCAGAACGTCTTTTAACCCACTGACTACGCCACTGGGGAGCCATCCGTAGTGGCATGGAGAGGTCCAGGAATGGTTGGCTTATGCAGAGTGTCGCGACAGGGAAAAGGCGGCATTAGTGTGGCGTGGGACCGTGACTCACCTGTGTAGCAGGACATTTTACTCTCTGTCTTCTGACTATTGAATTGGGTCAAGCCTATCCCTGGAGCCTCATTGACTTTGATTCTATTCTGTTTTTGGAGAGCAACACATTTCCCTCAATGTAGATGGCTGTCCTTGCTGCCCTCCAGCAGCTCTGGTCCTTGCCTCCATACTATGATGAGACTTTACCTACATGTGCAGGGGTGAATCAGAGTTCCGTTGGTCTCTTTGTGAAGCAAGTCACTACCTGGTTTGAGTGAGGTGAGGAGACCATAGGGTGACTGTGCTGGTGTATGTGTGCTGGGGACAAGTATGGTGCTATTAATTGTGGATGGGGCAGAGGAAGGAGGGGGTGAGGGACTGTTGGAGGAGGGACACTGCTGCCATCAGGGAGGAGGCGATGGACTGATTGGTCCTCTGTAGGGCAGACATGCCCGATGAGATGCCCTCCATGAACAACACCAGTTGTGTCAACAGACTGGTGTGTGCATGGAGGACACTCAGCATTGATATCTGCCCTACATGGATATGTTTAAGCAAGTCCACAGACTCCACACTCAGGGCAGCAGGGGAGACAGGGGCAGGGGGTATGGTGCCTGGCATGAAGGAGACATGTTCCTGAACACGGGAGCTGCCACATATTTCTGGGATGGGAAACAAGGGGAGGGGGTGGTGGTGGTGGTGGGTGTGGCGGGAACATCCTCACTAGCTGTGGGTTGCTTGCTGCTGTCACCTGCCCCCACAAGGGAGTCATCCTCTGTGCTGCTGTGGTCCTCAGCTGAGGTTGATGGTGCTGAGGATTCCTTTGTGTGGCTCCCCTCACCCTCCATGCCAGTGGGTCCCTCCTACTCCTCGGTTGCTGGATCTGCGGCTCCTTTGGTTCCGTGGCGCTGTCCCCTCTTGTGCCTGTGGATGTATCTGCATATAAGTTGGAAAACAAGACGCACATTAGTCGCCTGCACTGACTGCACACAACACAGTGATTACAGCACATCACAGGGTAAGCTCTGGCATCGTCAGCTGATAATTGCTCAAACTGCCCACACTGGTTAACATTGGGCAATTGCCAGTCTGAGCATCAACCCTGGTACCCATATCCCTTCTGGACTTGTACCCATATGTCTGTGGCATGTTGGCTGCTAATAACCCAATGTGCACACATGCACCACCTACACAGTTGTTGGACATGCAAGTGACCATGTGGAAGTTTGTTACTATACACACACATCACATCACATGCCACTCACTCAGTACAGGTGTCAGGATGATTGGATGCCCAGAGTCCCATTCACATTCTTATGATGCCTAGCAGCACCGAACACAATGATGTCCTCACGTCCTGATAGTCAATGAAACAATGTGATGCATGGAGCAACTTTGACTCCAATGCAGGTTCCATCTTAGCAAGTTCAATGCCATGGCACAGGCATGCATGGTAAGTCAGTCATCAGTGCCACATGTCATAGGGGCAGGGCATCTGGACAACAACAGTCTGCACTGTGTCTCAATCATAGGTCATGCCCAAAGCAAACTCTGCAGCTGACAAGTGCACTTTTCCTTCCCATGCCAAAAAACATGATCTGGACTATGATGAACCCACATCACAAAAATCAGACATATGAGTGACTGCAAACACATCTACATGAACATGAGCACCTCACAGTCTGCTGCGAATGAAACACAGCTGCCTGAAATTCACTGTTGCATACAGCATTGTGCACAGTCAAGTGATCACACACCTATATGGTGTACAGGTATCGTCCCCATAGTCACATCTCAGATGTCCTGCTGACACTAAAATTATGGACACACCAGTTGTCAACAATAGGAAGCCACACCACAATGACATAGAGTTAGACACCTGATGGCACATTTCACTAAGCACAATCAGTAGGTTGATACACGGGAGTGTGAGTACAGCGTCTCCCAATGCCCTGAATTGAGCATGACTGCCCATGTAAACCTGAAACAGTGTATAGGCCTAGACAGTATCCAGTTGTCTGGGCAAGTGTGACACACTTGATATACACACTCCTGAGGCCACTAAATGGACTCACCTGCTGCATGGGTGTGTTTTAAACACCCCAGACACATGTTGCGAGTCAGACCAGCAATTTGAACACATATGAAAGGCACACACAGAACACACGTCAGAGATCAGGCATTGCGCAAACAATTGACCCACCCACGAAGCACACATCAGAGTTCCAGTAACATATGCTGTCCAGGACATTCAGCATAGCTGACTGCAGGGAGACAGTGCCCAAGTGAAAAAGTCAGACTGTAGTGGCCACAACTGTGGATCAGATGAGGAATGTGACTTATACAATTGAGGGACATGAGTCCAGGACTACAAGACCAACGTAATGTGGAAGTATGACCAGGCCAAAAGACTGCACATAGCATATCAGATATAGTGCACAAATTGGGTATGGACTCACCCCCTCCTTGCTGCTGTCTGGCTTTCAGTTGCCCATCCAGGCCCGGGAAGACCACAGCCAGAATCCAGAGCATGTGGGGGGTCAGGGTCCGGGGTCCACCCCTACGGCGAGGAGGCGACAGCTTCAGCTGGACCCTTGCGATCTTCCGGGTCCTGCCCGAAAGTCCTGACACCTCTTCTGACAGTTGCGGATCCAGCGCTTGTAGTCCCCCACTGATCGTACTGCCCGGGTGATGGTCAGCCAGATCTCCTGCTTCTGGTGGGCATCAACCTGTGAGGATGACAAAGTGAAGAGGACATTGCCACACATGCCACATAATTGTGCTGCACAGAGTTGAATATACATGTAGTCATCACAAAGCTAAAAAAGGTACACAGGTAGTGCACCCATGGAAATGGACAGTTGTGATGCAGGTCTAACATGGTAACATTGCCTGGGAATTAAAGGCTAGCACTACTGTACTTTTGCAGCAGGACAACTGTTCATCACATATACCTACACACATTGGGTGCTGAAAATACTCCGTGCATATGCTTCCCTTCGCTGTGCACACTGCTATTATAGCTAGTCAGACAACTTGCACAATTGGTAGGCAGTGGACTGCACACTCACCTGCTCCCCTGGCCACCCGTACAGTTTGCAGTACTGTAGGAGGACCACGTCCAGCAGGGCCTGGTTCTCCTCCTCTGTGAAGGCTGGGGCCCTCTCTAGAGTACGTGCCATTGCAGTAGCCAGAGTATACATAGACAGCAGCAGAGGTAGCAGAGATGCGGTCCTGTAGCATGTAGTGCAGACAAGTGAGCTCTCTGGGGGCCTGCCAGCCTTAAATCAGTGCAGCAGAGGCAGATTCTCTGCCATGTCTGCATTCTATGAATCTGTCCAATCAATGGAAATGTAAGACTCGAACACGTCTTCCGCATCGTTCAAAATGTCACCTTCATGACACCCTAGGATTGCAACATTGTTGTAGGCATCCAAATGAAATTTTGAATTCGCCTCCATCTCCATGACAGTCCATTGCCAAGGAGTGCGCACGGCTCGGTAAACTGACTGTACGATGCGTATTTTGAAAATCCACACGCACCTGTCTTCATACAATTCAATGGGCTATGCGTGCGCACGTCTCGGTCCATGCCTTTACGACGTGTCTGCATACAAGTCACCCGCGTCGGTACAGATTGCAGTCAATGGCCAAGCCGTGCACAGGGCTCAGTCCAGAACTGCCACAACGCGTCTCCGTATAAGTCAACCGCGTCGGGTCACATTGCATATGTGTCCTACATGCATGGACCGAGCCGTGCGCACGCCTTGGCCATTGACTTCAATGTGAACCGATGCAGGTGACTTTAATGCATATGCATCGTGCAGTCAATGGCCAAAGCATGCGCACGACTCGGTCCATGCATGTACTACGTGTATGCATTTGAGTCACCCGCCTCCGTTCACATTGATGTGACATGCAGATGGATTCCACACAAAATTACTTCCCAGGGGCACACCTACAACAGCACAGCAAGTGCCAGACTTCATCCTATGTCATGTAAGGCTGCTTTACCTGTGTGTGTGTGTATGGGGGGGGCAACATTTGTTTTCTTGTGTGGCACTTTGGTGAAGCCACTCCTAGGCTGGGCATAGGTTGATGGGGACAGAATCATTTTTGTGTTGTGCACCTCACCAATGTAATGTGCAACTGTTCACTTATGGGCATGAGTCATGAACACAGTAGCAGTTGGGATATGTTTATGGCCTGTCACACACACCCTGAGTCCAGGATGGGATGCTATGTACATCACAGCGAGACCCATTGCCACAATTATGATGTACACCGATGTACACCGACAGTCTGTGTGCATGTTGTGTTTCAGATTTCTGTGGTTCCATGTGCCCAATGGAAGTCAGTCTCTAACATGTGCTCTGTGCATCATCATTGATGGTGTGTGTGTCTCAGAGACGTCCATCTATGGCCTGCAGAGACCGCATGGGCCACTACCTGTGGGACTCATGATTTGTTGCGGGGTATACATGAGACACCATGTCATTCCAGTGCCGATGTGGCAATACATGGACCATGGTTATCTTCCTGACATGGAGTTGTGATGCCTGTGAAACATCAGTCCTCACTTGTCACTGTTTTGTGTGTTTTGTACGTGACAGCCTCTACGCCGGAACCACCGCCAAACTCCAGAAGAGACTCCAGCGGATCCAGAACGCCTCAGCACGACTCATCCTGGACATCCCCCGCCGCAACCACATCTCCGGACACCTGAGAGACCTGCACTGGCTCCCGGTCAACAAGAGAATCACCTTCCGCCTCCTCACCCACAAAGCCCTACACAACCAAGTTCCAGGATACCTCAACAGCCGCCTCAACTTCTACGCTCCCAAACGCCAGCTTCGATGGACCGGCCACGCCCTCGCCGCCGTCCCCCGCATCCGAAGAGCCACCACAGGGGGAAGGTCCTTCTCCTACCTCGCCGCCAAAACTTGGAACTCCCTCCCGACACACCTCCGCCTGACCCAGGACCACCTCGCCTTCAGGAAGCAGCTCAAGACCTGGCTGTTCGAGCAGTAACGGACCCCCCCCCTTTCCCCCTGCGCCTTGAGACCCTCCGGGTGAGTAGCGCGCTTTATAAATGCTTTGATTGATTGATTGATTGATTGACAGCAGTACATAAGTACTGTGCCAAAGCCCAATGATTTGCCATTGCACTCCATGGAACTTCTGTACACATGTCTCATTGATATGTGGGATGATGTGCATGTAGGTGACATATGTGTCCGTACCCAAGAGCACACACTTCAGTTCATAGTGTATTGGTATGATGTATTTTGCGGACCTTGAAAGCATGGTGGAACGCGACTTCATCCGACGGTACCAATTCATCAGGCCACTAATTGAGGAGTTGGCGGAGCAGTTGGTGCCACATCTGCTACCTGGCCGGACATACCCTATAGCACTGACACCAACGGTGAAGGTGATGGCAGCCCTGCACTTCTTTGCTACTGTTACCATCCAGTACACTGTGGCTACTGCTCGTGGGATGTCACAAACTATGTTCAGCTGTGTGCTTCGTGATGTCTTGGAGGTGATGTTGCATTTCCTTGACTTGTACATCAGATTTCCTAGGCCTGGTGAACTCGCTGACATTAAGGATTCTTTTTATAGACTGGGGAGGATACCGAACGTCATTGGATCAATTGATGGTACACATGTGGCCCTGATACCACCACGGGCATAGGAGCAGACATACCGGAACAGGAAACATTTCCACTCCATCAATGCTCTGGTAGCATGTCTAGCGGACATGTGTATCACACATGTGTGTGTACATTTCCCTGGTTCTGCGCATAATGCCTACATCACGAGGAGGAGTCGCATTGCGTTGATGATGTCACAGATGCCAAACCAGCATGCCTGGCTTTTTATTGTGTACTGTTTACCATTGTGTGTGTTTGGCAATGTTGTATCTCACCCTCTTACAAGACTCAAATAATGTGCAATTCTTTGTATGTAGGTGACTCTGGATACCCCAACATGCCGTGGTTGCTGACACGCCTTAGGAACCCTGTGACAGCAGTCGAGATGCGCTACAATGAGGCACATGTTCGTACCAGAAGAGTGATTGAGCGTACCTTTGGTCTCCTGAAAAGCCGCTTCCGCTGCCTGGACAAGACCGGATGGGCCCTCCCATATGATCCTGCAAAGGTGTTCAAGATTATCATAGTATGCTGCATGCTACACAACATGGCAGTGCGGAAAAAGGTGCCTCCCATACAGGATGATGATGACCAACATCCCCCACCTGTGGAGGATCCTGGCCTGGGCCACTATGCCAGTGATGATGATGATGAGGGTGATGTCTGCACACAGCTCATGAACATCTTCTTTAGCTGAATGTGAGTTTACAGGGTTGTTATGCCAATGTCTTGAGTTATCCTGAGATTTGTTGGTGCTGCTCAGTTGCTGTTTGGGTTTGTCTGTGTGGTACTTGGCTGGATGCGTGCTGTGATGTGTCCTGTCAGATGGTCTGCAGTCCACAATGGTGTCGACATGCTAACTTGTTTCTGTGTAGGTTTCTTGTGACATGTTTTGTGCATGTGTATTGCATTTCCATCCTGTTCCGGTGTGCTTCTGACTGTGTCTCATGTCTGTCCTTCCCAAGATACTTTGCCTGTTGCTTGGTCAACTCTGACACCCAACAACCAGAATCCAATCCCAGGGTGGTACTTTTAATATCCCAGCATGTGATGAACCACAAATCCCTGAAGCTCAATTCTGCAACACTTGGTGACCGTGTGCCCGCTGTCAGGTGGCATTACCTTGCTACTGTTGTGTAATAAACTTGTTGCTGATGTGTACTGAACCTGTGCTTCACTTAGTAATGTGTGTTGTCTGTCTTCACACATCTGACCGACATTTGTTTACCTCACCTGTGGGCTTGTTACCACTGTCCGTGGATAGGTGTGGTGTCTGTGCATTCCACTGTATTTCTGGGAAACTTCATTGTAGGCAATGTGTCACATGTCCATGGTGAGTATGTGTTGTGGTGCCCTAGTGGTGTGTCTCCCTCATGTGTGTCACATCAACATGAGTCACATAACGGTAATAAAATTGCTGTAGTAGTTGGCATGCACTGTGTTCTTCGGCATATCATCATCTCCATGACACATACCAAGTTTGAATCACAACATAGGCAAGTATAGTGTAATAGTGAGTTTATTTACATACATGTGTGGAGATAGACTACAGGATTGTGGGTGCTGTACATAAGATTTGGAATCCAAAGTTCACAGATGAGTTTGAAGGCTTGGCAGATGAAATATTCAGTGTAAAGTCCACATTCATTTGCTACATTAGAACAACATAGACCCTCCATGTCATGTTGGGAGTTGTGTCATGTGAAACAAGGTGAACGCTTTGCACACAAAGGCCAATATCCAAAACAGGTTCTGGGTTCCTGGGGGATGTGCATGGACATCTGTGGCTCACTTGTCCTTCTTCAGACGACCCCTCTTCTTCTTTTGGGGGGATCCTCAAGTGCAGGCGTCTGCGGTGCATCAGACTCTCCACAAGAATCATCCTCCCTCCCTGTGGCATTTGCAGATGTTGCAGCAACAGATGTAGTGGGCACACAGGGAGGTGTGGACATATTTGTGCTGATCTGGCGGAGACAAGTCAATATGTCGCTATGCACCGCAGTAAGTTTGCCCCACTTGGCTTCCATGCGTGCATGATGGCCAGCCTGCTCCTGTTGCATGTCCTTGAGGATCCCCACTACCTGGCAGAATCCTCCGGTGCTATCCTGGTGTGCATCTATGATGTTTAGCAGTTGGGGGTCATCATGCAGTATAGGCCCCTCTGCGGGGTGTGACCTCTGCCTAACACCCCTCCCACTACCCCTAGCCATACGGGCAGGACCTGCGGTGGAACGCACAGGTGAAGCTGAGACTCCTTGGGTGTTGCTACTGGTGTTATTGTTCATAGCTTCCTGGGTGGCCAGTGTCCCTGTGCTGTTTGGATTCTGTGTCCTAGGTCTGTCCGTGTTGGCGGGGGGTGCTCGCTCTGTTGCCAGATGTTGTTGGCATGGGTACAGGGGGTGCAGATGTTTGTGCTGCTGCTGCTGCATGAAGACTCACACCGGAGATGCCAGGTTGTTCGTCATCATCCGAAGAGGACAGAGCCAGATTCACACCAGAGAGCTCATCTTCCACCAGGATCTGGGACAGGGACTCCTCTTCACTTGCTGCTGTGTCCCCAGCACCACCTGTGTTTGGAAGAGACAGACTTTGTCAGTTACTACAGGCATCAATGGTTCACATATGTTTTTAGCAACTGGGAGGGAGGAATAGGTACTGATCCATTCAGCTTGCAATGGTTAGTACTAAAAATCAAGGGGGGGAATGGATCACTCGTCCTGTGCAACCAAGGTATTTACGTATTTTCATTCCATACTAAATACCCTCATATATGTACACAGGCATGAGGCGGTACATCTTGGTTCTCCAACTCAGTGTACTGTAGCAGCATTTTCATTGGGTCACCATTATTGCAAATATGCTGTGCCTTCACCTGGAGGTAGACTGTCTGCTTTCCCAGTAGTGTCCAGAGAAGAAAAAGCCTCTAGGATCACATGGGGCTGAAACATGTTGCCCAACAGTGAACAACCCTGGTGCGGTGGATCAGTAGCTGGATCCACACACGCAACACCTTTGTTTGTTACTTCGTACATCACAATGTTCACCATTTAACACTAGTGTTGGACTTGGCCCTTCTGGCGGGTTCACCCCTAATCTTTTTGCTTTTAGTATGTGATCTGTGTTAGTGATTTTTGGGTCTCTGTGCACTTTTTCCATGTGTACCAGGGTAAAGTGCACTGGCTTTCGATTAAGAAGCGAATCACATTCAAAGCTCTTACACTGGCCCATAAGGCACTCCATTTGGTAGGGGCCTCCTACATTCAGAAACGGCTTTCTTTCTACAAGCCCACCAGATCTCTCCGGTCGGAAAATCTTGGCCTGGCAATGGTGCCTCCCATTAAGAAGGCCAGAATTGGTGGACGTTCCTTTAAACATCTCGCCCCCAAACTATGGAACTCCCTTCCCGTTGATCTCCGCCGCATCCCCAACCTGTTTGCCTTTAGAAAGGCCCTGAAAACTTGGCTTTTTAATCAGTAATTCTGTTATGTTTTTGTTGTCCTTCTCCTTTTTTCAGTAATGGGTCAGAAAGCGCCGGGACACTCCTTGGAGTAGCCGTGCGCTATATAAGTCACCCATTAACATAACATAACATAACATAAAGTGCGTGTGTGTAGTGAGGCTGGCCTGCCCTCCCATAGGAATGCATGGGGAATGTGTGTGTCCATGTTAGTTCCTGATGCGTGGGGAGTGCAGGCTCGAGTTTGGTATGTGCGAACTCGTGAGAGTGAATGCTGCACAATGGTATGTGCGGCTTGCATGTGTCTAGTGGGGAAGTGCCACTTCTAGACATTGATGTGTGTGTGCAGTGAGGGTGCTGGAGCGTGATTGGCTGGAGCTGGCTGGCAAGCCTGGCTCCAGGAAGTCTGGATGGGTCTGCCCAGGAGTGAGTGGAGAGATCAGCCTGAGTGATGTGAGGGAGGGCTGCACCTGGTTCCTCTTGGGGCTGGGCTTTCACCACACAATGCTGCCTCCGCCCCCTGTGGTGCGTCTAGACCCTACCCTCCCCAGTGAATGAAAGGGGTGGTTGGGCCATCAAGGGTGCTCCAAAACCAGCTGCAACTGGTTTCTCCCCCACCCTGCACCTACAGACAAAGGATTTAGCTGTATAAGAAGGGGCTGCGTCCCCTTACAATTGGTTCTCTATTCTATTCCAGGATCCTGCCAGAGGGGGCTGCTGCTGTTGCTGGGGCCAGGAGGACCGCCACTTGAATTGTCTCCCTGCCTGGAGACCCAGTGAGCTGGCTCTGGGCCCAGCCTTGCCCCCTCCCTGCCTCCAGACCTTCTTGGAGCTTTGCCTTTGCCTTTAGCGCTAAGAGAGCTTTATCCTTTGCCCTAGCGCTTAAAAGCGCGGTATTCTTGCCTGCTAGCGCTGGGAGCTCTTTACTTTCTCCCTAGCGCCTCGGAGCGCTTCATATGCTTCAGCCGGTGCCCACCCGGCATTGGACCCGTTTTGCCGACTTTCGGCGCGCGCCGCTCATTGCCCCTCCTTGGTTGCGTGTGGCAACCCCGTTTGGTTATTTAATTTATCACGAGAGAGCCTACTCCTCGGATAGTGATACCCCGCCTGCAAGTGCCTGAAACGGGCCGCCGCGCTGCCCACGGCGACCCGGAAGTGTTGGGCCGGCCGGCCAATTGCAGCACGGCCCCCCAGGAGAAGGACCAGAAGTCCCGCCCTTGGCGCCGCAGCGCAAGAAGGAGTCTTCGGCAGCCGTCCGGGGCCTAGCGAGGCTCCCCCGAGGAAGAGGAGCCCCACCCGTGGCCCCAGCAGAGCCGCCGGCGCACGGAGACCCGGTGAGTGGGGCCCGAAGTGCGAAATCGGGGAGGAGGGCGTCGGGGCACATTGCCGGTGCCCGCCCCTCCCCTCCAGTGTGTAGAGCCGGTTGAGGCTCTTGGGGCATTCTTTGCTTTACAGCCCTAGATAGGCTCTGGGGGCATATCTTTGTTTTCGAGCCCAGCGAGGCTCCAAGCCCACAGTTGTTCTCGAGCCCTGAGAGGCTCAGGGTGCCATTTTTCTCTTATGAGCCCAGAGAGTCTCGAGGGCCATTTCCTTGTTCACGAGCCCACGAGGCTCCCAGACCATCATTGTTTTAGAGCGCAGAAGCTCTTAAGTGCCATATTTGTTTTGCGAGCCCTGAGAGAGGCTCTTGGGGGACACAGGCAGCTGGTCAGAGCCCCGTGGCTCCCACGCTGTGTTTCGCCCCACCATTGCTCTTGAGCCCACGAGGCTCAAACGTTGGCCCATCATTGCCTTACAACTGCCCAGCACTTAGTGAACAGTTGCCACGTTTAGGTTTGTTCTTTGCTGCCTGCGCAGCCTGCCCTGACATTTTGGACTAAGGGCATTTCAGCCCTTGCGAGGCCAGTTCACCTTGGGGGACATTTCTAGTGCTGTGCCATGTGCACCCTGCGTATTTATGGTTTACTTGCTAATGTGATTCCTGCGCAAATGTTCTACCTGCACCTCTTAATGTGTTTTAATGCCTCATGTGCAATGTGTTTTATGTTTCTTCCCCTTTGCTAAAAGTGACCTGCTTAGAGGATTGTTTATGTCCTATTACCTTTGCTAAATGTGACTTGCTTAGGTGATTGTTTTATGTTTCTTCCCCTTTGCTAAAAGTGACCTGCTTAGAGGATTGTTTATGTTTTATTACCTTTGCTAAAAGTGACCTGCTTAGGTGATTGTTTATGTTTCTTCCCCTTTGCTAAAAGTGACCTGCTTAGAGGATTGTTTATGTCCCATTACCTTTGCTAAATGTGACTTGCTTAGGTGATTGTTTATGTTCCTATAGGTCCTGATAATAAGGTCCTAGTTCCCTGCGTGATTTTCCTAAAGTGGTTCGGGTTGCGTAGGAGGTATTTACCCTTTACCAGCAATTACTGGTTGTGTGCTACATTTACTATGTTTAATGCTACAGTTATTATATGTCTATGTGCTAAGTGTTATACCTACAAGTGCTAATTCTAAAAGTGCATACCCCTGACAGTGGTCCAGGTGGCCCTGTCCTGTACATAATCCCTTGTAAATTCTGCCCGTGCCTGTTGGCACATTGTAAAGTGTGTGTGTTATCTACTGTGTTTTTGCTATAATACAAAGGCTATTTTTGATATAACCTTGTGTGGAGTTTCCTTTGTGGTGGGCCTTTGGTGTTGTTGCTGGGTGCGCGCGCAAACGCTTTACACATCGCTTCCGAGATTAGCCTTGCTGCTCGCGTCACGTTACCTAGAGGGTGAGCAGGGGTTATCTTGGTGTGTAACTCCCTTGCCCTGACTTAGAAATAGTGATCCCTGACTGACTTTGGCGTGAGCCTTGGCCGGCCGGGGTTCCCGTTTCTAACAACTAGCCTTTGATTGATGTGATGGATTTTGACTCACAATTTAAACACAATAGAGCCACCCATTAATCCCATGAGGACTGGGTATTATCAATAACAAAAAGCAAACATTGTCCCACATAGGAATTGTTTCTCAAGGATTTACACTTTTAAAAAATGTCACAATCGTGATCTAGAATCAGAAAATGTAGGGAAAATGTAATTCTTCACACAATATTTAATAAGATTGTGTACTTTTCAATGTTATAACTGCAACATTATCATTGTTTTATAGTATATATATGTTGCCATGTTACAATGATAATGTTGCAGTTATAACATTGAAAAGTACACAATCTTATTAAATATTTGTGTAAAGAATTATATTTTCCCTACATTTTCTGATTCTAGATCACGATTGTGACATTTTTGAAAAGTGTAAATCCTTGAGAAACAATTCCTATGTGGGACACTGTTTGCTTTTTTTTTTCTTTTTTTTTTGTTATTGATTTTGACTCACAGCACTCTTAATTTTCATCTCTGGACACTACTGAGAAACCAGCCCATTTACCTCCAGATGGAGGCACAGTATATTTGCAACAATGGAGAGCCAATGATAATGCTGCTACAGTACACTGAGGTGGAAAACCAAGATATACCACACTACGCCTGTTTACACAATTCGTAGAGACCCGGGTTGCACAGGACAAGTGAACCATTCCCCCCTCCTTGTTTTTTGTGACAATGGTTCATATACATGACATTTGCAACGGGACGTCAGAATGCGTGCCTGTACACTGCATTGTCTTAAGTCGTCAAAGACAGAGTTTGATATTGTTGTTGCACATTGTCCAGCCAACATGATACATTTAAATGTGCATGTTCAAGTGTGTGCATGCCCAGCTCACGTATGGATTTCACTGTACATGGTCATTGGTACCCAAGGGCCATCAGGTGGCTAACACAGGAGTGTTATCCCTGTTCACATTTGACTCTGCTTCCCTGTGAGGGGTGTGCCTGTGCTGACAGGATGGCTGACAGTGCAGTCCAGGTGTTTGTTGGTGGCCAATCCCCAGAAGGGCCTTGTACTCCCCACAACAGAGCCAGTCCTAGAGTTCTAGCAGTCAATTGCACACCCCTGTGAGGTGAGCTTGGTTCAGTGTGAGCTTGCTGGCCCTGATTGTGAGTGACTGCAACTCCCACAGTGCTCTGAGCTACACCCCCCTTCCCAGCATGCCCTGACTTCCCTCCTTTGGACTCTGCTTCCCTGTGAGGGGGTGTGCCTGTGCTGACAAGATGGCTGGCAGTGCAGTCCTGATGTTTGTTGGTGGCCAATTCCTAGCAGGGCCTTTTGCTCCCCTCAACAGAGCCCAGTCCCAGAGTTCTTGCTAGTCCATTTCACACTCCCTGTGAGGTGAGCATGGTTCAGTGTGAGCTTTCTGACCCATGTAGGTGGCTGATGATTGTGAGTGACTGCAACTCCCACCATGCTCTGGGCTACACCCACCTTCCCAGCATGCCCTCACTTCCCTCCTTTGGACTCTGATTCCCTGTGAGGGGGTGTGCCTGTGCTGTCAAGATGACTGACAGTGCAGTCCTGGTGTTTGTTGGTGGCCAGTTCCCAGCAGGGCATTGTGCTCCCCACAACAGATCCCAGTCCCAGAGTTCTTGCCAGTCCATTTCACACCCCTGTGAGGTGAGCATGGTTCAGTATGAGCTTGCTGGCCCATGTAGATGGCTGAAGATTGTGAGTGACTACAACTCCCACAATGCTATGGGCTACACCCCCCTTCCCAGTACGCCCTCACCTCCCTCCTTTGGACTCTGCTTCCATGTGAGGGAGTGTGCCTGTGCTGACAAGATGGCTGACAGTGCAGTCCTGGTGTTTGTTGGTGGCCAATTCCCAGCAGGGCCTTGTGCTCCACACAACAGAGCCCAGTCCCAGAGTTCTTTCCAGTCCATTTCACACCCCTGTGAGGTGAGCATGGTTCAGTATGAGCTTGCTGGCCCATGTAGGTGGCTGAGGATTGTGAGTGACTGCAACTCCCACCATGCTCTGGGCTACACCCTCCTTACCAGCATGCTCTCACTTCCCTCCTTTGGACTCTGATTCCCTGTGAGGGTGTGTGCCTGTGCTGACAATACAGCTGACAGTGCAGTCCTGGTGTTTGTTGGTGGCCAATTCCCAGCAGGGCCTTGTGCTCCCCACAACAGAGCCCAGTCCCAGAGTTCTTTCCAGACCATTTCACCATCCTGTGAGGTGAGCATGATTCAGTGTGAGCTTTCTGGCCCATGTAGGTGGCTGATGATTATGAGTGACTGCAACTCTCACCATGCTCTGGGCTACACCCCCCTTCCCAGCATGCCCTCACTTCCCACCTTTGGACTCTGCTTCAATGTCAGGGGGTGTGCCTGTGCTGACAAGATGGCTGGCAGTGCAGTCCTGGTGTTTGTTGGTGGCCAATTCCCAGCAGGGCCTTGTGCTCCCCTCAACAGAGCCCAGTCCCAGAGTTCTTGCTAGTCCATTTCACACCCCTGTGAGGTGAGCATGGTTCAGAGAGGTGTTGATGGTACAATTGGGAGGGGGAACATTATCTGTGACAACAACATCATCATGCTTTTGGATACACTCACTTCACCAGCATACCCACTATTCCTTCCTGTCAGTCAGCTTCACTGTGAGGTAGTGGTTGTGGTGGCAGAAATGTCTGACAGTGTTTATTTTGATTGGTGCCACTGCCTTGCTCTATTTGTTGGTAGGTTTGTGGATGTCATGACACAGTTACAAATCACTATGATGTGGCCGGTATTGTGTTTGTCTGACTAGCAAACACTTCTTGGGCTGATTAGCTTTTGTTTACTATGCCTTTGCTATCAGTGCATGGTTTAACTGCCCCCTTAACGATGATGTGTGTGTATTGCGACACAATATTGAGTATATTGGTTGCGTACTCACCAGGCTCTGGTATGGGAGGGGAATTTGGCAATGCCAATGCTTGTTTTGACTATTTGTATCAGTTTCCAATTGCCATTTAGGAAACAAACTGACACGGTTCAGAAACCGCTTCGGATGCATCGTCATCTGGTTGTGGGGTAAACCGAGTCTGATTCGTAACTGGAATGCTATTCTTCAGTGTTTCCGAATGAGCCGGTCACATCGGGCTTGTTTCCGGACGATTCGGTCATGCAGAGTGATTTCCTACTGACTCTGTAGGGGTTTAACATGCAATGCATCCTAATCCATCATTCCGAAGACTCATGGACGAGTCGCTGGAAACCATTCCAGAACCGATTAGTTTGGGAGACTTTCCGGATCAGATCGTAGTCGGCCCCTCTGTCTTGTATATTCTTTTTGATTTCATATAATTGTACAACCAAAAACAAGAGCCTAGCTATACCAAGGAGACTAACCCTCCATAGGAGTAAACAAACGTTTTCTAGGAAAACCCTCACATACCATTGTTGCCCCTTGGTGGCATGCTTCACCATCGGGTTCATCTCGTTCCACTAGAGAGCGGGGCGTGCTGTGATCTACGGGATTCATGGGGGTACATGAATTATTATACAATGATAAAGGAGATAATATCAGGAAGAGGAGTGGGGTGGTTGGTGTGCTGGAGTGAAGTTTAAAAAAATACCTGGCTAGTAGGTTCTTTCTATTTATTGCGCTTATTTATCTTGTTGGTATGATTAAAAGAAAGGGAGATTTTAGGAAAAAAGAGTTCAATGTACCGGATTCCTAAAAGATAGACATGTGTCTAGCCTTACCCCTATTAGCTTTTTATCAGGACCTATGGAAATCAATTCTAAAATGATATTAGCTCCCTCGTGCCACTCTTGCCATATCACACTGAACATATTATTTTATGCATGCTATTGAAAGGCGTTTATACTTATACCACCTATCTCGAGATTATTCACTGTTATTATTAATGTTTGGCTATTGCTTCATGGTTTCTCCAGGGGAGAGTGAAGCCTGTAGACAGGGTTACCTATTTAGGAATCACCGCAGGGGACCGCATATGCCTCCTTCGGAGGAACCATGGCCGGGATAGACCTGTAGACACTTTTATCCAAAAACAAATCTGTTTCTAAAGAAGGCACACATCAATGAAGGTTCAGGCAAATGAGGTATCGCACCAAGTACCCTTTAAAGTGGCCAGTCCTGCATCTCTAAAAATCTCCGAAGATAACCATTTTAGAATGTTGATTTGTTTGATGATGTCTGCTTTGGTTTTGAGCTCTACTGTGACATCATTTACCAGATGACCCTTTCAGGTGGTATCACATCTTTTCTTCTTTAATTGACTCATTGCTGTTCTATCTTTACTTTTATTTGTCAATTTTACACTCAGAGTACAGGCTCTAGTGTTTGTTATTTCATATCCATGTCTGTTAAGCAGCTACATTGGTTGGTCTCCCAATCAGCCCTTAAAATTCTGCAAGACAACATATGGACTGACAGGAACAAAACAGAAACATGTCTGGTGGAAGCTACTCTCCTGCGACACTGTGTCTCCTATAAATTAGAGTGTTTCATTAAAGAGAGATGTTTTGAAGCTACTAATGAAGCTGCCATCTGTACCTTAAATGCACACCTGAGCAGCTCTTAATAGGACCGGAGTTTTCCCAGGAGCTTTCAGGCAGATCAATTCCCCCTTGTCTAGATCCAAAGATGATCACTCATAAAGCAGCACACCTTCTGGCTGATGTAAGCACCTCAGAGTCAACAGAGCTGTCTTCATTGCAGCCAAGGCTAAGAAAGAGTGGACATGAGTTGGAGCATTTCAGCATGTAGTACCACTACATTCATGGCAATTCCAAACACTTCTGATTCTAGCACTTCATGAATTGCTTCGGTTTGTGTGCAGCTGTATACATGCGGTTCTCCTACTAGAAGTAAGTAATGTATTGTTTAGCTAATTAAAACTCACAATATTAAAACATAACCGACAAGTTTAAAAACCACATTAAACCGTCCTTCTTTCAATTTATACAGCAAGTTATAAATTATCAGAGTATACAGTCTTTTATATTGAGATTGCTGATAATACGATATACATGGGAGAACATGTCTGTTCTCAGTTCTGATGTCAAGTTGGAGATGTGAAAGTCATAACAGATTTAAAGTGCCTGTGCTTCAGGATGTAAACATGGACTGTGCAGTCTGGCCAACCAGTAGCATGGCCAGATTGAATGTGCCAATTAAAAGTGATCCATCATTTGGGTTCAGTATAGATAATCTATACTGTTTTGCCATTCACTGTTCGCTTTTTGGCTTGCGTTTAAGTCTCTTTTCCACTGTGTCAAAGAACTTTGTAAGTCGGCAGTTTATCTGAGTTTCCACTGGGATAAAGCATAACTTTACTGCATGTCTACAGGTCCTGGTGGCACTCTGTTTGAATATTGGGCAGAGTAAAGTGTGTCATATGTCCTTTAGACTAGGGCAGATACAGATGAAATGCACAAGGTCCTCGTTTCCTGTTCCACAAAGACGGAAAGTCTGTTCTCCTGGTCTCCTTTTCCAAGGCCGTCGGTGCAGGAGGATTAATAAATTGCCAAAACATAGCTTTCTGAGTTATTCTTTTAGCCTCATTTTGACTCTTGTTTTTAAATAAATTTGAGTTACGAGAACTTTATAGTCATTAAGCACTGTCCAGCCATGTGCCCTTTTAGCCATTGTTTCCTTGTCTTCTGTGATAGATGTCATTCTTGTTACTTTTGTTACAACCATTTTAAAACTCTGGTGAGCTATAGAGTTGCTCAAAGGTTGGTTAGTCCCAATCTTGTCAGAGAATCAAGCAAATACTCCCTGGCAGGTGATTTTTCGCGACATGACAGTTCACTCCAAATGTGCAAGTTTCGAGTTTCTGGCTCAGCGCCTCCTTTCCACTGATTATTCCTGTAGGCCAAATTCTAAGCGTATTTGGGCGGGGTACATGTAGATTGGTAGATGGAAAATTGCTATGTAAGCACTGGTGATTATTTTATCTAGTGCCATCGAATTGATTTGCTTCCATTTATGTATTTATTTATTTATTTTTTAAACTCATGGAGCGCAGCAAATGCCCTTGGGCATCTCCGCGCTATGAACTGAGCACGATCAAAAAAGCTAACTTAGGTTGAAGTGGCAAAACTTAAGGATAGGTTGCCACAAACTCATGTTATACATATAGTGAGTCATCAATGTGTGGAAGCATACACCGTAAGGAATTCTCTGGCTGATGAAGTGGCCAAATATACAGTAGCCGCTGCTAAAATAGCAGCAATCACTCGCTCTAAGACTCGTATCGACAATTATATTTTGGTTGCCATTAATGCTTTTGAAAGTGGCACCCCATTACCAAATGGCTTTCCTTCTAAATATTCCTATCATTTAAATCACCAAAATGTTCCTTTTGCAACTATTCCTGGTGTTGGTGGTCGCATGATTCCCAACGCAGACATGATTAAATAATTGTAGCTGTACATGAAGTATAGCTTCTTTGCATGTGGGTGTAGCTGCCACCATTTCACTATTACAGCAACGATATTGGTGGCAAGGTTTAAACCAAGGAACCATGAAATATGTTTTATGTTGTGACAAATGTCAGCAAATTAAAATCTCTACTGTGTATCGCTGGCTCAGGAGTTACCTGACAGAACGTACATCTAAAGTCCAAATAGGAGTCTTCAAATCCAGCAGCCAGCCCATTGACAAAGGTGATCCCCGGGGATCCATTCTAAGCCCCACACTTTTTAATGTGTATCTATCTCCTTTAGCCAAGATAAATAAAGCCTTTAATACAGTGTCGTACACGGACGGCATTCAACTGCTAATTACAATTGGACCTGATCCCAACAACATGAAACTCAGATGTCAGCAATGTATGGTAGACATCAATGATTGGACGACAAACAATCATCTCCAACTTAACGCTGATATAATGGAAATTATACTCTTTGGAATTACACAAAAGTTGTAGACCATTGACTGGTGGCCGTCCACCGTAGGCCCCTGCCCTTCACCTAAGACGGCAGCCCGCAATCTTGGAGTGATAATAGACAATAAAGTCTCTATGTCTGATCACGTCAATCATGTGGTTCGCACATGCTATGGGCTAATGCATAGCCTTAGAAAAATCTTTAAATGGATCCCATTGTTGTCACGCATGCCTTTAGTGCAGGGATTAATCAAAAGCTGCTTGGACTCTGGCAATGTCCTACCAGCATCCATAAATGAAGCACACTTAACAAAGCTCCAGGTTTTGCAGAACACAGCATCTAGGCTGGTCCTTAACCTACACTCTCGCTCGCCCTCGGCCCCCAGTTTGAAGACCCTTCACTGGCTCCCCATCAGAAAGCAGATCAATTTTAAACTATGCTGTCTGGTACACAAAACTCTTAACAGAAAAGTGCCTCAATATCTAGCAAGGAAACTAATAAAATATCAACCAATAAGCACCCTTCTTTCTGCCAGCAAACAACTTCTAACCACACTAAAAATCTGCACCATCAAGAATGGTGGTAGATCATTGTCCAAAATCGCCCCTACGATATGGAACACTTTGCCCATACACCTCCATATGGAAATTGACCATAAGAAATTCCGCAGATCCCTCAAAACCTTGCTATTTTGAGTCCCTTCCCCCTGGCAGTTCTCCCTCCCCTCGTTCCCCTGGTTTCTTAATACAATCTAGTGCTGTGAGACCTAAGGGTGATATATGCGCTTAACAAATACCAAAAAATACAAATACAATCGCCCACCGCAGACCCAACTCTTTATCTCTAAGCAGCGTTTCGGCTACATTTCTTTAGATCAGTGCCGTCCAATAATTTTGGATGCTGCTTTCAAATTTATTTTGGTTGCAGTAGATTCTTGCTCTAGATTCCTCTGGGTTTGGCCACAGCACTCAGCTGATGCTCAAACTGTTATTAAAGACTTGCAAATCTACACCAGGACTTATGCCTGTTGGCCATTCCACTAGGACCAAGGCCCAGCTTTTGGTTCTAAAGTGTACCATGATTCATTCCATGTGTGTGCAAGTGAATTTTTCAGCTCCATGTAGACCTGAGGGAAATTCGGCTGTGGAGAATGAACTGTGACTTTAAACAGTCCTTAACGGCTAGAGTATAAGGTACAGGGAGTGGTTGGTTGAACAATCGTTGAACAATCTACATGGGGTTCAATGAGGGCAAGTAACCTCCCCAAAAATCTCTGGGTGGGTAGACACCATACAAAGTGTTTTTTGCATCAAGATGTGGCAGCTTCTGAAACCCACAAGACCATTTATATGCATCTCATCTTTCGACTACTGACATTCCTCTCCGGTTTTGGGTAGGCTTCCAAAAATTGGAGACCTGGTTTGAGAAAAGGCGGCCATCAAAAAAGAATTCAGCCCAACTTACTGTGCTCCTGTTTCGGTCCTTGGTCTTCACGGTACACAAACTGTGATGGTGAAACCTCTCCCGGGTTATAAAAACAAGAGCCTTGTCTCTGTTGAACATGTCAAGCTACACCATGTGGCCAACACTTCATAGTAAGCCGCAGAATAGTTCCTTTTTTTCCTCATGACTTTTCTTTACAACCTGTGAGCACCATTGAGGCTTATGGTCCCCGGCTGAGGAAAGGAGGGGGAAGCTGAGTCCTCTTCCAACAACTTACCTGACACAATATCTGTTTCTACTATCACATCTTCTACAACAGATGTCATTTATAATGTTCCACCATTGTGGATCCATCCAAGTTGGCTTATTCAAGTCCTACTGCTGAGTCCCAACCTCCTGTTTTCCAGATGAGTACCTACGGGTACTATATGGATAAAGACGATTGTTCTGAATTTGCGTTTTTATTTCATGGTTAAAACACACTTATCTATTCCCTCAATGTATATATTTCTGGATCATACTTTCATTGGTATGCCTATGTATGTGGATTGGATATGTGACAGTTGCTTTCCTATTAATTAACGGCCATTACCTCCTGGAACATTCTGCTGCAGAGCTGCTCGACTGGGTGTTGGCCACCCATTCTTCATCGCATCAAATGAAATGAGTCTTGTCCCTTATTAACATTTCAGCTGTTCCAGAGACTAATGGAATTGTTTGAGAAAAGTTAATTCCCAAATATTCGGTCCGATGGAGATTCTGCAAATACTATAGGTGTTCAAAGTTTCTATGGATGATGTACCTGGGTTACATTCGGATGATTGGGACGTTGAAACCGTAAATTCAATGCTTTCTGAATTAGAGTATTATATGTTTTTTGAATTAGAAGATTTATACCTTAAGTCCGCCAATTATGTTGTCACCATTCTCTACATAGAACAGGTCAACAGCATCCCCATGAAACCACTCCAGATGATGGCAGGATTTTCCATACCGTGTACTATAGAATGATTTGACGAAACTCATATTCCGTCAAGTTGTTTGGCTTAATATTTTCCTGTTTCAAAAACATATAACCTTTCTGTGGCAAAGATTGAGGGAATTGTATAATATCCAGAGCCAGATTTATCATTGCATTGCGTTGCCCTTGCAACTGGGGGTGAGTGTTTGATTTGCTCAAACGCTCCGTCCATCATCCACTTTTGTATTGCTTTGTTCCCTCTAAGTGTGGCAGGGTATGCTCAGACATGAGTCCCTTGCTCACTTGGCCACTGGATTCAAGATAGTCTGGCTGATGAGGATTATGAATCCGAAACCGTTCCCAGGATGCTTGTTTACCGTCCATGGAAGACATGGCTTGGCAGTTCGGGCTGGACTGTTCCCATGAGGCACAGGGTCAGACTGATTTGCATATAGCCATGTCTGAAATGGGGTGGCTGAGTGGGCTAAAGAATGGTGATGGATTAAACCCAGATCAGTTGACTGGGGGTGAGTGTTTGATTTGCTCAAACGCTCCGTCCATCATCCCCTTTTGTATCGCTTTGCTTGCCCTAAGTGTGGCAGGGTATGCTCAGACGTGAGTCCCTTACTCACTTTGCCACTGGATTCAAGATAGCCTGGCTGATGAGGATTATGAATCCGAAACCGGTCCCAGGATGCTTGTTTCCGGTCCATGGAAGACATGGCTTGGCAGTTCGGGCTGGACTGTTCCCATGAGGCACAGGGTCAGACTGATTTGCATATAGCCATGTCTGAAATGGGGTGGCTGAGTGGGCAAAAGAATGGTGATGGATTAAACCCAGATCAGTTGACTGGGGGTGAGTGTTTTATTTGCTCAAATGCTCCGTCCATCATCCCCTTTTGTATCGCGTTGCCCTTGCGTCATACACGGTGTTGCAAGGGCAATGCAATACTTAAGTCAGTTTTACCAGGCAACTGATGGCCACCGTGCATGGCTCTTCATTGCTTAGTAAATCTGGCGAACCACACAGCCCCCAACTCGATGTCTTGTGTTACTCTGCCTTGTATTACTCTGACCTAGAAAAGCATTCTATGGGTGGAGTCTGGGTGGTCCCACCTATCCACCGATGGATTTTAGTGCATTTCCAGCTTTACCAAGACTGGTGAAACTGGGAATGCATCAAAATGCTACGCCTTAACAGAGGAGGCACAACAAAGAGAAATATTATTATTTATCTTTGTTGTTTCCTCTTTCTATGTGTGCTACAATCTGCAGGACACCTACAAAGAGAAAGAAGCCACTAAGGAGTGTTTTGCGCAGGAAGGTGCACAAAACACTCCTGCAAACTGCTGCGGTGGCACCCTTGAACCATGGCAGAAGGGTTCCTGCGTTGTTGCTAGGCATTGGATTGTGTGCCAGAATAGGCAGAGAGCAGGAATTGGCCTAATATTGGTAAATATGATTAATTCGTACCCTCTCCCTTTGACGCATCACAGCAAGTTGTCTACCTAAGTTACATTGCATGAAATATTGATAACTATGGCCCCTGGCGAGAAAAAGTCATGCTCATTTGCCAGTTATATAAATATGGGTACAGAAGAATGCCTTTGTCATTAAAGTGAACCACCATGGGAGCCAGAGTCTTGTATACACTATTGTTGATAAAATGAGGCTGAAATGGAAGATTCTGAAATTGGTATCAGTAATTTGTGAGAGAGAACCTCAGGTGCATTAAATGTTTTGTCAGTATATGAATACACATGGAGGCATCATGCAAGTCCAGTGATTGGCAACATTTTGAGTGTCCCTTTATAGATTACCAATTAAAAAAGCAACTTAACCTGAAAACAGTTTGCCATGTTTTCATCAAGAATTTGATGAATGTCTGCTGATGGCTGGAAGGGAAGGAAGAACATGGAGAAAATTCCTTGTGCTCATTTCACCCTGATTACTAGACTGTCATCCCAACGAGCAAAAGGAGCACAAATCTTTGTCACCAATAACAATTTCATTGAGAAGTTCGTTTCCAAACTATCATAATGTCTCCAGAGTCTGGAGGAAGGCTGAACAGCATCATGCTTACTACCACTTAAATGTCTAATATTGAGATGTACTCAAGGGTGTGCTTCTAATAGTATATTAGTCGCATCCCTATAGGCACACTCTGATTCCTCTGTTAAGAAATGAAGATTCCACACTGGGTCATAACGTGGATTATTTCGTTTTTATTCCAATTTTTCTTAGATTTCTTTGAATTTCATTCAGATTATGTAAACATCTTCACATCGGCATTACTGAAGCAAAATCCAATGCATTTCGGGCATATGGGACACCCTTCATCAGGGAACAGTACTACAAAATGAAAATAAAACAATAACACATAATATATACTGATGCTTATAGTAAGTATTGGCTGTGTCAACTGGGTGTTGGAAAACAGTGCTTGATACATGGTTCGAATACCAAAACTAGTGATGTGTCGAGTGTTGGTTCATTGGTGATTCTACCGGGTCACCTTATAACCTTAACACCCTCATAGTGAAGGAGAACACTCGTAAAGACACTTACATGCCGTCTGCTGTTGGCAAACTGACAATCTGCAAAAGGAATACATAAAAAATGCGTAAACAATTCGTGAAGAAAACGATACTTGTTGTACGTCTGTATAACAACCTCCTCCATCCTTAAACCCCGTTACAACTAACCTTATGAGTCCCGTTTTCGACCTTCCGACTCGATAAGTTTTCCAAAGCGTTCAAACAAACCGGCAAAGTCGGCGCGTTTCCTGGTGTATTGGTGCTCATGTTTCTATTGGTTAGTGGTCCGATCATGTGATAAAACAAAACCGACGACAGACTCCCCGTCGCCAGACATCTAGCTTGTTGTTCCAAAGGTCTTACTGAAGTTTGCCCAAAGAGAATCTACTCAAATATTAATACGTATGAGCGAGAGCAATTGAAATAAGACAAAGGACGTGGCTAAATGAATAAGGGGACCCATATGCCCGAAATGCATTGGATTTTGCTTCAGTAATGCCGATGTGAAGATGTTTATATAATCTGAATGAAATTCAAAGAAATCTAAGAAAAATTGGAATAAAAACGAAATAATCCACATTATGACCCAGTGTGGAATCCTCATTTCTTAACAGAGGAATCAGAGTGTGCCTATAGGGATGCGACTAATGTACTATTAGAAGCACACCCTTGAGTATATTTCAGACGCCCACGGACGGAGGACGCCACCAATAGAGCAGATAAGAAGTTTGACAAACCATAATCAAATGGACAAACGCAATCACTAAAGGTACGGCTGTGCACCAAACTCAATCAATTAGATTATAATATTGAGATGTCTCACAAGCCGTCCTCTCAAGCACCAAAGAGGTGACAACAAGTGCCCTCTTTTGGGAGTTGTTCCCAATTTTTTGGGCCCCAGGTAAAACCTCTTCGATAATCAAACAATTGATTTAGTTGTCAGAAAGTAAAGATTTCCCTTGAAGGAGAATTTTATTTTGTGAATCTCAAGGAGATAGCTCTGAGTAAACCATCTTGTTTTCACTATACGATGCACTTTACCTTCACAGCTTATGCCGCTTATATACTCTAGGTTAATGGGCCCTCTTTGGATACGAGTGTATGGGGAGGTGAAGGGTCTACCTTGAGTCAAATGGCCTGGCATAGCTACTAACTAAGGGCCTGATGAGGATGTCAGTGTGACCACCACTGACAGGCCGTTGGTAGCAGTCTCACCGACATCCAGCTGAGCTATCCGACTGTCGCAGTCAGTCGTACCGCATTTATTGGAGGGACCAACCGACTCTTCAAAGGTAGTCAAGGAGCCAATCAGACCATTGGTGGGATCGTAGTCCCTACAATTGGGGCAGTGCCTGCTCAGGCACTGCTGCAGGGATGAAGATGACCCTTTCTGACAGCCTTTCCATGGATGTCTCACGCCAAAGAAAGGCTGTTATAAAGAGACATTTGGGGCCCTTAGCCCCTTTACCCCTGGACCTCCACTAAGAGGCCTGGGGAGCACCTGTGGTGCATACCCAAACATTCATGCCTCATGTGGAAAGTACCATGTGGTGCCTGGCACACCGTACATAGATGTTTGTAAAAGTGCCTTTTGCCATTGGGGCTTGTGCTGCGCCCTTTTTTCGGGCAGCAGCACAAACCTCAATGGCAAAAGATATGTTTCTGACCGCAAATTGGTGGGAGGGACCACCGACTACCCGTTGGCTGGTCCTATCCCAGGAACGATGGAAGTCAGACGATGTCCGACCACCATCATGATCAGTCCTTAACTGTCTAGAGACTGAACAGCCTGCAACTTTCTTTGCAAATCACTCCAATTTAAACGCTCCGCATCCTGCATTTTCCCCTCTTTCTTCCGATGCACTTTCAACTTACACGGTTCACAAAAACTAACTTTTATTCTCTTTTTATCCTTGCAGTGGATCACGTGCTTGTTAAAGCGATTTTAGCTGGACAGTAAAATATGGCTTTTAATTAAAGTTTTTTAGTATTTGGATGGTTATCGTAATTTTAATATTGTATGTATGTACATTGTTATGGTTTTTATGAACTAAACAATAAAATTGACATTGACATTGAATCCTATTTATGAAAATATTGCCTGGGAGGAATAATCTTTGTTGGAAGCAGGAATGGAGCAGAAAACATTTCACCTTACCCAGATGCTAACCCAGATGAGGATCCAGCTACTTGTACCCTAAAATGAACATTAGAGAACCATTCCCTCCTGATTTGCTTCACTCTTTCAGTCAAACAATATACATGCCCAATAACAGCAGAGACTGCAATAAAGGCAGGATCTCTCCTTGCATCAGGTTAAATACTGCTGGTAACCTGTTTTTTCATAAATGACAGAAACAAGAAGCATTCCAGTCCCCCCATGCACTACTGTTGACAAAAAAGACAGAGGAGCTAATGACAGCTCATTGACACAGTACTCTTCATTGTCAGAGTTGTTGCACTGATGTAACTTTACCTGCTCTGAAGATTTAATGGCAATGTACTTGACTGTGAAATTTTGCGTTGCTGTTTAATGGAATGTTCCATACTTGGAAGACTGTGCTATCTACAGCTAGCATCTGGCAAAAAGCTGCATCCACTCATCTATATTAACTATTGAACTTGATTTGTCTGATGCTGCATTTATCTTTACTGAAAATCGTGGATTAATGTATAAAAGGCATGAAAAATTGGGTTGTTAGTTGACTGGGGTGTGAGTCCTGGACAAGCAACAGCCACAATCCTTTAATGGGTGATTCTCAAAAAGTCACTAAATTATCCTATGCTTACCCCTGAATAGCTCGGCCCAAAAGTCTGTCAGGCTTAACTTAGAGGCAATGTATTAATTCTGTATGCATAACACAAACAGTAATAAAGTAAAAACACAACACAAGAAAAATCCCAGGCCAATTAAGTAAATTCATTACATTTTAATAAGTAATTTGACACCAAAATGACAAAAATCCAATCAATAGAACCACATTTATGACTTTTAAAGTTTTTAGTGAACACTAGCGCCTAAAAGATCTGAGTGTCAACTTCAGATATCTAGTTGCAGGAGACTGGTTCAAAGTCGAAAAATAAGGACAACCAAAATGGAGCCCAATTCAGATACAAGAAGAGAATTGGGCCCAGTCACACTTACCTTTGGAGTAAGAAGAAATTCTAAGAAGAAGTGTTTGAGTAAGTAACGTTCAGTGGGGTAAGGCTGCATGAGGTATCAGAGGAGGGAGCATTGTCGTTGAATGGCCTTGCGTCAAAGCCACAGTGAAGATATCTACGTTCGGATTTAGTTGCTGAAATGGAAGTTGAAAATCTCCAGTGGGATGAGGCAAAGGGCTGTAGCTGAAGACAATCCCACGAGGTTGGATATCCCCTTGGCGAAGAGTCAATTAAAACGATTTGCTTCTGCAGAGAAGAACATAGAAAGTCAATCAGACTGCCGATGCACCTCAGGTAGATAGGTGAGCAGGTTGGCCCCGGTCTCCTCCTGGTTCTCAGAGCTGTTTTTAGCCAAATTGTTTAAAAGTCCTCAGTTCTGGGAATTGGTTGTCTGGGCATCTTTAGCATCTTTAGCACCAGAATCAAGGGCCCAGCACTGGTGGGACACCTTTTGGGGGTTCAGGACTCACTCAGGCTGGTTCCAAGAGCAGGTTAAAGATGGGACCTTTTATGTCCCTGTGGCTCTGAACAGGAAGCCAGGCAACAAGCCCTTGAAGTCACTTCTGGTAATTCTGGGTGCAGGTGAAGCCATGGGCTCAACAGCTGAGCTGGTCTCAGAGGGTTCATGAGAGACTCCAAGCAGCAAAACAGTTCTTCCAGGTACAGCAGCAGTCTGGCAAAGTGCACAGCGGGTCACATTAGCAGGCAGTCCCCTGAGAGTCCTTCCGCAGGTCCATTTATGTACTGAAGAGTGAGCCTGAACATCCTATTGGCATACCCTGGTGCCCTTCTTCTCTAATGAAGGAGAGGCTTCTAGAAAGGTTCTGTGAAGTGTATGGAATTTCCTGACCCCCTGCCCTGTCTCCAATGTGACTGCAGTAACAATGCATGGTTAGAATTCAGACAGAATATCGAGTTGGAAATGTTGACTTACACAAATATCGAATTGGAAATATTGTGACAACGAAATATCGACAGCAAAACACACAAGATGATGGACGGGATGCTGCACAATGGCAAAACATTCACCCCAGTCACAGATATGGGTTTAATCCATCGTTATTTTGCTCACCAAGCCACCTCAGTTCAGACATGGCCATATGCAAATCAGCCTTGACCCTGTGCCTCATGGGAACAGTCCAGCCTGAACTGCCAAGCCATGTCTTCCCTGGACCGGAATCAAGCATCCTAGGACCGGTTTCTGGCTATCAGCCGTCTTCAGCCAGGATAGTTTGACTCCACTGGCTTAGTGAGCACGGGACCCACGTCTGGGTATACCCTTCCCACATAGGGCGAACAGCAAAACACACAAGATGATGGACGGAATGTTTCACAATGGCAAAACATTCACCCCCAGTCACAGATCTGGGTTTAATCCATCGTTATTTTGCTCACCAAGCCACAGCAGTTCATATATGGCCATATGCAAATCAGTCTTGATCCTGTGCCTCATGGGAACAGTCCAGCCCGAACTGCCAAGCCATGTCTTCCCTGGACCGGAATCAAGCATCCTAGGACTGTTTTCTGGCTATCAGCCGTCTTCAGCCAGGATAGCTTGACTCCAGTGGCTTAGTGAGCACAGGACCCACATGTGGGCATAACCTTCCCACATAGGGCGAACATCAAAACACACAAGATGATGGACAAAATGTTGCACAATGGCAAAACATTCACCCCCAGTCACAGATCTGGGTTTAATCCATCGTTATTTTGCTCACAAAGCCACCCCAGTTCAGACATGGCAACATGCAAATCAGCCTTGTCCCTGTGCCTCATGGGAACAGTCCAGCCTGAACCGGCAAGCCATGTCTTCCCTGGACCGGAATCAAGCATCCTATGACCGGTTTCTGGCTATCAGCCGTCTTCAGCCAGGATAGTTTGACTACAGTGGCTTAGTGAGCACGGGACCCACGTCTGGGCATACCCTTCCCACATAAGGCGAACAGCAAAACACACAAGATGATGGACGGAATGTTTCACAATGGCAAAACATTCACCCCCAGTCACAGATCTGGGTTTAATCCATCGTTATTTTGCTCACCAAGCCACCCCAGTTCATATATGGCCTTATGCAAATCAGTCTAGACCCTGTGCCTCATGGGAACAGTCCAGCCCAAACTGCCAAGCCATGTCTTCCCTGGACCGGAATCAAGAATCCTAGGACTGTTTTCTGGCTATCACCCATCTTCAGCCAGGATAGCTTGACTCCAGTGGCTTAGTGAGCACGGGACCCACGTGTGGGCATAACCTTCGCACATAGGGCGAACAACAAAACACACAAGATGATGGACGGAATGTTGCACAATGCCAAACATTCACCCCCAGTCACAGATCTGGGTTTAAACCATCGTTATTTTGCTCACAAAGCCACCCCAGTTCAGACATGGCAACATGCAAATCAGTCTTGACCTTGTGCCTCATGGGAACAGTCCAGCTGGAACTGCCAAGCCATGTCTTCCCTGGACCGGAATCAAGCATCCCACGACCGATTTCTGGCTATCAGCTGTCTTCAGCAAGGATTGCTTGACTCCAGTGGCTTAGTGAGCACGGGACCCACGTCTGGGCATACCCTTCCCACATGGGGCAAACAGCAAAACACACAAGATGATGGACGGAATGTTGCACAATGGCAAAACATTCACCCCAGTCACAGATCTGGGTTTAATCCATCATTATTTTGCTCACCAAGCCACCATAGTTCAGACATGGCCATATGCAAATCAGTCTTGACGCTGTGCCTCATGGGAATAGTCCAGCCCGAACTGCCAAGCCATATCTTCCCTGGACCGGAATCAATCATCCTAGGAACGGTTTCTGGCTATCAGCCAGGATAGCTTGACTCCAGTGGCTTAGTGAGCACGGTACCCACGTCTGGTTATACTCTTCCCACATAGGGCGAACAGCAAAACACACAAGATGATGGACGGAATGTTGCACAATGGCAAAACATTCACCCCCAGTCACAGATCTGGGTTTAATCCATCATTATTTTGATCACCAAGCCACCCCAGTTCAGACATGGCTATATGCAAATCAGCCTTGACCCTGTGCCTCATGGGAACAGTCCAGCCTGAACTGCCAAGCCATGTCTTCCCTGGACCGGAATCAAGCATCCTGTGACCGGTTTCTGGCTATCAGCCATCTTCAGCCAGGATAGTTTGACTACAGTGGCTTAGTGAGCACGGGACCCACGTCTGGGCATACCCTTCCCACATAAGGCGAACAGCAAAACACACAAGATGATGGACGGAATGTTTCACAATGGCAAAACATTCACCCCCAGTCACAGATCTGGGTTTAATCCATCGTTATTTTGCTCACCAAGCCACCCCAGTTCATATATGGCCTTATGCAAATCAGTCTAGACCCTGTGCCTCATGGGAACAGTCCAGCCCGAACTGCCAAGCCATGTCTTCCCTGGACCGGAATCAAGAATCCTAGGACTGTTTTCTGGCTATCAGCCGTCTTCAGCCAGGATAGCTTGACTCCAGTGGCTTAGTGAGCACGGGACCCACGTGTGGGCATAACCTTCGCACATAGGGCGAACAACAAAACACACAAGATGATGGACGGAATGTTGCACAATGGCAAAACATTCACCCCCAGTCACAGATCTGGGTTTAAACCATCGTTATTTTGCTCACAAAGCCACCCCAGTTCAGACATGGCAACATGCACATCAGTCTTGACCTTGTGCCTCATGGGAACAGTCCAGCTGGAACTGCCAAGCCATGTCTTCCCTGGACCAGAATCAAGCATCCCACGACGGATTTCTGGTTATCAGCTGTCTTCAGCAAGGATTGTTTGACTCCAGTGGCTTAGTGAGCACGGGACCCACGTCTGGGCATACCCTTCCCACATAGGGCGAACAGCAAAACACACAAGATGATGGACGGAATGTTGCACAATGGCAAAACATTCACCCCAGTCACAGATCTGGGTTTAATCCATCATTATTTTGCTCACCAAGCCACCATAGTTCAGACATGGCCATATGCAAATCAGTCTTGACGCTGTGCCTCATGGGAATAGTCCAGCCCGAACTGCCAAGCCATATCTTCCCTGGACCAAAATCCAGCATCCTAGGACCGGTTTCTGGCTATCAGCCAGGATAGCTTGACTCCAGTGGCTTAGTGAGCACGGTACCCACGTCTGGTTATACTCTTCCCACATAGGGCTAACAGCAAAACACACAAGATGATGGACGGAATGTTGCACAATGGCAAAACATTCACCCCCAGTCACAGATCTGGGTTTAATCCATCATTATTTTGCTCAACAATCCACCCCAGTTCAGACATGGCCATGTGCAAATCAGTCTTGACCCTGTGCCTCATGGGAACAGTCCAGCCCAAACTGCCAAGCCATGTCTTCCCTGGACCAGAATCAAGAATCCTAGGACTGGTTTCTGGCTATCAGCCGTCTTCAGCCAGGATAGCTGTACTCCAATGATCGAAATATCGACAGCAAGAATATTGTGGTTCAGAATTTTGAATTAAGATAAGAAATATTGTTTTCAAAAACATAGAAGTTATTAATGGTTTTTGCAGAAATATAGTTGTTTAAAATATCGATTTTTTATTTACTGTTATATATTTTAGTTTTTATTTTAAATGTATGTGATGTATGTTTTTTTGTATAAGAATTGTTTATGGTTTTTGATATATGTGCTGTATTTTTAGTAGGTATTTATTGTATTTTAAGTACTTTTTGCGATTTTTAGTTCTGTAGCGGGTTGTGGGATTATAGAGGGATAGGTTGGAAAGTAATGTAATCATAATAAATGAATGATTATTTTGTATTTATTAATATTTATTTAATTGAGATTTTATAGTGCTAATTATGGGAAGTAATTTGTTTGTAATGATATATTATTATTAGTTGTTAATTTATGTTAACAGCTATCTAATTATGGTAATTGTGCAATTTGTTTTAGGTGCGAGTTGTGGGATTTATAGGGGTAAAGGTTGGGAAGTAATGTTTGGATAATTAATAATTAGTTGCTAATTTATATTAATTGATTGAAAATGAATTATGGAAATTGTGTAAATAATTTTAAGTGCAGATTGTGGAGTTAATAGAGGTAAAGGGTGGTAAGTAATTTTAGTTAATTAATAATTAGTTGATCATTAATATTCATTCTTTAATTGACATTTAATTAAGGTATTAGTTTAAAATGTTCATGTGTGGGTTTTACTTTTATGGGGTACAGTGTGGGGAGTAAATTAACTGTACCTACTTTTTTAAATAGTTGTTAAAAATAATTAGTTTTTTATTGTAAATACGTTTTTAATTGTGTCATTCCTTTTTTACAGTTTAATTTTAGCTGTAGGTTGTGGGGATTATAAGGTAAAGTGTGGGAAATGTATTAATTTTTATGAGTTTGTGAGTTTATGAGTTTGTTCATTTGTTCCTATGTTAATTAAGGAAGTATCATTTTTTTACATTTTGATGTGGATTGTGAATTGTGTGGTGTTACAGGATAGAAAATAAAAAAATTCAATTAATGTAATGATTAATGTTTTTGTTTCGAAAACAGTTCTAATTAAAAAGATTTTTTATGTTTTATTTAATACAATATTTGTAGGTATTTGTCATAGCTTTCTAACATTATAATTTTTTCAAAAATTTTAAATATATTTGTATTTACATTTTTAACATATTGTAGTTATATTGTAGTGAGAGGCTACGACTGGAAACTAGGCCCATCCGTGTAGCACAGCAAGCCCGACTTACTAAAGACATTGCCTTAACGAACTAGGAAAATTAAGTGAAATTCTTTTACACAAACCTGACAACTGAAGCCCACTGTGGCTAATTAACTGTTTCTCTTCTAGGACCACATGTCCCTGAATACAGTTCGGCGCATGAAGCGCGGCCCACTGGGGGCAATTAATTGAATATGCATAATTTAAGGAGAGTGTTCAGGTGGCAGGAATGAAAAGCCAGCCCCTGACGAGAGGCGGACGGCCTCAAAACGCACAGGCTTACCAACGACACTCCAAGAAGCTGAGGCAGAGGTGAACTGTTGAGTGACACCTGAAAGCTTGGGGCGCTTTGGGATACAAATGACTGGCACGGTTGTTCGGCCGTGCAGGAAAGCACCATCTGAAGTGAGAGGCTACGGCTGGAAACTAGGTCCATCCATGTAGCACAGCAAGCCGACTTACTAAAGACATTGCCTCAACGAACTTGGAAAATAAAATTAATTGAAATGCTTTTACATAAACCTGACAACTGAAGCACACTATGGCTAATTAACTGTTTCTCTTCTAGGACCACATGTCCCTGCATACAGTTCGGCGTATGAAGCGCGGCCCACTGGGGTCAATTAATTGAATATGCATACATTAAGGAGAGTGTGCAGGTGCCAGGAATGAGAAGCCAGCCCCTGACTAGAGGCGGACGGCCTCGAAAAGCGTAGGGCTTACGAATGACACTCCAAGAAGCTGAGGTGGAGTTGAGCTGTGAGTGACTCCTGAAAGCTTTGGGCGCATTGGGATACATATATATATATATATATATATATATATTCACTGAAAAAAACATAAGTTTCACACCAGTTATAGTTAGGAATTAGCATTAAAAAAAACGATTAAATTAATTTAAAAAACCATAGGTTTCACATCAGTTATAGTTAGCTGGAAGTTTTACTCGCATAAAACCAATGAAATTCCCACGTTATAGTTATTTGGACTCACTATAACTTGCGCGTGCAATGCACTGCTGATGACGTTACATATTACATCACTCATGACATGGTCAGTGACATCACTCATGACATCACTGATGACACCATCCAGTGAATGTGTGTCTTTCTGAAAAATAATTATGTGTTATATATGTATATGTTATTAAATATCTTAGTGAATACATATATTAGTGAGTAATGTTTAAATATTTAAATATATGGATTAGTGTTTCACATTGTGTATAAGTGGCTGCATGGGTTGGTGAGTAGCTACATGTGTATGTATATGGGTTATTAGATGTTTTTCTTAGTATCAGTATGAGTGTTTGTATGGTTTGGTGGGGGTGTTACTTAGTACATAGATGCATGAATGAGTGACTCTCTCTTTGTATGTCTTTTGAAGACAGCATATGTGCAGGACTGTATGGGTGGATGAGTGTGTATATGTGTGTGTTTGTCAGTGAATGACTGTTTCACTAGTGTCTTTATCAGTAACTACATATGTTTTAATCTAATATATGTGAATATTGATGTATATAACTGAGTACATGTAAGAGTAAAAGATTGTAAGAGTTCCTGTTTAAATAAGTATGTGTTTCTAAAAGTTATTGTTTAAGAGAGTAAGTATGTGTAAGTTTCCTTAGAAGTAAGGTGGTAGTGTGTGTATAGCTGTATATCCAAATAAATGGATGTCCAATAGTTTATTTGTATGTGTGAGTATGTGTGTGAGTAACTTTTGGATGACTGGATGTGTAACAGGATGTATAGGTGTATCACTACAAATGATGAGTGAGTATATGTATGAGTGACTATATAGAACTGTTGGTGAATGAGTGGATGTGTATATAGATGGTGGAATTATTGAATTGGTTGTTGTAACTGGTATGGGTATCTATATTTTTTTGAAAATTTAAATTTCTATTTTTGAATGTGTTTCAAGGGTTACATTACAGTGAAAGGAGGTCTATCACTCTGTCACAAGGATGGTGTCATCAGTGATGTCATGAGTGATGTCACTGACCATGTCATGAGTGATGTAATATGTGACGTCATCAGCAGTGCATTGCATGCGCAAGTTATAGTGAGTCCAACTAACTATAACGTGGGATTTTCATTGATGTTATGCGAGTAAAACTTCCAGCTAACTATAACTGATGTGAAACCTATGTTTTTTTAAATGAATGTAATCGTTTTTTTTAATGCTAATTCCTAACTATAACTGGTGTGAAACCTATGGTTTTTTCAGTGAATTTCAATGGTTTTTTAATAGCAAATCTTTATAGTTATAAAAAAGAATAAATTTTAAAGCGAATTTTATATTGTATAATTATGTAATTTTCTTTTTTTTTTCATTTTTAACCCGGGGCGCTCCCGGGGCGTGTTCCGGTGAACGCACAGGTAAGCGCAATATTGCGGCGCGCCCTGGGGTGCTTACCGGAGAGCGCCCCGTCAGCGCAATTGCCGCGAACGAAAACAACATCGTGACGCGCCGCGTAAGCGTGACGTATCGCGTAACCGCGTGATGCGTTCTTCCGGCGCGCTGCGTAAACGCACCCAAAAGCGCTCCGTGGCGCGAACCAGAGCGCGAAACGTAAGCGTGCCGGGGCACGTAGCGTAAGCTCGTCGGGACATGTGACCTGAAAATAACACTTTTCATTGGTTCTCAACTTTTTTTTCTCCAAATGATGAAAGCCCCTTCCTTTTTTCCTCATTCTTACTTTCTTCTTTGAGAAAGCAAGAGCTATTTGTGAGCAGAGAAATGGCTTCAGTAGTAGCTGCAGCTGGTGCACCCCCACCACCACCACCACCACCCAGAAAGGAAGGTCCACCACCCCAGATCCTTCCAGGAGTTGAAGAAGAAGAGGAAGAAGATGATGAGGAGGAACAGCCTAGGAGATTCTTGCGGGAAGAACCTAGGGAAATGCATGTGAAAGTGCATTTTATATGGAAGTACTTCTCCATCCCTGCTGGGCAAAAAAAAGTGAATGCCCCACATGTCACCTGTTTGATTTGCGACAAAGTCCTCTCCAGGGGCAACCCAAATAAAAAGTATTCCTTTGGGAATTATTCAATGATCCGCCACCTGGAGAGGTTGCATCCTAACAATTTGGCACAGGCTGAGGTACGGGACATGCTTCAGAAGAACAGAGATCCTCAGGCCAGCACCTCCACAGGTGAATTTTCGGTTGCAGCACCAGAAGGGCGCCAAATGATACCAAACATACAAAAAAAAAATTCTGAATTAAAGATGGTCTGCATTTTTTGTGGAAAGACCCTCTGATACGGGCAACTAAGTATTTCCCTCATTAATGATGCTGTAGACACCACCACTGCAGCAAGAAAAGAAAGCAGTAGCTTTTTTTTTTTTTTGCTCCTGTCGAGCCACTGTTAATTCACAGTTTTTTGTTTCTTCCCTAAAAAAATATAAAATAGTTCATAAAAACCAAAAAAAACAAAAAATGTTCAGAAAAATAAAAAAAATATAAAACAACAAAAATAAAAAATAAAGTTATTTTCAGAACTACCTTCCAATAATAAAAATTTGCTATCATGTTTTAAACTCTTACATACTTTTTTCACTTTCGTGTGCTTCAGGGTGCGTGCTCCGGGAAGCGCTCCGTTCGCCCCCCCCTCCCCCCCCAAAAAAATATACATTAATGAAAAAATGACACAAACAGAGGAAAGGACACAAACAGAGTTATGTTAAGAGAAAAAGAGGTACAAGATGACCACAGAGGGATTGTTTATTACATAGTAAAAAATTAGAGAAGGTGTAATTGGATGAAAGTGAAAAAAAGTAAAATGACTAAAGGAGCGAAAGAAAGGAAGAGAGAGGAAGAACACTAAAGTAGAGATAGTGTGAGACTGTGATTGGTTGTTAAAAGAAAAAGAAAGGACAGTAAAAAATGGAGAATGAAGGGTAGTGGCTGAATCACGATAAATAAAGAACAATGAGGAAAAGTGAGAAAAGCCCAGGTAATATAAGTAAAGAGGGGTGAAAGAGGGAGAAAAATTGAATTACGAAAGCACAGTGGAGTGACAAAGAGAAAGGACAAAGAGAGTAAAGGAAACAGTACCTGAATGGGCTTGAGTAAAACAGCAAAAAAAGATAAGTAATGCAGTGTGTGTGACTTATAGGGAGTCAGTGGGTGTAGGTCGCAGTGTGGGTGTGTAAGGTGTGTCTGTGGGTGTGGCTGTGTGGAGTGTTTCGGTGTGGGTGGAGGTGAGGGTGTGTAAAATATGTGTGAGGAGTGTATGAGTGTGGGGTGTATATGTGTTCGATGTATGTGTGTGTATGGAATGTGTATGTGTGTTTCAGGAGTGTGTGTGGGGGATTTTTTGTGTGTATGAGGTGTGTGTGTGGTGTGTGTGGGGTGTATGTTACAGGTGTGTGTATGTGTTGGAATGGGGATGAGGTGTATGTGTAGGAGTACGGTAAATAATTAAGAAAAAGAGAATGAGTGAAGAAGCAAAGGAAGGGATTAGAGGGTAAGTAAAGTAAAGAAAAGGGATTGAAAGAAGTTGAATATGAGATGGGAAATCGGAAAAGGGGAGTAAACATGTAGAATAAGAATAAGTGAGTGAAGCAGAGTAAAAACACAGGAGTGTGGTAGATTAAGAAAATGTTAGTGAGCTTAAAGCAAAGGGTGATCACAAACTACATTTTTTTAGTCATACTTACCATATAATAAATACATTTTTTAACTACACTTTGTATCTGTGAAAGAGAGAAGAAAAAATACGTTATAATTAGGAAAATATGTATTTTAAATTAAAAGATCCAAATGAAGAGGTTAAAAATCATAACGCTCTATTTAGAAATAAAGTTAGAGTGAAGAACACAGAAAGGGAAATAAACTAAGGTAGACGGACAAAAAGAGGGAAAAAGAAATAGAAGGAGAGCAAATTACACAGAGTAAGGCATATAGACCCGAATGCCTCAACACACGACTGTCCTTCTACACCCCCTCCCGTCAGCTACGATCCTCCAACCAAGCCCTTGCCACTGTACCTCGCATCAATAAAACCACCATGGGAGGTAGATCCTTCTCCTACCTGGCAGCTAAAACCTGGAACTCACTTCCCACTCACCTTCGCCTTACTCAGAACCACCTAGCATTCAGAAAGCAACTTAAAACTTGGATATTCGACGAGTAATTCCCCACCCTTCCTCAAGCGCCTTGAGACCCTATGGGTATGTAGCGCGCTATATAAATCTCTTGACTTGACTTGACTAGATTCACTGAGAAAAAGAGAGAGAAGAACAGAGAAATTAACTGAAGGTAAGAAAGATACTAAAACAATGTGAGTTACCAAAACTAAATCAGGAAACAGTAGTAAGTAAAAAGATAATGACTGAGACAGAAAACATTCTAATTAAGGATGCATTTAGAAGAATGAGGAATACAAGATAACTGAGAGTAAATGAAGAATAGTCATACAGTGAAAGGATGAAGGGAGACAGGATAATATACAACGATTGAGGAAAATGGACTGAGAAAGTTATAAGGTAGACACACTAAGAGAAAAACTGTGTGAGGTGGAGTACAATGAGTGAGAAAAGGAAATGAGTAAGTGAGCAAAAAGAAGGAAAGAGAGGAGAAGACGACTAAAACAGTGGTACTGAGAAAAAATAATTTGGTGATGAATGTAAAGAGAAGGACATTGAAAGAAAGGAAATGAGGGATAGTAATGGAACCAGAGTAAAAGAAATGGGATGAAGAACGATGAGAAAGGAGCAGTGAAGTTGTTGTAAAAGAAGTGATAGAAGGTAGATAAACACAAGTGAACATAACACAAGTAGAGTGAGGCACTGAGGACATAGAAGTAGTGAACGAAAAACAGAGAGAAGGAGTCAAAAGTAAGGAGCAAACAAAGATAAGCTAAGGAGAGTGGGTGATTTATAGTGATAGAGTGCAATAATACTGCTGAGTGAGTAAACAGGAATTACTAAAAGAGCAAAGGAGGAAAATACGGAAAAGAGAAGTAAAGCAGAAAGACTGAAAGCTGAAAAGTTATGCAATGGAGAGACGGGATACACACAGTTGAAATGAAAATGAGGGGTTGTCAAAGAAGTGGAGTAAGGGAACGGGGGTTACAGAGAGTGAGAGAAAGACATTATAAGTGAGTAAAAAGAGCTGAAAGAGGATGGAAAAAGGAAAGTAAATGTCAGAGAATGGGAATACAATTTAATTTACACAATCCAAAGTATAGAATAACTTGTACAACATGTTACAAAGTTTATTTTTGCTGTTCTCAGAATATATTGAATTTCACTTAAAAGAGTGAGTTCAAATTACTCATCATATGACAGCGGGAAAAAAATAACACAATCTAAAAGATTGTGTTTTAAAAAAAACCTTAGATACTGACAAATGACAAATGTACGCTAAAGTTAGATTGACTTACTTTTCCTTGAGGCCAAATACTGTATCATGGTGGTCCTTTTCTCGTTGGAAAGTACTTTGCTGTTTACTTAAAAATCCATTTCATCGACTTTCTAGAAGAAAAGCTGCAAGAACATCTGAAATATTTTCAATATTTTCATATACTCCTTTTTTCAGTCATGAGTCTTTACTCATTCCTGCACCTTTCCATTTGGCCAAATAGTGTCAGATGTATGAGTATATGTTCAAATTAATTCTAAGGCACTCTGAAATGATCTTTTTCCCGACGTTCTGAAAGAAAGGCTCTACAACATTTTCACAATATTTAATTATTTGTATAACCATCTCTGACTCACTCATGTTCATCATTTTGTATAATACTAACTTCACTTATTATGAGATCCAATTACAGTACCTACATGACAAGTCAATTTTTTATATTGCCTGGAACACTTTTACTCAGAATATATTTTTAAACAGCAAAATAACCTTTATGAACTACTCCTGTCTTCATATGCCAATTACTTTTACCTAAATTTTGGCTGTAAAAACACTAGGTATGAATTTATAAAGCCAAAAGGCAAACGTTGTTTGAAAGTCAAATGAGTGTCGTTACATTGGGTCAACCCTTTAGAAGTTTTTAAATAGCATGTGTAATGCCCTGATGTTGTAGAAGGACCATCATGAAAAATAATAGCTACAGTTGCAAAGGTTCTTCCTGATATCAATAACTGTGAAGCCACGAAATTTTTAATAGAAGTTGTCAATTTAGTTCCATCAGGTCTGCATCGTTGGAACATTAAAATGACATAGTGACCATAATTTTGTAGAAATAATGTGGACAGCATTGTAGACTTACATTGGGTACACACCATATTGTGATCAGCTGCTTTAACTAGATTATTAAAAGGCACTGATTTACAGTCTGGTAAAGTCAAATATATAAATCTTTCAGTGTCTATTCTAGTAGTACTTGATGAAGCACAGTTATCACAGTCATGTTGCCATTGATAAGAAAGATTAAAAAGATTTTTTATATCTACTCCTTCATCTTCCAATACATCAAACATATACATTAAAAATTCCTGACAATCCTGCTGAATTATCTGTGAAAATTGATTTTGACCTGAACATATGTCTACAAGATTCCTAATTTCTGAAACACTTTCTAATTTTCCACTATCACTACTACATTTCTCTAACACAGAATTCAATAAACAGCACAATGTTTGTTCTCGATATTTGACAATCTGTTTTTGTAAATTTTAAAGAAAAAAAACAACATTAACTACTACATTAGCATAGCAGTTGACACCAGAACTGTTTTCAAACTGAAATCCAACAACATCTTCAACAGAATCATTTTTCTTTCTGCTTACAATTACAGTTTCATCTATTTTTTGTCTTTTTGCTACTGCAATTACTCTCATTTCTTCTTTTTCGGCCTAGCACACGTTTTTCAATCAGAGGATATTGAGGCAAATGTGGAGCATACTCTCTTCTTAACCTATTGTATTCTTTAACACAATCTAGATCAGCACAAATCTTTGTTTCATCACACTCAATCAAGTACAATCCTGATAAAGTTCTCACTTGTGATAATGCCACATATGCCATACCCTCTTTAAACACAGCACTTCCAATGTTCACCAATGCACTATCTACACTTAAACCTTGAGATTTAGGAATTGTCACTGCATATGCCAAACAAACAGGAAACTGTTTTCGGCGAACATATAAGTCTTTCACAAGCAAAAATCTAGCTGAACAACGACAAATTTGTTCTATTTCGTCAATGCCATCAAATTCATTTTTAAAATTTAAATTCCATCTCTATTTTTGTGATTCACAAAACCAACAACATGACCCATTGCTCCATTTACCAGACCTCTTTCAACATTTAAATTCCTTCTCAAAATAATACGACAATTTAAACACACATTCAGAGTCTTTTCAAAACCAGCAGTTTTAGATATAGTCTTCTCCAATTAATCCAATTTTGATTTCAAGTTTTCTGACAAAATAATTGTTGCTCGCATATGCTCTATTTTATCTATAGCTTCCAGTTTTGTTGTTGAACATGGAACATTCTTTCAGAGTAGGCATCAAACATATGGCAGATTTCTTCTCGTTAATTTTCTTAAAAATATTCTCTAGAAGAATGTTTTCATTTGGGTACAAATTAGAAATTAACCGTCCATGTAAAGCTTCTTTCCCTTGCTGACTTATTTTTCCTACTCTTACATCTTGTAAAATATTTTTATAATCTTCATCCTTTCCCTGCCGCATATTTTGAAGCAGTTCTGAATATTTGAAGTTTAACCATATATTAACGTTTCCAATGCTTCCTAGGCACTTCCTGGTATCTTCATGTGTGAGCATTTTGAACACAGGTTGTCCTTTCACTGAAGTCAACTGCAGAAGATCTCGAAAAAACAATAATATGTTTTCCTCCAAATAAAACATCATAGTCTGTTCTAAGAATTTCTTGCATCCTCAAATACACAAAAGCAAACATTATATTTGACACCATGCTTACTTCATCAATGATAGGAAGTTTCATTTTCTTCAGGACTCTCGAAACTTCGGAGCACGCATCTCCAGATAGCTTGTGATATTGCAATTTGTTATCATGCTCCACTGGCAGCATCAGTAAACGATGTAAAGTAATCCCTTTAATATTATGTGCTGCCAGCCCAGTTGGAGCTGTAACAACACAAGACAGCGGTGATTCAGTCCTTTTCTGCAGATAAGATGCAATTGCTTTAATCAGAAAACTTTTTCCAGTTCCCGCTTCTCCACTCACATACAGTCGGACAGGCTTAAATGATGTACATGAGCACTCTTTCTTCTCATGACTCAATCCATGTTCAACCTGTTCTGTGACTTCATCATATATCAGTTTCTGCTCAAGGTTTAATTGTTTCAACAAATCTTCTAAATTAATTACATCCTCTTGAGCTTGGTCCATAGCTCTTTCCACTTCATCCATGGCAGTGGCAGCTTCATTTTGGATAATTGGTCCTCCTAGTGGATCCTGACTCAATGAAGCAGAACTCTGACTGCCTTGAGAACTATCTCTCGCAATCTCTGCAGCAATTGTTGATTCTTGCTCTATTTCTTCATTCAACATTTGCAGATAATTTGGAAAAACAGGACATTCTATGGTATCCTTCGTAGCATTAAAAGAGTCTTCATAACAGAGAAAATCTCCAAGTAGTTCCTCTTCTTCTCGCCATGGTTTAAAGAGTTGCAAAAGAGCCAAATAGTAAAATTCTCTTTTGTCTGGATTTTCACAACTCAATTTTCGATGATTAATCAAATGACCTTTTTTCTGTTTCACTAGACATCCTTCACATCCAATGATTCCATATATTCCATTATTGATATCTTCTCTGATGTTCCTCTTATAAATATATCTTTGCAGAACTTCATAGAGACAAACGTTCTCAAGGTGAGGACTTCTATTTGGATAGTATGTATCCAACATGTTTGTCTTCAAAATATCTGTACTTTCTGGTTCTTTCTCTGCCAAATACTCTATCTCTTGTACAGATTTCAAAACTCGATTTCGTGTTGCAGCAAGACCTAGACTCACCCAAATGATGGTTCTAGATTTGGCATAGAGACTTGCTGATGACAATCGATCAGAACATTCATATGCTCCACTTTCTCGATGCGACAACATCTTCAGACTGTAACTGTATAATTTCTTGCTTAGGCTCTTTTCATGTGAAATGTCCTCCCACATTTCCTTCAGTTCTGTCTTTTCTTTTTTTGTGATGTAAGACTTCACATATCGAGCCACAGCAATAGAGTTGTCAGCAACTAATTGAATATCCATGTTAGCATTCCACATGGACAAAATCACTGGGTTGTAGTCGTTGATGTACTTGGACTCTTTGTTTCTTTTTAAATTGTATGTATTTTTGGGTGATTTTCTCATCACAGTATGTCGCAGAGAAAACATCAAATTATTTACTCTTCCTTTAGAAATCACTGGTCGTGGAAAGCCGAAACGACATTTTGTGTAGAACTTGTCCTTGTTTCTGAATTTTCGACGACAGTACTTTCCACAACGATGGGATTGAAAGCGTAAAACTTGGTGCCTTAAATTGTTTTCTTTGGTAGTTTTCGGAACAGCACATGTTGAATACTCTTCAATGAAGCTCATCACTGTCTCATCTGAATCTGTTCCAAATTTGGGTGCATCTTTAATCCATAACAACATATGTATGTGAGGAGCACCTCTCGCTTGATACTCCTTTCTCCAAAAGAAATCCAAAACCTCTCCAAGGGGAGGATTTTTTTTGTTGGTAATAAAAGACATCATAGCTTCAAATCTATGATTGAAATATCTGCATACATTCACTGGATTCAGAGAACACAGTTCTCCAGGTGTTTTGAATTCTATATTTTGTATATTAGCATTGGCCTCTCGTAGAAATTGAAGTAAGTCCTCCCATGCATACTCGGCACAGCTAAGAGTGAGGAACCATGTAGGAGTTCCTAAGTTTCTTAGCATACATTTCAATTCCCCATGGCGACGGTACCAATACTCGTTTGTACCATGCTGACATGCTATGAGATTGATTAGATGAGATTCTAAAATATTATCTTGCAGATTCACTTTCTCCATAAAGTCCCTCGCCGAAAAATTTTGCAGATGTGCTCCACTTTTCAGAATATGGTTTACTGCATAAGAAAGCCCAGACAAGTCACTTTCATACAGTAGATGAAACAAATAGGGAATGCATTGACGAAACCTTGCATCTTCAGCATATAATCTTACAGTTCGATATTCAGATGCAGGAATTTGAAGTGGTCGATCGTCATATCGTCCACCTCGACCTGTTGGAAATAGCTGTGGAAAACAACGAGCTTCCAAACTTTCTTCCCATACACTAATGGCACTTCCTTTTGCTGCTTTCATTTGAAACAATTCAATTGCATTCCCCATTACTTCTTTGGAATGCAAAGGATGAACAGTATAGACACATCAACTTTTTCAATTTGGCCGCCTGAACAATCACTGTCTTCATCTGCAGCTGTTTCCTCTGCTGCAACACATACATCTTTGTAGTACTCATTGTTTTTGACTAAATACAAGGTTGCCTTTTTGACTTTCCTAACATCCACTAAATCTTGCCAGATTTTTTTACTCTTTGTTGGAACCCCATTAACTAGAATAACTAAAGGTTCCTCTTCTACTTTTTCTATACCAATTGTATCAATATTTTTTTTTAAATCTAGGGGCAAATAAACAACTCTTCCCTTTAATCCTCTCTGCAAATCTGTAGGAGGCAATTTCCCTATCTTAGGCTCCATGCGAACAATTGCCTGAAAAGGATGGACACATTGAATCAAAATAGACTCATATGTATTTAAATCCATCAATTTACGGGGAATGTCTTCCAACTCCAGATTATTATGAACAGCTCTAGCAGGCATTCTGTTTTGATTTAATTTATCATAACAATATTTACAAATACGCTGATCAGAACTCAAATCAAAACAATTCTCCACCCACAAATAAGTTGCTAAATCTTTCCACTCATAATTATCCATCTTTTCACTTTTTGCATATAAATCAACTAACCTAGTCTGAATCTTATAATGAGTCCGTCGACAACACACACAAGTAAAATTCGGCCTTTCACTTGATTTCACCTTAAACCTGGTAATTTCCTGCTCAAACTTTTCTGTATTTAAAATCTGTACATTGTCTTCCACATTACCTTGAATTGCTGTCTCAATTTCTACACTGTCCTCTTTTTCACCAAAATAACAAATCTCAATTTCTTCACAAATCTTCTTCACATCTAATTCAGTTCCATGCAAAAGAGCACTGTTTAATTGTTTAAGCTTAAGTGCGGGACTTTTTGCATAATACAACATTCTCACTAATTTCCTCATTTTGGTATGATGCACTGCTAACATCCTAAAATGATGAAAAACACTCTGACAGACTTTTCTAGAAAGACAAGCCAGTGAATGGCCTTGCAAACCTGTGATTTCTCTCACTCTGCAAGAATCTAAGTCTTGCAACAACTTCACTTTCTGCTTTATACTTTTCTTACTATATGTAGGTAAGAAATTACAAAACAAATCAATTGATTCCTGTCGCACACTACAAATACTACTACACTTCCAAGTGTACACTGGACCCTTAGTACGTCTCCCTAAAACTTCATCAGTTAACACCTCTTCTAGTTCTCTAGGCACAAGTTTCTCTTTTTCAATCGGACAACCGTCTTTCACTTCATGCGCTCGACCACTGGTGTCAACTGCATGCACTAAATCATTATCCTGGAAGTAACTCTCCTCATTAAAAAATGGCTCACAACTTGAACTGTGCATCCATTCTCCAGAAAAAACGTTACAAAAATTAGTCCGATTAATTACTCTTTTCCATCTACTGTTTGATTTGAAAACATCAATTGTCTTGTTAAGTGTCCTAATTCTATTGATTACTAAAATAAATAATTTTTTCTTAACTTCAAAAGCCTGATCAACAATCTTCTCTACATTTTTCTTTTTCTTATAAAAAGCAGCTCTCTGTTTCCTTTCCTAATGTTTTTTAACAAATTTAAAACCACCCTATTGCGAAACATTCGTTTACGAATGTCTCTAAACTGATTCTGCCTTCTATTCCTATACATATTATTCTCTCCTGCTCCAGTTGTAGGATTCTTTGAGGTTCTCTCCTTCCTTTTCAAATTTACTCTGTCATTCTCTTTTTCTACATGCTGTCCATTTTTTTTTTAAAAGTACATATGTTACGTAAGAAAGACTTAGTTGTCTTACCAGGAGCTTGGATCCTGTTTTTTGAAGTATTTGTTGTGGAAGAGTGCTGTAATTCCATTGCTGTTTTGGATTTTTGGCGGGTACATCCTTTTCTTTTCCTTTCCCTAGTGGGTATGTTTGCTTACTCTTCAAATGTGGATTTCAATCTGTGTTAAATAAAAAAATAGCACATTATAGACCACTATTATCAAACAACAAAGCAATGACAAAAAGCAAACAATCTATACAGGGTTACAGATCAGGTGAGGATTCTCCAGGGGTGCACAAAAGGTGAGGCCTGTATTGAAGAGTATAGTGGAAGACAGCTCTGTCCACAAGTACAAAGAAGATGAGACCTATGTCTAAGTCCACTGCACTCTTATACACAGGCTTCACCACCTATGCTTCCCGAGAAAGGCCTCTCTCCCACTACAGTCTTGATCATAAACCTCTCCTCCTCTGTCCCTCTGGACATGTCTCACCTCATCTACACAATCTATTTGCTAATCTCAGGTAACACAGATGACACAATTGATCCTCATTTATAAAGCCATGCGTCAGTTTTGCACTACTGATGCGTCACTTTTTGTGACGCATTGGCGTCATGAAACATGTGCCTTGTTGCACCATATTTAAAAAGTGACGCATGTAGGTAGATGCGTCATTTTTTAAACCTTTTGCACCACATTATACCTCTGTCAAGTGTAATGTACAGAGAGGGGTCATTTCTCCACAAAAAGCCTCTTAATAATGACACAGTGAAAACTATGAGATTTCACTGCATCACTTTTAGGACTCTATTATGTCAAAATCTTGCACCTGCCTCACAACAGGGATAAGACTGAGGCAAACGCTTTCACATGAAGCTTCACAATTTTACAAAATACAATTCCTCTATGCAAACAAACTCAATATGCTTCCTACACTGACTTAACACAGGTAACATCATTGTAAAGAGTCAAATTGACACCTGTGTCTAAGAATGCAGACGGGGATAGGCTTCATGAAGCCTAGTCCACTGCACTCTTAGATACAAGCCTCACCACCTAGGCTCCCCAGGAAAGCCCAAACATGTACTTTTTTGCGCCATATTTAAAAAGTGACGCATGTAGGTAGATGCGTAACTTTTTAAACCTTTACGCCACATTATACTCAAAAATGTAAAAACCTTTTATTTTCCCCAAAATCGTTTTTGACATCACATTTAGGAAACACAGCACAGATCCTATTTACAATCATCTGCCTCACAGCAGGGATAAGACTGAGGCAAAATCTTGCACCTGCCTCACAACAGGAATAAGACTGAGGCAAACGCTTTCACATGGAGCTTCACAATTTTACAAAATACAATTCCTCTATGCAAACAAACTCAATATGCTTCCTACACTGATTTAAAACACAGGTAACATCATTGTAAAGAGTCAAATTGACACCTGTGTCTAAGAATGCAGACAGGGATATGCTTCATGAAGCCTAGTCCACTGTACTCTTAGATACAAGCCTCACCACCTAGGCTCCCCAGGAAAGTCCAAACATGTACCATTTTGCGCCATATTTAAAAAGTGACGCATGTAGGTAGATGCGTCACTTTTTAAACCTTTGCGCCACATTATACTCAAAATGTAAAAACCATTTTTTTTCCTAAAATCGTTTTTGACATCACATTTAGGAAACACAGCACAGATACTATTTACAATAATCTGCCTCACAGCAGGGATAAGACTGAGGCAAAATCTTGCACCTGCCTCACAACAGGGATAAGACTGAGGCAAACGCTTTCACATGGAGCTTCACAATTTTACAAAATACAATTCCTCTATGCAAACAAACTCAATATGCTTCCAACACTGAGTTAAAACACAGGTAACATCATTGTAAAGAGTCAAATTGACACCTGTGTCTAAGAATGCAGCAGAGATAGGCTTCATGAAGCCTAGTCCACTGCACTCTTAGATACAAGCCTCACCACCTACGCTCCCCAGGAAAGCCCAAAAATGTACCTTTTTGCCCCATATTTAAAAATTGACGCATGTAGGTAGATGCGTCACTTTTTAAACCTCTGCGCCACATTATACTCAAAAATGTAAAAACCATTCATTTTCTCCAAAATCGTTTTTGACATCACATTTAGGAAACACAGCACAGATCCTATGTACAATCATCTGCCTCACAGCAGGGATAAGACTGAGGCAAAATCTTGCACCTGCCTCACAACAGGGATAAGACTGAGGCAAACGCTTTCACATGGAGCTTCACAATTTTACAAAATACAATTCCTCTATGCAAACAAACTCAATATGCTTCCTACACTGATTTAAAACACAGGTAACATCATTGTAAAGAGTCAAATTGACACCTGTGTCTAAGAATGCAGACAGGGATATGCTTCATGAAGCCTAGTCCACTGCACTCTTAGATACAAGCCTCACCACCTAGGCTCCCCAGGAAAGCCCAAACATGTACCTTTTTTCCCCATATTTAAAAAGTGACGCATGTAGGTAGATACGTCACTTTTTAAACCTTTGCACCACATTATACACAATTTTACAAAATACAATTCCTCTATGCAAACAAACTCAATATGCTTCCTACACTGATTTAAAACACAGGTAACATCATTGTAAAGAGTCAAATTTATTTCTTTAAACATGCACACATTATTTATTCCTTTTAAAAAATTTAAAACCCAGTAATTTTTCCCCAAATCGTTTTTGACATCACATTTAAAAAACACAGCACAGATCCCAAATAAAAGCATTCCATATCACTACTAAAACTTCACAATTTTACAAAATACAATTCCTCTATGCAGTAAAAACTTTTTACCAAGCATTATCAAAAAGCATGACACAAAGCAACATTAAAAACCACAATTTGCTTCCAAATCTTCTCCATAGAGTATACAAGTCTCTATGTATAGTAAATGAATCATAACTCACCTTTACAAATACTTTAGGAGATTCAGAACAGTGTCAGATACACACACCAATATTTCTTTAGCAGAGCAAAAGATATGTTCTCCAGACACTGCAACCATGAATGGCACAGAAAACCTCTAATTCTACACACATATTGCTCGTGGTAACCAATCAAAACTCTTCCCTCTGTATTTTCAAACCAACACCCTTCCCCCCTCAGCCCTTTCTACCTGTTACCATAGCAACACCCTCCTCACTGAACTCTCAGGTTCAAAAGTTTATTCTACAATGTTGCAAATCACCTCAGCAAGGATGTTTGACCTGCAACACACCAGCTTTTCTGGTGCAAGGTTTCTTTAAATGATTTTTTTTAATCATTCAAATTACTTCTTACACAGAACACAACCATGCACCCTAACTTTCAGTTTTCAACTATCTCATTCTACCAATCATTGCTTCTGATTCAAAAGCACTGAAAGTCTACATTTTTTTTTTGCAAACTCCTATTGTTCCAACTGCCATTTCTTTTCCACACTTCATCTGACTGCACCAGAATCTCCTCTCACCATGTATTCTGTCTGGATTATTGGACATAGCTATATCCACTGGGCTCAAAGGTATGCTAGTACCAGAAATTTACACAACCTTGATTTATCAAATGTGAACATCAAATGGATTGGCCACCGAGGATTAAAATGTCACCAATTGATTCCATTGGTGAAAACCTTTTTGCATTTGCCACACCCTGACCTGTTAATTGTGCACTGTGGAGTAAATGACTTGGGCACTTTGACTGGGGTAGGTCTGGAAATGCTTTTAAAGGACACCTTTGATCAATGGATGGCACTTTTTCCACAAACTGCCTTGATATATTCCAATATATGCCAAAGACAGAAATGGAAGTGGTCCAACCAATTTTGTCCACAATTTGAAAAAGCACGGAAACATGTGAATAAATCTGTTTCTGCTTACATGAGAGACTATGGAATGGGTTCAATATACAACAACAACTTGCGTTACAACATGCAAGATATTTACAGAGAAGATGGTGTGCACTTCTCAGATGAAGGGAATAGAATATTCCTCCTGAATTTAAGACTGTGCATTGGTACTTACTTGTAGGTACCTAAATCTGCCACAGAACCCAAAGCTCTTTTCAGAGCTACCCTACCTCTGATCACTCCAAATAATGATCTTTTTGTTAGTATTTTCACTATTTTTCACCAAAGTACGCTCCCCGGTACGCGTACCGAGCGCTCACCAAGCGAAAATTTCAATTTTTTTTTTGCGTATATGGGCCTCCTAACACCCCCTCAGAAAACCTAGGGGGTCAGGGTGTGCCTACCGTGCCCCCTTATACCCATTCCCAACATTGTTTGTCCGCCATTTTCTGTCTCAAATCTACCGAAACACAAAATGGAGGACTCCCGTAGCGCTGCCGGTACGCGTATCGGGGCGCGTACCGGGAAGCGCTCTAAAAAAAATGTTAAAAGTTAATTTATATTAAAACCACTGGAGACACTTTCACCAAATATAGATTAGCTCATACTACATACCAATCCCTACCATTTTCACAAATTTGGTTGGAATTCCATTGAGCCATTTAGCCTGTAGACCTCTCTAAATACCCTGAGGTAAATTACTTCACAAAAACACATCTGAAGTGTTGGAATTGACAACCAATTAACATGTTACTTTCACTTTCTACTTTTTTTACCTGACATTTGATTGGTTATGTACATGAATATATATAAAGAAAGAGAGGGAAACACAGCCATTTTGACTACTACTTCCTGGTGTACATTTCACAAGGATTTTCACTAATAACTTCAACTTCTTTTTAAAGGTAAGTTGTTTTTTTGAAAACTGAACTATATTGTGCACTTTAAGTTAATATGGAAAACTTTTTCTGATAGTTATATACTATCCCTCTGTAATAGTTAGAGATTTAGATAGACTTCTCTGTTATAGTTATGGATGGATTTAGACTTGTCTTGCATAATTATGAATTTATTTAGTTTTCATCACATACACTTTTTTATATTTCTACTTCCAGTCTGATACCATACACTGCCCAAAGATAAATTCACTGTTAAAAACTACCTATCTAAACTTAAACCCAACAGTGCCCTATCTCTATTGATATATATATTTTTTTAATGCAAATTTCAGGCAAAATGGAAGGAGAACAAAAAGTGTCATTTGAAATTGTCCTTGCAGAGACCAATCAAGAAAACATTGAACCAAATGACATTGAATTCATGGATGAATCACGGGACCATGAACTTCTACAATGTGTAGAATCTGTAGATTTCCTCCTTCAAAATGAGGACATTTCGGACACTCAAATGTTGGAAGTTATGTTCACTCAAAATGACGACATTTCGGACAGTCAAATATTAGAAGTTCTGTTAAATTTTGAAAAACAATCACAAAAATAAATTTATATTTAATAATTTGAAAATTGTTTGAGACATTATTCATTTTTATATATAATTCTTAAACTAGTACCAAATTGATTTTATTGTAAAGTCAGACTTATAGTATACTGTGCAACTTTTTTGTGTTACATAGTAATTTTGCTCATAGATACTTCCTTTCTCCCACTATATTATCTCCAATGTGTATTTGACATCTCTTTTTCATCTCCTGCCTCCATGTTCTTTCTGCTTTCCTGACAGACTATGATATGGATTCCATATAACACAATAACTTCTGTAACAACATGCAAGATATCTACAGAGGAAACGGTCTACATTAAATTTAAGACTCAACATTGGTACCTACATGTTGGTACTTAAAACACCCAAACAACACAACAACTCTATGCAGAGCTACCCTACCTCTAATCACTTTCAATTATTATTTTACTGTTTCACTGGGTTTTCCCCGTAGTACGCACCCCGGTACGCTCCCCGGTACGCGTACTGGGCGCTCCCCCCGCGAAAATCAAAAAAAAAAAAATGTTTTTGCTTAGCGGGACCCTTTTATGGCCCCCACATCAAACCTAGGGGTTCAGGGGGGGTGTACCCTGCCCCCTTTTGCTCATTTCCCCCTTTGATTTTTGCCACCTCTTGTGTCTCAATCCTACCGAGACACAAGATGGCGGCCGCTGCGGACTGTTTCGAATGTTTACAGACACCCGAGAACCAATCAGCTTGCCGTGCGCAAGTCACGTGGCGCGCCCGGAGCGCTCCCCGGTACGCGTACCGGGGCGCGGCTATAGATATATACATTTTTTTTTACCTAAATTACTCAAAATCCTCTGGAGCACATATCTTGAGACATAGCAAAGGCACATCGGGCTACCAGTCCCTACAATTTTGGCAAGTTTGGTGAAAATCCATTCAGCCGTTCGAGCTAAAAGTGCGACAGACCGCCCTATGGAAATTAACATGGGGAAAACACGTTTTGGGACCCCCCTTTTATCTCGGCCCCCGCTTGACGAATCCCCCCCAAACTTTCTGGGAAGGAGCGGAGAGCCGCGAGGCAAAGTTGCTGAAATATTCAGGCTGATTCCTCAACCGGCGCCAAAGTTATTCCAAATTGAATTTTGCGATTTCCCTATGAAAATCGATCCTAACTATAACTACCTAATGGCGACCGCCAGTAGGTAATATATATATATAGGGCCATTAAGAATAAGGACCCATGTTACCCGATGGCCACACATTTCGCTCAACATCATCAGAGCAACCCCGCCCTCTTGAAATATTCGGGGATTAAGATGAGCAAAATCCCAGAAAGGGGTGGGGGTCAAACGGTACAACTAAGACGCCTGGAATCCAGGATGATATTGAGTATGGGAACTGAAGTACCGTTTGGCCACAATTTGGATGCCGAATTACATGTACATTTGTAAAATTGATATAGAGAACATAGATGAAAAAATATGAATGCAAATCGTCATTGTAAAACCATGTGGAATTCTGTATATATGTATATATTGAAACCTCAGATGTTGGAAAAAGTACGTACCCATAACCACAATGAAATTAAACCAGCGTAGAAATCTAAACTGATTATAAGGAATGATAGGGGTGGTGAGAAATAGCAACTAAATCCATAATAAGAGGTAACAGAGAAAAAGTTTTGAAAAAGTACTTCACAGATACTATGCTCTTATACCTCTTGAGGAATAAATATGGCGAGTGAAAAGTTGAAAATGACCTAAAAATGTATATAATTGTATATAGCAGGTTTCAATACCGATTATATTTCAGAAATGGTATACATATGTTTAGGAAAACCTTTCTTTTCCTCTCCTTCACTAACATATCTTGACTTTTCATTGTATGTTCTTTTTGTTGTTTAAAAAGTCTCATCCCCTCGAATACAGTACAAAGGTAGTACTTTACTGAAATGTATAATTATTATTATTAGTTGACTGTATATAGAAAACTATTTGATCAGGTTGTAAATACTTCAGTTGTGGCAAGGGGTTTATCGTACTTCACGTAAATTGTAAATACTGATTTAATATAACTATGAGTATTTACTGGCCAAAAAACAGACTATGCAGGGTTGGAGGTCTAGATGACCATGGAAATGGTAGAGGGTACTTATGCACAGCACTGTATTTAAACAAGGTCTAGACCTAGGGACTCCATGGTCCAGTTGAAGGCAGGAAGCCGAAACGCGTAGACCGTCCATTTGATGCACTTTTCTTTGCACATGGTGTGTAAATAAAATCGTGAAGAAGAAGAACTGTTGCTGTGCCGTGTCTTTGTCTACATTATCTGTAGGAGAAGAAGCTGATGTGATATATATATATATATATATAAATATATATCTATATCAAAACAATTCCATCGCAGGCATAGAGTGACGCATAAATTATGCAAAAAGGAAGGAGAGAACTCTGGGTAGTTCCCAAGTTTAGGTGGAAGGCAGCTCTATCTCGGCGTGGATAGCACTGTGCTAATCCTATGCTTAAAAACTTTGATAGAAAAGCAGACATTTGAAGTGAGCAAATTTAGAGCTGCCTTTCACCTAAACTTGGGAACTACCCAGAGTTCTCTCCTTCTTTTTTGCATAATGTATCCGTCACTCTATCCCTGCAAGGTAATTGTTTTGACTTATACTGGGGGCTCCCTGAAGAGCTTTAATGACAGCGAAACACGTGTCAGGGGTTGCTTTTATTCATTTTACCAATCCAAAGCTGTAATATTGTGCCTGGAGTGTTAAATGGCTTTTGTTATTTTACAGCTCGGCGTGGATAGCACTGTGCTAATCCTATGATTAAAGACTTTGCTGTACAAATGGCAAAAGACTTTATCCATTTCTATCTAGGCATGGATACCACTGTGCTATTCCTATGCTTAAAAACTTTGATAGAAAAGCAGACATTGAAGGTGAGCAAATTTATAGTGTCGCTGGTGTTGAGGGTGCTCTAAACAGGAGCTGCCTTCCACCTAAACTTGGGAACTACCCAGAGTTCTCTCCTTCTTTTTTGCATAATTTATGCGTCACTCTATGCCTACAAGGGAATTGTTTTGACTTGTACTGGGTGCTCGGTTGTATCTGGACAAAGATAAACCTCTCTGAAAAGCTGTAATGACAGCGAAACACGTGTCAGGGGTTGCTTTTTCTCATTTCAGGTTGTCTTGGATGGTATTTTACCAATCCAAAGCTGTAATATTGTGCCTGGAGTGGTAAATGGCATATGTCATTTTACAGCTCGGCGTGGAAAGCACTGTGCTAATCCTATGCTTAAAGACTTTGCTGTACGAATGGCAAAAGACTTTGTCCTTTTCAGTTTAGGCAGAGCAAGAAACTTGATTCTCAGACATGGCTTATATGTGTAGATTCTTTTTGCAGAGCACTGGATGGTTGAGTGAATGGCAGCGAAGTAACAGATTACCAGGGGCTGTACAATTTAGTTACTTATTAGGCCCTGACCCCCCCTGCGCCTGTTTCATCTTTGAATTTTGATGCATCCAGGTACTTTGTGATAAAAGAATGCCGTCCATAGATTTCTATGGACTGGACTTGTTTAACAGTTAGAAAGTAATACCTTTATTTGTGTATGTTGGAATTTTGGGTTTTTTGGTCTTGTTTATGTAGAAAATATTGGCTATTTTTCTAAACTGGTTGTGGACACCTTTTGTAGTTTTTACACTTTGTTACTGAGTTGACATTGTCCTAATGATAAAGTAAAGTAAAGTCCACATTTTGTAAAGCGCACAATCACCCGTAAGGGTCTCTAGGCGCTGGGGGGCCGTCGGGAAGATTAAGTGAGCTATTGCCCAGAGTCACATGGTGCTGGGCTAACCTGCCACCGGAGCCGGGGATCGAACCGTGGTCCCCAGATTCCAGCGTCAGTCGCCCTGGCCGCGGCGCCACACCTCTCCCCATAAGCCTGACTAATCATGCCACGCTACCAAGGGGGTGAGCAGGGGTTTTCTTATCTGTTAGATTCCTTTACCCTGACTACAGTGAGGATTCCTACTTGGACAGGGTGCAAACCACGTCCAACTAGAGACCCCATGTATTACACCAGCCAAGACCCGGTTCACTAGCCTCTGGAAGGTGGCAGGGGAATTTTTTAGCCTATAGGGCATCACTTTAAACTCTCCTTAGCTCCTTCAGTTAGGGCAATGTGCCAGGACACTGAAGTTAAGCCAAAGCCACTCAGGAAGTTTGCAACCCCCAACCTGTTGATTAGCTTATAAACTCTGGGGATGGAGGTAAGGATCAGTAGCTGAGTTGAGTTACCTGTAGTCTACACAGAACTGGAGTTCTGGGGCAGTGCCCTGTGAGGCACCCTTTGGTACTAGCACTGTAGGGCTAGACAAGAGGCTACTAGACTGCTTAATCATTCTTAATTCCAACATCTTAGAGACCTTCTTTGTGTTGCTGACCCTCACTGTGTCAGACAGCCTATACATTTTGTTGTTGATAGGGGGACTGTCTCCAGCATCAATATCATGAGTACACAGATGTGTAAGTCCAGAATTGAGGAACAACAGAGAAGAAAACTGTCTCAATAACTGGTGACAGTCCATCCGCTGTTCCGGGGTCACAGTAGGGGAGAGGTTGACACCCTCCACTGACCCATCTTTCTCTTCTGATGATAGGAGGTCAGTGAGATGATCATTCTGCTACTCCTCCCAATCATCTGTCACCAGCAGCATGGTGACCTCAGACCACTTATACTGGGACTTGAGACAGTTGATATGGAGGACACTTAAGGGGTTTCTAGGGATCTTTAGGACCAGGTAAGTCGCCTCCCCCTTAATATCGACTATTACAAAAGGCCAGTCCAATGATCGTGTAGGGCCCTGGGCTCCACAGGCTACCCACCCTTTCAGTCCAGGTTGAAATTCCATAGGAATAGTTGTATGGTCATACCACTGCTTCATAACATCCTGGCTCGTCTCCAAATAACAGAAGCTTACTTCCAGAACTTGGCCATCTGGTTCCTGAGGGCTAGCATGTACTAAACACAATCTTGGGAGCTTGATTCAACCCCTCCTTAACCAGACTTAGAGAGACATCCTCTAATAGGGTGACCATGCAAAAGCTCAACAGAGCTCAATTTAACCTCCTTCTGTGGCACCTCCCTGTAGGCAAAGAGTAGGCATGGTAAGAGGATGGCCCACTTCCGTCTCATGGGCTCAGGCTGTCTCATAATCATGCCTTTTAGGATCTTGTTGACAAGCCCATTTGCTTGTCAATAGTAGGATGTGGAAATACTCCACACTCCTTCCACATTGACTTTCTGTATGCAGAAATGAAGCTGGTGCCCCTGTAAGACACTACTTCTTTGGGAGAATCCCCTCCAGTGGAAATCCCTCTCAGGGCCCTAGCCACTGCAGATGCAGTTACAATCCTCCGAGGTATCGCCTCTGGTTATCTAGTGGTATGGTCTGCCAAGGCCAGGATAAACCTGTTGCCTACGGCTGTCTTGTGGCCAAGGAGTCCTGCAATGTCAATGGCCACCCTTTCAAAGGAGGTGCCAATGACAGGTAAGGGATTCAGGGGTGCCTTCAGCTTTGGCCCTGTCTTCCCACTGGCCTGCAAGGTTCAGCAAGTCGTACAGAATGCATACAAGAAGGTCTTCATACGGGCCAATAAAGGTGGGACACAAGACTAGCAAAGGTCTTATCTTGCTCCAGATGTCTTGCCAGAACTATCTCAAGATCCAGATCAAGTGGGAAGGCCATGTAGCATTGAAAGACTACCAACACACATTGAGGCACAGGTGCCTTAGGCCCATTATACAGGAATTAATTCTCCCAGTATATAAGATGATCTTCAGATGTATCACCAGTTTCCAGGGCTTCTGCTTGCTGTCTCTTGACCTCCAGAGTTGGGCACACCCTCTGTGCCATACAGAACTCTGCCATGGTGGATCCCCCGTCTGCTTGCCATCCAGAAAGTGCAGGCATGCCACCAAGGGAGGCAATTACCTCCCCAGTAGACCCTGGGGCAGCCTTCGCTGGTGCCCCATCCACCTGTACCTGGGGCATTCAGGGGCTGGTTTCCCACATCCTCTGCCATTTCCTCTTTTGACAGCTGTTTGGGCCAATTTTCCAGGCTCCAGATCTCATTGACTCCCCTCATGGGCAGCCCCTGACCAGGTGGTCACACAGACCTACTCCAAGGAGAAGGGTTTTTTATGTCTCAGAGAAGCAACTGGGCGCTCTGCTAGCAGTGGAAGCAACAAGTGTTTAGATAACAAAGTGCAATGGTGCAACTGGGTGAGAGGAAAAAAACCCTCTAACCACTCAGAAGTATGTCAGAGAAGTATTGACAAACCAACAAGTATATACAAGAATACCCTATGCACACAACAGAGAAATCTCATACAGTCGTGTCTATATAGACACACATTACCAAATGAACAAAGCCAACAGAAACAAACAAGAATATCCTGCGCGGTATCGTCACAGTTCAGTTCTTTATTTTTTTTCAGAAACAGCCAGCCGACACGTGTTTCCTCGCTTTTGGAAAGATATTTCAAAGAACTCCGTCCACAACTTGGAACACGGCGACCCGGGAGTTTACAGTGATCGGACATCCGTTCCCAGATAAACTTACACTTTTGTGTAACTTTAGGAATTTTTGTCAAAAGGCAATTTTACTAGTAGTATCTTTACTCCTGCATTCACCTGCGGATTCTCCACCATGAGTGGGGAGACTCGTTTGTCATAAACATACTACTCACAAAATTCATTTGTGCTTGCCCTGTGCATTATCTCAAGGAGAGCCATTGGCGATTAGAATTGAATTTGCCCTCTAAGTGGTCCCTCCAGGAAAAATTCACAAATGCAGACACTGGAATAATGATTTGGAACCTGCACACTAGTCAACTTTCAACACTAAAAAGAGTTTGTGCTGGAAAGTGAATTGCCATTTCTGTTTGTGCTACTTTACCTTGCAGTCATTTTCTGTCACATGAGCGCCCGCGCAAACCGTTAGTACATCTGAGCCAAAATGCACTGTAAGGAATTATATTGCTGTTCTAAAAAAATGATGAAGAGTTAGTTCCCAAGCTTTGGACGTAGGACAGCCCCTTTAAAGTGGGTTTATGCTGCATCTAAGATCCACAGTGCTAGGTGTAGCTCCACAGACCAACAGAAAATGCTACTGCATATCGTCTGGGGCATATTTATAAGGGTATTGCACCACCGGTGCATCACTGTTTCTGATGATTCGGTGGGGCAATGCCCGCTTCCATATTTACTTAGCGCTGCCACATTGGCTTATCGCCACCTCGTTAAGATGGGACACCTTGTTCTTTTCTCTGGAAAAGGGGCGTGCAAGGGGTGTTGCAGTTGGCACACCTACACACCACCCATTTCTTTTTCACTCTGCCCCAGATTTGAAAGGATCTGTGAATTGGAGTCAGAGCCAAAAACTAACACCTTTGAAAAGGAGGCGTTAGAGTGGCGCAACAAGAAGTACTTGTATTTCTCCTCGTTTTTTGCTCTTTCTGTGTGTGCTGAATTCTACACAAAGACACTCATTCCTGCAACACAGGCACTCTTGTACCAATGTGCAAGGGTGCCTACAGGGTGCACACAGGGGTGTGCGGTATTTTTGTCAACACGCTGCATCCCTGCTTTTTTTAAATGACGAAGCGCAGCACTGCTAAATTGCTTGAAGTGCTGTGCTGTGCCATTCAGTTGTATGACTCTGATTTTCTATTGGCTGTTCCTAACTTTGCCTGACATGGCTGCACGGCTGGTCCCTAAGTGAAGTTCACATATCCAACAAGGTTCACATAACCAACAGGGTTCTGCCAGTTCCTGAGAGACAGACTTCAAAAACAGAGCCTTGTGTGATCTGAAAAATACCACTTGCTACATGATGCACTGCGTGTACCAACATAAACAATGTCCTGCATAATTCCATTTTAGGTCTATTTATGGCTAAGTACTGAGGTTTTGGCTTGGGAGCATTATAAACTTAATTAGTAATGAAAATAACAGAGAACGGTCTCCTCAGCTGGCTGACATAATAGCTGAGCAGGGACAAGCCAACTCCCTGCTATATCTCGGTTTCAGTCTGCATTGCCTTATCTTATTTCACACTAGTTTCTGAATACTCAGCATAGTGATCCTTCCGCTCGTTTTCTCCTAATGACATTGCAATCGCATATTTAGAAAATTCCCCTTGAGTGCCCTTCTTGGAAATCATTTCATAACTTTTGGCTTATTTCATCCGTGATAGTATCTGTGAGAACATAATTGCAACTAGTTAAGGGAAACAAAATAGTAAGGGGCAGATTTATGAGGCCCTTGCGCCTCCTTGCGCCGCAATTGCGTCACTTAATGTGATGCAATGGCGGCGCAAACAATGCGCCCTATTTACAACGTGACGCATCTAGGAGATGCGTCACGTTGGAAAGCCCTGTGCCATAAGGAGGCGTTCCTGCGCAGGGGGGGGGGGGGGGCGTTCCTGCGCAGGAACGCCTCCTAAAAGTGGCTGAGTGAAATCTATGAGATTTCACTCAGTCACTTTCTACGTCAATTCCTTACGCCTGCTTGAAGCAGGCGTAAGGGTGACGCACCATGCATTGAAGAGGTGGCCCATGTGCATTGCAGGATTCATGTCGCACTTGCGACATGACTCCTGCAATGCGCCGCCCGTACGCCGAGAGATGCGTCCCGCATCTTCACTGCCTTGCACCATGGGTGGCGGAGCAGTGGCGCACTGTGGCGCACATTAACTGGCGCATCCCTGGGGATGCGCCAGTTAACATAAATCTGCCCCTAAGTGTGGCTGGTGATGCATGAACCATGTCTTAAGTTTTATGTGTTCATTAAATATCCTTGTCAGACCATGCAACTATCAAGTCAGTTCAGAAAAACGTTATTTCAGTTGTTAAGACCATATGAGTATGTGTACAGTACAATATATTTCTTTAGAAAATAAAATGATAAAAGGATTCCATTCACCATAAAAAGTGCAAGTGCATTTCCTTAATATCTCGTGAACACAGTTTGCAATGACAGCTATCCAAATCCAAAGGCCTCGTTAAAGTGCATGTGCGATGTGTTTGCATTACAGAGGACAATGACAAGCAGAGGTAAACACAGAATAGGGCCAATCATTGGTGGCCACATGGTGTGTTTGATTTAAGACAACATTAAAGTGCATAGCAGAGGTCGTAGAATGGTGGATGCGGGCAAATCATATCACAAGTCACCTTGGGTATAAAAGATTGTACATACCAGAAAAGAGTAAATACTTATTTCATAAATCAAATTAGATTTTAAGAGATAAAAAAGGATTAAAAATTTAAGATGAACTATTAGCAGGTTGGAACAGTGTGTGCGCTTGCGACTATGATAACAGTTTGAGAAAAGTCCAGTGCCTGCGCCACATTGAAATTAAAAATCGAGATACAGTAAAGACAATGGGCTTGTGATTGTCAAACTTCAGGGCTCTAAGGGCCCGATTCACAGAACTAACTTAATACAGAATCCTAAACTTACTACCATTTTGGTATTCAGAGAAGGCACTTACTCATTTCGGTATTCACAGAAGTTAGGAGTCGTAACTTTAGCACTCCTAAATGCCTTCTGAGAATAGCAAAACTCTTAAAGTTAGGACTTTTCTCAGTTTGGGAGTCCTAAAGTTAGGAGTCCTAACTTTACTACACCTTTAACCCCTTCGACGCTCATGACGAGCTGGGCTCGTCATGAGGTAGCCTCCTCGCACGCTCATGACGAGCCCAGCTCGTCATGAATAAAGGGATTTACAAATTCTCAGCGTACGGGGGGGAATCATGCCGCACGCATGCGGTTAAGACTTTCGGTATTCACAGAAGGCATTTAGAAGTCCTAAAGTTAGGACTCCTAACTTTTGTGAATACCGAAATGAGTAAGTGCCTTCTGTGAATACCAAAATGGTAGTAGGTTTAGAATTTTGTCTTAAAATAGTTCTGTGAATCGGGCACTAACAGCCAGATTCATCATTCTCCCGTTTTGCGAGCCCCTAATAGCGATTCATAAGGAATCGCTATTAAGGACTTGCAAAACGGTATTCATGTAGGAATTGCAAAAAATATTGCGATTCTTACATGTTCCTTATTTGCGATTAGCAAATTCCTAATCGCAAATAAGGAATAACTCCCCATGCATTCCTACGGGCCTACAGGCCCATAGGAATGAATGGGGAGTTATTCCTTATTTGCGATTAGCAATTAGCTAATCTCAAATAAGGATGCGATTTCAAGGGTGCAGGGGTGTCCAAAGGACACCCTGTAGCACCCCTGAAATGTAATCTACATTGGTGTTGTTGCGCACACACATGTCCAAAGGACATGTGTGTGTGTAAATGCATTTTTCTAAGTTTTTGCTATTTACCACGAGGTCTGACCTCTCGGTAAATAGCGGCCCAAAATTGCAATTTCGCAATTTTAAAATGATTCATGAATTGCATTTAAGGAATCTCAAATAGAGATTCCTTAAATGCAATTCTTCTCAAATGTGCGAATTCTTTAATAGCGAATTTTGCATTTGGGATGATGAATCCCAAATGCAAAAATTGCACTCGCAAAAGGCAAGATTCTGAGAATCTTGCCCTTTGCAAGTGCAATTTAGCTTGATGAATCAGGCTGTAAATGCCTTCCCGCATTGCATTAACCCAAAATTCATGCACAGCTGCATAAGCCAGCGCTTCCTTGGTGGTTTGTAGCCAGGGCAAAAAAAAAAAAAAAGACATGGAGCTCTAACACTTTCTCACAGTTGCAGGCAGGACACCCTGGCAAGGCAGATTTTGACCATTTGCAGGAAAAGGCACAGAGCAGCAGGGTACCAAATCTAAACTGAACATGTAATGTTCTTGCCATGGGTGGCTGGATATCATCCAGGACGGGCTCTATTATATACTCAGCTTTCATTATCAGAAATTCAGCTTTCAAGTGTTCTAAGGCCGAACTCCATTTTATGGCTGCCAGTTTGTTCATATGATAGGTTTTTACCAATTCTGAGCATGAGATTATAAGACTCACTTCCTCTGGATTACTCCGAAGACTTGGTATTCCCAGCCTACTGCATTCATCCTTTACGCATGCACACCAAGGGATTTTTTCTACACCCAGGAAACTCAAAAGCTCTTTTAATTCTGAGCGATACACTGCCGGTTCTGGGGTCACCCAGAATTTGTGCCAAAAAGTTAGGAGTCGGAGACCAATCTCACACCCGGATGGTCTAATTCATAGATTCAGTGAATTCAATGAATGAATATTTGTATACCTTAGATTTATTTGTCTTGCTTTCGTTTTAAAAGACGGGTGTAATTTATCGTTCTTGTTAAAATGTGTTGTTCATCAGCTGCCGAGTCTGGGATCTTTGAATGTTCTGCATACCAAGATTTGATTCAATTAAGAATATAGATAAGCAACTGCCAGGAGATTCAATTCAAGCTGCTGCATAAATGACACAGGTGGTCAGTGCATAGCAGGGATGAACACGGCCCTAATGCAAGTAAGGAAAAACATCCTCCAGCTTACAGGTTGAGTAGTCAAATGCAGCCATTCTACAGTGCAGTGGGCCCCACACACCCCTGGGCACTAGCTCCACTGCACCAGCTCCACCAATGATAGCTGTACCCCTAGGCCTGGTTAAGTCCTCTAGCGCTCTTCCAGCCAGCATCACATACTGCTTGTTTAAAGATGGCTTAGGCCTTCGATAAATGTTTGTAAGGACACTCCATGTTAACAGGAATGCAGTTTTTTACCTTTAATGTTTGATTTAACAACCTAAACAATTCCTAGCGTTTACTTTTATCACATCAATTGTTGCTGAAAACAGTGATCTGTATACACCACAGGTGCATTGTGTGCTTTGTGGCAGGGAATCAACTTTACCCTTTTGTGAAATTCTGATAAAGTTTGTAGGTACTGTCATAGGTTGGCATTCAAAGAAACATCTTGCATTTTGTGTTTTTTGCGGTTGAAGAACCTTTCTTTAATATGTGTCTTCTACTGTTACACTCCCATTCTACTGGGGAAGATAGGTTGATGTTAGGTGTGTCACATCAGATTATCATATACAGATACAGATCCCCTATGGGTAAGTGGCGTAACGATAGCCCCTGCAGTCCCAGCGGTGTAGGACGGTCCCCTAAGCTCCAGGTGGCCTCCTCCGACACTGTGCGCCCTCCAATTTAACTTCCTGGGGGTGCCCCCTCAAGTTTTGTTATGCTACTGCCTTATACATCTCTGCTTTAGGCCCAGTGGGGTTGGAGGAGGAGTTTCTAAGTAATTTTGCAATTCCCCCGGTAGTATGGGCAAATTTAAGTTTGACTTTGGCTATTTGTGGCCCCCACTCCATATGTTCTGTCAGGGTGACACCCAAATATGCAAATACTGACACTCTCTCCGGCAAAGTTCCTTCTAGACAAGGGTTAAAGCAGGATGTATTGGCTGGGTGGAAAACCATAAACTTGTTCTTCTGGGTATTAATCTCCAGCCCCCTGTTGTTACAGAAGATAAGAAAGCTGTCTAGAACCCTCTGGATGCCCATGAGCGACTTTAACATTAGAAGGGTGTCATCCGCAAACATCAATGCTGTGACATTTGTGCATGCTAGTTTAGGGGCATCGTTCTCTTTTACCTCATTGAGTTGTGGGTGCAAGCACCCACCCCTGCCTTACTCCTCTGTCATCTGGGAAACAGGAGGTTAGTTCACCTCCTTTCCCTGACCTTTCTTAGGAAAAGTCACCTTCGTACAATCTCATAAGCACACTCAAAAGGTAGCGGAAGATCCCCATGTCTCTAAGTATCAAAAGCAGAAATTCAGAAATGTACAGCAAATTCATTGCAATTCCAGAACCATAAGTAGTCCTTTGTATACCGCCATTTTCTCGCAGTCGAACAATACTGATATGTGGGTGTTAGTTAGGCAGTGCTTAATTTGTAAATAAAAAATAAGAAGTGCCAGGGCCCTTGACAGGAGGCCATTGCAGCTTGCACTAGCCATTGCCCCCACTAGCAATGCCAATGACAGTACTAGCACTACTAGTTATCACACTCATACAAGTGTGGCAAGTCAGACTTTATATATACATTAAAATAACTAATACCTGCCGGCCAAGCTATTCTTATAGCTATGGGTGGCAGGTATTAGTGATTTTATTGTACATTGAATTTTTAAACAACAGATGTTGTGCTCCTCAAAAAAGTAGACAAACAACACCACCATGTGGCAGGCTGCCTTAAGAGCCAGTGTAGCCCGCCTCACCCCTTGAGCTCACCCCTCATGTGACTCCACCCAACAGACCCTGCCCCAAATGGATCGTGCTAACGGTAGAAAACACTTTGAGGAACATGAAAATAATCCACTCCAGATCACGATCAGACCCTTGCCCAAACCACATCTCCCACAGAGCCGCCTCTGCCCTAGCACCCAAACTATGTCGGATGATCAACTGCTCCTTTGGAACCGCTACCTTCCCAGAACGCTGTAAACCCGCTGAAGTCAACCCCCTCCTGAAGAAACTCTCCATGGACCTCAAGAACTTAAAGCCCATCTCTCTGCTTCTATTTGCAGCCATGGTATGAAATCCAAATAGGAGAAAGTAAACTCAGTTGTAGCTGTATCCAAGTTGGAGGTTTATTCTTGGGAAGAAGTTACAGGATAAAGAGGATAAACAGTATAATAATCCAAGTAAGCATGTATACCTCCACCGGGAGCAGCAACCCTGCTGCTCAGTCTACATACAGCAACTGGCTGAGCAGCAGAGAACAGAAAACAGAGAAAGGATAAAGTAGATAAGTAAGCAGGATACCACACACCTCCCTCCCTAACGGACACAATAGAGGTAAGAATTAGAAAAAACAAAAGAGAAGAGAAAAGAAAAGCAAGTCAAAAGACACAAAACACATTCATACCTGAACCACAGCCTCCCCTTCCATGCACCAAAAAGACACCTCCGATCAGCCCAGCTCTTGCTGGCCACAGTGTCCCATGTGTCAATAAGACTTGAACAGGAGGAAAGTTCTTCTTCTACCTCGCAACCAAAACCTGGAACACCTTTCCCCTCCAACTCCGGCAATCTCCCACATTGCCCCAGTTCAGGAAGGACCTCAAGACCTGGCTCTTTGGATAACCCCAGCACACAACGGAGCCACCCACTCAGCGCCTTGAGACCCTCAGGTGTGAGTATTTGCGCTTTACTAACCCTGATTGATTGATTGGAAAAAATATGTAAAAATATCCATTCTGAACATTGTACTATACAAATTACTATATACATAATTCTTTCAAAGTATGTTTAAACTCATATTTTTGTCCTAAGTTTCTTTAAAAACAATCGTTCAGTCCTATTTTCTATTTTAATGGTTATATTGGGCGTTGTGATGACTTTAACTGTGACAATTGCGCCTTTTCCGTGAAATCTAAAATACATATATACACACATACTACAGTTTTGTACATAGTAGGGGTTTCTTACAGTATTCTCGAAGTTCATCTTTTCCAAAGTGTTTTTATGGAAACCATCTCTAAACCTATTTTCTGTTATCGCTGTGAGGCCAGAGATTGCGATGAAGTTGGTCATCGTCAACCCCACGATTACATTGCGAAAGGGGAAAACCAAGGCAGGAATTTAATAGCCACAACCACATTTAAAAATTATAATTATATAATTAATTCTAACCATCACAGTAGAAAACTCACTCTCTAAATAACTCTATATAAACATTTATCAGAATCTCAATATCTCTATAATAATGTGTATTAATGAATCACTGCTATATTTCTTTATATTTCCACTAATATTCGCGACAACTTGGATAGTCGCCATGCCCCCACATTGGTACATGGGGGGCAGCGCTGGCGGCCGCGGCTTCGTCGCGGATATTGCGTGCCATTAAAAAATCTCCATCCTGCCCCCTAATGTGGTCTTTCACACAAATGTTTAGCCCAGGAACCTTTCCCAATAGATAAAACTGTGACCGCAGCTTTCTGTTCAGGTTTTGTCCAGGCAATCAGAGCATTCCCATTTATGGATGCATTTGTGACTCACCGCGAAACCTCCGCAAAATATCCATAGCCAGAGAGATCACTATAATTTTAAATTTAAATTTCTCAACAACTACTTAACGGAATTCACCATATAAGCAAAAGGCACTTTCTTGAACCAACATTTACGTCCCTGCCAAATTTAGTGTAAGTCCGTTCAGCGGCTCGAGCTGTAGGTGTCGCTAATGGTTCCTTTGGGAATTAACATTGCAAATTCAACCTTATTTTGCCCCCCAAATTCTTAGTGCCCACTGCACAGATGACCCCCAAACTCTCCACGACAACCAAAAGCTACCTTGACACTTTTTTGGAACATTTCATAAAGATTGGTCAAATGAGGCCAAAGTTATAGACAATTCACAAAATCCTTTTCCTATGGAAACATGGTCCTAACTATAACTACCTCCTGGCAGTCACCAGTAGGAAGTTATAGTTAGGTCCTAGTTTCCATAAGACAAGTGTTTTTTCTTTTCCCAATAACTTTGACGCCGGTTGATGAATCTTCGCGAAATTTTTAAAAAAAGTGGCCCGCTCGGGTCAGCTTCTGTCTTGAATGTTTCGGGGTGATTTGTCAAGAGTGGCTGAGAAAAAAAGGGGGGTCCCAAAACGCCTTTTCCCTATGTTAATTTCCATTGGAAACTTTAGACAAAGTTACAGCCCGAACAGCTGAAAGGAATTACACCAAATTCGGCAAATAGGTAGATCTTGGTTCAGAAAGAGCGCTTTTTGTTAAATTTTGTAAATCCATTCAGTAGTTCAGTAGTTGCTGAGGAATTAGAATAAGAAAGTTTCGATATTTGAGCGCCGAGGAGTGTTCACACACCCTCCCGGGCATGAACTGCACTCTGATTGGCTGCCAACAGTCCAAACCAGGAAGTGTTGGCAGCCACTGAGTCACAAGAAAAAGGGAAAAAAATGTTAAAAACAAGAAAAGGGGTAGAAACATCCTGACCCCTAGGCCTATTCGCGGGGTCCCACAGGGACCCCCCAGCGCCCAATTTTTTTTTAATCAGCAGAATTCATGCAATGAAGCGCAGGCTTCTGCGCTTTGTTGACTTTAAGCCCCTGGGTGTGTCAGGTCCCGGGGGAATGCCTTAATATGTGGTGGGGTCCTGCAGTTGCCCCTGCAGACCAGGGGACTGCCACCTCCCGAGGCTTCTAAAATTAATGCATGGGGGGTCCCAACCCCCCCACGCTGGCCTGGGGACCACCACCTCCACGGGGCATTCATGTAAATGAAAGGGTCGGCCTTGCAGGTCCCCCGAGCCCTGGGGATCGCCACCTCCCGGGGCTCTAAATATTATTTTGTGTGGGGGGCTCAAGCTCCCTCACACTACCCTGGGGACCACCACCTCCCTGTGGAACTAAATATTTTTAAATTTGGGGTCTGTTATGGACCCCCAAGCCCCAGGGACCACCACCTCCCTGGGGCTTTAACCGTTAGGAGAGGGGCCGCGCGGTCCCCCTCCTGGAGCTCTTGATGGCCCTGGGGACCGCCAACCCCCAGGGGCAGCTCCTGCAGTGTCCCAAGGTGCCCACCCTGGGACACTGCTGTTTGCTGTGGCAGGGCGGGAGCCGTGTGGCTCAGCCCTGCCATAGCAAACTCTGCTTTGCTTCATTGAAGCGAGAGGCGGGGAACCGGCGGGTGCGTGGTGGTATTGGGACTCCCCCTACAGTCCCCAATGGAGTGGCCAGGCCCCGGAGCCAAAAGTGGTCCGGGAGGAGGGCCATGTGGCCCCCCTCCCTCAATATTGTTTTTAAAAAAGAATTTAAAAAAGAGGCACAGCCCCGGGGGATGAGGTCCCCAGGCCTAATAGAGGCCTCAGGAGGGGGGCCAAGCAGCCCCCCTCCTTAAATTATTTTTTTTTAAAATAAATAAATATGTGGCCATATGCCAGGGGATGGGTTCCCTAGGGCCAAAATTGGCCTCGGGAGGGGGGCCACGCGGCCCACTTCACTTTTTTTTATTTTTAATAGAAGTCAGGCCCTGGGGGATGGGGTCCCTAGAGCATAGCAAAGGGGAAAAGAAGGGGCCCACATAGCCCCCCTTCTAAAAAATTGTTTTTTTAAAAGCCGGCATTGTGCCGGAGGTCCCACCTCCTCCCTGCAGCACTCTGCAAACGCACCACCTGGCACCTTGTAAGTTGGGGAATTAATTCCCCTTGAATACTAAGGGTACCTGGGGGCCAACAACCCACCAGGTACCTCCAGTATGTGCCAGGGAGCTGCGTTGCAGAGAGGTGGTCCGAGGCCACTCCCCCTTTTTACACCACTCTACAACGCAGTACTGTGGCACTTACTGGAGGTAGCCGGTGGGCTAGTTGGCCCCCAGGTTCCCTCAGGACTCAAGGGGGCTTAATGTCCCAATTTACAATGCACCAGGGGGTGCGTTTGCACAGTGGTGCAGGGAGGGGGCGGGACCTGATGTGACATGGGTGCAAACACGCCCTGTGGCATGTTTTATGTTGGGGGATTAAGTCCCCTTCAATCCTGAGGATACCTGGGGGCCAACTATCCCATCAGGTACGTTCAGTAAGCGACACAGAGTTGTACTGCAGAGAGGTGTAAAAAGGGGTGTGGCTTTGAACCACCTCTTTGCAACGCAACTCTGTGGCACTTACTTGAGGTACCTCCTAAGGGACTTTGGGGGCCAAGAAGCCCTACTGGTTCCTCCTGTAATCCCTACGCAGTGGTATTCCTAAGCGCTGGTCGGAGGCCCAGCACCCTTTCTACACCATTCTGGAAACACAACTACTAGTTAAAAAGTGTTTGCAATGTAATAGGTTTCGCATGTGTGAGAATTAGAGCTATTTGCGTTGTAAATGTAAACGTCTTTTACCAATGTTTTTTGGAGTGGAGTGGATGTACGTTGTGTGTAGTAGAATTATGTGATAGGTTGCGCAGTTAAATTTTGTGGATAGAAAGTATGTGGTATTTAATATATAGGAATTATGTAGCGTGGGATTATGTGTTATGGAGAGTAATTATGTGGTATGGTAGTCTAGGTTGTGGAGTGATAACATTAGGTTTAGTCTTCCTCGTTTCCATAGAAGCTCAACTATGAACTCAGTGAGACAAAAAAAGATGGAATCACTGAGGAGCACTTGTGGACCTAGTCAGATGTATGAGCAGGGCCACAGGAAATATGTGACTGTTTGGCTGCACCGACTTTCACACAATTATACATTTTCTGCATTAGCCACATAATTCATCATCTGCACCCTAATCTGTGGAATTTAACAAAAAAACGCCTTGTTTCAAGCGGAAACGGGTCAAATATTTGCAAAAATGCAGTGAGAAGTGTTACAGCGTGGTGGAAGGCCCGTTGCAAACCTAGAATGGTCACCCATTACTTATTGCTGAATGTGGGTGTTAAATTGGTAAAAATGGTGTTCAAGCCACTCTTGCTTACCTCTGCGCCTCTCTTGCCTCTTTCTGAATTTCTGTTGCTTTTTTATGCACGTTTCTTTCTTTTTCTGCACTTCTCTTGACCTCATTCTGAAAATCTCATGTACTTTCTGCACGTCTGTTGCCTCTTTCTGCACATCTGTTGCCTCTTTCTGCACCTCATTTGCTTCTTTCTGCACCTCTGTTGTCTTTTTTTGTACTCATCTTCCCTCTTTCTGTACCCTTCCTGCCTGTTTTTGCATCTCACTTGCCTCTTTCTGCACTTTTCTTGCTTCTTTCTACACCTCAGATGCTTCTCTCAACAATTCTCTTGCATCTTTTTGCACCTCTGTTGCTTCTTTTTGCACCTCTGTTGCTTCTTTTTGTGCTACTCTTGCCTCTGTCTGCATCCCTGTTGCTTCCTTCTGCACTTTCCATGCTTCTTTCTGCACTTGTCTAGCTTCTTTCTGAACCCCTGTTGTCTCTTTCTGCACTTTTCTTGCCTTTTTCAGTACCTCTCATCCCTTTTCTGCACGTCTATTGCCTCTTTCTGCACCTCATTTGTTCTTTCTCCACCCTATTGTCTCTTTCTGCACTCGTCTTCCCTCTATCTGTACCTTTACTGCCTGTTTTTGCCTCTCACTTGCCTCTTTCTGCACTTTTCTTGCTTCTTTCTACATCTCTGTTGCTCCTTTCAGCAATTCTCTTGCCTTCTTGTGTACTTCTCTTGCCTGTTTCTGCACCTCTCTTGCCTCTTTTTGCACCTCTGTTGGCTCTTTCTGTACCTCACTTGCTCCTTTCTACACTTCTCAAGCCTACATCTGCACCACTGTTGCTTCATTCTCCAATTCCAATGCTTCTTTCTGCACCTGTCTTGCATCTTTCTGAACCCCTGTTGTCTCTTTCTGTACCTCTTTTGCCTCTTTCTGCACTTTTCTTGCCTTTTTCCTGCACCTCTCTTCCTTCTTTCTGCACTTCTCTTGCCTCCTTCTGCACCTCTTAGTTAGAGGTAGTTTTAATTGCTCTGCCCTATTATGTACTAGGGTCATACAGGGGAGGTCATGCCAGTCACAGGGTAGCCCAAAGCATAGTTTACCCTAGTATATGTAGGTGTTTTCACTGTATCCCAAGTGTCTTTCAGCATAGCACTGGCTTCAGGCCTGGTTAGTCAGAGTCAGTTACCACCAGTACCCATCAGCAAAAAGTTGGGGGCACAGGATGACTTTGCACCGAGGCCTCTTTCAGCTTCTCCGTTGGTTCTTTCTGCCCATCTCTTACTTCTTTCTGCACCTGTCTTCGTCTTTCTGGACTTCTGTTGCCTCTTTCTGCATTTCTGTTGCTACTTTCTGCGCCTTTCTTCCTCGTTCTGCACATGTCCTACCTTTGCAGGCATATAATGAAATTAGCTTTTAAAAAACCTTTGACATCTACTGAAAAAAACACAGGTTTTAGGGACGTTATAGTTAGAAATAAGAATTTAAAAATCCTTTGAAATTCACTGAAAACACCAGAGGTTTCAAGGACGTTATAGTTAGAAATTAGCATTTAAAAAAAAAAATTGAAATTCACAGAAAAAACCACAGTTTTAGGGACGTTATAGTTAGTTGGACATTTCACCCGCACAAAACCAGAGAAATTAGGCCGTTGTCGTTAGTTCAGTTAATTATAACTCGCGACCCCGCAATGCACTGCTGATGACGTCACATATTACATTATTCATGACATGGTCAGTGACATCACTGATGACATCTCAAATGACATCACTGATGACATCATCCACGTGATTATCAGATGTACCTCGTCATACCCTAATATAACCTTTGATACACCCACTCTAAAATACAGACTACCATTTAAAAAAAAATAAACAAACCAATACCAGTTAGTACAAACCCACTCACTAATTCCGAGGTCTGCATACATATCTACTCATTCACCCATACAGTCACTCATAGATGCAGTCAACCATCAATACGGTACTATAATATACACTCACACACTGCCACTCATCCATAGAGTCACTCACACACCTAGTCAGTCATGCAAAGAATCAATCATACTCCCATTTACTGACCTATACAGTTATACACACACCACCTCACTTATTCAAACGTCTACTAACACATACTTACACTCTTATACAATACCTAATACAAGCACACACTCATTCATACAGCCACTCTCACAATCACTCACTCTCACATATAGTCATTTATTTACTCCAACACTCACATACACTACCTTTCACATATTTAGTTACTCACACATGTACCACCGAGGAATCCATTCACTCGCCAACACACCCATACACACACTCACCCACCCATACAGCCCTTCACCGATGCACTCTTGAACCCATACACCCAGTGAATCACCCACTCACTCATCTAAGGACAGAGTCACACCCCACCACCCACCCACACAGACACTCAGGCACCCCTACAGATACTCAGACAACCAATCAATAACCCATATAGGCCCTCATTTAGTTACTCACCAACCCATGCAACCACTTACACACCAACTGACAAACTAAACTGTGTGAATGTCTGTATCAGCCCCTAACCCATGCATTCAGCAAGTCAGTCATGCACCTACTAAATCTATATATATATATATATATATATATATATATATATATATATATATATATATATATATATATATATATATATATATATATTAGTTAGCTGAACTAATTATAACAGCCAAATTTCTCTGGTTTTATACGAGTGAAATGTCCAACTAACTATAACTTCCCTGAAATCTGTGTATTTTTCTGTGAATTTCTATGGTTTTTGAAATGCTAATTTCTAACTATAACGTCCCTGAATCCTATGTTTTTTTCAGTGTATATATATATATATATTTTTTTTTTATATATATATATATATATATATATATATATATATGTATAACCACATGAGCGCTAGCGAAATTCTGCCCCTGTGCTCATTTTTTAAAAAACCCATTATTCATGACGAGCTGGGCTCGTCATGAGCGTGCGAGGAGGCTACCTCATGACGAGCCCAGCTCGTCATGAGCGTCGAAGGGGATAAAATGTCATAATAATTCAATTCACTTAATATAACATTAGTTCCTATAGGATGTTAATTAATTTCTCTGCTTCCATTGATTTCTATGAGAGTGTCCTGTAAGAGGCCAATGGCGCGGATTGACTCACTCCATGGCATGACTGGAGTATGTTTACACCTGTTTTGACACTATTAGGGCTGTAATAACTTTAGAACTGTAGTTTATGAAAGTAACAGTCCTACTCATATGTAGGTGTTTATTTATACTAGAATGTTCCTCCCTAAAAAGCTCCTTCAATTACTCGGAACTCCTTTCATTTTGGAGAAATTGTTCTCCATTTCCAGCCACCCCCATGCCCCTCCCACATTTACTACTGAAATGTATACATAATTTTGCAGAGATCTCCATACAGGAAAGATAAGAGAGGCCCAGTTGGAACTCTCTGTAGGTGTGTGAAAAGCGCTTTGTAGTCCGTGAGTGGTATTATTGTAGAACTAGACTTCATCTGTCACACAATGCAGTTTGGAAATAGGCCACAATGACTCTAGAGTATTGACTTCCCCTATTTTGTCAAAGTAAGGATACATAGGGAAGAGTAGACCCCACACGTCTAGGTACCTTGGCAATGTATATATCGTCACGGTACATAGATGTGGATTTAAAAATAGTAAATGTGTACTTGTTTGTATATTACCTTAATGATATACTGGTAGCCAATATTCTGCAGTAAATATTCATGTAGGCTGAGCCTTGTGACCTCAATATTCTGACATGGAACGCTCCCCAGGGGTCGCTTGCAACTCTGTACACTTTGCTGTGATTTTATGTTTGGAACTGATGTCCTGCTCAAAAACCATACAATGATTTTGTAAATGTTTACAAGAACAAGACTAATATGTGTTATTATGACGTATGCAAGTAAAATATTTTCCGACAAGGTGCTCCTACCTGCACAAAAACAATCCTGCATGCAACACAGGCACCCTTGCACTGTGGCGCGAGGGTGCCTCCATCGGCGCTACCCACTCAAAATAGCACCAGCGCAGGGACAAGGACAGGAATGTGTTGTGTTCTTTTAAATAGGGAGCCATCCTGCCCTTTCCCTGTAACAGGCAGCAAGGTGACTTGCTGCCCTGCTTGACAATACTCATAAATATGCCCCTTAGACTGTAGCTGAGCACCTTCAGGGGACTCATGAAACAGTAGTTTGATTTATGGTGTGGTAGCTTAGCGGGTTCATGTGTGTGCCATACTGACTTGACTCCTGAGACAAACTCAACAGAAAAAGATCAATGCCACGATGAAAGCCTGATTCCAGGATTTACAATTGTAACTTTCACTAATTAGATATTGAAATCACACATGTAAATCACAATCCCCCAGATTCATCATTGTCCCGTTTTGCGAGTCCTTAATAGCGATTATTAAGGAATCGATATTAAGGACTTGCAAAACGGTATTCATGCAGAAATCGCAATTTTATTTGCGATTTCTACAGCTTCCTTATTTGCGATTAGCAAATGGCTAATCGCAAATAAGGAATGACTCCCCATTCATTCCAATTGGCCCAAAGGCCCATGCGATTTCAAGGGTGCCAGGGGTGTCCAAAGGACACCCTGTAGCACCCCTGAAATGAAAATGTCGACTGATGTTGCGCACACACATGTCCAAAGGACATGTGTGTGTGTAACTTCCAACTTAGAAAAATGCACTAAAGTGCATTTTTCTAAGTTTTCGCTATTTACCACGAAGTCAGACTTCGCGGTAAATAGCGGCCAAAATTAGCGGCTTCGCAATTTAAAAATGGTTCATGAATTGCATATAAGGAATCTCAAATAGAGATTCCTTAAATGCAATTTCTCGCAATTTAGCGATTTAGCAATTAGCGATTTTGGTATTTGGGATGATGAATCCAAATGCAAAAATTGCGCTTGCTAAGGGCCAGATTCTCAGAATCTGGCCCTTTGCGAGCCCATTTTTCAATGATGAATCTGGCTGTAAGATCTCAGTCCTGTTTGCTTTTGATCCTAATCAAGATATTTGTCCCCATTTCACTCCAGCTTTATGAGGCTGTGTGCCTGTTTGTGCTACTAATATATATTATGACATATTTGGTAGCTTTAGAAGGGGTCGTTATAAGTACTTCGGAATTCATGAAACATTTGTTATAGGTTTTCATTTTTGACATCTCCTTGGTGCAATCAATTGTTACTAAAGGTTGTATCTAAGAATGTCCTAAATCTTCAGCCAGACAAATCTTAAAATAGATGTGACGGAAAGAAAAATAAGCTATATTCTCTGAAAGACAGTGTGCTTCCTTGGATTACTCCTAATATTTCACTGCCTTTAAACGCACCACTGTTTGCAGTAAGAAGCAGGTTAAAATGCCTGTTGCCTGTTCTGCCGCTGAAATCTCTTTGGGACATCTGGGGGTACTCAGGCGCCTGCTGTACCCAGAGGCATAGCTTCAGGGAGTGTTTGGGGTATTACACCCACCTGAAAAATGTATTCTGTAGGAAATAGTTGGGTACAGGTGATTTCAGTCGGGTATGGTGAGTTATCTGTTGAATTTCACACTGGGTGTTTACATGCTCAAACTGACAAACAACACACACATACACAAACACACACTCTCATCTCTGCCTTAAAACCTAATTAGTTTTAAAACTATAGTGTTTTAAGTGCCCCTGACAATCCGCACTCCTCTCTTTTTCCACTACCCCTTTTTTTGGGGGGAGTTTTTTGTTAGGCATGGGGAGATTTGCCCACAATCACAGGATGTGGAGCATATCTGCCAAAACTCGAACCTGAGGGCATATTACCAATGCAGGCGAAATGAAATTATTGCCGCTTTTGCGGCCATTTTCGGCCGCAAAGCGGCGATAATTTCATCGCCCTATTAGCAAGCTGTCGCTAACATCAGTTAGCAACAGCTATTAGGTGATAGCGAGCGGTTTGGGGCCCGCTTTGCATGTCAGCCATTTTTATTGCTAATAACATGCAAAGTGGGCGTACCCAACCTGTTAGCGACTGAAAGCAGTCGCTAACATCGCTATCGCCTATTATCAACGCAGCCGCAGCGACAAAAACATTCGCGCTAAGCGCGAATATCGCTGAAAACTAACGCAGGCTCAGACTAGTTCTTAGCCTGTATATCCAATGGGAAGTGGATATTCAGGCTAAGTCCCTATTAGCGATAATGCCTGAATATCGCTGGATTTCTAGTGATATTCACGCATTTCGCCGCTATCGCCGGATATTTTATCGCATTGGAGATAAACGTTGCTAATAGCACGTTATCTGTGCGATAAAATCCGGCGATGTGCAGCGATAAAAATAATGTGGCTAAGCTTATTTAGCGATAAATATCACTAGTTGTTGATAATATGCCCCCTGGTTCCCCAGCTTCAAGAGCGACCGATCTAGCTGTTAGGCCACATTCTCTCTCCTTTATTCCCCCTTGTGTCCTGTGAGGGAGCGCAGTTTGAGGTTGCCCCTTTTCTGTGACATGAGGACTGCATTATAATCATGGGTAGTGTGCACTAACATACATTTTTGTGTGACTAATGTTGGACTAAACAGCCAAAGTTACTAGATGTTAAGATAACTCCCTAATTGAACACAATTTATATGTGAATTAGCAATGTAACTGACACAATTTTGAATTTTATGTTGATATTTAAGTGAGCAGAGAAAAAATATTTAGGCATGTTTGTGAAATGATGTAACTGTCATTTGAGTAATTACATAGTAGAATTTGTCAGATGTGATATTAAGACACTAATGTATCGTTTTGGAGTAAATGAAAAGAAACGCATATCGTAACCTATGTGTTGCTAACTTGACCTAACTGTAGGCCTGAAATTGCATTTTAATTTCTTTCCCCCGGTTAACGATGATCCTTCATTTCTGATTGCACTGTGAAATGGGGCCGTGTTTTGGAGGAGATAGTTTGTATGGTTGGGGGATGGGGTTGAGATAGTTTTCAGGGTTGTGGGGCTTGTGGTAGTTTTCAGGGCTGGAGGTTCAGGGTAGTTTTAAGGACTGGGGTTCGGGGTAGTTTTTAGGGCTAGGGGTGGTTTGAGGTAGTTTTCAGGGCTAGGCGGGTTCAGGTAGTTTTCAGGACTCAGGGTAATTTTCAGGGCTGGGGGTTCAGGGTAGTTTTCAGGGCTGGGGGTTTGGGGTAGTTTTCAGGGCTGGGAGTTTGGGGTAGTTATCAGGAAGTTTTCAAGTCTGGTGGGGTTTGGGATTGTTTTCAGGGCTGTAAGGGTTCAGGGTAATTTTCAGGGCTGGGATGGTGGAGTAGTTTTCTTGTTTTTTAGGAGGGAGGGGGTAGTTTTAGGTGTCAGGGCAGGGACTTGGGGGCCATTGTAAGGCTCAGGCCGGGGTGCAGGGATCGTAATACTTTTTACAGCTTAGGGGGTAGTGAAGTTCTTAGGGTTCAGGTGGGCTCGGGTTGTTTTCAGGGATTAGGATTAGGGGAGGGCACAGTAGTTTTTAGGGCTCAGGGGTAGGTCGGGTAGTTTTTGGCGCTTAGGGAAGGGCGGGATAGTTTTTAGGACTGGAGGCAGGTACGTTTCTAGGGCTTGAGGGGTTTGGTTTTCAGGAGGGAGGGGGTAAATGAAAGGACTCAGAGTGGGCTAGGGATCAGGGGTTAAGATTTACCTGTCAAGTCTTAACCATGGAATATGACTCTACTATACATGCCTTAACAACGCATAATTTGTTGTAAAGACACGCGTGGTAAAGGCATTCTCATGGTTAAAACTTGCATAGTTGAAACTGTGTGAAACCGGTGTGCGTGGTAAACGCATGCATGGTTCCATCATACAGCCATGTGGGAGGTGGAGAAAGTAATGATGGAGGGTGCTCGAATAGTAGAATTTCACCAGGAGTTGTAGGAGGTGCTTATGTTTTGCAGTTGCTTCATACTAACTGAGTTAGGGACAGCTGGCACTCTCCTTTAGAAGACTTACAGGTACAAACCTCTCTTGGTAATTTTGGCTTTATGCTGCACGATCCGGGTTAGAGTTTCTTCTTTAGGGAAGACTCTAACTGCTGACACCTTTAATGCTCTTCTCCTTCTGAACTTTGCCTAGACTAGTGTTTCGCTTTAAAACAGTGTAGGGATAGTTAGGGAATTCAGGGGTTTCTTAAAGGAGCCTGATGCAACTGTATTAGCAATTTTGTCCTCACATAACTTATGTAGCAATAACCAAATTAGTAGTTTTATTTTTGTTGTATAGGGTGAATGAGTTAGGAGATTTTGCCTCATTATATTTTCGTTGAAGTTTTATACTATCATGTTGAGGTTAATATACCTCAATTTGTTTCAAAAGTATTTCTGTCTTGTGTTATAGCAAAATTTTGGGTTCCTTACCGCTCATGTGGCTTAACAAGAGCCATCAACTAGATTTTGAGGCTTAGGGAGTTCTGCGATTGAACCTGATTCTCAGAGTGTATTGTAACAAGATATGCCAGCGTAATTGCTGAAGCTAACTCCCCCTCACCCATCTTACTGGCCTAGCTACTCCCATGGCTGTACCCTTACTGCCAGCACCACTGTAATATGACTGCATTCAAAGGATCTGAGATCATTTCTCCACTCTCACAGGGACTTAGGTACCTGAATCTCTTCCTTTTTGCAATAATGGTGAGACTAGACAGAAACTGATGTCAATGAGAAGCTCTCGAGCATTGAGGCATAACTTGGTTTCCATCTCTACAGTGGTTGCATTGCAAAGACATTCTCACCCCCCCATATAAGAGCGTCTATAAGTACTGTTCGAACTACTTATGATTGTTTTACAAAATTATAGTCATTACGGCCTTCAAGAATGCACATGTTCATTTTAACATTTACCCATAGATTAGGCAACCCTAATACATTTTAGCTAGCAATAATGGTACTAAGAGTTATAAGATGTGAGTTAAATCTTTCCAAAACATTTGCCAAAATCCATACACCTCTTTGCAATAGAAATATTGTGTAATGGGGAGAGTATCAATTTCAGACATACACGGCCAGCACATACCCTCATCAGTCATCCACTTATTTCATTTGCAAGGTGGGAAAGGAGACCGGCCCACCACTGTGGCACTGTTAAGTGAATTAAATAAGTCTCACGCCTCCCTGCCTCTTCATTGATCCCTAAAACAATGACTTTCTTTTTCATCTTTTTAAAGAATTTGCACCTCAATGAAGAAATAAACAATGCTTTTTCTTTATTAGGGTTTCCTTATGAACTCTTTCCATTAAGAAAAAGGCAGGCCATTTTATTGAGAAATTCTATCAGTGTAGCCATATTCCTATCATTCAGGCAACATCTGAAGGTGAAACTGAGTTAGAGGTTGCCTTTCCAAAAGCTTATAATATGGGAGATGCCCCATTCAACAACATGTACCCAAACATCTTAAAATAAACAGAAATATCAGGTAGAATTACTGCCCCCTCATCTTAGGCCTCAGGCAATCATCATAAGCAGGTAAGAGCAAGATGGTAATGGAGTTATATTGGAAGTAGGGTATACATTAAAGCCATCTGTTGGCCATTAAGTTGGCGGCAAAATAGACCATCCAAGAACGTATTCATCTGCCAGACAAGAGCAGACGTCACAAAGGCCTCACTCTAACAAACTTTATTTTAGATGATGACTTTGGTTGTGTCAGTGTTCGATTGGTATCTAGGCGATTTGAAAAACATTGTCACCTCTATTAGGAGAGAGAGGAGATATTGTGACGAATTAGACATACTATTGTCCACAATGGAAAATATTGTAATTTGAGTGGCCAAAATATCTAAAGCACACTTTTTACAGTTGATTTTGCGTAATAAACATAGGTTTACAGCAGAAATAGTTTAATGTACTCCTGATATGTATTCAGCAAAGAGATTCCTAAGTTAAAAATATATGTAGTCCTACGCAATTGTACCCCACAGCTGCATACAATTATGTTATGTAATGTTATATTAATTTGTATAGCGCACTAATCTCCCAAGAGGGTATCCAGGTACTTGGGCAGTTGTGTAGGTATGTGGTCCCCAAACCTCTTATACAAAGATCCAGATCTTCGGCTTCTTACGGTACTCAAGAAGTGAGGAGGTGGCTCTGATGTGTTGAGGGAGGTCGGACTATGTCTTGGGTGCGATGTAGGAGAATGGGTGACCTCCAGTTTTGCCTTTATGATGCAGGGAATGTCTGCGAGTAAAAGTGAGGCAGAGCATAGGTGTCTGATGGGTTCGTGATAGTGTATGCAGCTGTTTAGGTATTCTGTTCCTGGGTTATGTAGGGCTTTGTATGTGTGTGTGAAAAGTTTGAATTGGCTACGTGAGTTATGGTGTGATGGGGTTGCGGTGTGGGACATCGAGTATGAGTCTTGCACCAGTGTTCTGAATGGCCTGGAGTCTGTGTTTGAGTTGTTTGGAGATTCCGGCATAGAGAGTGTTGCTGTAGTTCAGCCTGCTGGTGATGAGTGCTTGTGTAACAATCTGCTTGATATTCTGAAGAAACCAATTGAAGATCTTTTGCAGCATGCATAAGATGTGGAAGTCGAAGGTGCACACTGTGTTGATCTGAGCCATTGTATTGAGCTTGTTGCCAAGGATGAACCCTAGATTTCTTGCATGGTCTGTGGATTTTGGTCCCTAGCTCCGACTTTTACCCGGTGGAGTCCCGCTGGGAGGTTCCTGTTGCCAAAGACTAGTACTTCCAGAACTAAAACGCTAAATTAAATAAAAATATTTAATAATTCATAAATAATAATATTTAATTTACTAAAATTACTTCCCACCCTATTCCCCTATAAGCCCACAACCCGCTACGGAATTAAATTACGTAACAATTAAATAACATAAAATTCATTACTTCAAAAAAATTAAACATTCATTACAAACATAATATATAATTTTAACACATATACTAGCATACATAACACTATTTTTTTTCGATATTATGGAAAACGATATTTCTAAATTCAATATAATGGAAAACTATATTTCTAAATTCGATATTATGGAAATGTGATATTCTATACAACTATATTTTGGGAATTCGATATTATGGCCTCTCTATATTTTTGATTCGATATTCTGGACAGTCAATATTTAAAATTCAATATTTTGGGTGTTTACCGGCAGGGACAACCCCTCTACCCTTGTCGCACGTTCAGCCTCCTTCCCATAGTAGAGGGATAATCTGGGTTGTCCACTGGAAACCGGTCTAGGACAGTCCATAAAAATAATAATGTCAACATTGGTGGGGTAGGTACATGGCACCATGGTATCCTAATTTTTAGTATTATGGCCTTGGGGGGGATGGTAAAGACAAGGGTGGAGAGGGTGTATAGAAAGGCATCATGTATTTATTTTTGATTAGGTTAGGAGAAAGATTGCTGGAGGTTAGAGGATGCGGCTGACAGGACACAAGGTAAAAGTGTTAAACATGCAACACAATCTACGTTATCAGAGGTCGCTGAGGTGAGACGTGATTGGCTCCCCTAAGAATGAATCACTCCCCTTGTATAGCTGATCAGAGCTCAGCAATCCTGGGGATCAGAGGCGATAACCAAAATACAATTGTTGATAGAATATCAGGGCGTTCTCTACCTCATGGTTCCATGTGACATCACATGCAAATGAGGCTGAGCTCTATTTGCCTAGTTCATATTACTTGGCACTCCTTGATACAAACCAACCTCATTAGCTGCCAATGTATAAATTCAATGTGTTATTAGTAGAAGCAGGGTGCTGCTTATTCGTATCAAACATTTTCTTGGTAAAGATATAAAATGAAAAAGTTAAATAAGTGTCCTGAAATGAGTCACAGCCCAACTTATATCAACCCAGAGAGGCTGCTGCTGACGGCATGGTCCATGATTGGAATATCTCTGATCTGAAAGTCAGCTATTGGTTCCAGAAGGTTCCAGAAGATGTCAGTCAATCAAGAACAAGGCAATGACAGAAAGAGATTGGTGATAAAGCATGCAAACCTAGAGTTTTAGTCACTGGATTACACAGAGGCTGGTTTAGAGCTTGGTGGAGTTGGTACTCCACAGCAACCGTGATAGAGTTCCCTTTCCGCCAAACTCATGGACTGCCCACCAAATTTAGATGTGGGAAGACTGACACTATGTCAACAACGTAGCCTATTCTGGCACTGACATACTCCTCCAGTGGCCCGACGGAGATGGGGTCATTGGAGGTAAGTCATCCACCTGGTTGCCACAGGAGGGTGGGCAGCGAGATGGTTTATTTTTACTGTCCATAACTGCGAGGTAAAATCTGGCAATGAGGGACAGTAAAAGTAAAAAAAGTACTCCTCTTCATGGGAGAAAACTTGCCTGGAGTTGAGGTCATTACTTTTACTCTTTTCAAAAGCAAACTCCCACTTTGGGAATATGTTTTTTTGAAAAAACTAAAACAGTCCTCATGTTGGATGGACCCTTCCATCAATTATTTACAGCAGTTACAGGAACCCATATTTACTGCACCTACTGCCAATGTTAAGAGATGTCTATGGGTTCAGTGAACGTCTCTACATTTTGGGGCTGGATGTCATGGCAATAGAGTAATTTACTTCATTACCCTGACAGACATTACCTTATCCTCCAAAATGTAAGTCAGGCCCACAATGTCCTTTTACCATGCAGGAGCTTCTCATAATCAGAACCTCCCTATGGGGCAGATTTACAAGCCCCTTGCGCTGCCAGTGCGTCACTATTTGTAACGCACTGGCAGTGCATTACACTGCCCCATATTTACATGTATAGGTAGGAAAAGCCACCCTGTGTGGCTTTTCCTGTTCTTGTAAATTTGGCCCCTTCACATGCAGCACTTTGCGTGAAAGGGGTGTTAAATGGGTGTTGCTGTGGGTGTTCCCACGCAACACCCATGGAACCAGACACATTTCCAGATTTGCGAGGGTTTGTAAATCTGGAAATGCGTCAGTATGCTACACCACCATAGGAGCGCAACAAGGCACCACGAGGAGAAATGTTTTCATTTATTCTCGCTTTTTTCCTGCATTCTACAGCAACAGGAAAATGCCTGTAGTGATTGTTTTTGTGCACAAAAACAATCTCCCCAAGACGAAGGAATCCTTGCACCATGGTGCAAGGGTGCCTGCACCAGAGCATGGCAGCTGGTTGTGTGCCAGCGCATGGGAGAGCACAGGAATGCAACATATCTTTGTAAATATTTTGCATTCCTATGCTCTGAAAGTGCCGCAGTGTGGCGCCGCCAAAGGGCTTTCCGTGCCACGCTGCGGCACCTTCTTGTAAATCTGCCCCTATGTATTTGGATAGGATATAGTTTGCCAGTTTATTAATGGTCCAGACGTGTACCAGAAATGAAAATATAGTAGAATCTACCCTCAAGATCTATTAACATAATTTAGCAACAGTTTTTAATGCCTCTCCAAAATCTGGTGTTACAACATGTTGGGCCAGAATACTTTAAGTACATTACGGAATACGATCGATCAACAGATCTGTCAAACCATCGGCATTCGTATGTTGTTGCATCTTTCAGATGCAGAGATGCTTTTTTAGCACAATGCTGCTACTTCACCTATTTCATCCTTGGCTGACAGAAAGAACACGACACCCATGGAACACATTTGACTTTTCTACCAATTTCAGCCCATTGAAATGTGTAATTTGTACCATGGCAATAGGGTGCCTAATGTGGGAATGTGCGTTTTGGGGGTCCTGCTGATTGGGTGGATTCTCTCTAAACTTTACTTTTTGGGGCTAACCTGTCTGGTTTTGTAATTCACAGACTTTAAAACTGAACTGATAGCCCAGTTGCATTGCACTGCAGCACCTGAACATGTTTAGGTCATGTTTTTAAAACCAAGATGTGTGCTGGAATTTATTCCTTCTCTGCCCTTTAGGAAATCTGCTGCTTCCCAGCCTGAAATGTTAGTTCAGTATGGAAATAGGGGAAGTTGTCCAGTGCATGAGACAATAGTGAGATCTGTTAGATGAAGAGACGTAGTAGGGAGCTTCTGGTGGAATATGTAAACATATATCATTAACTGTGTCTTGATACATATCTACCTACATGAAGACCAGGGAGCATCATATTTGTGCATACTGGGGCCGAGGTTGATATGGTAAAACGTGTAGAAGGAAATAATTAAAAATAAAACAATAGAAAAGTGTGAAAATAGTTGATGCCCGCTAATATCTATACCTCTCAGATATCCTGTTTAGCTGCCAAAGGATCTGAAAATGAAGTTTGGGAATATTGCATAAAATTCAGTGGGAGGTAAGGAAGACATTCAAGGGGCCTCATTTATGAGGCTGTGCGTCACTTTTTTACGCCGCTGGTGCGTCACTTTTTGTGACGCACCAGTGGCGTAAAAAATGCGCCTTGGTGCGCCATATTTACAAAGTGACGTATCTAGGTAGATGCGTCACTTTGTAAACCCCTGCGCCACATTATACCTGCACCAGGTATAATGCATGGAAGGGGGGCGTTTTGATGCCAGAAAGGGTCACGGAAGTGACGCAGTGAATACTATAAGATTTCACTGTGCCATTTCTTGCCTGCTAATGCGTCAAAATCTTATGCCTGCTTCATGGCAGGCGAAAGACCGAGGCAGGCACTAACAACATGGGACTTGCCCATGTGTTAGTACACATTGCTGGAGTTGCGTCACTTTTGTGACACACTCCAGCAATGCGTCACTTTTGCGCCTAGAGAAACGTCAGAAATACTGATGTATCTGTAACTCCTTGCGCCATGATGCATCATATTATAAATATGACGCATCAATCATGACGCAAGGAGCGCGCACTGAGAAGTGACGTATTTCTACTTTCACGCAGCGATGCGTAATTTCTCATAAATGAGGCCCAAAGTACGTATTTGGTCTGCCTGTGTCTGTTCCACAGGTGAGAGCCGGCTTCAGTAGATACAGCAGGTGCTCTCGGCCAGCGAAGAATGCACCTGCCGTGTGATGCCACAGCACAACCTCTGTCCCAAGGAGTTTAAGAAGAGATTGGAGCTGGACAAGTGCAGCTGAGGCTTGCCAGAAAGGCATTTTCAGATCATTGGGGTGGTTGATGAAGAGGAGTTCATGTGCAAGGAAAGGGGTGAGCTCTGAATCAGCTTATTTTGCTTAATCCAATCTCTTGTGTTCATCTCTCGTGGCTGCTGTAGAGGTGATCATTCACCGGCAGAGAGAGCTGCAGGTCTGCTGATAATCAGAGGATACATTTGCACTCCATAAGTTAGAATGGGCATGAGTTTAATGGTGTGTGTGAGACCTAGCGTGTGGCAGGCTTACGTGCTTGGTAGCATGCTTTGCTGTGCGCACACATCATCTGTGTGTATGACTAGAAATGTTGTTTCCCAAAGCTTGATGAGCAGAAAATCTGGATTTTATTAAAGATACAGATGCAATGATTAGACACGAATCCTGTATTGCATCCATTCAGAACAGCAACAAAATGGAAGAATTTAAGACTTTAGTTAAGTTCCAGTAAGCAATAAAAATCAAGAACACACAGTTCACTTTCTTCTTTAATGCTGTGAACAAGATATACAACTATTTTACTGCAAATACCCAAATGAAAAAATCCATAAATTCAGTCCATATGGTCTTCTTTTGGTCTTCATATGTGACTGCTGCTCTGTTTTACTCTAAAAATTAAGAACAAACTCACAATCAGAGTGGGTTATACTGGATGGGATAGTCTTAGCCTATGTGTCTTTAATAAAATCCTGATTTTCTGCCCTTCAGGCTGTGGCAAATCCACATTTCATGTCACTGCACATAGACTAACATTATGCAATTTCAAAGCCTAGCCAAGGCATTATTTATTCCATTGTCCACAGGCTTAACATAACAACTTCTTAACGTATTCAGTTAGCTGAACATAAAATATCTTGCAAACTTCCATCTGGTAGAAAAGCCTTCGAAGCAGATACCCCTCTTAATGAATAGGCTCCAAATTATCAACAATCACTCCAGCCCTCTTCAGAACTTCCTTTATCTATCTAGCAAGAGCAGTTGCAGAAAATAGCTGATGTGGCTATAAGACATCAACAACTGTTATACTCCAGCATGTCTCAGACTTGCTATTCTTCTCTCATACTCTCTCAGACAGGCAAATATGCACAACATCACATTATTATTAAAGTATGGGTGAGAAATTGTTCTTGATAAAGATTGTCTGCTCCTTTCCAAAAAGAAACAAATTCCTGCAGGTTAAAACATTATTTATCTAACATATAAAACTATTTTATCACATACCTTTCTAAAGGTTACAAGACAAAGCAACATGGTTACCTTCCCAATATTCTACCACCCATGACACCATCCCATATAGATGTGTATTTCTCCACTGGGGGTTACAAAACTCACATATTCCTCATAACCTTCTTTACGGCCATATCCTGACCCACGGTAATGCCCTTCTCTAATTTAGGTTCTGCAGCTATTGCTGAGCTTTACAATTACTGTTCCATACAAAAGACTTGCTTCAAAAAGTTCTGTGAGACAATTGGCATTAACTATACTTGCCAAAACAGAATCAAATTTCAGTCGCACACGTTCAAGTACTATTTCCTCCATATCAGCCTATAAGCCTTTCTAGTACCTGGTGCCCGGGATTCCTAAATAAGTCTCAAAGCAGTCTGCAAATGTCCTTGCACCGTCCGCTTATCCTGACGTCATCAGAGAAAGCTGCCCAATAGGGACCATTATATGCAACTCTCTCTGTGGTTCCATGAGTATAGTGTATAAAGAGAGCTCCAAGGGGAAAACTATTAACATTTTTTGTCCATTGATACTATCTACTGAAACCTGTGCACACTTGTACCTGCATCCTCGCTATCATTGCAAAGGGTGGAAACATGTAACTTGCCAGACTCCTCCAATCCTTTAGAAACGTATCCACCAAAGTGATCCCCAGTCTGAGTTCCAAATAAAACATTTTAGTAATTGTGAGTTTAATCTGTTCGCAAACAGGTCGTTCCTAAATGGCCCTCATATCTCCTGAATCATGAGAAATATGGGTCAATCCAGTATCCAGACGCTTGCGTCCTGAAAGTTCTGTGAAAAGCAATAGGCTACTACTCCCTTGCTTAACCTAGGAATGCTCTGCCACATTTGAAGATCTTTTTATGCTTTTTTGTAGACAATACACCCAAGATACATTGGCCACCTCTGACAATCCTCATGAACGTGTGCCCCTCAACCTGTTGACATAATGAACCACAGACATATTATCCACTGTCCCCTGTAAATCAATGATTGCCACTGAAGCTGCTAACAACTCCAAACAGTCTATATATAATTTCTATCTTACATCGTTCAGTGAACTAACAAATCACTACAGCTCTGTCCCCAATTGGCTAAACTGACATCTTACTATATCACCACATCAAGTGTTTCCCCAAAGATCACTCTGACATTTCAGGCCCTCTGATTTTTTAGCTTCCATTGCAACTCTTCTCTCGTCTCCTGAGTCAATCCTATCTTTTCTTAATACAGTGGCGGCTGGTGACATATGATCGTGGTAAGGTGTAAAAGTTTGTAATGCGCTCACACGCCATACCATCATAAGGGTGGTTCAGGGGGTTTCTCCCCTGGAGAAAATGTTGAAAAAAGAGTGGGGAAATGGTGCATTTTTAAGCATATTTGAGAAAGAAAGAAGGTTAATAAATCAATAAAGAGACTTCATATAATAATGGCATAGTTAGCTGCTTGTTCAGTAGAACCACAGAACTTCATACCAAACTTTGAGATAACAATGCTTAGTACCTCACAGAAGTTAATTCATTGTCTGCTGAGAAAATCGCATATAAGAAAAATGATTGAAGAGACTCCTTAGTATTTGAGTGTTGGCAAATACATGTTTGGCAAAAATAATCATGCTGTAGTTCAGGTGAATATGCAGTAAGGAGACCTTTACATTTCTTTTTATCTTGTCACATGCACATGATTTGCTTGGGGTCCAAAGACAGAGGTGAAATGTCAGGCAGTGTCTTCTGACAAATTTCTTGTTCTCCATTGTTTAGAAACAGTCCTGAAGAAGGTGTAAGAATTGTTACTATACCGAAACGCTGCGTCGACAAATTTCTCTGTATGAACATTGTAACCTGGTGAAAAACTACCTTGTATGAATACTGTGACCTATTATTGTTTATGACTATTGCAATTGGAACTTTGTGATGTTTTTTTAAATACGTTTATGCTGCTCATGTCCTGATTTTAATTTGTTTTTACTGCCTAAATAACCCATTTTTAACATGTATTGAACCTAATAAAATGCAAACAATATATGTTGGTATTAATGAATACATAATTTTGTTTTTTGTGTGATTTCACAGTGGTTTTAGATGTAAGGTGGCATGGTTATTGTTGACTGTCAGTTTGAGATTCTATACTCTGAGTGCATAGGGATTTTCTATTTTTGCAACATACTCTTCCCCTGTCCCTGATTGGATTTTCTAGGGGTCCTCTCTCTAATTTTTTGTTTCTGACAAATTGCTCCTTTTCTCTTCTGTTTGACATTGATGTTTGGTCTGACTGCAAAGTGGGAGGATTTAGTAATGGGAAAAAAATGTGTGTTAATCTAGCTGTGTGTGCTAAAGGAGCTGTGAAACTGAGGAAAAGACTGTTTTATCAAAACACATTTGTAACACAGTAAAATGTAAAAAGTACCTTCAAATATACTGTATACATGTTTCACAATATATCAACAGTTAGGAAAAAAGATTTTTTTTCACACATTGTAAGCTTTATCATTTTATCAGTAGACTCAATGCACAACATAGATCTGCTAACTACTGTCCTGGTCACAACATTAAAGGCAAGGCTAGGATTTCCTTTTCGAAAGTTTACACCACAACACAGACTACAGCCTGAGGCACACAAGTCGTGCCATATGTTACACGGCCCACGTCCCTTATCCTGACAAATGTTTTGTGTTCATTGCTTCACCTGCTTTTGGAAGGAGCATAAGTGTCTACTCTTGGCCCATTCTGTAATCGGGCGAGGAAATGACTCCTCGCTCTCCTGCCCTGATATCTTTTTTGTGACTTCTGGATCGAACAAGGGACTCCCAAATAGTTAGCCATTTCTTGTACAAAATCATCTCCAAAAACACAATTTGAGGCTGGTCTGGTGTCCTTATTTGCTAATTCCGCAAATTTCAGGTAACATTTTTGTTATATACTTTTATGCTTTTCTTTCTAGAGGGATTTTTTGCAGTATCTAAAAGACAAATTACCCTCTGTACCCATTGTTATAACTCATCTGTTGTAGTGTAGTTCCTATATTCCCAATAGGCTCTGCGCATTGGAATAATATATCCTATAGATTTGACGTAGGACTTATGTCGACTAGGTCTCTATCGAATATTTTAGACTTAATTGTGAGTGCCAGCTAGCTCAGAGGTCACTAGAAACTTTCTCGAATACACAAGAAGGGATTAGTTTCTGAAAACCGCATAAACATGACAACTTTGTTTCCCCAAGATAAAACGGATTGGTGTCACTATATCGCGGATTATTACAACGCATTCCGTTACATCGGAATTTTTACAACGCAGGATCTATTACATCGGATGTCATTACAACGCATGGCATTACATCGCAGATGCTATTACAACGCATGGCATTACATCGTAAGTATAGGTAAGTATACTTTTTAAAAAAAATGTAATTAATTTAATTTAATTAATTTAATTTATTTAATTTAATTAAAATACATTTTAAAATAGTAATTAATTTAGTTTAATAAATTTAAATCTATTTATTTAATTTAATTTTAATAAAAATTGTAATTAATTTTAATTAATTAATATAATGAAATTATTTTAATTTAAATATGTTTAAAATTGTAATGAAATTAAATTAATTAAAATAATTTTTTTAATTTAATTAATTTAATTAAAATGTAATTAATATAATATAATTAATTTAATTTAATAAATATATTTTAATTAATTTATAAATGGTAACTATAATTTATTTAGCCCTAATCACAAACCCAACCCTGAACCCTAAAAACACCCCTGTACCCCAAAACCCAAACCCTACCCTGAAACCTAAAAACACCCTTGTACCCCAAAACCCAAACCCTACCCTGAAACCTAAAAACACCCCTGTACCCCAAAACCCAAACCCTACCCTGAAACCTAAAAACACCCCTGTACCCCAAACCCAAACCCTACCCTGAAACCTAAAAACACCCCTGTACCCCAAAACCCAAACCCTACCCTGAAACCTAAAAACACCCCTGTATCCCAAAACCCAAACCCTACCCTGAAACCTAAAAACACCCCTGTACCCCAAAACCCAAACCCTACCCTGAAACCTAAAAACACCCCTGTACCCCAAAACCCAAACCCTACCCTGAAACCTAAAAACACCCCTTTACCCCAAAACCCAAACCCTACCCTGAAACCTAAAAACACCCCTGTACCCCAAAACCCAAACCCTACCCTGAAACCTAAAAACACCCCTGTACCCCAAAACCCAAACCCCACCCTGAAACCTAAAAACACCCCTGTACCCCAAAACCCAAGCCCTACCCTGAAACCTAAAAACACCCTTGTACCCCAAAACCCAAACCCTACCCTGTAACCTAAAAACACCCCTGTACCCCAAAACCCAAACCTAGCCCTGAAACCTAAAAACACCCCTGTACCCCAAAACCCAAATCCTGCCCTAAAACCAAAAAATACCCAAACACCCCAAAACATATACCTCAGTACACCAAAACATATACTCCTATACTCATACTTATTTAAAAAATTACTTAAATTAATAAATTTAATTTATAATATTTAAAAACATAAATAAATATTTTTATTTATTTTTATTTATAATTAATAATAATTAAATCAATTATATAATATTAAATAAAATAAAAAAAATGTATATACTTACCAATACTTACGATGTAATGGTATGCGTTGTAATAGCATATGCGATGTAATGCCATGCGTTGTAATGGCATCCGATGTAATGGATCCTGCGTTGTAATAGCTGCGTTGTAACAGCATTACGACGTAAAAGTTGCGTTGTAAGTGTGTATCACCGATAAAACTGATCTTCAGAGTCGTGGAAACGATAGATAGATATTTCACTCAGTCAATCGTGCATGCTTCGTTTCACCAGAGGTGCAGAGAAATAGAGAGACAGGCATTTTCAATAAAAGTATTTATTGAACAGTCTTCTTTCTCATGCAAAATAAATGAACTGCTGCAATCGCAATACTGGCTGTAAAGTATAATGCGTACAGCAAGGAGAGTATTATGAAATAATACTGTAAAAGCATGGTATGGTTTCTAAGCCATAAAATACATACATAAATAACAAAGACTAAAAGTACTCAACTGGTGCTTCTAAAAAACGCCTACCGCGGTGTACCTAACCTAAGTCTAGTACTAGGGAAGAAGTAAGTATATGTTTAGTTTCTTTGCCAAGAATCTATCCAAGATTTCTCTTAGGGTCTAAACAGCTCCGTACCTTGGTTTTAGAATGAAGGAGGTCTGGTATCTCTGTCTCCGGAACTTGATTTCCCAACATCCACGCGAGGGGAGCTTGGAAACACTGGAGCTGGATTCTCAGCGAGATAAAGGCAGCCTCTCTGTCAGTGCATCAGCTGGAGAGTCGGCTTCCTTCGGCACTTGCTGTAGCGAGATGCGTCGAGCCAGTAGGTAGTCGAATTGCTCCAAACCACCATGTGTTTGCAAGGGCAAGTGTAGGCATATTTATACCTTGAGGGTGCCTGCTTTGACATAAAATCAGACATAATAACGTCACCAAAGAACGGTAGTTCTTTGAAAACGCCATGATTTCTAGGACAAATCAATATTCAAGAAAGGGGATGTCCCTGACTGCTGAAGCCGAGTTTTCCAAGAAATCATTGTGGCTTTTTGGAACTAGTGTAAGTAGTCTTGCCTGTATTAGGACTGCATGGGCTATGTCTAGATAGGGGTATGATATCTATGCCTATGTAAGGGTAATGTGAATTATACCTATATAAGGGCATGAATCGAGAAAATTACACTAGGGTCCTAAAACGCTATGCAACACTGTATCTAGGGCTTTATCATTAATGTGAGCTTCCATAACCAAACTAAAAATATATAACAGAAGTTCACAGAAAAATAATCCACTGATGTCCTACTTATTTATAAACATATCATCCATTTATTCTTCCAATATTATATATTATAACTTTATGTATTCTGTATTCTGAAAGGGGTAAGCTAACAAGATGTACTTATCTTATGAGAAGCAAGAGAGCTGCATGTTCTTGACTATTAGGGGTCCATTAGGATGGCGGGCGGGCTTTGATCGCCCGCCACCCTAGCGGCAATCGGGACCGCCCGCCTAAAGGACGGGGGTCCCGACATCACAATTATGATGCGCCCGCCACAGTGGCGGGCGCATTTCAAGATTAACATTGTGGCGGGCGGTGCTCACTGCACCGCCCGCCACAATGTTAAAAAAAATCAGAACGCCTTTGCACAATAGAAGCGGCAGGCACCGCGCTGTGCCTGCCTCTTCTATTAGGCAAAGGCAGAGGGGTACCACAGGTACCCCCCTGTGTGCCACCCCCCTTTGGCCTTCACTCTGGGGGCCCGCAGTTGGCCCCCAGAGTGAACACCGCCTGCCTCTCATTGCCGCCACGGAAAGGCATTGAAATATGCCCATTGTAATATGGCGGGCGGTGTCTTACAGACACCGCCACCATATTACTTGTTTTCCGCCCCGGCCACAAGGCGACCGGGGTGGAAAACAGGCGGGCGGTGTATTACAAAGGCGGGGGGGGAATGGGCAGTGGATGTCGTGCGGATTGCCTCCGCCAGGCCGGCGGTGGCCACCGCCAGCCTGGTGGGGGCAATCCGCACGACATCCTAATGGACCCCTTATTGTTTACTGCAATTTTACAAAAGTTCTAAATTCTTCAATTTTGTTGCTGCTGTGAGTGGGAGCAATACAATATTAGTGGATAGTGTTGGCTTTTTTGCCTTGACATAAAATCGACTAGAGACTGTGCTAGCTGACATTCCATACAGAACTAACATTTCGGGGTCCATGCTATGTAATGGTTGCAAAAGTCACTTTTTGCACCACGGCACAGCTATAAGCATGTGCATTCGGCGCAAACAGGGACAGTGCACCCTGCTACAGTGAATGAGTTTCCCTTGGAGCAGCTGCAAACCGGTACTGCTGTAGGGCCAGCTCATTCACTGAATTATGGAGCTGATGAGTACATGCTGCTATGTGCTACTCAATGTGGGGGGCAGCTGTCTGCACACACATTACAGCTTGGTGGCCACAAGAATTAGGAACTCTGTCTGTGCCCACACAAAAAGTAAAAAACTTGGGTGTCACTCTTGATGATAGACTCACAAATAAAAATCAGGTGAGTGTAGTTATTTCATCATCCTTCTTTGTTATAAAAAAGACCTCTCATCTGATTTCATTTGAGCTACTAAAGATAGTAGTCATTGCATTGGCACGTTCTCGTACCAACTATTGCAACGAGCCGTATTTAAATCTGCAAAAGGGACAGTTAATAAAAGTACAAGCTCTGCAAAACTCAGCCGCTAGAATGCTTTTAAATCTTCCTATATTTCATTCGGCCACTCAGACTCTTAATGAAGTACACTGGCTTTTTGTGGATAAATGTGCGATCTTCAAAGAGTTATGCATAACATTTAAATCTCTGAATAATATAGGTCCTGACTACCTAAAGAAAAACTTTGGATGGTATATTCCAAGTAGAGTTTTTTGTTGCAGTACCTCCAGAAATCTAGTGGCCCCCTCTTGCAAATGTGTTTCTTGGGGAGGCGGTAGTTTTGTCAGGGGTACAGCCTCACACTGGAAAGGTCTATCTCACATAAAATCTGCTTCAATTCTTTTTACTTTCAGGAAAAACCTTAAAGACATGGCTATGCAGCAACTATGTAGGGCCGCACTCTGTCGTTAAAGGCTAGCGCCAAGACGCCTCCTGGCATAGGAGTGCTTTACAAAACTCTAAATCAAATCAAAGAGAGGACAGAATCCCCCTAAAGGTGGGTCGTGAGTGACCCATTTAGAGGACTACCATTTGGGGACACACTGGCAATGCGCCAACTTTTTGTGGAGCACTGACCGTCCAAGGGACTGTTTGCCTCTGCACCCACATCTGTAATAGAGCACAGGCACTGAGGCAAAGTTATTTCCTCAATTGCATAAGGACACACCCCCATACAAAAGTGGGAACAGCCTCGGAAGACAGCGCTGGTGCTACATTTGAGCCATCCATTTGAGCCAGTGCTGCCAGTATTGCAGAAGGGGTCACTCAAGCAACTGCAGCCTCTTCTGTAATTCCACAGTGCCCTGGCTGGTGCAAAAAGCGGGTGCATAAACCTGTTGAGCTACATTGCTCTATGCATAATAGAGACCCAGGTTGGAAAGCACCAGATGTCATAGAAAAACAGTTCCTGACTCATCTTCTTAATTTACAATGAACATATAAAAAGAGTTGTGTGGGAAGCAGGGTGGTTTTCAGCAACAATCGAATGTTATTCATTGCAGTCAAAAGGTAATGGCAGATTGTATTGTGAAACAGAAATTCAATTTTGCTACTTAACACACGAGCCTAACTAAGGTTGCACTCTGTCCTATTATTTGGTTTTCTGCAAAAGGTAAATATACCATCAAACACATTAAAGATAACTTTTCACAGACACACTACACTTAGAAGCTTATTTACAAGCCCAGTGTGCAGCCGGGACACCATTTTTTTGATGTTCCGGTGGTGCACAGTGCAGACCCATATCTGCGAGGCCTTCAAAAGACACCCTGCATTGGCATCTCATGGTGTACGACAATGCAGTGCAAGCTGCTCCTTTGCTTCACAAGGCCTTGGGGAGGCGCGCCGTGGGTGTTGCGGTAGGTGTTCGTGCTTCACGCCAAAGTTTTTTCACACATTCCTAGATTTACAACATAATGTAATTCTGGGAATGAGTCAAAATCCTGCACCTCTCCTGGAGTGCTGTAACTGTTTTTGTGAAGGAAGTGTACCTGATTTCAATGCTGGCACCCATGCGATAGTGTACAATGGTGCCTACATTCCTGCCATTTTCTTTTGGTGCAGGGCAGAGTAGCAAAGTGAAGTGCAGTGCTGCCCTGCATCAAATAGTTGTAAATGAGGCCACTGGTCTGGATGCACAGCACCAACATCATACAGTCAGCAACACATTGCTAACTCAACAGAGCCCCTTTACTGACAAAACAATCTGACACAAAATCAACAGAAGTCACACTCTTATGTTTGACATAAATAATTGAACTATATAAAAGCTGACTGAACAACACCACATATGCACATAGAAAACAACTCTTTCTAAAGATACATATATATATGGATGTATGACGTTACAACGCATACTTTTACAACGCCTACCTTCACAACGCATTTTTTACAACGCAGCATCCATTACAACGCATTCCATTACAACGCATGCATTTACAACGAATTTTTAAAAACTACCTTTACAACGCATTCCATTACATCGCATACTACCTTTACAACGCATACCATTACAGCGCATAACATTACTTTGCATGGAAGGTAAGTATTGAATAGTGTAGGGGTAATAATTACTATTCTAACTCCGGGGGGTGCAACAGTAGGGTAAGTGTTGGATAGTGTAGGGGTAAAAATTACTATTCTAACTCCAGGGGGTGCAACAGTAGGGTAAGTGTTGGATAGTGTAGGGGTACTATGTGTTGCAATGCTATGCGTTGTAATGGTATGTGTTGTAATGACTGCGTTGTAATGACATGCGTTGTAGTGGTGTGCGTTGTAGTGTCATGCGTTGTAATGGTTGCGTTGTAAAAACATGCGTTGTAATGGATGTTGCGTTTTAAAAGTTTCTTTGTAATGGTAGTGCGTTGTAAAAGTTGCGTTGTAAAGGTTGTTCCCCATATATATATAACGCTCCAATTCTCCTTCGCTTAACAAAAGAAGACAAATATATATATATATATATATAGCTACCTTTATAGAGTACTAACTTTCAGGTGGGAAATATACAACTGTTACACTTAAACAACCTTTAAATGACAACATTTACACATATTAGAAATATATTGCCTTTTCACAAAAATCACCAGAGACAAAAAGAGAAACAATATCAAAAAGCAAACATAGCTTTGAAATATGGAAAAAAGCTGCAAGGCTTTCAAAGGAGAGACAGTGTTGAACAGACTGTTAAACCTGTTATGCTTAGAGTGGTCTTCCCCCAAAACTTTTGGCAGCCTACCTCCTCTTTTTGCTGTATTTTTCTGTTGGCCTTAGGACTCTGAGCACTTAACCACTGCTAACCAGTGCTAAAGTGCATGTGCTTCTCCCCTAAACGTGGTGACATTGGTGGATACATAATTGGTATATTTAGTTTACTTATAAGTCCCTTGTAAAGTGGTATATCATATACCCAGGGCCTCTAATCTAAATTCTACTAGTGGACCTGCAGCACTGGCTGTGCTACTCACACAAGCAGCCTTTCAAACCTGTCTCAGGCCTGCCATTGCAAGACCTGTGTGTGTAGTTTACTGACACTTTGACTTAGTATTTAGAACCTCTTGCCAAGCCATAAACTACCCCAAAGGTAGGCAATAGGTAGCCCTGAGGGCAGGGGGCATGTAACTATAAGATAGGACATGTACTTGTAATTTTTACATGTCCTGATAGTGACAAACAGCAACATTTGTTTTTCATTACTGTGAGGCCTACTCCTCTCATAGGCTAGCATTTGGAATTCCTTAAAACACTTTTCAGCTATAAGTCCTGATTAGAAGTGAGTAGCTATATCATGTTTCATATCTTTGAAATGGTAATTATAAATCCTCTTTTCTGGTACAGCGGGTTTTAACATTACTGTTTTAGAAATCCTCCCCATGCTCTTCAATATCAATATTGCCCCCCCTCGCTACCACCGTCAGAAAACATGGACTCAGCATAGTTTCCTATGCCGATGACCCCCAGCTCATCCTCTCCATCACCCAGTAACCCGACAGCACCAGGCATTATTTCCAGGAAGCAATGAAGGACATCGCATCCTGGATGAGCAACAGCTTCCTGAAGCTCAACTCCGAGAAAACGGAAGTCCTTATCCTCAGATCCACCATTTCCACGTGGGACAACACCTTGCGGCCCCCCGCCCTCGGACACACTCCTACCCCCACGGACCACGCTCGCAACCTCGGCGTCATACTCGACTCGACTCCTCTCGCACTATGAACTGACAGATTAATGCCATATCCTCTGCATGTTTCAACACCCTTCGCATACTCCGCAACACCTTCGAATGGATACCCCTGTATCCAAGCAGGCCGTCACCTACGCACTCATCACCAGCAGACTAGCCTATGGAAAAGCCTTCTATGCCGGAATCAGCAAATCTCTCCTTCACAAACTCCAGACCGCCCAGAACGCCGCAGCCAGACTCGTCTTCAGCATCCCATGACACAACCACATCACCCAGCATCTCAGAGACCTCCATTGGCTCCCCATCAAAAAAAGAGTGACTTTCGAGGTGCTCATACACACCTATAAAACCTTCCACAACACCGGCCCCTAATACCTCAAAGAAAGAATCTCCTTCCATGCCCCCAAGAGAAACCTCCCCTCCGCTGACCTCACCCTGGCAGAAAACCCCCCCGTATCCTCAGAGCCAGAACGGGAGGCAGATCCTTTTCTTACATCACGACCAAGACCTGGAACGAACTCCGCATCAGACACTGCAAGCCTTCAGAACCTCCCTCCCCCAGCACCTTTAGACACAATGGATGAGTAGTGCACTCTACGAATCCCTGATTGGGTGATTGAGAAATGCTACTTTTAGAAAGTGGACATTTCTCTGCTCTTACTGCTCTGTGTCCCTTGCAACCTGCCTCCAACACATGTCTGAGATGGGTGACAGCTACACTTTGTGCATTCCCTCCAGACAGCCACAAACACAAGTGGTAGTGTCCTGGTTCCCGCACAAAGGGCTGATTACCTCCCACAGATATCCTTGCAGACAGGGTTGGGATGAAAGGAGACCTGTGCACTTCAAGGACCTGCTTTGAAGTCACCCCTACTTCAAAGGTATATTTGAGTATATGTACTGGGGCTCTGACTATACCAACGCAGTACACTACTACTGGTGAATAACTCTGCCAGGGGTAAAGACTGCTTTGCAACAAGGATTGCCACTCTGCTTGACTGACTGTTCTGAAGGAACTGCTTCACTCCTTTACTGAGCTGCCCTGCTGATCTCCGGACAAGGATTGGACCCATCTCACTTTAACCCAGAGTGGCTCCAAGGGCTTGCCCCCTGTTCTGAAGTCATGGGTGTTGTATCTGGCCAGCCCTCCATCACTGTCGGCCTCAACTTTGGATTTGCTCTGGTCCAGTGTAACCCCTCAGCGCTATTGACTTCTAAGAACTCTTTTTGGCTTATTCTCTCAAAATTCACAACTCCGGTTCTACTTATTGGATGTGTTTCGTTTTGGTCTTATTTTATTCATACAAATATTCTCTATTTTTCAATTTATATATTGCCTCTTTAGATAAGCATGACTGCTCTCTGCCAGGCTACCAGAGGGTGAGCATAGACTATCTTTCAGTGTGCATCTAGCTTAAGCAGACTAGGATTGTGTTCCCTACTTGGACAGTGTGCATACCTCTGCCAACTTGATACCCAATTTCTAACACTAGTTATGCACCTGAAAAGTTGTAGTTAAGGCAAAATCAAACAACAGATTACCCTAAGAGAATGAACAGACAGCAGACGGCCCATATAGATGCTTTCCCACAGCCACTCATATCTGAGAACGAACACATCATAATTTTAATGATGTGTGCCCCGTCTTTCCCTTACTACATCTCTTTCCCCATTCATCATGGTTACATAATCTTTTTATTTAATCATATTCTGGTTACTGAAACATGACAGGAGCGCTGCCTACATTCTACTTCAATGATGAGTTATAACGGGGAAGGCCCTGAAAACTCTCTGACCTGGGTCAGTTAAGCAAGTGCGTGTGAGGATGGTCAGAGACTATAGATTTTTGAAAACATCAAATGTCAAACATAAGCAAAACATAACTTAAATCATCATAGTTCATAGATCCAGTAGGTATTTTATTTTCATACATAGGTAACTGGATATTCGGTCTAATTCGCTGAGTACCCAAAGACATTGGGTTGCAAAGTTATACACACAAGCATATCCATTAATTTCGTAAGTAAATTAATATTGTGCACCTGAATGAGGAACAAAACAATATATATTCACGATTCTTTCTGAGGATAGCTTGAATATTGTAAATCAACATAGCATAGTATTCACATTTCAAAACGATGCGCTCAAAGTGAACAAGAAAGGAGATAGTCAGAAGGGATGGGTGTGATGGAAAAGGGTGAGGACTGGGTAAAGGTGTTGTGATCCTGTTACAATCACAGTAAAATCAAGTGAAACCTTTACAGTCTAGTTTAGATCCTAAGTTCCATGAAGCTCTTAAACATAGGATCAGTATCGTTCCATATTTTACTCCTATATTTAGAGCGGTGGCATGGTCTAGTCATCGACGTTTCGACCCCTGGTTTAAGGGTTTGTTAGAAACCTCATGCTGGGGTCTTCATCAGGACAAGAGGAACAGGAGCGCCTATGGATAATGCAATTAAGATAAGTATCTCAAAATAGTAACTTAATTCGTTAATATACTGGAGGTGAGCTAGGGAAAAGATACATACTTTACGTAAGGCCATCCAGTGGCTCTTAGGTAGGAATCATCAATGGTTCATGTAAGGAGATGTACCTGTAAATGGTCAAAAGGATCAATTAAAAACTGAGGTGGAGGGTATACCTCCCCATAGAATACGAAATAACTGAAGTTTGTAAGGGGAGCAAAGAACTTACTGGGTCGGTGAGGCTTTCAAATCCATTTCATCTTGTAATCCACTGGTAAGTTGCGTGCAGACAGTATCCAGGAGGGTGCGTTAAGCGTCACACTCTCTGTTTGTATCTGCGGATTAAAGTGGGGTTCTTATTAGGGCCTGATCAATAAAGCAGCTAAAGAGATGCTAGATTCGCATGGACGCAGTCTGAATAAAAGAGACTCCATACAATGAGTAAAGTGAGAGAACTAGGTAAATACTGTGACCGGGGTTGTGGTCTGGTTAGTATCGTACCTGCATAAACAGTGATTTATCTAGATACAATGACTGCTTTGATTGAGTATAATTGAAAAATAATCAAGCCAGTCATGGCGGCATGTGTATCACAACTGTACCCAAGGTTGACAGTATTAAGGTCGATAAAACGAAGTCCCCATGCAGCTGCGTGGTGATACTATCGTTGTTGGAAGAAAAATGTGGTTAGTGCCCCCAAACGTGCCTTGGCGGATGATGAGGTGCACTTTAGTGGTGCTTGGTTCAAGTTTAATGAAACTGCAACCTAGCAGGTATGCAATGGGCCTTAGCGTGCCTTGGCTTGGCGGGTGGTTGTCTACTCAGTGGCGGCGCTGAGTAGGGGTCTAATAAAGCTACATCCTCGCGATGTGCAGGGTGGAGAGAAAGGAGCCTAAGTTACCGGCGTCCATAATCGCGCTGCCTGGGAGGATAAACAGATTGGGTGCTTGCATCCCAATGATCAAGCTATTAAATAAATGTACTGTTGCCTACATTAAAGGAAAGAACACCTAAGTTAAATCCAGTGTAGGGTCAAGAAATCCGGGCGGGAGCTCACCTCATCTCTTGGGAGGCGTGCATGAATCTGTCACCGCCGGCTGCAGGAAACAGTCTGGGCTGCCTCGCGGTGCAGCAGCAGGATACTGCCTGGGGGCTCGCCGTCAGGCAGCCAATCAGGGAGCATTGTCAGATCTTCAATAGGGATCATGGTAAAAGAGCTGACGTCATTTTTGGAAAGCGTTTGTACACTGTCAAGGGGCCTCATCTGACGTAAACTGACTGGGTGAGACTAGTCAGAGGACATGGCGGGGCGTGGTGTCAAATTATCCATTTACCAAGGATAGTATTTACTATGTAAGGCACAGGCATGATAATGGAGGGAGGCTTCCTGTCCAGTACAACTCAATTTACCTATACGTATATAGTATAAAAATGGATAGGGGCCCGCCCCGAATCTAGCAATATAAATGGCCACAAATTGCAAACAATAGAGACATTGTCCCGGGGTTAATATATTGCAGAAAAAGTTATATAATCATACAACACATTGAAGATTGAACAGACAAGCATGTGGACAACGTCTACATGGGTGTAATTGTACAAAGATACATGGGAGCACCAAATTGTGTCCGTATTAGCACAAAACAATTATCTCTGAGTGGAACAAATCATGAGTGTCAGTCTGGATCGATTAATGCCATTTGTGCAAAAGTGGCATCCACTTCATTTAATCCATTGTGGACAGAGTTAAAGGACTGCATCCACTTGCATTCTCTTACATTCATGATAGAATTGAGGTCGCCACCCCGAGGGCCTAGCGTGATTTTCTCTATGACAACCCACTTCAAGGATTCAGGTGTATGGTTATTTTCCCAGAAATGTTCAACCAGGGGAGCCCCTGATGTTTGGCATCTTATTCTGCTGCAATGTTGCAGTACCCTGTTTTTGATTTTTTGCTTAGTTTGCCCAATATAAATCAGGCCGCATGGGCAAAAGATCGCATAAATCACTCCATTGCTATTGCAGTTTTTGAATGATTTCAAAGGAACCGTCAGGTTATTGTGTGTGATTGTTTTAGTTTCTATGCATATTGTACATGCCTTGCAATTGCTGCATTTGTAATTGCCAAGAGTGGTGGGTAAATTCAACATTGATTGGATGGTGGGGTTCGGTGAGCTTTCCAACATGGATCGTACTACACAGTCTCTAATACTTTTAGCCTTCTTAAAAGCGTGCATCGGTGGATTGGGTATTTCGATAGCATCAGACACAATGTGCCAGTGTTTGTTGACTATCTTCCTTATTGCGTGGCTCTTACTGCAAAAGGTAGTAACACATATCATCTTCTCCTCTGAATTACTTTTGTTTTTAGGTATCAGCAAATCCTCCCTATTGTAGAACCAGGCCCGTTTCCTTGCTCTCTTGACCAGCCTTTTCGGGTAGCCTCTTTCCAGAAGGCGAAGGATAAGTTCATCAGATTCCGCAAAGTAGTCATCTTTGAGAGTGCAGTTCCTCCTGATCCGGAGGAACTGGCCGAAGGGTAGGTTGTCCCGTAGGGCCCGTGTGTGGTGGCTTGAGTATCTCAATAATGTGTTCCGCTCGGTTGGTTTCCTGTAAAGAGTTGTGTATAATGATCCATCTCTTTCTCGAATGCTAATGTCCAGAAAGTCAATTGTTTCATTGCTGCAGCTGGAAGTGAATTGGATGTCCTGTGATTGGGTATTGAGCCATTGAGTGAAAAATTCCAGTTCCTGTTGTAGCCCTGTCCAGATGATCAAGATGTCGTCTATATATCGACGGTATTCAGAAATGTTATTGAGATATGGATTGTGTGGAGAAAGGATGTAGTGTTGCTCAAAATCACTCATATAAAGAATAGCCAGATCAGGGGCAAAGGCTGCCCCCATGGCTACTCCTTTGCATTGCATGAAGAATTTATTTTGGAATACAAAAAAGTTTTTAGTCATGGCAATTTCCAATAGATCTATTAGGAATTCCGTAGGTACTCCCGTTGGTTGTGGTCTTCCAGCCAAAGCTCTTCGTATTGTAGTTAATGCGGACCCTGGGGAATGCTCGTGTACAATGACACAATATCCATGGTGACAAGCAGTTGGTTATTTTTGTCAAAGGGTCGTTGGTCAACCAGGTTGATCACCTGCATAGTGTCCCTTAGGTATGTAGGAGTTGCTGCCTCTAGTGGCTTCAAAAAGACGTCTACATACTTGCAGAGAGGCTCCAACAGGGACCCACAGCCCGATATAATGGGTCTCCCTGGTGGTTTAGTGGGATTCTTGTGGACCTTCGGTAACACATAAATGGTAGGGATGCGTGGTTGATTCACGTTGAGGTATAGATACTCTTTCTCAGTCAAGAAACCATCCTCTTTCCCCTTCTCAGTGACGGCAATGATCTGTAGTCTGATCTCCTTGGTTGGATTGGTTGCTATCGGTCGATAGCTGATTCCATCGCGTAATTGGGAATATATTTCTTGAGCATAATCATCGACGTCCATGATGACTATTGCCCCTCCCTTGTCCGCTGGCTTAATCACTAGTGCTTTGTTGTTCTTCAACGTATCGAGTGCTGCACGTTCATTCTTTGAGATGTTATGTTTGACGTAGGGTCTCTTGGCGCAGGTCTTCAGTACATCCTTGAGTACCAGGCTCTCATATGTTAGAATCCGATGATTAATCATTGCCGTGTGTGGCGTGAATGTGGATGGAGGTCGTAAATCAGTGAATGCTCTTGTCGCAGTAGAGGGTCTGTTCAGAAAAAAAAAATTTAGACGGATTTTGCGGAAAAATTTGGAAAGTTCGGTTTGGATGTTGAACAGATTTGCGTGGGATGTTGGAACAAAAGAAAGGCCTTTACTGAGGACCCTAGTTTCATCCATTGTTAAAGTGTGTTTGGATAGATTCATAATGGGACAGTCCTTGTTCACCAGCGATAGGTTTTCCTCCGGGTGCTGATTTCCCCATGATTGTCCTGCTGGAATCTCACTTGTTTGCTGTTGTAAGCTTGTTGTCTCCCTTCGTCCCAGTTCTGTGGGGTTTGTCCTCTGGTGGGGCATCTGTTCCAACCACCACCTCTTCCCCGAGGGGGTCTTCATGTGCTGTCCTCTAAAAAAGCCTGTTGCGGTCTGTTGGAGGGGTCTTGTGGGGGTTGATACCATGGATCTTGATTTTGGTAGTTGCCACTGGGTCCTGCTGTTTCGTTGTCACTGCCACCACTGTACGAAGAATCAGAGAAGTTTGTATATCTTCTTCCACCTCGGTAGCCTCCCCTGTAGCCTCCCCTGCCTCTGTAGAAGAAGCGGCCCTGGTTGTCTTGTTTAAAGTAATCCTCAGCCAGGTACGGGTATGTTTTCTTTTTGTTGTAATACTGGATGTCCTTTGATAGTTTTTCCAATTTCTTGTTTTGTGTTTCAACGTCGAAGTCCTTGAGGGTCTTGTTAAGACGTTCGAGCGTTTCCTTTGCGTTGGCAAAGGCTGAGTGACTTTCAATTTCAGCTTTCAGGTCGTTGATCTCCTTGGATAGCTGTTCAACCTGGTCGCGTGCAGTCTCCACCCCAAGGACCATCCAATGGCGGGAACAGTTGTTAGCAACAAAACTAAACCCCTCCTTAAATTTAGGGTTGTCCACAAATATAGCTGGTTCGTTTCGGACTTGTAGGCCAGTGGGTATAACGTTTGCTCGGAGATACCCCGTTAGTAGATGACCATGTAGTTTTGTGCGTACTAATTTTTTCTCCAGGCGTTCTAATTTGTTTATTTTTTCATTGAGCGAGAAATCAACAGTGGTGGTGTTGGTTGAGAGGAAAGCAGACCCTGTCTCGCCCCCTATGAGATCTCTAATATGGTCTTCAGTGTATGAGAGGGTTTCGGATTCAAACATGATCCTACCCCCTGCAGAATCCTAATGGATGAATGCACAAGAAATAATAGAATGAGATAAATTTGAGTAAAAGAACCCTCGCAAGAATGCTCTTGCACTGAGAGTGATGAGTTATAACGGGGAAGGCCCTGAAAACTCTCTGACCTGGGTCAGTTAAGCAAGTGCGTGTGAGGATGGTCAGAGACTATAGATTTTTGAAAACATCAAATGTCAAACATAAGCAAAACATAACTTAAATCATCATAGTTCATAGATCCAGTAGGTATTTTATTTTCATACATAGGTAACTGGATATTCGGTCTAATTCGCTGAGTACCCAAAGACATTGGGTTGCAAAGTTATACACACAACCATATCCATTAATTTCATAAGTAAATTATTATTGTGCACCTGAATGAGGAACAAAACAATATATATTCACGATTCTTTCTGAGGATAGCTTGAATATTGTAAATCAACATAGCATAGTATTCACATTTCAAAACGATGCGCTCGAAGTGAACAAGAAAGGAGATAGTCAGAAGGGATGGGTGTGATGGAAAAGGGTGCGGACTGGGTAAAGGTGTTGTGATCCTGTTACAATCACAGTAAAATCAAGTGAAACCTTTACAGTCTAGTTTAGATCCTAAGTTCCATGAAGCTCTTAAACATAGGATCAGTATCGTTCCATATTTTACTCCTATATTCAGAGCGGTGGCATGGTCTAGTCGTCGACGTTTTAACCCCTGGTTTAAGGGTTTGTTAGAAACCTCATGCTGGGGTCTTCATCGGGACAAGAGGAACAGGAGCGCCTATGGATAATGCAATTAAGATAAGTATCTCAAAATAGTAACTTAATTCGTTAATATACTGGAGCTGAGCTAGGGAAAAGATACATACTTTACGTAAGGCCATCCAGTGGCTCTTAGGTAGGAATCATCAATGGTTCATGTAAGGAGATGTACCTGTAAATGGTCAAAAGGATCAATTAAAAACTGAGGTGGAGGGTATACCTCCCCATAGAATACGAAATAACTGAAGTTTGTAAGGGGGGCAAAGAACTTACTGGGTCGGTGAGGCTTACAAATCCATTTCATCTTGTAATCCACTGGTAAGTTGCGTGCAGACAGTATCCAGGAGGGTGCGTTAAGCGTCACACTCTCTGTTTGTATCTGCGGATAAAAGTGGGGTTCTTGTTAGGGCCTGATCAATAAAGCAGCTAAAGAGATGCTAGATTCGCAAGGACGCAGTCTGAATAAAAGAGACTCCATACAATGAGTAAAGTGAGAGCTCTAGGTAAATACTGTGACCGGGGTTGTGGTCTGGTTAGTATCGTACCTGCATAAACAGTGATTTATCTAGATACAATGACTGCTTTGATTGAGTATAATTGAAAAATAATCAAGCCAGTCATGGCGGCATGTGTATCACAACTGTACCCAAGGTTGACAGTATTAAGGTCGATAAAACGAAGTCCCCATGCAGCTGCGTGGTGATACTATCGTTGTTGGAAGAAAAATGTGGTTAGTGCCCCCAAACGTGCCTTGGCGGATGATGAGGTGCACTTTAGTGGTGCTTGGTTCAAGTTTAATGAAACTGCAACCTAGCAGGTATGCAATGGGCCTTAGCGTGCCTTGGCTTGGCGGGTGGTTGTCTACTCAGTGGCGGCGCTGAGTAGGGGTCTAATAAAGCTACATCCTCGCGATGTGCAGGGTGGAGAGAAAGGAGCCTAAGTTACCGGCGTCCATAATCGCGCTGCCTGGGAGGATAAACAGATTGGGTGCTTGCATCCCAATGATCAAGCTACTAAATAAATGTACTGTTGCCTACATTAAAGGAAAGAACACCTAAGTTAAATCCAGTGTAGCGTCAAGAAATCCGGGCGGGAGCTCACCTCATCTCTTGGGAGGCGTGCATGAATCTGTCACCGCCGGCTGCAGGAAACAGTCTGGGCTGCCTCGCGGTGCAGCAGCAGGATACTGCCTGGGGGCTCGCCGTCAGGCAGCCAATCAGGGAGCATTGTCAGATCTTCAATAGGGATCATGGTAAAAGATCTGACGTCATTTTTGGAAAGCGTTTGTACACTGTCAAGGGGCCTCATCTGACGTAAACTGACTGCGTGAGACTAGTCACGGGACATGGCGGGGCGTGGTGTCAAATTATCCATTTACCAAGGATAGTATTTACTATGTAAGGCACAGGCATGATAATGGAGGGAGGCTTCCTGTCCAGTAGAACTCAATTCACCTATACGTATATAGTATAAAAATGGATAGGGGCCCGCCCCGAATCTAGCAATATAAATGGCCACAAAGTATGCAAACAATAGAGACATTGTCCCGGGGTTAATATATTGCAGAAAAAGTTATATAATCATACAACACATTGAAGATTGAACAGACAAGCATGTGGACAACGTCTACATGGGTGTAATTGTACAAAGATACATGGGAGCACCAAATTGTGTCCGTATTAGCACAAAACAATTATCTCTGAGTGGAAGAAATCATGAGTGTCAGTCTGGATCGATTAATGCCATTTGTGCAAAAGTGGCATCCACTTCATTTAATCCATTGTGGACAGAGTTAAAGGACTGCATCCACTTGCATTCTCTTACATTCATGATAGAATTGAGGTCGCCACCCCGAGGGCCTAGCGTGATTTTCTCTATGACAACCCACTTCAAGGATTCAGGTGTATGGTTATTTTCCCAGAAATGTTCAACCAGGGGAGCCCCTGACGTTTGGCATCTTATTCTGCTGCAATGTTGCAGTACCCTGTTTTTGATTTTTTGCTTAGTTTGCCCAATATAAATCAGGCCGCATGGGCAAAAGATCGCATAAATCACTCCATTGCTATTGCAGTTTGTGAATGATTTCAAAGGAACCGTCAGGTTATTGTGTGTGATTGTTTTAGTTTCTATGCATAATGTACATGCCTTGCAATTGCTGCATTTGTAATTGCCAAGAGTGGTGGGTAAATTCAACATTGATTGGATGGTGGGGATCGGTGGGCTTTCCAACATGGATCGTACTACACAGTCTCTAATACTTTTAGCCTTCTTAAAAGCGTGCATCGGTGGATTGGGTATTTCGATAGCATCAGACACAATGTGCCAGTGTTTGTTGACTATCTTCCTTATTGCGTGGCTCTTACTGCAAAAGGTAGTAACACATATCATCTTCTCCTCTGAATTACTTTTGTTTTTAGGTATCAGCAAATCCTCCCTATTGTAGAACCAGGCCCGTTTCCTTGCTCTCTTGACCAGCCTTTTCGGGTAGCCTCTTTCCAGAAGGCGAAGGATAAGTTCATCAGATTCCGCAAAGTAGTCATCTTTGAGAGTGCAGTTCCTCCTGATCCGGAGGAACTGGCCGAAGGGTAGGTTATCCCGTAGGGCCCGTGTGTGGTGGCTTGAGTATCTCAATAATGTGTTCCGCTCGGTTGGTTTCCTGTAAAGAGTTGTGTATAATGATCCATCTCTTTCTCGAATGCTAATGTCCAGAAAGTCAATTGTTTCATTGCTGCAGCTGGAAGTGAATTGGATGTCCTGTGATTGGGTATTGAGCCATTGAGTGAAAAATTCCAGTTCCTGTTGTAGCCCTGTCCAAATGATCAAGATGTCGTCTATATATCGACGGTATTCAGAAATGTTATTCAGATATGGATTGTGTGGAGAAAGGATGTAGTGTTGCTCAAAATCACTCATATAAAGAATAGCCAGATCAGGGGCAAAGGCTGCCCCCATGGCTACTCCTTTGCATTGCATGAAGAATTTATTTTGGAATACAAAAACGTTTTTAGTCATGGCAATTTCCAATAGATCTATTAGGAATTCCGTAGGTACTCCCGTTGGTTGTGGTCTTCCAGCCAAAGCTCTTCGTATTGTAGTTAATGCCGGACCCTGGGCAATGCTCGTGTACAATGACACAATATCCATGGTGACAAGCAGTTGGTTATTTTTGTCAAAGGGTCGTTGGTCAACCAGGTTGATCACCTGCATAGTGTCCCTTAGGTATGTAGGAGTTGCTTCCGCTAGTGGTTTCAAAAAGACGTCTACATACTTGCAGAGAGGCTCCAACAGGGACCCACAGCCCGATATAATGGGTCTCCCTGGTGGTTTAGTGGGATTCTTATGGACCTTCGGTAACACATAAATGGTAGGGATGCGTGGTTGATTCACGTTGAGGTATAGATACTCTTTCTCAGTCAAGAAACCATCCTCTTTCCCCTTCTCAGTGACGGCAATGATCTGTAGTCTAATCTCCTTGGTTGGATTGGTTGCTATCGGTCGATAGCTGATTCCATCACGTAATTGGGAATATATTTCTTGAGCATAATCATCGACGTCCATGATGACTATTGCCCCTCCCTTGTCCGCTGGCTTAATCACTAGTGCTTTGTTGTTCTTCAACGTATCGAGTGCTGCACGTTCATTCTTTGAGATGTTATGTTTGACGTAGGGTCTCTTGGCGCAGGTCTTCAGTACATCCTTGAGTACCAGGCTCTCATATGTTAGAATCCGATGATTAATCATTGCCATGTGTGGCGTGAATGTGGATGGAGGTCGTAAATCAGTGAATGCTCTTGTCGCAGTAGAGGGTCTGTTCAGAAAAAAAAAATTTAGACGGATTTTGCGGAAAAATTTGGAAAGTTCGGTTTGGATGTTGAACAGATTTGCGTGGGATGTTGGAACAAAAGAAAGGCCTTTACTGAGGACCCTAGTTTCATCCATTGTTAAAGTGTGTTTGGATAGATTCATAATGGGACAGTCCTTGTTCACCAGCGATAGGTTTTCCTCCGGGTGCTGATTTCCCCATGATTGTCCTGCTGGAATCTCACTTGTTTTTTGTTGTAAGCTTGTTGTCTCCCTTCATCCCAGTTCTGTGGGGTTTGTCCTCTGGTGGGGCGTCTGTTCCAACCACCACCTCTTCCCCGAGGGAGTCTCCATGTGCTGTCCTCTAAAAAAGCCTGTTGCGGTCTGTTGGAGGGGTCTTGTGGGGGTTGATACCATGGATCTTGATTTTGGTAGTTGCCACTGGGTCCTGCTGTTTCGTTGTCACTGCCACCACTGTACGAAGTATCAGAGAAGTTTGTATATCTTCTTCCACCTCGGTAGCCTCCCCTGTAGCCTCCCCTGCCTCTATAGAAGAAGCGGCCCTGGTTGTCTTGTTTAAAGTAATCCTCAGCCAGGTACGGGTATGTTTTCTTTTTGTTGTAATACTGGATGTCCTTTGATAGTTTTTCCAATTTCTTGTTTTGTGTTTCAACGTCGAAGTCCTTGAGGGTCTTGTTAAGACGTTCGAGCGTTTCCTTTGCGTTGGCAAAGGCTGAGTGACTTTCAATTTCAGCTTTCAGGTCGTTGATCTCCTTGGATAGCTGTTCAACCTGGTCCCGTGCAGTCTCCACCCCAAGGACCATCCAATGGCGGGAACAGTTGTTAGCAACAAAACTAAACCCCTCCTTAAATTTAGGGTTGTCCACAAATATAGCTGGTTCGTTTCGGACTTGTAGGCCAGTGGGTATAACGTTTGCTCGGAGATACCCCGTTAGTAGATGACCATGTAGTTTTGTGCGTACTAATTTTTTCTCCAGGCGTTCTAATTTGTTTATTTTCTCATTGAGCGAGAAATCAACAGTGGTGGTGTTGGTTGAGAGGAAAGCAGACCCTGTCTCGCCCCCTATGAGATCTCTAATATGGTCTTCAGTGTATGAGAGGGTTTCGGATTCAAACATGATCCTACCCCCTGCAGAATCCTAATGGATGAATGCACAAGAAATAATAGAATAAGATCAATTTGAGTAAAAGAACCCTCGCAAGAATGCTCTTGCACTGAGAGTGATGAGTTATAACGGGAAAGGCCCTGAAAACTCTCTGACCTGGCTCAGTTAAGCAAGTGCGTGTGAGGATGGTCAGAGACTATAGATTTTTGAAAACATCAAATGTCAAACATAAGCAAAACATAACTTAAATCATCATAGTTCATAGATTCAGTAGGTATTTTATTTTCATACATAGGTAACTGGATATTCGGTCTAATTCGCTGAGTACCCAAAGACATTGGGTTGCAAAGTTATACACACAAGCATATCCATTAATTTCATAAGTAAATTAATATTGTGCACCTGAATGAGGAACAAAACAATATATATTCACGATTCTTTCTGAGGATAGCTTGAATATTGTAAATCAACATAGCATAGTATTCACATTTCAAAACGATGCGCTCGAAGTGAACAAGAAAGGAGATAGTCAGAAGGGATGGGTGTGATGGAAAAGGGTGAGGACTGGGTAAAGGTGTTGTGATCCTGTTACAATCACAGTAAAATCAAGTGAAACCTTTACAGTCTAGTTTAGATCCTAAGTTCCATGAAGCTCTTAAACATAGGATCAGTATCGTTCCATATTTTACTCCTATATTCAGAGCGGTGGCATGGTCTAGTCGTCGACGTTTTAACCCCTGGTTTAAGGGTTTGTTAGAAACCTCATGCTGGGGTCTTCATCAGGACAAGAGGAACAGGAGCGCCTATGGATAATGCAATTAAGATAAGTATCTCAAAATAGTAACTTAATTCGTTAATATACTGGAGCTGAGCTAGGGGAAAGATACATACTTTACGTAAGGGCATCCAGTGGCTCTTAGGTAGGAATCATCAATGGTTCATGTAAGGAGATGTACCTGTAAATGGTCAAAAGGATCAATTAAAAACTGAGGTGGAGGGTATACCTCCCCATAGAATACGAAATAACTGAAGTTTGTAAGGGGGGCAAAGAACTTACTGGGTCGGTGAGGCTTTCAAATCCATTTCATCTTGTAATCCACTGGTAAGTTGCGTGCAGACAGTATCCAGGAGGGTGCGTTAAGCGTCACACTCTCTGTTTGTATCTGCGGATTAAAGTGGGGTTCTTGTTAGGGCCTGATCAATAAAGCAGCTAAAGAGATGCTAGATTCGCATGGACACAGTCTGAATAAAATAGACTCCATACAATGAGTAAAGTGAGAGCACTAGGTAAATACTGTGACCGGGGTTGTGGTCTGGTTAGTATCGTACCTGCATAAACAGTGATTTATCTAGATACAATGACTGCTTTGATTGAGTATAATTGAAAAATAATCAAGCCAGTCATGGCGGCATGTGTATCACAACTGTACCCAAGGTTGACAGTATTAAGGTCGATAAAACGAAGTCCCCATGCAGCTGCGTGGTGATACTATCGTTGTTGGAAGAAAAATGTGGTTAGTGCCCCCAAACGTGCCTTGGCGGATGATGAGGTGCACTTTAGTGGTGCTTGGTTCAAGTTTAATGAAACTGCAACCTAGCAGGTATGCAATGGGCCTTAGCGTGCCTTGGCTTGGCGGGTGGTTGTCTACTCAGTGGCGGCGCTGAGTAGGGGTCTAATAAAGCTACATCCTCGCGATGTGCAGGGTGGAGAGAAAGGAGCCTAAGTTACCGGCGTCCATAATCGCGCTGCCTGGGAGGATAAACAGATTGGGTGCTTGCATCCCAATGATCAAGCTATTAAATAAATGTACTGATGCCTACATTAAAGGAAAGAACACCTAAGTTAAATCCAGTGTAGCGTCAAGAAATCCGGGCGGGAGCTCACCTCATCTCTTGGGAGGCATGCATGAATCTGTCACCGCCGGCTGCAGGAAACAGTCTGGGCTGCCTCGCGGTGCAGCAGCAGGATACTGCCTTGGGGCTCGCCGTCAGGCAGCCAATCAGGGAGCATTGTCAGATCTTCAATAGGGATCATGGTAAAAGAGCTGACGTCATTTTTGGAAAGCGTTTGTACACTGTCAAGGGGCCTCATCTGACGTAAACTGACTGGGTGAGACTAGTCAGAGGACATGGCGGGGCGTGGTGTCAAATTATCCATTTACCAAGGATAGTATTTACTATGTAAGGCACAGGCATGATAATGGAGGGAGGCTTCCTGTCCAGTAGAACTCAATTCACCTGTACGTATATAGTATAAAAATGGATAGGGTCCCGCCCCGAATCTAGCAATATAAATGGCCACAAAGTATGCAAACAATAGAGACATTGTCCTGGGGTTAATATATTGCAGAAAAAGTTATATAATCATACAACACATTGAAGATTGAACACACAAGCATGTGGACAACGTCTACATGGGTGTAATTGTACAAAGATACATGGGAGCACCGAATTGTGTCCGTATTAGCACAAAACAATTATCTCTGAGTGGAACAAATCATGAGTGTCAGTCTGGATCGATTAATGCCATTTGTGCAAAAGTGGCATCCACTTCATTTAATCCATTGTGGACAGAGTTAAAGGACTGCATCCACTTGCATTCTCTTACATTCATGATAGAATTGAGGTCGCCACCCCGAGGGCCTAGCGTGATTTTCTCTATGACAACCCACTTCAAGGATTCAGGTGTATGGTTATTTTCCCAGAAATGTTCAACCAGGGGAGCCCCTGACGTTTGGCATCTTATTCTGCTGCAATGTTGCAGTACCCTGTTTTTGATTTTTTGCTTAGTTTGCCCAATATAAATCAGGCCGCATGGGCAAAAGATCGCATAAATCACTCCATTGCTATTGCAGTTTGTGAATGATTTCAAAGGAACCGTCAGGTTATTGTGTGTGATTGTTTTAGTTTCTATGCATAATGTACATGCCTTGCAATTGCTGCATTTGTAATTGCCAAAAGTGGTGGGTAAATTCAACATTGATTGGATGGTGGGGATCGGTTAGCCTTCTTAAAAGCGTGCATCGGTGGATTGGGTATTTCGATAGCATCAGACACAATGTGCCAGTGTTTGTTGACTATCTTCCTTATTGCGTGGCTCTTACTGCAAAAGGTAGTAACACATATCATCTTCTCCTCTGAATTACTTTTGTTTTTAGGTATCAGCAAATCCTCCCTATTGTAGAACCAGGCCCGTTTCCTTGCTCTCTTGACCAGCCTTTTCGGGTAGCCTCTTTCCAGAAGGCGAAGGATAAGTTCATTAGATTCCGCAAAGTAGTCATCTTTGAGAGTGCAGTTCCTCCTGATCCGGAGGAACTGGCCGAAGGGTAGGTTGTCCCGTAGGGCCCGTGTGTGGTGGCTTGAGTATCTCAATAATGTGTTCCGCTCGGTTGGTTTCCTGTAAAGAGTTGTGTATAATGATCCATCTCTTTCTCGAATGCTAATGTCCAGAAAGTCAATTGTTTCATTGCTGCAGCTGGAAGTGAATTGGATGTCCTGTGATTGGGTATTGAGCCATTGAGTGAAAAATTCCAGTTCCTGTTGTAGCCCTGTCCAGATGATCAAGATGTCGTCTATATATCGACGGTATTCAGAAATGTTATTGAGATATGGATTGTGTGGAGAAAGGATGTAGTGTTGCTCAAAATCACTCATATAAAGAATAGCCAGATCAGGGGCAAAGGCTGCCCCCATGGCTCCTCCTTTACATTGCCTGAAGACTTTATTTTGGAATACAAAAAAGTTTTTAGTCATGGCAATTTCCAATAGATCTATTAGGAATTCCGTAGGTACGCCCGTTGGTTGTGGTCTTCCAGCCAAAGCTCTTCGTATTGTAGTTAATGCCGGACCCTGGGGAATGCTCGTGTACAATGACACAATATCCATGGTGACAAGCAGTTGGTTATTTTTGTCAAAGGGTCGTTGGTCAACCAGGTTGATCACCTGCATAGTGTCCCTTAGGTATGTAGGAGTTGCTTCCGCTAGTGGCTTCAAAAAGACGTCTACATACTTGCAGAGAGGCTCCAACAGGGACCCACAGCCCGATATAATGGGTCTCCCTGGTGGTTTAGTGGGATTCTTGTGGACCTTCGGTAACACATAAATGGTAGGGATGCGTGGTTGATTCACGTTGAGGTATAGATACTCTTTCTCAGTCAAGAAACCATCCTCTTTCCCCTTCTCAGTGACGGCAATGATCTGTAGTCTGATCTCCTTGGTTGGATTGGTTGCTATCGGTCGATAGCTGATTCCATCACGTAATTGGGAATATATTTCTTGAGCATAATCATCGACGTCCATGATGACTATTGCCCCTCCCTTGTCAGCTGGCTTAATCACTAGTGCTTTGTTGTTCTTCAACGTATCGAGTGCTGCACGTTCATTCTTTGAGATGTTATGTTTGACGTAGGGTCTCTTGGCGCAGGTCTTCAGTACATCCTTGAGTACCAGGCTCTCATATGTTAGAATCCGATGATTAATCATTGCTGTGTGTGGCGTGATTGTGGATGGAGGTCATAAATCAGTGAATGCTCTTGTCGCAGTAGAGGGTCTGTTCAGAAAAAAAAAATGTTTAGACGGATTTTGCGGAAAAATTTGGCAAGTTCGGTTTGGATGTTGAACAGATTTGCGTGGGATGTTGGAACAAAAGAAAGGACTTTACTGAGGACCCTAGTTTCATCCATTGTTAAAGTGTGTTTGGATAGATTCATAATGGGACAGTCCTTGTTCACCAGCGATAGGTTTTCCTCCGGGTGCTGATTTCCCCATGATTGTCCTGCTGGAATCTCACTTGCTGTTGTAAGCTTGTTGTCTCCCTTCGTCCCAGTTCTGTGGGGTTTGTCCTCTGGTGGGGCGTCTGTTCCAACCACCACCTCTTCCCCGAGGGGGTCTCCATGTGCTGTCCTCTAAAAAAGCCTGTTGCGGTCTGTTGGAGGGGTCTTGTGGGGGTTGATACCATGGATCTTGATTTTGGTAGTTGCCACTGGGTCCTGCTGTTTCGTTGTCACTGCCACCACTGTACGAAGAATCAGAGAAGTTTGTATATCTTCTTCCACCTCGGTAGCCTCCCCTGTAGCCTCCCCTGCCTCTGTAGAAGAAGCGGCCCTGGTTGTCTTGTTTAAAGTAATCCTCAGCCAGGTACGGGTATGTTTTCTTTTTGTTTTAATACTGGATGTCCTTTGATAGTTTTTCCAATTTCTTGTTTTGTGTTTCAACGTCGAAGTCCTTGAGGGTCTTGTTAAGACGTTCAAGCGTTTCCTTTGCGTTGGCAAAGGCTGAGTGACTTTCAATTTCAGCTTTCAGGTCGTTGATCTCCTTGGATAGCTGTTCAACCTGGTCGCGTGCAGTCTCCACCCCAAGGACCATCCAATGGCGGGAACAGTTGTTAGCAACAAAACTAAACCCCTCCTTAAATTTAGGGTTGTCCACAAATATAGCTGGTTCGTTTCGGACTTGTAGGCCAGTGGGTATAACGTTTGCTCGGAGATACCCCGTTAGTAGATGACCATGTAGTTTTGTGCGTACTAATTTTTTCTCCAGGCGTTCTAATTTGTTTATTTTCTCATTGAGCGAGAAATCAACAGTGGTGGTGTTGGTTGAGAGGAAAGCAGACCCTGTCTCGCCCCCTATGAGATCTCTAATATGGTCTTCAGTGTATGAGAGGGTTTTGGATTCAAACATGATCCTACCCCCTGCAGAATCCTAATGGATGAATGCACAAGAAATAATAGAATAAGATAAATTTGAGTACAAGAACCCTCGCAAGAATGCTCTTGCACTGAGAGTGATGAGTTATAACGGGGAAGGCCCTGAAAACTCTCTGACCTGGGTCAGTTAAGCAAGTGCGTGTGAGGATGGTCAGAGACTATAGATTTTTGAAAACATCAAATGTCAAACATAAGCAAAACATAACTTAAATCATCATAGTTCATAGATCCAGTAGGTATTTTATTTTCATACATAGGTAACTGGATATTCGGTCTAATTCGCTGAGTACCCAAAGACATTGGGTTGCAAAGTTATACACACAAGCATATCCATGTTGATTTCTCGCTCAATGAGAAAATAAACAAATTAGAACGCCTGGAGAAAAAATTAGTACGCACAAAACTACATGGTCATCTACTAAAGGGGTATCTCCGAGCAAACGTTATACCCACTGGCCTACAAGTCCGAAACGAACCAGCTATATTTGTGGACAACCCTAAATTTAAGGAGGGGTTTAGTTTTGTTGCTAACAACTGTTCCCGCCATTGGATGGTCCTTGGGGTGGAGACTGCACGCGAGCAGGTTGAACAGCTATCCAAGGAGATCAACGACCTGAAAGCTGAAATTGAAAGTCACTCAGCCTTTGCCAACGCAAAGGAAACACTTGAACGTCTTAACAAGACCCTCAAGGACTTCGACATTGAAACACAAAACAAGAAATTGGAAAAACTATCAAAGGACTTCCAGTATTACAACAAAAAGAAAACATACCCGTACCTGGCTGAGGATTACTTTAAACAAGACAACCAGGGCCGCTTCTTCTACAGAGGCAGGGGAGGCTACAGGGGAGGCTACCGAGGTGGAAGAAGATATACAAACTTCTCTGATTCTTCTTACAGTGGTGGCAGTGACAACGAAACAGCAGGACCCAGTGGCAACTACCAAAATCAAGATCCATGGTGTCAACCCCCACAAGACCCCTCCAACAGACCGCAACAGGCTTTTTTAGAGGACAGCACATGGAGACCCCCTCGGGGAAGAGGTGGTGGTTGGAACAGACGCCCCACCAGAGGACAAACCCCACAGAACTCGGACGAAGGGAGACAACAAGCTTACAACAGCAAACAAGTGAGATTCCAGCAGGACAATCATGGGGAAATCAGCACCCGGAGGAAAACCTATCGCTGGTGAACAAGGACTGTCCCATTATGAATCTATCCAAACACACTTTAACAATGGATGAAACTAGGGTCCTCAGAAAAGGCCTTTCTTTTGTTCCAACATCCCACGCAAATCTGTTCAACATCCAAACCGAACTTGCCACATTTTTCCGCAAAATCCGTCTAAATTTTTTTTTTCCGAACAGACCCTCTACTGCGACAAGAGCATTCACTGATTTACGACCTCCATCCACATTCACGCCACACACGGCAATGATTAATCATCGGATTCTAACATATGAGAGCCTGGTACTCAAGGATGTACTGAAGACCTGCGCCAAGAGACCCTACGTCAAACATAAAATCTCAAAGAATGAACGTGCAGCACTCGATACGTTGAAGAACAACAAAGCACTAGTGATTAAGCCAGCGGACAAGGGAGGGGCAATAGTCATCATGGACGTCGATGATTATGCTCAAGAAATATATTCCCAATTACGTGATGGAATCAGCTATCGACCGATAGCAACCAATCCAACCAAGGAGATCAGACTACAGATCATTGCCGTCACTGAGAAGGGGAAAGAGGATGGTTTCTTGACTGAGAAAGAGTATCTATACCTCAACGTGAATCAACCACGCATCCCTACCATTTATGTGTTACCGAAGGTCCACAAGAATCCCACTAAACCACCAGGGAGACCCATTATATCGAGCTGTGGGTCCCTGTTGGAGCCTCTCTGCAAGTATGTAGACGTCTTTTTGAAGCCACTAGCGGAAGCAACTCCTACATACCTAAGGGACACTATGCAGGTGATCAACCTGGTTGACCAACGACCCTTTGACAAAAATAACCAACTGCTTGTCACCATGGATATTGTGTCATTGTACACGAGCATTCCCCAGGGTCCGGCATTAACTACAATACGAAGAGCTTTGGCTGGAAGACCACAACCAACGGGAGTACCTACGGAATTCCTAATAGATCTATTGGAAATTGCCATGACTAAAAACTTTTTTGTATTCCAAAATAAATTCTTCATGCAATGCAAAGGAGTAGCCATGGGGGCAGCCTTTGCCCCTGATCTGGCTATTCTTTATATGAGTGATTTTGAGCAACACTACATCCTTTCTCCACACAATCCATATCTCAATAACATTTCTGAATACCGTCGATATATAGACGACATCTTGATCATCTGGACAGGGCTACAACAGGAACTGGAATTTTTCACTCAATGGCTCAATACCCAATCACAGGACATCCAATTCACTTCCAGCTGCAGCAATGAAACAATTGACTTTCTGGACATTAGCATTCGAGAAAGAGATGGATCATTATACACAACTCTTTACAGGAAACCAACAGAGCGGAACACATTATTGAGATACTCAAGCCACCACACACGGGCCCTACGGGACAACCTACCCTTCGGCCAGTTCCTCCGGATCAGGAGGAACTGCACTCTCAAAGATGACTACTTTGCGGAATCTGATGAACTTATCCTTCGCCTTCTGGAAAGAGGCTACCCGAAAAGGCTGGTCAAGAGAGCAAGGAAACGGGCCTGGTTCTACAATAGGGAGGATTTGCTGATACCTAAAAACAAAAGTAATTCAGAGGAGAAGATGATATGTGTTACTTCCTTTTGCAGTAAGAGCCACGCAATAAGGAAGATAGTCAACAAATACTGGCACATTGTGTCTGATGCTATCGAAATACCCAATCCACCGATGCACGCTTTTAAGAAGGCTAAAAGTATTAGAGACTGTGCAGTACGATCCATGTTGGAAAGCCCACCGATCCCCACCATCCAATCAATGTTGAATTTACCCACCACTCTTGGCAATTACAAATGCAGCAATTGCAAGGCATGTACATTATGCATAGAAACTAAAACAATCACACACAATAACCTGACGGTTCCTTTGAAATCATTCACAAACTGCAATAGCAATGGAGTGATTTATGCGATCTTTTGCCCATGCGGCCTGATTTATATTGGGCAAACTAAGCAAAAAATCAAAAACAGGGTACTGCAACATTGCAGCAGAATAAGATGCCAAACGTCAGGGGCTCCCCTGGTTGAACATTTCTGGGAAAATAACCATACACCTGAATCCTTGAAGTGGGTTGTCATAGAGAAAATCACGCTAGGCCCTCGGGGTGGCGACCTCAATTCTATCATGAATGTAAGAGAATGCAAGTGGATGCAGTCCTTTAACTCTGTCCACAATGGATTAAATGAAGTGGATGCCACTTTTGCACAAATGGCATTAATCGATCCAGACTGACACTCATGATTTGTTCCACTCAGAGATAATTGTTTTGTGCTAATACGGACACAATTTGGTGCTCCCATGTATCTTTGTACAATTACACCCATGTAGACGTTGTCCACATGCTTGTCTGTTCAATGTTCAATGTGTTGTATGATTATATAACTTTTTCTGCAATATATTAACCCCGGGACAATGTCTCTATTGTTTGCATACTTTGTGGCCATTTATATTGCTAGATTCGGGGCGGGCCCCTATCCATTTTTATACTATATACGTATAGGTGAATTGAGTTCTACTGGACAGGAAGCCTCCCTCCATTATCATGCCTGTGCCTTACATAGTAAATACTATCCTTGGTAAATGGATAATTTGACACCACGCCCGCCATGTCCTCTGACTAGTCTCACCCAGTCAGTTTACGTCAGATGAGGCCCCTTGACAGTGTACAAACGCTTTCCAAAAATGACGTCAGCTCTTTTACCATGATCCCGATTGAAGATCTGACAATGCTCCCTGATTGGCTGCCTGACGGCGAGCCCCCAGGCAGTATCCTGCTGCTGCACCGCGAGGCAGCCCAGACTGTTTCCTGCAGCCGGCGGTGACAGATTCATGCACGCCTCCCAAGAGATGAGGTGAGCTCCCGCCCGGATTTCTTGATGCTACACTGGATTTAACTTAGGTGTTCTTTCCTTTAATGTAGGCAACAGTACATTTATTTAATAGCTTGATCATTGGGATGCAAGCACCCAATCTGTTTATCCTCCCAGGCAGCGCGATTATGGACGCCGGTAACTTAGGCTCCTTTCTCTCCACCCTGCACATCGCGAGGATGTAGCTTTATTAGACCCCTACTCAGCGCCGCCACTGAGTAGACAACCACCCGCCAAGCCAAGGCACGCTAAGGCCCATTGCATACCTGCTAGGTTGCAGTTTCATTAAACTTGAACCAAGCACCACTAAAGTGCACCTCATCATCCGCCAAGGCACGTTTGGGGGCACTAACCACATTTTTCTTCCAACAACGATAGTATCACCACGCAGCTGCATGGGGACTTCGTTTTATCGACCTTAATACTGTCAACCTTGGGTACAGTTGTGATACACATGCCGCCATGACTGGCTTGATTATTTTTCAATTATACTCAATCAAAGCAGTCATTGTATCTAGATAAATCACTGTTTATGCAGGTACGATACTAACCAGACCACAACCCCGGTCACAGTATTTACCTAGTGCTCTCACTTTACTCATTGTATGGAGTCTCTTTTATTCAGACTGCGTCCATGCGAATCTAGCATCTCTTTAGCTGCTTTATTGATCAGGCCCTAACAAGAACCCCACTTTAATCCGCAGATACAAACAGAGAGTGTGACGCTTAACGCACCCTCCTGGATACTGTCTGCACGCAACTTACCAGTGGATTACAAGATGAAATGGATTTGAAAGCCTCACCGACCCAGTAAGTTCTTTGCCCCCCTTACAAACTTCAGTTATTTCGTATTCTATGGGGAGGTATACCCTCCACCTCAGTTTTTAATTGATCCTTTTGACCATTTACAGGTACATCTCCTTACATAAACCATTGATGATTCCTACCTAAGAGCCACTGGATGGCCTTACGTAAAGTATGTATCTTTTCCCTAGCTCAGCTCCAGTATATTAACAAATTAAGTTACTATTTTGAGATATTTATCTTAATTGCATTATCCATAGGCGCTCCTGTTCCTCTTGTCCTGATGAAGACCCCAGCATGAGGTTTCTAACAAACCCTTAAACCAGGGGTCGAAACGTCGATGACTAGACCATGCCACCGCTCTGAATATAGGAGTAAAATATGGAACGATACTGATCCTATGTTTAAGAGCTTCATGGAACTTAGGATCTAAACTAGACTGTAAAGGTTTCACTTGATTTTACTGTGATTGTAACAGGATCACAACACCTTTACCCAGTCCTCACCCTTTTCCATCACACCCATCCCTTCTGACTATCTCCTTTCTTGTTCACTTCGAGCACATCGTTTTGAAATGTGAATACTATGCTATGTTGATTTACAATATTCAAGCTATCCTCAGAAAGAATCGTGAATATATATTGTTTTGTTCCTCATTCAGGTGCACAATATTAATTTACTTATGAAATTAATGGATATGCTTGTGTGTATAACTTTGCAACCCAATGTCTTTGGGTACTCAGCGAATTAGACCGAATATCCAGTTACCTATGTATGAAAATAAAATACCTACTGGATCTATGAACTATGATGATTTAAGTTATGTTTTGCTTATGTTTGACATTTGATGTTTTCAAAAATCTATAGTCTCTGACCATCCTCACACGCACTTACATTCTACTTCAAGGCAAAGATCTGACTGACTGCTCATTATTGACAATGGAGTTGTCCGTCAGTGAAGTAAATGCTGTTCAGAAGAAGCAGAGGCTGTGAGAAGTTGAGGTAAGATGTGCCATCACAATGCATGAGGTGTGACCTGCATCAAAAGACTGCAATTGAGGTCCAGAGGGCCATATGTGTCTCCTTTGTAGAGTTAAAGTCGAACCTGTGACTGTTGGGGTCCCAGAATTCATCCTGAGAGAATTTTGCTCCAAGATGTAGCACCTAGAAGGACAGAAGTGCTGTTAACTGTGACCGTAAGCACAGTCAGACTTTCAAGAATCTCCAAGTTCTGAGAGACAACCAACATGTGGAAGAGTGTCATCATTGCAATCCAGGATGGGTACCTGTATGTTACTGGGGATTTAGATTTAGGTATGTGGAAGACCGAAGTGGCATGATCTCTCATACCACTAGCTCTGCATTGCCACCAGAATTGTGTTTGTTTGCTATTGACCTACCTTCGGTTACAGGACGCATGCATCATAAAGCACAAACTCTGCCAGTTGGGTCAAGATGCTAACTGATATTTGCCCAATTGCTGAGTGCACTACATCAGAGAAGGTCAGTCACCAGTGAGAGTGGCACACACTGTCAGCAGTTGTGAAAGGGCTACATGAACTTCAAGACAAAGAAACTGTGAAGACAAAGAAAGGTAATGTAAAAATTTTACTCGAGGTGAGACAGGAGTGTAGTCAGGTGGGGACTAAATGAAATACTGGGCTATGACTGAGAATAAACAGAAAACCAAGCAACATCCCTTTCCAAGCATCATAGTATGTCCTCTCACAGAGCCAAGTGCAAATGTACTGCACCATGAATGACTGTCCCATAACATACCAAGATTGCTACTCCCATTAGTATGTGATTAACCATTCTATGCTAACTTGTGTACAGTGATCTTTTTTCTTTATTGCTTGTAATAAGATTGAAGTACTTTATTTTTTACAAATCATGGTGCTGGCTGGACAGTGATTTATTACTCGGCACTCAAAGACTGTTGAGTGCTGAGTCTCTAACCCCACACCACTTCCCCGAGTAAGCCTTGGACTCCTCGTTGTGGCTAACCTAAGAGTCAAGTGCTAACAGGGTGTAATCAAATCACAACTAGTGAAGCACCACAAAATTATAAGTCCCAATCATATTCTAAAGACAAATTTCTCAGTTCTTTTTTTATTTATTTTCTCTTGTGAAAGTGTCCAATGTTTATAAAAAACAGCCAACGCGTTTCATCCAAAGATTGGACTTCTTCAGCGCAAGCTATTATTCATTCATTGTATATCCAGGGTATGTAGCCATTGACAACCCATCCCCTGGCACGAAAAATAGTTTATTTACAGCTCCAAGGATGGCAAATAATCAGTATGGAACTTGTGAAAATCAATAGTCCTGGCCAATCTGCCCCTTTAATTGGAGCCATGTTATGCACCTGCTAGACTTACAGGTCCATTCCTCCTGTAACAATCAATATCAGAAAGGAGAGGAGTCCATTAACAGACTGTCAAGGGTGCCAGGACATCAGGAACAAGGTCAAGACTTGTTCCAGCAGAAGCAACTAGCCGGGCCAGGTCAGTTGCAGTTACTACTGGTTAATGGGAACTTCAGGAAAAAGCCTCTCGCAGCTTTTGGACCGCTCTGTATCCGGCGAAGAATTTAGCCAACTCGCCCTTGGAGTTCACTTCTTTATCCTGGATACACAGATAATTAGAGCCAGTGCTTAAGTGCTCCTCTCAGTTCAGAGACGGTAGCTCCTGTCCTCTTCTTTTCTTCCACAGGTCCAGAAAGTATTCTGTAGATGGTTCCTGTGGATGCCCCATTTATGCCTGGCACTAAATAGCAGGTGGAGGTGACTCGTGGCTCCTTACTGACCGATGGGGTAATAGATCCCAGGGGTGACCCAACCAGTTTTACAGAAATACCTATTTATCTACTACAAACAGTCCTACAGTGTGCCTCACTTCTGAAATCCAAGATAGGGAAACCCTACTCCACCTGTGCAGAGCCTGTGTGATGTGAAGGGAGGGTGGTGCCCTCCTTCTTGGTCACTTTAAGCCAATTCTACATGCAGCTCCACACTTTCACTGGGTTTGGTGCTTCCCTGACTGAGAGGCAATAAAATGGGACAATTCCATGTTTCACCTAACATTTGCTTGGGATGGGTTAATTAAGCTTCTGGTAACATCCTGTCACCCTACATTGCTGCCAGAGAAGGAGAAAAAACCTCCCTACACCAAAGCCATTGTCTATGCTCTTAGAGCAGTTTTCACAACTCATCAGGATATGCACGCACTGGACCAATGCTTGAGAGCTAATGCAAATTAGCCTCCAGGAGCTTCAGGCAGGGGAAGGGTAACCTTATAAAAGTAACTTTCCTTAAGATTGATTGAAAACTCCCACTTCACCATTTAGTTGGGCTTTTAATGAAAAGTAATACATTTGGGGCCGATGTAGGAAGGCAAATACCGGTCGGTAACGGCCGATTTGGGCTGTTACCGACCGGTATTTGCAGATGGAGATGTAGGGGCCTGAAAATGTGACAAATCGGTACATTTACCAATTCTGTAAATTTACCGATTCGGTAAAATACCGAATCGGCCTGTGGCACTGTAATCAGTGCCACAGGCCCTTACCAAATCGTTATTTACCATGGAATACTATTCCATGGTAAATAACGAATTCCTGTGTACATGCACATCTGTGCATGTACACCTGTGCCATGTGGCACACATACATGCCCTAAAGGCATGTATGTGTGCCACATGGCACACAAGCCAGTATCAGGGGCGCAACAGGGTGTCAAAGTGACACCCTGTCCCCCTTGCAAAATCGGTATTTTTACCGAATCGGTATTTACCGATTCGGTAATTGACATTGATTCCTATGGGCCTCAAGGCCCATAGGAATCAATGACAATTACCGAATCGGTAAATACCGATTCGGTAATTACAGAATCCTACAGATTCGGTAAAAAATACCGAATTTTTAACTACATCTCATTTACCGAATCTAGAATACCGAATCTGTAAAATTCGGTATTCTAGAGTGGGTAAATGAGAATTACCTACATCTAGCCCTTGGTTTATTCTTATTTCTAACTAGTCCCAAAACAGAGATAACAGATTTGATACTTATTATGGCTTCCCAATGGGTCTCTATAGGCCGATCTACCTTGTTACAAAAATAGCTTTTGGGTGCTAGTCACTGTTATTTTTAAATAACATGTTTTCTGCTTCGGGAGCTGAAAGTGATTTAAGACAATTTAAAACAAATGTTTTCTACTGTAAAAAAATGTAATTTTGACTGGTCCGTCTGCAGGTTTTAAACTGCAGCTGCCAGGCTACAGCGGTTGCCCTGGAGTCATGTTTGCAGAGTCACACTAGTAGAAGCACCAGTAGTTCTGTACTCCAAATGTGAAATTTTACTTTCTCTTCCATGTGTGTATTTTTAGCACAATATATTATGGATTTCTACGAAGGTTAAGCATGTAAGTAATTTAAGTGTTAACCAATTTGGACAAGTTTAAGGGAGTCAGAGCAGATGTGCTGGAGTCTGGTCAGCAGAGTAAAAAAAACCTACAGCATTAATCCACATAAAATGGGGGTGAGCTTGTAAAAGGAGGCAGTTTCTCAAAACAGTCAAGATGACTATATTCCCATCACCCATCTGCACAGGAAATGACATTGCTGTATTTCTCATCATCTTTCTGCTCTAGATGTGTCAATACTGCATTTCCCATCATCCTTCTGCAAAGTAAGTGATATTGCTTCCTTTTTTTCCCCAACGCCTCTGGGCTACTCACTGGCAGTGCCTGTAGCAAAGGGTGGACTCAGACAAGGGCATTGCAGAGAGTATTGCACTGTCTTTTGTGCACTATTTGTGGTATTGGGTTTCGTCAGGTCTACATACTCTGCAAAAAACTCTTGAACACCATAGAATGTAAGTTGGCACGGAAACTGGAAATGCAAAAGACAAGTTTATTAGGACCCCATGGGGTGGTGGTACATTCCTACAGCACCCTTCGGTAATGCAAGAAGTATCACCCCGAACATCGGTGCGCGACCTCTTTTATACAAGTTTAACAGTAATAAAAAGGTAGGCGGTATACTCTTGCACAGTTTAGGTACATATAAGGGCATTTTTGGAACACAGCCAACATGTGGGAGGAGTTTAGTACCACTGGTCAGTTTTGGAGAACATTCCTAAGAGGTGACCGATCATTAATCTAAATGTTCGAGTGCGCATGCGTGAGCTTGACCAGTGCTAAAAATAGCCTGTTGCTGGGCAAGGTAAATGGTCATTGGTACAGAGAAAGGACAAAAGGGCATGCTGACCACGAGGCCGCATGTTCATACAAAATGGAAGCCAGGAAATAAAAAATGGCCCCCGCACGTTTGGTCAAGTTAACAATGAAAGTTAGTGTAGCTGAGCTAAATGCTAACTCAGTTGCTGCCAAATTACGACAGACGGCCCTTTTAGCATTTAGCTGAAGCTACCTCATGACGGAAGTAATCAGGATACTCGTCATCAATATTAATCATCATTATTTTCATTACTTCTGTGTTAATCATTTGCTCGTTTTTGGCAATAGCTCGTTTGGATGGAATACAGGCTGTAATACATACAGAGCATAAGGTAGGGCCACATTGGATACACAAACAAAGGAAGAAGAGTATTCCAATAATCATACATAGGATCGTCAGTAATTTCCAACCCCAAGTACTAAGCAAAGTCCAGAACCAATTAGAAAATGTCCATGTACCATTTTCGGGGTGAATTTCAGCAGCAATTTTGTGCAATTTGGAAATGGCATCATACACAGAAGACGAGTTATCTGGGACATAAACACAACTACTTCCGATAATGCGGCATGCACCCCCACGATCAGCTAGTACTACATCTAGAACCATCCTGTTCTGGAGCGTTACAATCCTGGTAATTTGGAGTTCCTCAATTAAGTTCCCTAAAGCAGAGGCAGTTTCATTAGCAACAGCTTCCACAACACGTGTTAGCCGTCTTATTTTTCTGCTGTTTAAGTCAGCACCAACAAAGGAAAACAGGACTAAATTAAAATCTACATATTGTTGTAAGGAGGTGTTGGTTTGATCTACATTTTCAATCTCTAATGTTCTCTTAACCCTATTTAATATAAAATCATGATATAGTACAAAATCATTATGGTACATAGGCAGGGCAATAAATACAGGGGGTAGTACAAAAGATATATAGCAAGTTCCTAACCACCCAATGGGAAGACGATGATATCCTTTATTTCCACAAATAAAGTAAGTATTTCGTGAGGCTACAAAGGCAATACCACTTGGTGTATCAAATGTGAGAGTAGTATTACATTTGCTCTTCCCTATCGGAATTGTACCTTTATTCCTTACACATAGGTCAGCCTTGGTATCAATAACCGTAATCACATGTAAACTAGACATATTTGTAATTCTTTGATTAGTAAAAATACGAGGTTTAGTTAAATTGTCCGGTCGATATTCTTCCCACTCAAATTTAGTTCCTTCTGCCTGTGGATAACCATCTCTATCATTATAGCATACTTTATTAAGTCGAAAAAGTAGTCCACCTTTTGTTGGCCATCTTAGGGTAAAAAGAAGAGTGTACCAAGCATTGCAAGAACCATTATGAGAGAAAGGAAGAGGAATAAGTGGAGTTCCTCCTTTCTTTTGATGTCCAGGCAACATTCCACATACCCAACAGTTCGAAGTGTTCGTCATATTATGAGTATGGTGTAGAATTTGAATGAAACTGTTATTTAAGTAAGTCTGTCTAGGTCTCTCTTCATGATAAGGCAGAGTAAAATGGAAATGTTCAGATGGGATTGGAGTGGTAGGCAGTAAGTATTCTCGTGCAGGAAGCAATCGTTCTACAGTCCATGCTATTACTGCTATTACCACTACAGTCACAACAAAAAGTACTGCTCCAAGTATTCTTCTGTTCTTCATTGTCGTGAGTGCCATAGTTCAAAGAACAAAAATTTCAAAACCAACTAAAAAAAATTAAAATTGAGTGCTAAGATCCGAGGTAGCCGCTGGTGTCTTCTCCGAGATTCAAGACAGGTGTCGCTACACTGGACAGAACTGACCCCCCCCCTGATATTCTCGGCTTCCGTTTTCGCAAACCTCAGAACGGTAACTCAGCCAGTCTCGCAAAAAAAAAAATATTTCCTTGGACATAGGTTATACTTTGCTCCACCAGAAACAGTGTGGTCCGGGAAGGCTTCCTGAGACTCGCGAGGCGTAGTAGCTGGGCTCTTCTCTGCATCCAAGATGTCTCGATAATCAGACAGCACCGCAGGATTCACCAGATCCGGAGAGACACGACGACAGTGAGTGGAATGTACCCACCGCTTCTTATTCGTGACTCGCACAGCCATCCGAGTTGTCAACAATACTTGTTCAGTGCCACGCCACCTTAGCTCCAAACTGCTGGATCTCTCGAACGCGCGGATCATAACGTGGTCTCCAGGATGGAGATCGTGAGCCTCTCCAATGGAATTGTCGGGGAGCGCTTATCGAACCTGTTGATGAATAGAAAGTAAATCATTTGTTAATCGTGCCAAATAATCGTTCATCATTATACAAGGCACATCATGTATTAAGCGAGGCTTTGGAACTCCCCAGATATTCATAGGTTTTCCAAACACTACTTCATATGGTGTGAGGCCAGATCGGGAATGTGGCACTGATCTAATAGATAGTAATGCCAAAGGCAAAGCGTCCGGCCATTTCAAAGACGTGGATGCCACGATCTTTGCTAGCTTCAGCTTCAGAGTTGCATTATACCTTTCCACTAGACCTGCTGACTGCGGGTGGAATACAGCGTGGAATTTTTGTTTAATTCCCAATCCTTTTAGAACATACTCCACTACCTTCCCAACAAAATGAGGACCATTATCATTCCACAGATATTTACAAACACCATAGCGTGGGAAGTACTCTTTGAGTAACACCTTAGCTGTTGTCAACGCAGTATTGTCCTTCGTGGGGTAGGCCTCGATCCACTTACTGAAGGCACACACCACCACTAAGACATACTTCAAGTTGTTACAATGCTCAAGCTGGATGTAATCCATCTGTAGTACTTCAAATGGTGCAGTAGGTGGAACGAACCCTCCTTTAGGAGTATAAGTCCCTTTAGCAGGATTGTACTGTAAGCATATCAGACAGGTCTGCACTACTGTCTTAGCCGTGCTGGCAATCTCAGGATGCTCCCAAACTCGTGTAAGCAATTTAGTAATTGCAAGAGCTCCAACATGTGCCAGCCCATGTGTCATTTGAACCATTGCTTGCAAATAAGCGGCAGGCAATTTCCACCTCTCCATATCTTTGCTACGCCAGCAACCCTCATCATCCAACACTCCCTCTGTTGCCCAGGTTGCAAGTTCCGCTTCAGATGCTGATTTTTGTATGTCTAATATTTCCTCTCTAGCATCATACCATTGCTCAGCCTGTGATTTCACCACATACATGGGAGAGACGTTTTGTAACATGGCAGTCTCTCTCGCTATGCGTTCTACAAAAGCGTTTCCTTGTCCTATTTTGTCTGTCACCTTCTTATGTGCACTACATTTGATTATCGCTACTTTCTTTGGACATAATAGTGCATTCAGGAGGTCACGTACTAATTCTCCATGCATGATATGCACTCCATTTGAGGTCAGGAACCCTCGTTCCTTCCAGAGTAGGCCAAAATCGTGCACTACTCCAAAAGCGTAACGGCTATCAGTGTAGATATTCACGCATAATCCAGCACTTAACTCTCATGCTTTCGTTAAGGCTATCAATTCAGCTACTTGGGCCGATTTTTGCGGTATTCGTGCTGTTTCTACCACTGTCTTAAGTGTCGTGATCGCATAGGCTGCGGAAGTCGTACCATCTGGCAGCTTTAAGCACGCTCCATCAACCCACAGTTGCCCATCTACATCTAGAAGTGGCGTATCCTGTAAATCGATACGACCCTTTGTTTGTTCTTCGGTCAGGAAAACACAATCATGATGTTCTTCCTTCTGGGTCTCAGCAACAGGATATGGCAATAAAGTAGCAGGGTTCAAAGTGGCGCACCTCTTCAGTGTAATATGTGGCGCCAACAGCGTTAACTCGTATCCTGTTAAACGAGCACTACTTAGATGCTGTGTTTTCGTTTGGTTCAATAAAGCATCTACCGCATGGGGAACTAACACCAACAATTTGTGTGACAAAACTATCCCCTCACTCTGTCGTATGGCCACAGCTGTTGCTGCAACTGCTCGAAAACATCCAGGCAATCCTCGAGCCACAGGGTCGAGTACTGCTGAGAAGTACGCACGAGGTCTCTGTTTATCTCCGTGTGTCTGCACTAAGACTGACAATGCGCACCCATCCTTCTCATGTACATATAATGTAAAGATCTTTGTATAATCTGGTGTACCTAACACTGGTGCAGAACAAAGGGCTTGTCTCAATTGTTCAAAAGCATTCTGACATTCATCTGTCCATTCAAGGGGAATTGGTGTAGTTTTGGACAACAACGCTAGCAAGGGTTTTTTAATGTGCGAAAATCCTAGTATCCACTGCCTACAAAAGGACGTCAAACCTATGAAAGCACGAACATCTTTCTGAGTGCGAGGGACTGGTGTATCTAATATCGCTTGAATTCGGTCTGATGTCAATGCACGCCCCTCCTTAGACAAAAGATGATCAAGGTAGGTCACCTTTGGTCTACAATATTGCAACTTCTTCCTCGAGACCTTGTGATTATTCTTGGCAAGGAAAGAAAGCAGGGAAAGAGTACTCTCCTCACATTGTTCCTGCATGTCTGCTGCAAGTAAAATGTCATCAACATATTGAATAAGAGCCACCCCAGACTGTAAGTTAAAAGAATCAAGCTGTCTTTTTAAAGCCTGGCTATAAATGCTAGGGCTTTCTGTGTAGCCTTGAGGAACCCGACAAAATCTATATGATTTGTTATTTAATGTGAAGCCGAACAAATATCGGCTATCGGGATGAATGGGAATCGAGAAGAAAGCATTCTTCAAGTCAATAACAGTGAATGTAGTGGATGTAGGTGGAATCAAGGTAAGTAAGGTGGTAATGTCAGACACCACCGGATACTGGGGTACCACTATCTTATTAATTTCCCTCAAATCAATAATGAAACGATAGACCTTAGTGTCTGTGTCTTTCTTGAGGATCGGAAGAATTGGGCTGTTACAAACTTTATAGGGAACTTCTTCCACCACCCCTGCCTCAATCAAGTCATTTACGATATGTGTCAAAGCAATTTCACCTTCTCTGGATATCTTATACTGTGGTACGCGGGGCAAAGACACTCCCTCCTTTACAGTAATACGTACGGGAGGAATAATCATTTGACCCACATCAGTATCGGAAGTGGCCCATAAAGTGCTTGGAAGAGAAGCTAACGCATCGGCCTCCTGCATGAGGCACAATCTCTCAACCTCTGGGTAGTTCTCATTCAAAATAACCCGTACCCCTTCAGGGGCACAGCGTATAGTTGCTCGAAAATGTTTAAGCATATCAAGTCCCACAATCTTATCTGGCGTGTTTGGAGATAACAAAAACGGGCATGGGGCAGTGAATTTATCAATGTGAAATGTAAGGGGTTGAGACAATGGGCTAAGAGAAGGTGTTCCATCGAACCCTATTGATGTAATCGTTTCGCCAGACAGGGGAGCCCTTGGAACCAAGTGTTTGGACAGAGCGCTACGAGTAGCTCCTGTATCGACCGGAAACTGATCAGTAGAACCCAAAACATGTGCTGATATATATGGACACCTTTGATCAACTGGTACCTCAACCGATTCCACACCCCATCCTACGCACTCCTATGCATAATTATTATCCTGAGACTCGGTAAACTCTCCTTCAGCTATCTGATACTGATTCCGTCGATCAAAAGTATTATGATCAGCCTGACCACGACCCCTCGCGTCAAACCTACCGCGATCATTCGCTCCACCTCTCGGTCCTGAGTAACTATTCCGTGACCTTCCACTCCCTCGACCACGCTGATTACGCTGTTCTCGAAGCACCGGACAATCTGAAGCCCAATGTCCAAACTGTTTACAGTATGCACACTGATCCTCAGAAATGTCAGAACGGGTGGAAGACGTACCATACGATCCACGTCTACCCCTATCATTCCCTCTCGGCTGCGTAGCGTAAACCTGAGCCAACATCACCTTTGTTTTCAAATCCTTCGCTTTCTTATCACTACTTTCCTTTGCCTCCAATTCCTGTCGTTCATAATACTGAGCCATAGTCAATAAAGAAGCAGGGGTTGCCGTGGTCCATGAACTTTCACTAGTCTTTAAACGTCGTGCAATCTCCAGTAGGAGATTAGCCACATACTTATCAACGAACAAATGCCTGCCCGTGTCCTCTGTTAATAATTGACCACTGTAACGGTGAAACGCTTCCTCGAAACGTGAAAAGAAGTCAGAGACCCATTCATCCGCCTTCTGTTTACAAGAAGCCAACATTGTCCAATCAATTTTCCTAGGGGGAACAAGCGTTTTTAATTTATTCAAAATAGCCTCCGGGAGGTCCAAAATCAATCGGCATGGCTTACACGCAGGTTCCCTATCTAAATCAGCTCGAGCTAAATCCTTCCAATCTGCACCCAAAACCGCTCGATTATCGAACTTACGAATCGCCCTCCACATATCAGGAGGCAGTATCAACCCAAAGAAAAGATCAATATCAACTAATGTCATAACACACGAAGAAAGAGCACCTTCCACACCTTCATAGAAAGCTGCTGGATTTTTGCGGGGGTCAGGCAAAGCATTCTTAAGCGCCATAACATCTGTTCTATTCCAAGGCGTATAAACCCAATTATATATAAAATATCCCTTCGCATCTTTAGACATCCTATCATCATCTGTGCCTAGCCCTTTAGGAGGGACATACAAAGGCGCGGCTTCTCGCATACAGGAAGTTATAAAATACTTTTGCTTTCTCTTTCACTCCTTTGTAGTCTCTGAGAGGTGTAGGAGTGTGTTTGCAAAGTGCTTGAGAGTTTTGTCCTGTCCTGCAGTTGTTTTACAGTGTGTGTCTTGCTAACTGTGTCCAAATAGTCTCTGTAGTGTTGTGTATTGTCTACCTGTGTGTTGTGTGTAAAGGGGTGTCTGTCTGTTTAGGGGTTTTAATATTCATTAATAGGGGGATTTGTGTTGTGTTAAGGGGTTTACAAAGTTAGTAATAGGGGGATTAGTGTTCTGTTTAGTGGATTTATACTAATAGGGGGATTCCTGTGAAAGCAACAATTTTTTTTGTTGCATTCACACAGCGTGGCTTGTGCTTTGTCACAATGTCACCCAGGTCTAGGAACCTCACTGAGCAGGAATATGGGGGGCTACTGTGGCTGATTGTCCACTACCTCCCAAACATGATTGGGAGTGGAGGCAGGGTACTGCTGGGTTACCCAACCCAAGAAAGGAAGCTGAGGTGGGAGAGGGTCCGGTACCAGATGTTGCGAATATTTGGAGTGGACCGGACCCTCAGACAGTACAAGCATCGGTGGGCTGATGTCATCAACCGTGAGCAGGATCTCCTGGACCACCTTGGAATCGAGGTCGAGGGAACAATTGGTAAGTCAAATTACATTTATTTCATGTATTAACAGCTGTATTGTAAGGTTAAGCTATTCCATTGTGAAACTACAGGGGCCTCACTGATGATCCCCTTGCACCGCTGTAACATCAGATATTGGGCCATATCTATCAACAAACCCTTTCGCTAATCTAAACTTGAGATTTTCAAGGAATCGCTATTTATGATTTGCTAAATGGTATGTATGAAGTAAAAGCACTATTATTTTAGGAATTCATTAATCTTCCCTATGTGCAACTTTGCATGTTTATACTTTGCAAATAAGGGATCATTCCATATGCGTTGCCATGGCCCAGGAGGGCCATTGGAATAATTTGAAATAAATACACTAAATGCAAATCTGCTATTTGCTAATCGACATTTGTGAATAATTACAAGGGTGCAGGGGTGTCTCAAAGACACCCTGCTGCAGCCCTCAAAAGTATATGTGTGTGTGCATATGGTGCACATACATGCCCTATGGCCATGTGTGTGCATCACCTGCCACCTTCCAAAAAGCTAAATTGTGCATGTTTGGAAATTAATGCACCTTACCATCAACTACAGGTTGGTGTTAATTTGCTAAATCTCTAACATAATTTGCTACACAAAAATGCTACATACATAAAGGCAGATTTATGAGGCAGTTGTGACTCTTTGCACTGCAATTGCGTCACTTTATTTGACCAACTGCCGCGCAAATAAAGCACCCTGTTTACAACGTTGTAAAGCACTGCGCCATAAGAAGGCGTTCCTGCGCAGGGGGGGGGGCCTTTCTGCGCAGGAACGCCTCATGAAAGTGGCTGAGTGAAATCTATGAGATTTCACTCAGTCACTTTCTGGGCAATGCTGCGTCAAAACCATGCGCCTGCTTGAAGCAGGCGTAGGTCTTGACGCAGCATTGTGCAGATGGTGCATCCCCGAGCCTTGCTGGAGCTGCGTTGCGCTTGCGACGCAACTCCAGCAATGGGCCACAATTCCCGCACAGATGCCTCACGCATCTGTGCCGTTTTTTCACCATGGTGTGCTGCATTATAAATGAAGTCCCCCATAAGAGCACAATCACATACATCTACACAATGCAAACATATCATCGATATGGGACAAGTGTGCAAGTATTTGGCAAATGCCATCTCAATGTGACACCACAAACAAAGGATCACATGTGTGTCATACATGCAGTGGTTGAGTGTGCTTCACATGTGAAGCACTTAGCCAGAGACTGTTGTATGAATCAGGTTGCCTCATGGGACGCATCGTAAGCCAATGTTGAAGATACCACTGACTCTCATGTAATCTCTGTACTGTGTTGAAATATGCAACATACGCTGAGAATCTGCTCTATTGTCTTTCCCTTGTACATTTAAATAGTGTGAACAATTTTTGATAATAAAATATGTGTTTCAATTACAATAAGTTGTACTTGTAGGCATATGAAGTTGAGAAATCAGCTCTGGTTGAGCCTTACCCTTGCTGGCCAAGGAATGTCAACAATGATCTCATATCTGAGATTACCGTTACATGTTAGCTATTGTAAGCCAAATGTTCATTACACTATCACGAATTCATACAGGCCAATACTCACCCTTGAGGGACTTTAGGTAATGTGTATCAGGTGAGCCCATGTGATCAACAATCATGTGTAAAGATTCTGGGACCTCTTTCATGACGTTTTTCCGTAGTGGAGCACAGCAGGCCTTCCTGTAGCGCTACCCTTTTGCAGGATGAAGTGCAGGACCATGCCGTATCTGCTAGTTACTGCGCAGTCCTGTTGTTCTCACCAGCACTGTTGCACAATGTCCTGTTCATCGCTAACGCAGTCATCTTTGCACAATGGGGCAAGTGTGTCTGCCTTGCGGTGAACATCAGACTTGTACAGGAACGGACACCTCTCAGTTAATCAATCATCACAACGCCCTCTTCCTCTTACTATGTCTACTGCTTTGTGAGAAAAAGGGGAGACAAGGAGAATTCATCATATTTGACAACATTGAGCCTTCTTCACGCCTGCACTGGGTCTGTGTAATTTCTGGACAGTGCCTCACATTTCATGTTCCTATTACATCTGGGGCAGTGTCAAAAGGCAATGGATGTTGCTGGGAAGGCACACAGCAACACCCATTGCACGTGCCTGTAACGCAGATCAATGCGTGCAAGGGTTGGATTTGCTGCATGCAGCATTATCCCATGACTATGTGCCTTGGTGATGGATGATGACTGTTAGGCAGGGTTAGGCATCACACAACGTCACAACAAGTGAGGGTCAGATGGCACAAGGGCGGTCATTTATTGGGCCACCTGGTATTGAGACTGTACCTCAATGTTTGCAGTGTTTCCCAATGCTGAGGGACAGTATGAGCCACGTCTTTCCTGCAAGTGGAAAAGAAAGATGGTTTACAGGCTGGCTATGTAGATGCAGGGAAATGTGACCATGGCTAGGTCTGTATTGCAGATGTATGTCTTGTGGTCCTAGAAGCAGATTCATTGGTAGAGGTTTGCTGGCCCAGGGTTCTGGCTGACTGTGTAGGCGTGTGTGAGCTCCTTGGTGTCAGTATATCTGTATGGGTGTGGATGCAGTAGAGCTCCTGTATGTGCAGGCGGAAGTGGTATTATCATGGGAGCCACAGGGAACGTCTACCTACGGTTGTCTGGACATTCATCTTTTTTGTACTGAGGGTATTTTTGATACTGTTATTGAGGGCTTTCACATTGCACAGGCTGATGATGATGGATGTGTGGCAGATCTAATGAATGCATCAGTTGGCAATAATTTTGATGCACTTGCAGAGTTAGCAGAGGGTGAAGAAGTATGGTGAGGATACTGCTATTATCCGTAATGACAGGGTGAGGGATGTGTTCTGTACGATGTATAGTTTGTGTGGCATATATGAGTGCTGAACTGTTTATCCAGCCCAGGGTACCCCCAGGTATAGTCCCATGTGGTAGTGGTTCTTGTGATGATGATGACCTGTTTTGACAACAAATGGAGATTTGTCCAGCTGAGGCACATACTTGTTGGCACATCTCGCATCCATTGTGGTTAGTCGTGTCCTGTGATGTTGGGTACCTTGGTGAGGGAGAGGCAGAGCTGGGTGTATTAGGCGTAGGGTACTATGCAGAGTCCATGTTCAGTGATGCCCTCAGCAAGCGGAGCCATGTAGACATAGCAGACAAAGGTACTGAGGGACAGTCCCTGAGAAACTCAGCTCAGTACTCTGTGTGTTGTGCTGTGAAATGTATTAGGCTGAATCTTCTGGTCCGGTCTGCAAGGGTGGAGACATTCCAGTGTGGTGTATTACCTTGCCTCATGCCATAGTGGAGTCTAACTGCTAGTGTGTTGTGGAACATTGTTTCTTGCAATGATGCCATGTATTGTGTATATGGAGTGGCAGTGTGACCTACTTTGAGGATTGTGTGGATGTTGTTGTGGCGTGTAGGAGGGACCTCTTGATGCTGTTGTTTGTCATGGCGGAGGATTGGGGATGTTCTATGTTCCTATGAACATCACTGGGTGCATGATGACCCTCTGGTTAATGAATTTGACTGCATATGTGTGTGGAAAGATGTGCCTGTGGGTCTTGACGTCTGTTTGGTCAGCAGGGGTGTAACTGCTAATGTCATGTAGCTCTCAGCATTTGCTATTACTGTGGAGGTGCATGTTCCAATGGTGGAGGCCATGTACTGTCACTGTTCGGTGCAATGGGGGATGCAGCCCTGTGGAAGATGTGCTGTGGGCAGGGGTGTGTGGGTGCTCCTTAAAGTATGTCCATCATGGTGTTTGTGATGTGAAACATGTAGACATGTGGCCACCAGAGGATGGTGTGTAGTGTGGCTTACTTGGGCTAAGGTGTTGTGTGGTATGCCTTGCTTATGTTCATGTAAGTTGACATTCACTTTGATGATCTAGTGGTAGGAGACTGTACCAAGTGTGTATTAAAGGCATTGAGGCATGAGTGCCACAGTCTTTGCAGCAGCACTGAAGTTTTTGTAGGACTTCATACATGAGACACCATGTGAGTGTTGAGTGATGTTGTTTCAATCACTGGTGTGAAGCATGTCCCTATTCCCATGCTTAAGTTAATGGAATTGTGTGCTACTCATCTTACCTTAGGATGTGCCTTTGATGCCAGCCACGTGCTGATGTTTTCCTTTCATACATACATGTGGTATGTCAGATATTTCATCATCACATACATACACCTTGGACTGACCCACAATCATGGTAGCGTGCAAGCAGATCTGATTTTCCCAGTCACCCCCTCCTTGTACAAACTTGTAGTGTTAGTCATTCTAACTTAAGTCATCATTCGTAATGTTGCACATTAGCAATGCTGTTGTACACACGTTAATAGTCACTTTATGAACGTTGCCAGTTGGACATTGCATGTTGTGGGTGCACATTTATGAAAGTGACACAACTTAGCAATTAGCAAGGTATGACAGGACTCTAATGATCAAGGGACACATACAGTAGGGTTGAATTTGTACATGCACAGTCCATACATCAACATGACATTTGAGACATGCATGAGTGATTAGTTTTTTATTGTGTGATAAGGGAGTGTCAACATCATATGTTCACCTCATGGAGGGAGGCCACAGATAATTTATTGTACATCCATTGGCTAGCAGTAATTTGTTGTTCATCATTACTGTGGTACAATGCCAGTATTATGTGCACCAGACAGTGTATATGTATTGTCCAGGTACAATATGTGATGCTAACGCATGGTTCTGCGGAGGACTGGACAATCTTCTGAATCTTCTTCATCAGATGTGTTTGTTGTCACAGCTGATGGTGGAATCAGTGGTGCAGTCGACACAGGAGGCATAGACACATCAGGGGCTGCAGATGTTGATGGGATTGTACCAGCATCATGTTCAATGCCCATCAGGTACCGCATGAATGCACTGAGCATGAGTTGCTGATTTTCAAGCACAGCTGTTACATCCCGTTGGTAGTTAGCCAATTTTGTCAGGTAGGCATCCTGTTTTGCATTCATATCTTTAAGGGTGTCCTGAATTTCCCTCAGCCTGTTGGCCACTTCAAGACTGGCACTTGTGTTAGGCATTTGTCTGTGCCTCTGCTGCATGACTTCTGATATTTCATTCATGGCGTGAAACAAAGTACGTGGTGGTGCATCATTGCTGCTACCAGTTTCCGCACTGCCACTATTGGATGTTAGGCAACGGAGAACTCCCTCTAGGGTGCCTGCCATGCTCTCAATGCCTTTACGCACCTCCTGTGCCAACTGACCCTGTACATCCACAACACGTTGTTCAAAAGAATTCAGCGTGTTTGACGAGTGGTGAGGCAGAGATGTTGTGGGAGGTGGCGTAGGAGTGCTTCCAGGTTGGGCAAGCAGAGATCCCACTGTGCTGATTTGCCTTCTGGTGCGGGGAGAGGGAGTTTGTATTGATTCTAACAGGTCCTGGATGACGTCTGTGTCTACACTTGGTACACTTTCCCCGCCGTCATCATCGGATTCAAACATAGGTTCCTGCTCATGAGGATGTGTACCATGCTCTGAAATGAAAAATAGATGTATGTTTATGATCATGTCTGACATATGGTGTACAGATGCACAAATCTGAGTCATCTACCCTTTTTGACTTTGATGTGTGTCAACATGTCAAAGTTAAAGCTACACATCATCACTCATGTTACCTAAAATGACATGGCATGATTCATTTGATGGATTCCAAATGTTTGTCCAAAAACATGGCACATGGCCAAACAGTGCTTGCACACTTGCAACATTCAACTTGAGTGCATGTCCTGATGTCTGTTTTGTTGGTGTATATTGGGGACACATTCCAGCACAGTAGCAAGTCCAAGTGGCTTTTTGCACTCTATATGTGTGCAACAGGTATCAGGCCACAATTACTGAGGATTGGGGACATGGATTTCTTACCATCTCCCATCATCCCACCTGTCATAGCCATCACAGCTGTGTTGTTTGTGTGTGGACCATTTCCTGTGTCTTCATGCTAATTACGTTATATTTGGATAATACAGATTGCTCCTGGTATGTTGTTCAACCTACACCCAGCTCCCCCTGTGTGCCCCTGCTGCCGCTGCTGAGTACACACTGGCAGGTGTGCAGAACCACCATATTGGTGTCCCATTAGTGGCCTCAGTGCAACTATTTTACACCCTGTTTGCACACCATTTTGGTTTCAGTGCCACTGTTCCACCACCCCATGCACACTTGCTGCTCCCGCCTACCAGCTGCTCCTCCCTCCCACATCCCCATATGTCCCAAACTGTGCTCGACTGTGCTACTTGCGCACCAGAGGCACATCTTAAGCAAGCCAGTCTGCAGCCATCTGCGCCTGGACCATGCCCAGCGCCAGGACCCCTTGTGGCCACTAACGCCACTACACCAGACTCCAGTACTACGCCTGTACCCTCCATGCACTCAATGCCATCCAACACAACAGTTGCTTCCAGGCCACCACAATAACATACACACGGGACCCTTCTCCTGCCGCACATGCAGCTTCACATGCAAGTGAGCCACCAAACCCCCATGGAGTGACCCAACCACCTCTGATGCATTATCCACAACACCCACTCCACACGAACACAGCCCATGTGGCTCTGGGATGTGCTTGACACCTCCGCCCCAGATGTGTGATTATTAAACTTGACCTGGTGGGACTACTCCTCTGCGACCAACATCACCATAGACATCCCAGACAGCTACAAGTTGAACCGCAGGGATTGCGCTGACTGATTTTGTGTATGGGTCACCATCGACCACAAATCCACCCTCAAGGTCGGCACCCATGCAGACAACACCATGAACACCGCCAACCACCTGCACATAAACATCCACACCGACACCCAACACCACCCTCAGAGGACCCTCGTGCACAGCACACCAACCCTGTGCTCAGTTCTGCTGCTCCATCAATGACCTCGCCAGCACCCACACACTCCCCTCCATGCACCACATCATCCTGTGGGACCTGACCTTACACCTCAAGGACAACAACGACGACAACTCCACCATACTGATCAACGACCTCACCAGACCCGCCTGCAGACAACTCGGGACCAAACCCACGCCGCCAGCCACAAGCTGGACCCCGTCTTCTCAACAGGCACCCACGTCACCTCCAACCACACCACTGACCTGCACTCGACCGACCACCACAGCATCAATTTTACCTTCTATTAATCAACCACACACCACTGCAGACAACTGCTGCCTCACCAATGCTGGGTAAAAGTAAACGTAGACCAGCTGGTCACACCCCTCTGCCAGGGCCCGAACTACAACCCCACAAACCCAGTCGCCAGTGCCCAAAAACTCTGACAGTGTATGTAGGACTGCACCAACACCTTTGCCCCACTCACGTTGCCCTCCAACAGCCACGCCTGCAACAGAGCCACCCGGTTCACCAATTACCTCCAGACCTACCAACGCACATGCCGGAAGATGGAGTGAACATGGCTCCATGGACACACACTGCACAACCACACAGTCCACAAGGACGCCACGTGTATACATCACCACCTCAACAGATTGGCAAAGAGCTCCTCCTTCCAAACCTTTCTGGATACCAATGCACACGACAGCAATGAGGTCTTCTGCATCGTTATTGAACAGAGAAACCCATGCGCAAACGTTGTCAACATCCCACCCTCACAAGAAGTGTGGGACTCACTGTCCATCGTCTCACAGCGCACGTTTAGTGCCATCGACGAGAGCTTCACCACCACATCCACCCCAACTATGCCAGACTTCACCTCCCCAGCGAGGACCACCAGCCCCAACCGCAGCACATCCTGGTACTACGTCAACAAGGACGCAACACACAAGGTCATGAACTCCGTACACTCTGGATCACCAGCAGTACCATCACCACACCACTTATTGTACAAAGCAGAGGCAGCGATCATACCACAACTACACAAGTTCATCTACATCTTCTTCAATGCAGCAACATTCCATGAAATATGGAAGCACGCCACAAGCAATGCCCTCCTCAAGACGCACAAGGCACACCCCAAGGCCCTCGGGGACTCACGGCCCATCTCCCTGCTCACGTTCCCAACAAAGGTCATCTAGGTAATGATGAACATGCTATTGGGCCGCGGGCTGGTAGACCCCAACATGTTTCACCCGTCCCTGTCCGGATTCATACGTACATACAGCAGCAAGACCGTGCACATGTCCGGCACAGACAACATCATGCACCAACTAGCCAGCACCAAGTCAGCAGCCCTCTTCCTCCTGGACCGGTCAACCGCCTTTGACACGGTATGCCATCACACTCTGAAGACACACCTCCGAGAATCATGATTCCAATTGAAGGCCCTAGACTGGACCACGTCCTTTCCCTCCCGCAGAACCCAGAGCGTCCAGAGTGTCCAAAACCCATCCATCAAATGGGACGCCATCAACATCATCTGCGGCGTACCCCAGGGGTCATCCCTCAGCACAACACTGTTCAACATGTACATGTCCCCCACGTACACGTGGGCCGCCATCACAGCCTCTACATCATCTCCTACACCAACAAGACCCAGCTCATCCTCTCCATTACCAGGGACCCACACACACCCTCAACAAACCTCCACGAGGGTATGAAGTCCCTCACCAAGTGGATGAGGAACAGCAGTCTGAAACTGTACTTGGACATGACACAGGTCCTCATCCTTGGACCCACACCCTGAGCCTGGGACGACTCCTGGTGGGCAACCACACTGGGAACAGCAACAACACCCACTGACCATGCACGCAACTTACAATACATCCAGTACTCCTCCCTCTCCATGTCTGAGCAGGTCGACGCCATCTCCTCCTCATGCTACAACTGCCTCCACATGCTATGCTGGATCTACAAGTGGATCCCCACCCCAGACTAAAATTAGTGTGACACAGGCCCTGAGCAGCAGCGGACTGGACTACCGCAACGCACTGTACTGAGGATTCCCAGACAAACAGCTACAAGTACTGCAACGCATCCAATACACTTACGGCTCATTGATTGTCAACGTCCCACACCGCAGCAACATCTTCCCCCAAATGTGAGACCTACACTGGTTCCCCATCAGCAAGTGGATCAGCTTCAAGCTCCAGACCCAGACGCACAATACACTCCAGTAGCCCGGAGCAGCCTACCTGTATAGACTCAGCTTCTACACACCCACACGCCAGGTCCGCTCCACCAGCCTCCCCCTCACCACTGTCCACCGCATCCTATGACCAACCTCCAGCAGCAGATCCTTGTCCTACCTCGCCGCCAAGACCTTGCACACCCTCCCGGCCCACCTACGGCAGACCCAGGACCTACTCCCATTCAGAAGACTCATCAAGACCTGTCTCTTTGAGCGGTAGCCGCAGCCCCTTCCCATCAGAGTGGGAGATCCAACCGGTGTTTTTACATGCTGAAAGAGTTGTTCCAAGGACACAGACTTCTGTATTCTCTGATTTATTTTTCATGCAGCTGTGGTTCATGCAGACTGCGACGTAATGCATTCCGCAATGTATTTCAAGTGTTTGGTTGGTGTAGTCTTAGGTGTGAGAGAGTATGAGCTGTCTGTCATCAGCAATGGATACAATGTTGAGGCTGTGTTTGTTTTCAAATGGCGCTGAGGCAGCCCTGTTGATGTTGACAAGGGTCAGACACATAGATGGTCCCTCTTGCATTCAGCATTGGAATTACGTGATCATAAAGACGAAGGTTGTCAGTCGGATCCTTGGACCTCTTGCTGGGATGAGTGACCCAGTTCAGCGTTGTTCCTTGGAATCCTGCTTCATGTAGTGTAGCTAATCTTTGTGGTGTTAGTGTGTGTCGGAGCACACTCACAGCTCTTGGTCCCGGAGGGTACAGATGTCACCTCTGGCTGTGAATAGGGTGATCTTGGTGCTGTTGTTGATGTGATGAGGACAGGGCTGTAGTGATCCCACAGGTGGCTGTATCTCATGTTGGAGGGGGTGCATTGAGCTTTGACTGGTGTCCCGGTGGGTATGGTAGTATGGCTGTTGTGTTGGAAGAGGTTTGCGTGGTGCTGCCTGTGGCATCTCCTGTGTACGGCAAAGTTGTTGTAGTGACATTTTTTACTTTATGGTGAACTTTGTTGGACACTTATCACAGGTCTGTCCTGCCAGGGTGATGTCTGTAGCTTTGCAGCATAGGTTGTTTTATTCATGCAGGACCTTGACGAGTTTGCAGGACTTGCCATTATCGTAGACTATTTTTTTGTGGTACTCCCTCATTGCGTCCATGTATGTGTTTTACATTTCAGGGGCCTTATTTATGAAGGACTTGCGCCGCCGGTGCCTCACTTTTAACATGGGAAAAAGCGGCGCACCGGCGGCGCAAGGCCTTCATAAATAAGGCCCACAGTGCTGCAGACTCGCTGATGATCCATTTGCATAATTAACTATGGTGCATATTTGCTGGATGTTTATCAGCTGGACTGCGCACCTTTTGCAATATAGGTGTGCTGCAGTGCATGCATAGGTACAGACCATGAATGGAGGCCTTTGGTGAGATGGTGCACATTCCTGCAAACTATTGATGTTGGATGTTCTTTCACTGCAAGAACACCATTGGTACACTTATGTTTTTCCCAAAGTCGTGACAACATAGATGTGCTGTATGCACTGTATGTCACTACATTTTGTTATTCATGTTATATACGTCATTCATCCAGACGTAGCTGGTCAGTGCTTTAGTCATGCATTCATGTGAGGAGCATCATTCAAGTACATCAAACCTTGGTGCAGGCCTCTCCCAGTGGCACTGGCTCACCCCTATACCTACCATGATGCAGGTGTGAGGTACTGACACAATTGCCAGATGCTAATGTATTTAAAACATTTGTATGGATTGCACATCACCACTACTGATATTTTTATTTGGATGTGCAGACCCACCATGCATACGTTATACATGATGCTTGTGTAATGTGGCACCGGGCTTCGCATGCTGAGTAACATTCCTGAGTACTTTCCCTTACATATGCAGATGATGTGGCTGAAACCATCATGCACAAAGTAGTACAATGACAGATTTTGGGCCTGCATGGGGTGACTATGAGTAGGGTCTCTTTATTGGTGTCACCTGTCCTTCACAACGACACAGGTGCACAATGCTTGGCATGCGCCGACCCAGGCAAACTTGCACCATGTTGCAGGGGGTCCGGCGGTGCAGGGGATCAGTGTTTGTGTGCATGGAAGGGACACATTCCTGCATGTTGCAGTCATCTAAAGATTTTTCCGCTTTCTATGTGTCCACTTGAATGCAAAAGCTATATATTGGGTATATCCGAGAGGGAACAGTTTGTATTTCTTGAGGTTGTGCATGCCTTACACAGACCCTGTGGATGCATATATTTGTGGCACAGCGTCATAGTTACAGTTTGATTTTGCTATTGGACATTGTCAATTGGACATGAATGTTTGTGGGTACACCCGCAGCAACAGCCCTGGAATTGCGCTTTCTCACACTTTAATGTGGGAATGGTGCAATGACATGATATGTTGTACTATGTTACATGGCTGTCTGTGGCCTATTATTGTGGGTGTGGCACATTGTGCCGCCACTACATGATCAAAATAACATCATGGTATTTCATGAGGGTAGTTGTATATTTGCACCTGCGTGTGGCACTTGTCAGGTGCAGCAGTGGGTTGGGACTTCACTTAGAAAATATGTTATTACTTTGACAGGGGTAGGTGTTTACCAAATGTGACATGTGCATGTCCCTGGTACAATACTTTTTGAAGACCCTTCACAGTTCATGACATTGCATGACTACTCTTTCCACTACACGTCTGTAATTGAGCCGGCTACCTTAGTTTATGGACTGCACAACATTACCTTCTTTGCACATTTCCCCTTGTAGGGACTTACCCTGTGTGTCTTGCGGTTCCTCATGCTCTGCACTGTCCTGTCCTGGAATTCCAATCACCAACTCGTCTGGGATGACCGCCGCAACCCGCTCCTCAAGGTCATCCAGCTCTTCCTGTTGTGATGGGCTGCCTCCTCCTGTCGCCGCTGCTTCTTTGCGGTTTTTTGCCATTTTCTCTTTTGTCCGGCGCTTTATGTCGTTCCAGCGTTTCTTCAGGTCAATGACTGTCCTCTTAGATTGGGCCACACAGTTGACCTTTGTCAATATGGACAGCCAAATTGCCTCTTTTTTTGATAGTGGCAACTTGGAACTTGCAAAGAGCTGGTGCTGGTGGTCTGTGACCTCATTTATGAGTATGTTGTTCTCCTCAGCACTGAAATTAATTTTGCGCTTCCTCTTTACATGGGTTTCTCCCTGTGTTTCAGGCTGCGCATCCTGGCCGCCATGTGGCTGGGCATCCTGGCTGCCATGTGGAAGGTTCCCTTGGCTGCTGCTGTGTCCTTCAGGCTCCATGGTAACAATTTTTTCCATTTGCGGGAGAATTAGGAGATGGATGCGTGTATTTTTGGCGTTTTCCGGATTGTGACGCAACGTGAAAGTGGCGCAGCGACGCGTAGGCTTACGTCAGTTCCGCGATTGCGACTTACGGCACTTTTCCCGCACTTGCGTGACTTTCCGGTACGTCAGGACGCCAGCGTCTGCGTGTCTTTTTTCCGGCTTACGGCATCACTTGCGACATGATGCGCCATTGCATTAATGTGACGCATCCGCGTCGCAAAATTCTGACGCAGCGCGTCGTAAGGAATGGTGGCGCATCCCTGCGCCTGCGCAAGGATGCGTCACTTTTCATAAATGAGGGCCCCAGATTTTGTTATTCCACTATACAGGTGATTAAAAAGCCACTGCGCTGGCTAACTGGACTTATTTAAAATAGAGGCATCTTCAATGATCTCATTGAGCCTGGAGTTTATCACATTTAAATATTTGGATTTTCCCAGCCATCTGATAAATCATCTCCTGTTAATTGAAAGTGTTGTGCACCTGTGTTGTGCACCTGTTAGTGCATCTGCAAGGAACATATGAAGTGCCATGTGTATAGTTTTCTTCCTGTAAGAATGTGAACATTGTTTAAGGCATTAATTGTAGAGAACTGATGTAAAAATGGCCTACCTTTTTTAATTAAAAATACAGCCAGTAAATGAGGTAATATATTTATTTAAGGGGACACACAGGTTAGTTGTGACAAGTATAGAAGGAATTCCACCCTAGGTTTGTTTACGCTGTTAGAAAGCACACTGCTTCTTAACTTTGTCAGCAATCATTTTTACAAGCTTTTGAAGAGTTTTATTTACAAGATTATTAACAGAGAAAAAAAGAAATCAAGTTGTCGTTGGATCTGGTGTTCTCACACAGGTGCAGGTGTGATCAGACACAGCCACATTCCATATTGTAATTCGCCTCCTTTCATCTTGTAATTGCTCCTTAAGTTGGAGCGGCCAGTATTTGGTCCATTGTGATTGGTTTACAGTACATTTTGTCTAAAGTGATTTTGTTGGTGTTTGTGATAGCTCCTGCTTTTAGATTAGTGTGGGGTGACGGCGATGTGATTAGGCGTTTGAAAGGCATGAAGAAGTAGCATGACCAATTCAAATTCCTAGGGTTAGAAATTGGTATGTAGTCTTCTGCTGCAACATTTAGGTCTAATGCAGAGCTTTTATTATGTAATGTGGAAATGCATTTTTGTAATGCCTTGTTGTCAGAAAGGATGTACTTGAGGAGAGATGCATGGGTGCCATCCTCTTATCCAAGTGGTAATGCAAGAATTCCAAAAATCTGGATGGAAGGTGAGTAGATTATCAGTGCTGTGATCAAGGACATCCTCCATGAAGGTGTTTCTACTGTTTGGTGGGTAGTATAAGCTGTTTAGCCATATTGTACCACCTTAGACAGTGATAAACGGTTACTTGTCACTAGAACATAAAATTAAAGTGCTACTTTTTGGCTGAATATGTCGCAGCACCTGTTAACGTATTGATAGTAACTTTGGCGCATTGATGTACTTAGAGGGGCTACAGTCCCGATTTTTTTGCAGGGGGTTTAATTTCTTTCAAGACCTGACAAAAGGACACCTCAAATAAAAATAAAAAACAACCGAAGCCAAAAACTAAAAAAGTAATAGAGGTAAAAAAACAAGATTACCAATTAATTGATCCATGACGCAGAGCCCACCGGGAAGAACTGCAATATACCTGCTACTCCCGACAATTCCAGTTGGCTTCCCATATTGACTTTTTTTTAATTTCTCGTTCGTTGAAGTATTCTGATTCGGTAATAGGGGCCAATTCAAATTCACTCCCTGGTTAAACTAGAAATAGAAATAGACGAAGGCAGGAGGATAAGGTCCAGGTGGCAGATGGATCGACTCCTTCTCTCAAGCCAATAATGGGTAACTAGCACAAGAAAATGGATTAAATAATTTTTCCAAGATAATGAAGGCACAGCAGACATTTTTTTCAGTTGGGGGCCTACAGGCCTCAGTCCGTGGGCAAATGGTGGCCTTTATGGCTGCGCAGTCAAAAACTCGAAGGACTCGCATAGCCGAACTACAGCTGGCAGGTGATACTGCTCTGCTGCAGAATAAAGCATCTCTAAGGGGAAAAGAGACAGCCGAGAGGCAGCTTAATAAAGCAAAACAGCAGTTAAGAGAGTTTATCATTATAGAAGAAATTAACAGCTCTCGGACATTTCAGCAGCGAGTTTACGAAGAGAGACAAATGATAGGTAAATTGTTAGCTTGGTCGACTAAAGTAAAACAGGAAGCAGCATTCATTTCTGAAGTGCTGGAACCTGGTACAAGAGCCCTGGTGATTGACAAGGAAATGATTCCCCCATTTTTTGGGAGCTCTAGGACCAGTTATATGCTACTAAAGATATGGTGGGACAAGAGGCAATTCAACAATATTTTGACAATATTAACCTCCAGCATTTATCCAGTACTCAGGCACAGGAGATTCAAGTAGATATTTCAGCACCTGAAATTCAGCTAGCACTCGCCACAATGTTGGAAGGAAAAGCCTGTGAAAATGATGGTTTGCCAATGGAATTTTAAAAGGTGTTTGCAGAAGAATGAACACCTTTTTTGGTAGAGCTTTTTAACTATGTGAACGCGGGTGGTTTGGTTCCCACAGCGTTTAAAGAATCTATTATTGTCAGTTTTGTAAAGAAGGGCAAAAAACCCAGAGACTTTAATTCATTTAGACCGATCAGTTTACTCAATTCTGACTATAAAATTCTGATGAAAATCTGGGCGTCGTTTTACTCCAGTCGCACCAAGAGCGATCCACAGGGATCAGACAGGGTCTGTTGCACAGAGGTTAATGTTCACCAATACATGGTTTTTAATCCAAGCACTCAATTATTTTAACACTAACCAAACTCCAGCACTTTTTATGATAGTTGACACAGAAAAAGCATTTGATTTGATGAATTGAGATGCTCTCTTTTAAGGTTGTACCCCCCCCCCAGGTTATAAATATGGTATGTAATATTTATCAAGGGGTGCTGGCACAGGTTGTTACTAACTCTAACCTGGCGGGGGCAGTAAATGTAAACCCGGGGATCAGGCAAGGTTGGCCTCTCTCCCCTGTGCTCTTAACTTTTTTATCCAACCCATGGCTATTAGGATTCAAAGTAATGTGGCGATAAGAACACCCATATTAGGAATGTCTAAGATAAAGTTGTTTGCGGATGACATTATCCTCTATCTTAGCCCGGAAAGACTGAATATTGAATCAACACCAGCAGAATTTGCTCAATTCGAATTAAATGGAGGGTATAAAATTAACCATAATAAGAACGAAATTTTTAAGAATGAATAGTTTGAGGGATTTTCTCCCCAACAATCTTAAACATCAAGCCCTTAATTCAAATCCTGTTTGTTATTTGGGGATATACGTTACCAACCAGTACGCGGCTATTTATAAATAGAATTATGAAGTCATGCGGAAAAAATAAAAATTCTGCTACAGGAATGGTTAGTACTGACTCTCACACTGATCGGCCGTGTTGCCCCTATTAAAATGTCCATTCTACCTCTACCTGTTTTTCTTTTTACAAATGTTCCTATAAAAATCCATTTGATGTATCTTAAAGAGTTGGAAACGATTTTCCGACAGTTTGTCTGGAGTAAGAAGGCACTGAGGGTAAACCTGGCAGTGCTCCAACTTACAGTTAACCAGGGTGGGCTTGCAGTCCGTACATATGATGAAGCACCCTTTCTAGATCTAATAGTCCATTTAATGGACTGTAAGGGATCGGTCGCGATTTTTTATTTTTAGATAAAATGATGCAGGAAGCCGGATCTCAGATTCCGGTCTTCTTAAAAACAGCTAAATTCCCCCAAAAAACAAGGTACATGACTTTGCAGGAATATAGGGTACTACTATTTAAAGCTTACAGAATGTAAATGTTTGGGCCTCCAAATCCAGAGCAGCCATCTAAGGTTTTGGAATGACAATGGTTTTAAAGAATTGGGTCATTTTTTTGTGAGTGGCAGATGTATCACTTGGTAAGAGGCCCAAGGTAGGAGTGGAGACCAGAGTAAGCTGTTTTTCCTTAGGTATATTCAGACTTCACAACTATTAAATACGTGCGCCCTCCCATCTAATTCCAGCCCAACACCACTTTTGGTTGCTGTATTCAGAGCAAAGTTAAGGGGGGCGGGAAATTGGTATCACCTTCTACGGTCCCAAGGATAGTCTATGGTGGTTAACAAATTCCTAGAAAAAGTGACCTTTGAGATACAAAGTATATTCTATAATCGGGACAGGCAAGCCATTTCACAACTCAGCAGCAATGCCTTAAAAGCAGCCAATTTAAAAAAAATTCAATTTTTGTCTCGGTGGATGGCGTACTATACCCCCAAAGCCCTTCATAAGATTCATCCAGAATTAGAGAATAGATGCTTTTGCTGCCAGGCTCTACACTTTTTTTACCTGCCCAAAGCTAGGACAATTTTGGGAAAGAATCTTCACTGCTTTAAGCTGTGGTTTACAGAAAAGACTGGATCCTGAGACAGCTGTAGCACTCTTTGGTACCGTTAGGCAGAGACAAAATTTAGCAACGTCAAGAGGGGAGGAGACATTTATGGCAATTGCTTCTCTTGTAGCGCGTTCTCTGATACTTCAGTGACCTGACCCCAGGTCGGTCCCCATGCCGCACGACTCCCCTGAGTGCCCGAGTGCTGCCGAGGTTCACCGCTGGTGTGCCCCTGGCACTGCCTACCTTTTCTTTTGCTGTGCTTTTGTCCCTGTTGCTTGTTATTGTTTACTGTTTTTTTTTTGGCGCTCCTTTTGCGCCCCTGCCCTCTGTGCCCCCCCGCTCCCTGCTTCCTGACGCTGCTCCCCCACGGCCCGCCCCCTTTTTCCTTTCCGCATCCCCTGCCCTCGCCCATTGGCCGCCCCGCTCCCACCTCCCAGCTGCCCCTGCCTCCGACTTCGCCTCTTATGGAGGCCGTGCCTGGACCGCGCCTGGACCGCGCCCAGTGTCAGAACCCCTGGACCCCGCACCCCCACAACGCAGACTGCACTACGACTCCAGCACCCTCCACGCACTCAACACCGAACAAGACCACCCCTTCTACGGGGCCACCCCGAAGCGCACCCAAGGGCCCTTCGCCTGCTGGAACTGCAGATTCACCAGCATCCAGTCCACCAAACCACCAACCAGGGAACCCAACCACCTCCGCTGCAACCTCCTCAACACTCGCTCCGCTCGCAAACACGCCCTCGAACTCTGGGACCTCCTAGACTCTACCACCCACAACCTCACCTTCCTGACGGAGACCTGGCTGAACGCCTCCTCAGCACCAGACATCGCCATAGCCATCCCACAGGGCTACAAGATCTCCCACAGAGACCGCACCAACGGAGTGGGAGGGGGAATCACCATCATCCACAAAGACACCATCAGAATCTCGACCAACACCGACAACACCCTCACCTCCGCCGAGCACATGCACTTCCAGATCCACACCGACCCCAACACCACCCTCAGAGGAACACTCGTCTACAGACCTCCCGGACCACGACCACAGTTCAGCGACACCATCGCCGACCTCGTCAGCACCCACGCCCTCGCCTCCACGGACTACATCCTCATCGGGGACCTGAACTTCCACCTCGAGAACAACAACGACACCAACTCCACCGCCCTGATCGACAACCTCGCCAGCCTTGGACTCACACAGCTCGTGACGACACCCACCCACTCCGCTGGACACACGCTCGTCCCCATCTTCTCTACCAGCCCCCACGTCTCCTTCAACCACACCATCGAACCCCACTGGACCGACCACAGGTGCGTCCACTCCACCTACAGGAAATCCACCGCACCCAACAGCTGCCATGCCGCTGCTGGGGCAAGGTCGCCAAGGACCAACTGACTACCACCCTCGCCCTGAGACCACCCACCGACCCAGAAACCGCCGCAACCAACCTCAAACAGTGGATCAACGACTGCGCCGACACCCTTGCCCCTCTAAAGACCTCCACAACCAACCACACCAACAAGAAAGCCGCCTGGTTCACCGAAGACCTCCGGATCTCCAAGCGCACCTGTCGGAAGCTGGAGAAGAAAGGGCTCCACGACTGAACACCTGACAGCCACACAGCCCACAAGAGCGCCACCCGCAGACACCACCAACTCATCAGGGCCGCCAAGAGGACCGCCTTCAAGGACCGCTTATACAACCCCAGCTCCAACCCCAACGACATCCAACCATCACAAGACCTGTGCGACTCCCTGGCCACCTTCTTTCACCGCAAGATCACCGACATCCACGACAGCTTCAACTCCGACACCCTTGCACCCACCACTGAGTCCACCACCCCCGCGACCACCACCGGCACCAGCCGCCTTACTGCCTGGTCCAACGTCAGTGACAAAGACACCATCAAAACCATGAACTTCATCCACTCCGGATCCCCATCCGATCCCGCCCTCACCACGTCTTCAACAAAGCCAGCACAACCATCGCGCCCCACCTCCGAAAAACAATCAACAGTTCCTTCGAGACAGCAACATTCCCGGAAAGCTGGAAGCACGCTGAGATCAACGCCCTTCTGAAGAAGCCTAAGGCGGACCCCAAGGACCTCAAGAACTTCCGGCCCATCTCCCTGCTCACATTCCCGGCTAAAGTGACAGAGAAGATTGTCAACAAACAGCTAACCCGCTACCTCGAAGACAACAACATCCTGGACCCCTCCCAATCCGGTTTTCACAGCAACCACAGCACCGAGACCTCCCTCATTTCCACCACTGACGACATCAGGATCCTGATTGACAATGGAGAAAGAGCCGCCCTCATCCCCCTGGACCTATCAGCAGCCTTCGACACAGTCTGCCACCGCACCCTATCAGCACGCGTCCACGACGCCGGAATTCAAGAGAAGGCCCTGGCCTGGACCACTGCAAAAACAACAATTGATGGACAGAATGCAGAACAATGTTATACATTCACCCCAGTACAGAGATCTGGGCCTAAATCCATCGTTTTTTTGCACTCCACACCACCCCAGGTCAGACATGGCCATATGCAAATCAGCCTTGACCCTGTGCCTCATGGGAACAGTCCAGCCCGAACTGCCAAGCCATGTCTTTCCTGGACTGGAATCAAGCATCCAAGGACCGGTTTCTGGCTATCAGCCGTCATCAGCCTGGATAGCTTGACTCCAGTGGTGTGGAGAGCATGGGACTCACGTCTGAGCATACCCATCCCACTCAGGGTGACAAATGCAAAAACAACAATTGATGGACAGAATGCAGAACAATGTCATACATTCACCCCAGTACAGAGATCTGGGCCTAAATCCATCCTTTTTTTTCACTCCACACCACCCCAGGTCAGACATGGCTATATGCAAATCAGCCTTGACCCTGTGCCTCATGGGAACAGTCCAGCCCGAACTGCCAAGCCATGTCTTTCCTGGACCGGAATCAAGCATCCATGGACCGGTTTCTGGCTATCAGCCGTCATCAGCCTGGATAGCTTGACTGCAGTGGTGTGGAGAGCATGGGACTCACATCTGAGCATACCCATCCCACTCAGGGTGACAAATGCAAAAACAACAATTGATGGACAGAATGCAGAACAATGTCATACATTCACCCCAGTACAGAGATCTGGGCCTAAATCCATCGTTTTTTTGCACTCCACACCACCTCAGTTCAGACATGGCCATATGCAAATCAGCCTTGACCCTGTGCCTCATGGGAACAGTCCAGCCCGAACTGCCAAGCCATGTCTTTCCTGGACCGGAATCAAGCATCCATGGACCGGTTTCTGGCTATCAGCCGTCATCAGCCTGGATAGCTTGACTGCAGTGGTGTGGAGAGCATGGGACTCACGTCTGAGCATACCCATCCCACGCAGGGTGACAAATGCAAAAACAACAATTGATGGACAGACCACATCCTTCCTCTCCGGCAGAACCCAGAGCGTCCGCCTCCCACCCTTCCACTCGAAATCCACCGAGATCCTCTGCGGTGTCCCACAGGGATCCCCCCTCAGCCTGACGCTGTTCAATATCTACATGGCATCGCTCGCCCACGTCGCACGACAACATAACCTCAACATCATCTCCTACGCCGACGACACCCAGCTGATCATATCCCTCACTAAAGACGCCTCACCGCCAAAGCCAACCTCCACAGAGGAATGAAGGCCGTAGCCGACTGGATGAAGGACAGCAGACTGAAGCTGAACTCAGACAAGAGGGAGGTCCTCATTCTCGGACCCACCCCATCAGCCTGGGACTACTCTTGGTGGCCCATATCGCTAGGCACAGCCCAGGAACCCACAGACCACGCACGCAACCTGGGGGTCATCCTTGACTCCACCCTCTCCATGACCAGGCAAGTCAACGCCATCTCCGCGTCCTGCTTCAACACCCTCAGCATGCTCTGCAGGATCTTCAAATGGATCCCTCCCGACATGAGAAAAACCGTCACCCAGGCCCTCATCACCAGCAGACTCGACTAGGGGAACGGCCTCTACTCAGGAACAACAACCAAGCTCCTGAGACGACTACAACGAATCCAGAACGCCTCGGCACGACTGATCCTCAACGTCCCCCCGACGCAGCCACATCACACCCCACCTGAGAGGCCTGCACTGGCTCCCCGTCAACAAGAGGATCACCTTCAAACTCCTCATCCACGCACACAAAGCCCTACACAACACCGGACCTACATACCCCAATAATCAACTCAGCTTCCACACCCCCACCCGAAACCTCCGCTCAGCCAACCTCTCCCTCGCCCCAGTTCCTCGTATCCGGAAAACAACCGGCGGCGGCAGATCCTTCTCCTACCTCGCCACCAAGACCTGGAACACTCTCCCTACCAGCCTACGACAGACTCAGGACCTGCTGGCCTTCAGAAGCCTTCTCAAGACCTGGCTCTTCGATCAGTAGCGCCCCCCAGTGCCTTGAGACCCTCACGGGTATGTAGCGTGCTTTATAAATGCAGTGATTGATTGAGACTTCAGAACTGGAGATCCTCCAAGGTGCCCACCTATTCGGAGTGGTTTAAATAATGATACAAACAAGGAAATTTGAAGCCATTTATGCTAGGAAAGTTGGTATATGGAGCTGCTAGAAACAATTCGGTAAAGTGGGGCTGCAAGGCAATGCAAAGTCTTTATCAGCATAAATGCATTTTATGGGCTTGAACCAGACTATTATTTAGGGTTTGAAAGCACTGCACTTTATTGAATTATAATTGGTTGCATTTTAGTAAGTTTGTATTGAAGCTTAAGGCTCAGCACCATATACAGGTGGTGAATTGGCACGGTGTGTCAGGATTTCGTCCTCGGAGTGCCGCTGTCCGCATAATGCGAGACAAACCGCACGCCGTACAGACCGAACTACAGGACCCAGCAGCATTGCGGTATTGTGACGTCAAGACGTCCGTCACGCACACTTCAAGGAATCAAATGGAGGTGCGGAACTATCGGAAGACGCCGATAATTCTTCCTGAGATTGCCTTGGTCGGTAAGAAGTTACCTGCGGATACGTGAGTAGAACCCTCCCTGTGTTGAGACAGTCTTGTGTGACGCCCGGCTGGGGTCACCGAGTTAAAACACCGGCAGCTCCGTGAGGGAAACTCCTACCCGGTAAACGTTCCGTTTACGCGGGTAAATAACTGTGATACGTTCCCTGTTGGACGAGAGGAGCGCCTGCTCTCTCATGCAGGGAACATCATTTTGGATACTTTATATTTGGAGACTGTGGTGTACTGTTTTGGGACAGTTTAAATCTTGTATCTTGGCTCAGGCGATATTCTCTACAAAAGGTGTACAGTATTAATCGCCTCATTTGTGGAACAGTAACGAAGCATATATAAAAGTACTTTACCTCTTCACAATCCTTTGGGAGAAGCCAGATAGGACTGGGGTGAATTCAACCTTCCGTGTCCTCTTTCATTTTCTTTGTATGCACAACCTTGTTTTTTGCATTCCTTTATTCAGTGCAGGTGAGAACATTCATGGGGGGTATTGCACAGAGCATATGAGCAGCCCAAGTCAGAACACAGCAGTATGTGGTAGGTTATGTTTGGACGATGTTGTATATGTAACCCTTTGGATGTACTGCATGGCTACAACCTGTTTATTGTTCCCTTTGTAGTTGGTTGCAGTTTCTGGTAATCCTCCTATCTCACCTGTATACAACGCCCAACGTATTTTCCTTTTCAGGTAGGGGTTCTGTGACAAAAGTGATTGCATAGACTTAGTAGAGTTAAGCATCCGAGTAGTTTACGACAGGGGGGGGGGGTTCTTCTAATTGTAGTGTCTTTTGTCGTTACAGATCTCCCTCCCCGCTGTCCCCTTCCTTTCCCGCGCTCGCGGAACGGTTCCGAGAGTCTGTGTACAAAGTCAGGCTCCGGGGTTGTTGTGTGGGTGTGGGTTTGGACTTTTCTGCACAGTCCCGAGGAGTATCTTGACGGAGCCTGACAGACCGGTAGCTAATCGAGCTACGGGCCGGCGGCGGTGATTAAGAGGGGTAGGCTTCCTCGGGAATTAAATATAAAGCGAGGTGGGCACTCGCTTGGGCAATAAGCACAAGTACCTGCAATAAACGGCCAAAATCGGCACAAGTGCGACGCCTGGGCAACAAGAAAGCGCTCCCAGGCGCTAGTGCAAAACAAAGCACTCCCAGGTGCTAGTGCAAAACAAAGCGCTCTCAAGCGCTAGAGGCCAAACCAAGCGCTCCCAAGCACTTTTTAGAGGCAGAGTCCCAGTCAAAGTCCTTCAGGATGTGGGGGGGGGCAAGGCTGGGCCCAGTGCCAGCTCACAGGGTCCTCCTAGGCAGGGAGGCAATCCCCAGTGGCGGTCCTCCGGGCGCCAGCAGCAGCCCCCCCTCAGGAAAAAGGACCCAGGAAGAGAACATTTTGTAAGGGGACACAGCCCCTTTTTATACAGTGAATTCCTTTGTCTCAGGGTGCAGGGTGGGGGAAAAACCAGTCGCAGCTGGTTTTGGAGCACTATGTTTTCCTCAGCCACCCTTCCTATTCACTAGTTAGGCTAGGGTCATCAGTCGCACCACAGGGAGTGGAGCCAGCATTGTGTGGGGAAAGCCCAGCCCTATTCAGGTCTCAGGTGTACTCCTCCCTCACATCACTCATGCTAATCTCAACACTCACCACCGGGGCAGACCCATCATGACTCATGGAGCCAGGCTCACCAGTCAGCTCCAGCCAATCACAAGCCAGACACAAATTACACAAACATGCCAACTTCTAGAAGTGGCACTTCCATACTAGACACAATCACGCCGCATACATCATTGTGCAGCATTTAATCACACGAGTTCGCACATACCAAACTCGAGCCTGCACACCTCACGCATCAGGAACTACCAGGGATGACATTCCCCATGCATTCCTATGGGAGGGCAGGCCAATCTCACCACACGCACGCAGAGTGCGCACGCACTTTCCACTGGGACATAGTGAAAGTGCGCAGAAGCTAAAAATCACTATCACCAGGTCACCATGAAAAGCAAAAAGTTCAGGGGTGAACCTGCCAGAAGGGCCAAGTCTAACAGGAAGGTATATTCAGAGAAGCCTATGTTAAGAGTGTTGCTGCCGTAGTAGATACACTATTGTATCAAAATAAATGGGGCTGCAATGTACTGTATTGGCTTTATTGGAGATGCACTTGGAGATGCACTTTATGGGCTTAAACAGGACTTATTTTAGTGCTTAAAAGCACTGCACTTTATAGAATTATAATTGGTTGCACTTTAGTGAGTTTGTATTAAACTCTAAGGCTCAGCACCATATACTGTTGGTGAATTGGCACGTTGCACTTTAGGGAAAGGGATATCCAAAGAAGCCTATGTTAAGTGAGTCGTTGCCATAGAAGATACTATTGCATCAACATAAACGGGGCTGCAATGTATTGTATCGGCTCTATTGGATTGGAAAGCACTGCACTTTATGTTGATGTATGACGGAACTGTTTTTATTAAGATTGTGTTTAAATTAATATTAAATTAATATGTTATAAAGTGATGTACATGTATCAAATTGACTGCAATAATTAGCTGTTTTATCTATGTTTCTGCTCAATAAAAAATTAAAAAAATAAAAACTTTGGCACATAATATAGCAGAATAACACACATACCAACATCAGAACACAAAAATACTGCTTAACAAAACACAATACCCAATTGTTTTCTTGTGTTTTTGTCTTGGTCTGTTATGATGTTTTGATCATATTTTCAAGTGATCTATTGGTATGCTCTGTTTAATCCATGAGTTGTATTGTTGATTTATGTTGTGTTGAGCCATGTTTTTGTTGTTGTCATTGTAATATCATGGTGTTTTACAGCATTTTGTTAATTGATCTATTTTTTTGTGTTGAATATATATTGCGTTATTGTTGCAATGTGTTGTTGTTATATTGTGTGATTGTGCTGTATTGCTGTTTTCGATTGCAATCTGCTGATTTAATAAGCAGACATATTTTTTTCACATATACATGATGTTGTAACCGAATGGTAAGGTTTGATAAAATATTCATATGGAGAAGCGACTGCACCAGGTTTCTTTGTGTGCAGTAGTATTAAAGTCATAGTCAAAAGACGTAAATTTAAATATTTCAATTATTTTAAAATCCATTCACACCTTGTTTTAGAAGAGGTCATAGCAAAGGTGCATCAGCAGTCGACCAGTGTTACACACCCAACCACACTAAACACCTTGCAATAGGATTTTACAGTTGCATTGTTGAAAGTGTATTCATTTCGTCGCATGATATTACTTCACTTAGTGCTCCCTTTGTGTGCTAATTTCACTTATGCATTCAATGTAATTTTTTTAGTGTTTTGCTCTAAATATACACGTTTTTTTGAACATTTTATTAATTAAGTTCTTCAAGTATACCTTTTTTGTGGTTATATTTTTGAAGGATTATATTTTTGTTATATATACATATTTTTGTGTGAGGGTTGATGTGGCTCTAAGGAGAAGTTGTTTGTTTTAAATGTTTTTGTTTTGCCGATGCAGTCTATTCTTTACATGGTGCGAGAGTCGTGCCCATTCATTTGCAGAACTTAAGGTAAGATTAGGAAAGGGGGTGTAATCAAGAGTTTATCTCAAGCCTCGCTTCGCTGGCTGTACCACCAAGTTTAGTATCACTCTGGTTGCATACTAACCCAGCTCTGAACTTATCTCCAGCTGATATGGTGGTGGATCGCTGTCATTCTAAGGTCCTTCCTCACCTTGGGCATGAATAGAAGTTGTGCTGTGCAGGGAAGGAGCAGAGTTACTAAGAAGCGGATTATAGACCACTAAAGGTGATTCCTTCCATGCCTGGTCTAATTATGAGATATTCTTCACAAAATGAGGACTAACATGTGGACTCAGTTCACTGTTTGTTAGTTGAGGTAGGTGAGTAGTTGAGAAAGTATTTGGGGCAGGGCAAGTCAGTGCCAGGCAGGGATGAGTTTCTAAACTCCCCTGTGCCATAGGAGGGGTGGAGTGCATGCTGTGCATGTGTCTGCAATCCCTGGCTGAAACGCAATCTGTTTCTCTAGTTGGCAGATAAATCTGGATTCGTGAACACCAGGGGCCATATTACAGAAAGTGCACAACGGGCATGAGTGCCCGCTTTGTGCAACCCCCAGGTATTTTGGCATTACAGAACAAGCTGCAAATACTTGTGCGGACTCTTCTGTAGTACAGATTCTGCTGGAGCACAAGTAGCACCAGCACTATATCAATAGGGCGTTCCCACATATGCACCATAATATGTACACAGGCACAAAGACAAATAAGCTTTCAGGAGGTGCACTGAAAGCGTGCCTCAAAACGGTGGTGCACTGTCAGTGTGCCCCCTGGTGGCAGCTCTCTGCAAGGGGGACCAAAGGATCCCCCAGACATCCCCTTCCTGGTGGGTAGAGTCGCTTACTGCATCTGCCTGAAAATGGATCTCGAATCCCTCTTTAAATGAAGGTGGATTGCTGCCGGCACTGTGAAACACTGAGCTGCTTTGAAGCAGCTGCTCTGTAATTTCAATTGAATGCACTACCCCAAGGGCAGCACAAGTTCACAGCTGTCCTGAGGGCAGCGTATTCACTGTAATAGGAGGCCCTCTCCCTGTTTGAGCATGGTACACCTATTTAAAGGTACCATGTGGCGCAAACAGTAAAAGTGTGCCCTATACATAATCAGAGACCTGACTTCTGGTGATCAAGCAGAGCAATATCCCACCTGGAGATATGGCTCCACCACACTCATAATCAGGCCCCATGTTAGTTTGAATTATCTCCACGGAACTAATTGCAGTCTTTCATTGATAAGACTGGGTTGTATTCCCATCAAGATGGGAATATAGGGGCCCATTAGGATCACGGGTGGATTGCCACCACCCGCATGGTGGTGGCGATCCGCCCGTGATCTGACCCACCCGCCACCCATTTCTCCCTGCCATATTACTATTGCGGGGGACCACGGCAGTCGGAAAGACCGTCCGCCGCTTTTCCGCCCGGTCAGCGAGTTGACTGGGTGGAAAAGTGTTTAATATGGTGGCGGTGTCTGTTAGACACTGCCAGCCATATTACCATGGGTGCGGTAACATGCCTTTTCGTGGCGAGGCATGCGTTAATAGACTGTGGGGGCCTGTTGAGGGCTCCCAGGGACTCTGGGGGGTGCACATGGGGGGTACCTATGTTACCCCCTGAAGTTCCATGCACAACATGGCAGGCACCGTGCGGTGCCTGCCATGTTGTGCATGGAAGTGCACGGCATGCCTTCCTGGCATTGTGGTGGGCGGTGCTGAGTGCACCGCCCGCCACAATGACAGGAATGCAGGATGCACCCGCCACTGTGGCAGGCGCATCCTAATTGCCCCACAGGACCCCCGCCCTTATGGCGGGTGGTCCCGTTTCCCGATAGGATGGCGGGTGGACAAACTCCGCCCATCATCCTAACGACCCCATAGTTTTCAGCAGGTTATATATGTGATCCTAACTATGTAGCCTCACCTTTAGCTTATTTCCATTGTCCTTATTTAGCACCAGAAACTCTTCCAGAAGTAATTGGCATGGATAGAATCACTACTGAGGTTGGAGAGAACTACTTCAGTGGTGAAACGTCTGTTGCCTTGGGAACATTTTAATTCTGTCATATCTCTAACATTGCCTTGACTGGCTACTAATTCAACTACATTTGCAGACATAAAGTCTATGATCTAAAGTGCATATTAGGCTTAGGCTATCCTGTTTTTCGTTTAAACTTATAATAACTAATAAAACCTCACCAAAAGGGAAATAGCCCTCACCCGTGTAAACATATAAGCACTGATAAACACCTGCCCAACCACAAACTAAATGCCATTCAAAGAAAGGGGAAAGAGAGTGAAAAAGTCATTTTTATTTCTTCTTGAAGGGGCGAATACAATGTAACTTTGTTATACATGGTAGCAGAAAGAATGCCTGGGATAACAGCATTCTTCTTGAGTTATGTTGTTTAGGGCTGTTACTAAAATATTGTTTCTTCTTCATTTTGCTTTTTTCAGTTTTGCGGTCTTTGGTCTAAAGATTCAGGGTTAAGAAGTATGTTTTAGGTCTTAATTATTTTATAAACTGTAGAGAATCAGGAAATATCGAAATCATATTTGATATTTTGGCTACATTGGATTCTTTCACTGATAGGTAAAAGAGTAGATTTCATAAGAATATTTCCAAATAGGTACCAACACATTTGCCCACTGACAGAGAATAGGTGAAACCCTTGATACATCAGCCCCCTTTTCTAGTAAATCAGTATTAAGGGTAGGTGAATTGGCAAACACCCCAGGCTTTAAATATTCAATGCAAGGTGAAGTGAGAGGTATAAGTGAAAAATGTACTGTAACCAAACATCTGAGCTAATGGTGACATGACACCAGGCTTTTAGAAAACATGGAACAGTGTCTCTTGATATTCTGTTGCAAAAAAATATTTTTACCAAGTTCAACAAAGATTGGAGTGATATTGTTTGTGTTTGCCGTGATTCAGCTATGTATATGAAAGAGATGTACAATTGCCTGTCAAAATCAATACCTGAGCTGATGTGCTTTCTTGTAGGAAATCCTTGCCACCTGCTAGATGCTGAAAGCATCTTTACATTCTTCAGAGTCAATGAAGAATGCTATTTACTTTGTAGTCCATTCTGATTCACTGTGTCGTTATGCACTGGAACAAATACACAATTATTTCTCATTTTGTACTTTGTGTGGCATCAAAGAAAGATTCATCACAACTGTGTCTTTCAGCCAGTGGTCCTCAGTCCTAGAGGCTGTGAATGCTATATTATCCATGTGGAGACCGTTTACAAAGTTTTTCATTAGTGGTGATGCCAAAGTCAACAAATCGCCAGTCGCATATTGATGGTGATGTGAAAAAAAAGTACACTCTAATGCATTGTTAGCTTTTTACAGGAAAACACGTCTGCTGTAGTGGACATAATAAAAAATCTAGAGTCTGAAAACACCCTTGTCTACCAAGTGTTCAGTATAATTGGTGTAGATGTGAAACGCCTCCTTGAGAGTAGGCTGGGCAACTCTTTTAGAATGCTTGTCACTTGGTAAGCAAAGAAATGTTGAGGAGCAATTCAGGAAATCTTATTTTACAATACATGAGAAATGGTTTGCAATGATGCTTAGAAATGTTCCTTCACCAACCATGGCATTTGAAGTCAAAGAAGCCTCACTGTGGTACTCAAGTTCTAGATCCCTTCTGAAAAGGCAAAATTCCTCCGGACATTGAAAAGTACTGCTTCATTTTGGACTGCTTCAATAATGCTCCGAGTTCAATACATATGTTGTGGAGCCTTTTCCCAGAAAATCACAATCTTCAGGTGCACCATTATTAGCATGGAAAGCTATATCAGTGGCCGGAGTTAGCAAAATTGTGTAGTTGCCCGTCTCAAGTGGCAATGTTGAGAGGGCCTTTTCACAGATAAAAGTGTAAATGGAAAGGAAAGAGAGAGTGCACATGACCAAAGACTCACTGAAGAAGTATTGTATGGTGTACTACAATATGTTTGATTTACAAAAATATATTTGGACCTCATATACACTGAATGTACACTGGCTATATGCCCTGCACTATAATGCAGAATGCAAGCAATAACAAAAGCAAAACATTCCATAAACACTGGAAAAACCCTGTTTCTATTGTTTTTAATGGTGCAAAATGTGTAACCACTGCTAACCGCTGTTTTTTAAAGGTATTAAAATCAGTGGAAAAAATCCCACCAGAATTTACCAACAAAAGAAACTGAAAACAGGAAGCCTAATTAGACTTGTGATTTTCCTTTTGTTTATAATGAGAAACTCAGGGGCTGATTCACAAAGGGCCTTCGCAATTGTGGCCGAGGCCCTGTACTCGTGTCAGGCCCTCCTCAATGGGGGGGCCGATTCACAGAACTAACTTAAGACAAATTCCTAAACTTACTACTTTTGGTATTCAAAGAAGGCATTTAGTAGTAGTAAAGTTAGGAGTTTGTCTTAAGTTTGACTTAAGACAGACTTAAGACAAAATCCTAACTTAAGTCCATCTTAAGTCTGTCTTAAGTGTGTCTTAAGTCTGTCTTAAGTCTATCTTAAGTCTGTCTTAAGTCTGTCTTAAGTTTGTCTTAAGTCAAACTTAAGACAAAATCCTAACTTTACTACTACTAAATGCCTTCTGTGAATACCAAAAGTAGTAAGTTTATTATTTTGTCTTAAGTTAGTTCTGTGAATCGGGCCCTGGGTAACTGTAGTATGGAGGTCCCACCATGAGTGCAGGGCCTGCGCCATGAGTGCGGAGGCCATTTGTGAAGCGGGCCAAGAGTAATCTGTTTTTTTACGCTTTTTGCTCAATGTGCTGTCTTCTTAAGTGTAAAATTACTGTTAATTTAGCAAATATGCCTGACTCTTACAGTTGATGTTGCAAATATGCCTGACATGATATTTTATTCTATTTCTTTTTTTTACAGGCTTGCTCTCGATACAGTCAAACATTTCTGGACCCTATGAATAGGGACTCAACAACTAGACAAAAGAGCGCAAGCCACAAATGATGTAGCAGTGACGGAAGCGGCAATTTATAAAAAGCACTTTAGTGAACGAGTTTCTTATCTATGAGAAGTCTACCCATTGCTTAAACATAGCTTAAACATGCTTCATCGAGGTCTTACAAAAATATAACACATTTTCACAGTGACAATAGTGTTTCTTTGTAGGTTCTGAAAATTGTTACTCAGAAGACAGAATTTGTTTCGCTTGTGGTAATTTGAAATTATAACTGCGAGACACTCCTTCAAATACATGATTTGCCAAAAATATTGCACGAAAATAGCTTTCAAGAACCTCACACAGACACACTAGCAAAAGACTTTCCGAAGATCTCTGCAAACATCGCTAGTGCTCAAGCTTACAAACATCTCAAAACCAGCCTGGTTACCCAGCACCCATAGTTTCAGTAGAGTCCAGGAGAATATAGTCACTGAGTATGTGGTTTATATGGTTAGGAACTAGCCTACATGTCAATCCATAGTCCTTAAAATAACGTAAACTTTCTTGATGCCAAATTATGTAGGATTTTCTGCAGCACTTAATATGGGATCCCATGTGGCCTTTTAAGAAAATGCAGACTATGTCCAGCAAGCAAGACGTTTCAAACTCAACCATGACTTCAGTGGATGAATTGTGCTTTCCCACTAAAAAAAACCTGACCTTGAAACTCACTCTCTATACCCTCATCTTCCTGCTCATCCTCCTCACCTTAAGTGGGAATTTCTTGGTGGTAATATCTATTGCTTACTTTAAGCAGCTCCGCTCATCGACAAACTGTTTCCTTCTCTCGCTTGCTGTGGTCGACTTCTTGCTTGGAGTCATGGTGATGCCTTACAGCATGATTCGCATGATTGAGGGATGCTGGTATTTTGGCCCCACCCTCTGCTGGTTTCACTCTAGCCTGGATGTCATGTTTTGTACAGCATCCATTTTGCACTTGAGTTGCATCGCATTTGACAGATATTATGCTGTGTGCAACCCCCTGCTCTATACATACAAAATGTCTGCTCAACGCATAACTGCACTCATTGTCACCTGTTGGATTGTCCCTTTATTGATATCATTTGGGCCAATATTGCTTGGACTTCATACATTAGGTACTCAAAGTGCACAACCAGACAGTATGTGTGTCTTTTCAGCGAACAAAGTATATGTTGTCTGCGCATCACTCATTGCATTTTACTTGCCAGTGCTCATCATACTTGCTGCCTATTGGAAGATTTACAAAGTTGCACGGAAACAGGCTTTGCAGATAAATGCTGCAGAAAAACAGACAAGCATGCCCACTACCTTTTTGGGCACCCTTCTTCACAGCAAATCTCATTGACCCATTTATTGGGTACAGGACAGGTACAGTGGAGTGGGAAGTGTTTTACTGGTTGGGATACGTGAACTCAGCAATAAACCCCATATTGTATGGATTTTTTCACAGATCTTTTCGCAGGGCTTTCCTCATTGTAATTGGTGGCAATATCTGCAAGGCAGGATCTACACCTAATTTGGATCTTTCTAATGAAAAGGGGGAGGGGAGGACACTATCAACAATGATGTACACCCTTAATATGGCCTTAGAAACTTAAGCTGTCCCTGAACGTTTAATGTTGATATGATTAGCTCCCTTGATTCTAGCATATTTGGAAACTCACTAGCGGTCTCAGTGATGGGAGGCAAAAATAAGGGAGCAACAGTCAGACACTGAAGCTCAATGTTCTACTAATGACATCTACATTTCACTGTTTATAAATATGTATGAAAGGTGATTTAGGAGAAAGCACCAGCGTTCTGCTAATTGCTAGGTAGGTTGTTCTAGATTATGAACAAAGCTTGTGGGGTGAAGAAGAATAAATCTGTAGGAGGCCTGAGATTATAGTCCCGTTGATGATACTGGGTCTTCACATTATGCCTGAGTGAAAGGAAAAGTGGGGGCAACACTCTTTTTAGGTGAGAATTTGTACTAGAACCTGTTCCCTTAGTCAGGGAAGCCTTAGCATCTTGATGTGTTTTTTTCTGCAGCTGTACTGCAGTTCCAGTTTCCTCCAGGTTTGGGAGTGAAGACCATACCAATGGATTCTTAGGAAACTTGATAGATGTATCTTGGCACCTACACTTATGGATTCTTCTTTGGATCACACAACAATAGGGTGGAGTGAACAGATATAGTTTTACTAGCCCCTCCCATGGACTATTACTCAGAATCATTTACCTTGATTGCCTACTGTTTTGTCGAGCGTGGCTGATGAAACTGCATTTTTTAATTTTTATTGTTGAGGTCAGTTAAAAATAGAAATGATTTATAAATTAGTTGGTGATGCTGGTGAGGGTGACTAAGTTATTTGTGAGTGTGTCTTTCAGGATAACTTTGAAGGAGACTGGATGTTGCTTAGCTGGCTTGAGTGCCACTAGTGAGTGGGCTTCATGTGATTGATGGAGAATGGGATAATATAGTGATCTGCCTGGTTGAGTCGTACTGGGATGGATATCAAGGATGAGAATGAAGACAATATAGTATTTAGGGGTATGCCCAGGAAATGTTGTGATTCTTGGATGTTGTGTGGAATGCTGAGAGTAAGGTTTTAATTGTCCAGATTATGGGGACATCTACAGGTTGCCATCTCTTAAGTGCACTATTAGACCTGCCATTGGTGTGGTATCCCCCAGACTTTTTGCCATCACTCCACTGTTTTTTTATCACTTTTTTGTTGCCATTAGGACTCCTTGCTTTTTACCCGTAGTAACCAGTGGTAATGTGCTTGTTCTCTTTCCTTAAAACATGGTAAAATTGGCCTACACCTAATTTAATTTTCTAATACATCCCTAGGTAAATGGTACCCATCTGTTATTCAGTGTCAAGATACCTTTGTAGGTGAACATGCGCTTTACAGATACATGTTATGCTCTGTTATGTTTTGTTATGTTCTGTTATGTTACTGCATGTACTCATGACATGTAAACTAAATGCTACTAGTGGGCAGCAGCAAACATTTTGTCACTAAGTAAAGTAGCACTGCAACGTTTGTCTCAGGTGGGCCACTGCAGCATCTAGTGCAGTTTTAAACTGCCATTTCAATCTGGCACAATAAACCTTTTATCAGGCCTAAACCTTCTTTATTGACATTTAAGCACTAAAGAAGGCCCTAACCAGCCAGAGGGCAATGTGCATGGTTTTTAAAAAGTAGGACATGTGTATTTAAGTTTTCACATGTCTTGATGGTTACCTCATTACACTTAATAAGTGATAACTTCAGTTTCGGACTAGATAGAAAAATGCTGTGTCCATTCCTTTGAATTGTAATGTAAAGCCATCTTTAATAGCCAGGTCAGATTTTAAGTTACTACTCTCAAAGTACTACTTTAGATTTTTCTGCCTTTCCGCCAGGGTTTAGGGTTCAGGGTTATTATGACTTATGACTGTGACTGTTGTTTATTCCTTCTGTACATGGGGACATAAGGGTTTTGGGTATGGGGTGGGGTATTGCATGGGGTTGTACTTAGCCTTCCTGAGCTGCAAAGGGTAGCGTCAGGCCTATGCCCACTTTGCGTCTGTCTTCTAAAGGCAGGCTCCCTGCCACAAACAAATGCAGCTTACACCCAGGTGCACGTCCTTTGTTACCCTAGACAGTTTAGAGACAGGCCTAGGAAAGAGTGAAGATAAGACTAAGGGGGTATCCCCATCCCCAGTATGGTACTGGGTTAATTGGCAAGTCTACTGTTTGACCTACAGGGATATAACAAGCTTCAAGTGGCCTCTCCTGCAGCTTCCTAGCTGACCATTACAAACTGCACCTGCCTGAGCCCCACTGCTGGCCTCTGCTAGAGTGAGTTCAACTCCACAAATGCTGCCCCACCAAGTCTGGGACCCTTGGCTGACTTCAGAAAGTACTCCTCCGACCCCAGAAGTACACGTCCTGAGTGCCAGGTGAATATCCAGAGGTTTTTGAGACAATTCTTTGTGTCCATGAATAGTCGCCTTGCGTCACCCAACGACCATCCCAGATGCCATTCAACACAAATCTCTAGTGACAACCTACTCTTCTCATCCTGTCCAAGAGCCAGTGCCAAAAGCAGAAGTCAGCATCAATTGCCATTGCAAATCTACAGCAATGACAAACTCCTTACACCAAACAGTGCCTGCATACGATGCCCGACCTTCTTTTAGCACCAACAATGGCCTCCTTAAGTTCCATTGTCAGCATCAACCACCAACACAGCGCTCTACTGCAGCTCCCTGTTTGGAATTGGAATTCTACACCAGTACGAATTAGGTCCCTGTATTCAACTCACGTTCCACAGCAGTAGGTCTGAGCTTGTGACTTTGAGCCGGTCCATTGCACCCATATACCTGCAATCAGGGCATTGTGCTTTTGGCACTATTTTTCCTAGAAACGTCAAAGAAATTATAATACTACTAATTTAAGTCATTTTGATATCATGGTATTTATTGAAATGAACTTTATTTTTCTAATTTGGTAATGTTTAGACAAACCAGAACATGAACTTAGAATACCTCAGGTCACGTGGAACACATGGACACTCTTTCATTATATAACCATTTCAAACCAGAACGTGGAGTAAATGAGGACGCGTGCACATTTGAAATATTTATTTTCTAATGCAATGTTCTCAAACGCAGTATCTTAGATAATACAAGCAAACATATTATAAGAAGCAAAGTTATCAGCATAGTTACTAGTCCATAGAATGCGAAAGGTGACAACATGCTAACATGCTGAAATTAATAGGAGTTAACAACACCTAATTCTCACCCTCCCTATCTAGTATATTATATTATATCTAAGAAGGTCTCTTTGGGTTTTAGCAGGGCAGGCCCATACCTCAAGAACCTAGTGGTAATGGATCACATCATCTTCCACCAGCTCTCTGCATGCAAAGCACCATCAAGAGTGTGTTGTGTGCTCTGTGTGGCGCAATATCAATCGTGCCCAAAGCCAGAACTTGGCCGCTTGCATGTATGTTATGTCTAGGAAGGTGCGAAGATCAGACCTCACAACAACACTGTGTCAAGTTATCCTTGAATGTTTCAGCACTCACTGTACAGACACAGTTTACCAAGCAAAGCTGATATCAGAGCAATAACATATTATTCTCGAGTAAATCACAGCGCTCTACTAGGCTGAAAGCTAAAACAACAATTATGTGTCGTGTGCAGAAGCAGCAGAAAGGTAACATGGTGTTTAAACATTTAATAAGCTCATGCTAACTTAACACAGCATATAGACAATGAATATATATATATGACACTCCCCCATGATCCGAACACGGATAAGATAAGATAAGATAAGGCAAGGGGACCATCATGAAAGCAGAGTTCAAGAACGAGCATTCAGGTGCAATTTAGAATAGGTACAAAAATGTTCTTGTCAGAAAATTCTAAAAAATTCCAACTTGCCAAATTATTGCGCATTTGTACTCAAGTCAATAGGTCTGGGAGGTAAAAAAGTCGCAAATAATTCTCAAAAATGTGTAAGCAAATGAAGATATGTTCTCAAAAAAGTATTAAAAAGCCTTCAGGCTAGGACTAAATATGCAAAATAAGCAGCAACTACCTCCAGCAGAAAGTCACTGTCATCATCCGAAAACAGTTCAGCCATCCAATTTAATAGCGGGAAAGAACATACATGCTCTTCAAGTATCGGAGCCTCTAGCATCATCAGAGGACAACTCGGTGGGTTCTCAATAAAGCTGTGTGTCAAGAAAGCTTGCGCCGCTGAGAGAATGTTCCAATGACCCATTAGTCCATGCATTGCTGCCAAGGCCATAATCCTTTCGCCAGGACAAACCAACTCGTGAGTAGTTATAGGACTCATCAGTCGATTAAAATCCACGTTAGGAGACACCGTCTTGCAGAGACACAAATCAAGGGCCCACTCGAAATCGCAGCTCAGGCAATGAAACACAGGCTGGACACAGGTGAAATAGGAAAATCGAAACGATAATCCATATGCTGCGCTTAAGGTGGCAAGCGGCAGGGTGCCATAGTAATCAAGCATCCTGTTGCGAAACAGTGCCAGGTGGGGCTGCGCGTCATGTAATACAGGAAGGGCATCCATTTTTAATAAAACAAAATATCACCAGAACGCCTGCAGCCAGCGCCAGCAATACAGGAAAGCCTCCGAATAAGCTTGAAAATATCGAATGGAAGAAAGCAGGAATGACTCCAAATATCTTTTCAAAGGAAGTCACAAGACCACTGCTAACTATTTTAGAAGTGGAGGACGCGTTAAAGATTGAATGAATCAGCTCGCTGAAATGCAATGCTAAGTCAGTATTTAATAGCGCCTGCACCTCTGTGCGGGTGTTGGCGATGTGAAGGACAAATGTTTCACGAGCCGAACTCAGGGCCACTTCTTTTTGAGACAAAAGGGCTCTTATTCCACTCATGCCATTGAACTCTGCCGTCAAGGTTGGTATTCTCGGCCAGATGGAAACATCCGAGTTCCCATGCGTAGGAGGATACAGAATGTTTTTGCAACACACTACACGTTCAGATACAGTGACCACATAAGCAATACCGCTAATTAACCCACAACAATCTTCATTATTTAAAAGTAAATAACTGCAGTTTGCCAGTAATGTGAAAGTGGGGACGATTGCGGGAACTGGAGTACCTTTCAAAACACAGGCTAAATTGGGCCGTTCTTGGTTGCAAGAACCATGTAATTGAATATGTCTACACATTAATGAGTGATCTGGTGTCTCTGTACACTCCTCACCTTTAAGATATACTTCCTTACCATCCTTAAGGCATCTGTAAGTAAAGGGAAGCGACCAGGCTTCATGTAGAAACAAACTACCTAGTGGTTCGTACCGGCCTATCGCTATATAGTGCATACAATTTGTAAATTTAAATAGGGCATATGGTAGTGTGATTAACCCGTGGATAAGCCACGTTGCTGCAGTGGCTTCTGACACAGAAAATGGTAAAGACTCCAACCTTTCAATGTGTAACATAGAAAAAGATGCATCTCTCATTGAAAGTAAGCACTGATTTTCAGTCAAATTAAACGGTGCAAAGAGAGAGGACACGTTCATGTAATTCCAAGGCACTTTTCCAGCCTTAAGCGTCTGCAGGGTCCACGCAAATTGCATAATGGAACGCAATTGATTTTGACCATGATACAATACAGACACTTCATCTTGCACAATATCAACAACAGAAGACACAATATTATCTAACGTGTAAATGCGGGAAGAAAGCATGTTAATGCTATTATCTACAACAGCAAGCACTTTCTCTAAATTAGCCTGATCAATAGCCCTAAGGCGTTTAGCCCCCTCAACCTGTGATGTTTTCCAGATTTCATTGTAAATCGCATATATCCATCTCTTCGATCTACCACTAGCCGGGCCTTTTATTAAATCATTTAAATCTACATCATCAGTCAGCTTAGATAGATGTAGTTTAACGGATGCCAAGGTAGAATGTTTGAGCCAAGTATGACATAATTTGCCTACTGAATAAGTGGTGACAGAATGGTCAGTTTCAAAATGGGGATCAGGCCTAACCTGAGTAAAACCATCAGTTAAACCCAGAAAACGACGTTGGCAGGAATCTGCACTTCTGTGCCACATTAGCCAACGTTGTAGATCCAAACTGGATATGTTAAAAGACGAATTCAGCAACAGTCACTGCAATTCCCTAATAGAAAATTCTGTGACATTGCCCCAACCAGTATATTCCTCTAAATCATGGTAGGAAGGAGTATTTAATTTTTTAGAAGTAGCCAATCCAAAGCATGTGGTTTGTGAAATGGTAGAATTCAAAAACCACATATGATTTGGGATGAGACATGCATGGTGCAAAGCCTCAGTGCCTTGTACCTGCCAATTTTTTGAACCCCAAACAGGTTTAAGGTCAATTATTTCCTTCCATAACTCGTAGCCGCCAACAGACAGTTTGTCTAGAAAGGACTTTGAGTACAATAACTTAGTATTGGTAAGTCTAACCTTGGACATGGACTTCTCTGTCATTTTAAAATAAAAAGACGTGGGATTGGACTGATTAAAGTTGGTAAAATAAGTGGACTTTTTCAAAAAAGTACTTGAACTGCCTTGTAATGGAGCCGGGCAATGCTCCCACTGTGTATAATTTACCGCATTCCTTCTGGAATTACTCTTATGCAGAAAATGGTTGCCAAAATGTTGGAAGCAAAATAATTCACCATAATTAGCAGATTCTAAATACAAATCTTCAGCATCAAAGGCAGCATAATATTTCAAATCAGAAAACAATGCTTCTATGGCCTGAACATCCCAATCATCAGAACGTATGTTTTGTTTTACTACATCCCCCATGTTTACCCTGAGCACATTAGGGACATTAATAACCTCAGTAGGGCCATGGATTTGAAATTTAACCGCATCTCACACAATCCCATCAAGGACAGGCCAAGCAGTGATGTTAACAAAAGTCAAGTCTCTCTTCAGTCTGTGTGCTGAATGCGAAGAGGAAAGGGGTGCCAAAGTTCCATACAGATTTCGAATGCATGTTCTTTCCTCGACATAGTGTCCATTGACGATTCGAAAAAAATAAAACACAAAACCAATTGACATAAAAAGGTAAACTGAAAAAAGTACCAGCCAAATATATGTCCAAGGGGGAATCAAAAAATGTTTTTTAAATAGACTGGCATATTTTGCAAAACGTGCAGGCTTTTTTGAGTTATGTGAAACAGTGTCAAAAGAAAATCTGGATTCTGTGGCCAAACGAGTCTGCAAATTAGGCATCGATAAGTCAGTAGGGTAAGTGTAATCAAGTTCATCAATGTTATCATCATGCAAAGTACTTAATAAAGAACTAGAAATTGTAGGCATCTCAATGGTCACTTCTGGCTCAGTATTAGAAGCAGTGGCCAAAACAGAATTTCTCACAATCGAAGGACAGGAGACCGCCGGTGTCATACTAAAAAGAATCGGCCACTCCTGTATCTTGACATTGTCAACAGAGATAAACCTGTTTTCTTTACGACCTGGAAGTGGTGGTAAAATGACTGTTCTTGTGCCCTTCACGCTAAGCTCAGGAACCGGAGCTCGATAGGAAGGACCAAATTCTTTCTTGTTATCGATCTTCTCTCGAACCAGTTCTCCAACTCAAGGTAGTCAGCCAACTACCGGGATCTGCAACGCATCATCCGATGTGGAGGGCAAATGTTCCTTTGCAAGACTGTCTCTGGTCTTTTGTAGATCCTGTAAAACATTGCAATGTTCATCTACGTCAAAGGTTGTGGCTTGGGCCATGCAGTCTAGACCATCAAGGTCCGGGACATACATCTTGATACCAAAGAGCATTTCGAATGGGGTCCGCCCACCCATTGAGATGGGCCAGCCAGTTTCTGCCAGTGCCTATAACTCGAGCTGTCAATGATTGCTTTAAGTCATGGTTCATTCGTTCCACTACACTATTACCCTCAGGTCTGTATGGAGACGAAAACTTGACTTGGACCCCCAACGAAATCATAGCATCCTTATACGCCTTAGAGGCGAAAGCCGGACCCTGATCCGAATGGAAGGTACAACAGGCAAAAATGCCTACAAAGACACGCAAATCTCTTATGACAGTCCGTGAATCAGCGCTGCGATGGGGCCAGACCCACACAAAGCATGTGCATGAATCAACTGCTACTAAGATGTACTTATACGCAGTATCAGAAGAAAACGGACCGCAGTGGTCTAAATAAACGCATCCTAGTGGTTTATTAGATATGTACAACTGTGTCTGAAGCAGACGCGCAGCAGTCGAAGGCTTGATCTGCTGGCAAATGTCACATTGAAGGACATAATCGCGCGTCTGTTTGTACAGTCACCGCCACCAGAAACGTTGTTGTAACTGAGATACAGTGGCTGAGACGCCCGCATGCACAGACGCCACACCTTCATGAGCCACTGTGATCAATGTATTTCTGCGGTCCGAGTTGGGAATCAACCGCTCACCAACTCCAGGTAGTTTCACATAAGGAACCTTATCAGGACTTAAGTGGTATGTGTACTTCGAAGGGAACCCCGCAGGATATTTACCTCCCTTTTCAGTGGCAGCTACTGCTGCCAAGATATCATCATCAATCTTACTTTTGGACCGTGTAACTGCTGCAACTAAATATGTAGATACTGCTGATTTCGCCGCTTCATCAGCAAGCGTGTTACCCACAGCGTGAACTCCAATACGCTGATGGCCAAGAGTATGAATTACAAACACAAGTGGCAACTGCTCTTTAAGCTCAGCCACCCGAATCCAGATCATTTTATGTTTTATTGTGCTACCTTTGGAATCACAAAAGTCATTTTGAATCCAAAAGAACAAGTTTTCATTGTAAGACTGGACACAGTAATAGGAATCACTCACAATAAGATTCGTCACACTAGGATCAGTGTACTCCAATGCAAGCATCAGAGCGCGAAGCTCTGCCAATTGTGCGGTGCAGCCCCCTAGAGTCTGTGTGTGCACGACCTTGGATTTGAACTCATCGTTCACCATGGCACCGACCACAATGGCGCATGCGGAAACGTAGGCGTGTTTAGAACCATGCGCAACCTGCGCCGACACATCAGTGTAAATGATGCAATAGAAATCCTCCAAAGGACGCATAGCTAAAGGAGCCGGATGAACGAATTCATACTGTAGGTACTCCTGCGATCGTAAGGAGGCGTCAAAAACAAATGTGACATCCGGGGACGTCAATGACGCATCCCACTGTATCCACTGAGGGTGCAAAGCTTTAGAATTTGTTACACTGGCTTTCGTAACTGCCTCCAAGGCAGGACACGGAGTAACAACCAACATGCGTTTTCCCTGTGACAGAGCACGTTCCTTAAGAATCGCTATCTGTACAGCCGTTAAAACTTTCTTCACAGTGGAAAACCGCATTTCAACCGAAGTGTACAAGTGTGACTTGTAAGCAATAGGTACTGTGAATGAAATGTGATTTATAAACGCGCAACTTAGCCCAGTGGGCGTCAAGGCGCCTAGCTCAATGTCTAGCTGAGTCAGCAGATGGCAGAAACTTACTGGTAGGCTTTAGTGAAGCACCAAGTTTTAAGGGCCTTCCTAAAGAGATCCAATGAGGGCTGAGATTTGATCTCCAAAGGAAGTGTGTTCCATAATTGGGGTGCTAAGATGGAGAATGCCCTACTCCCCCATCTAACCTTCCCAGAACAAGGGACCACCAGTTGGTTAAGCTCTAACGAGCGAAGACATCTGCTGGGTACATAGCGAGTAAGCAGAGACCCAAGAGCATCAGAGGGGCCTGCCAATAGGGCACTGTAAGTAAGGCACAGAAGTTTAAAGGACACCCTAAAGGAGATGGGGAGCCAATGAAGGCTCTTCCTTGCCATGGTAGCAGATGCAAGCCATGGAAGGGCCAGTACAAATCGCGCAGCAGCGTTCTGCACCACCTGTAAGCATTGCAGAAGACTCTTGTTGGTCCCAGCGTAAAGAGAATTACAATAATCCAACCTGGATCCAACAAGAGCAGTCACAATCTGCTTGCGTGCCTGGGGGGAAAGGTAGTGAAGGATTCTTTTAAGGGTCCTGATAACACCCCAACAGGTGGCAACTGTCCTGTTTACCTGAAACTCCGTAGAGAGCGAGGTGTCGAAGATAACGCCGAGATTCCTGGCAGATTGGGTGGGAGTGGGGCAGGTGCCAAGAGATGAGGGCCACCACTCACTCGACCACACGTCCTGGTCCTTACCAAAGACCAGGACCTCCGTTTTGTCGCCGTTCAACTTTAGGGAGTTAAGAATCATCCACTCTGCAACAAGCTGCATGCAGGACCTGAAGTTGGACGCGGATGTACTCACAGAGTGGGCCAGGGACACCATGATCTGCGTGTCATCAGCGTACGACACCAACTCCATCCCCTGTGATCTTACTAATCTCGCGAGGGGGGCCACGTAGATATTAAACAGGGTCGGGCTCAAGGCTGACCCCTGTGGCACCCCACATAGCAGAGATTTAGCAGGGGAGAGGAAATCTCCTAGCATCACTCGCTGTTCTCTCTGCTGTAAGAAAGAGTTCAGGAGACTCAGGGTCGGTCTTGTTACCCGTGCCTCCCTCAACCGAGATGTTAAAGTTGAGGGAGACAGGGTATCAAACGCCGCAGTAAGGTCCAACAGCACTAACAAGGTAGTTTGGTCAAGATCAACTTTTCGGCGAATGTTATCTACCACCTTAGTCAAAGCAGACTCCGTGCTGTGGGACTTTCTAAAGCCATGTTGGGACCCGTCCAGGAACCCAGAGGAGTCCAAGAAGATGGATAGGTGAGAGTTCATGTGAGCTTCCAACATCTTTGCAGGGGCTGGCAGAAGGGAAATTGGTCTGAAATTTTTAAGAAGGCCAGGATCCAATGAGGACTTTTTAAGAAGAGGCTTTACTATCGCCTTCTTCCAGACCATAGGAAATGTGCCATGTTCCATAGCCCCATTCATGATCTCCAACAGGGGGGGTAAAATGATATTCCTACATTCCTTGAGTACTTTCAGAGGGACAGGGTCCAAAGTAGAAGCTGATTTAGTTCTATCGAGCAATCGATTAAGACCCCCCAGAGAAAGCGCTGGGAAGTGAGTAAGGGTGTAGGAAGGATCTCCAGTCCAAGATTCATGATGCATAATTCCAGAGGAATTAGTGTCATTCAGAGAGTTCCTCTGGGATTGTAAAGCAACATAGATGTCGTCTATTTTTTTGTAGAAGAAATCCGAGATATTGTTGCACAGCTCCCGTGAACCTATCACGGGGTCCGGTGCCTGAAGAGAGCAGAGGGAGTCCACAATCTTAAAAAGCTCTTTAGATGAAGTAAGGGAGCTAGTCAGGTTGGTAAAATATTCCCGTTTCTCCTTAATGACTCTGCTTTTATATTCTCGCAACTGGCACTTATATGCCTCCCGTTCTGTGGGATCCCAGGATTTGCGCCAACCTCTCTCTTTCCTTCTACATTTTTGTCTCAAAAGCCTCAAAGAATCCGAAAACCAGGGGGCTGTAGGTTTCTGACGTGCCACATAAATAAGTAGAGTAGGGGCTAACTCTGTGTCTCCTTCATTAAAAGTCAGGTAAGTGAAACCCACCGTCCCAGGGATGATTCTTATCACCAGGTTGGTGTGGTTGTCACGAGTCAGTAAGAATTTCGAAGCGAGCAGATCAGCTTGCAAGGATTGCAGAATAGCTGAGTGCTCAGGCAGCCAGCATGATTTGGAAAAAGTTGGTTGTATCAAAGCATACAAAGGCTTGATACGCTGGGCATATTCCGGAATGTATGTCCTCCCGAAAAACCCAGTAAAGACTGTAATTTTTTCAGAGTTGTTGGAGCGTGCAGTTGTGCGCATTTCTCCAGGAAGTGAGGAGCTAAACCTCTACCTTCATTGTTGAGCTCGTAGCCCAAGAACAACACTGTATATTCTGCAATGTGCGATTTTGCAAAATTGAATTTGTAACCCATGTCTGCAAAGCTACAAATTAAACGGTCAACGCGATACAGATGCTCCCAAAGTTCGTTGTCTGTGAGATAAATGTCATCCACATACGAACATGCATCTTGGTCGACTCTCTCTAGAAGAGAGACAATGCGGGCAGTAAAAATCCCAGGACTATACTTATAGCCCATAGGTAAACGCCGAAATTGTTTTTGCACACCACCGCAAGTAAAGGAGGTCCATTGGGAACTCAGACCATCCAAGTGGTGGGCATAAAAACCGTTGGATATGTCAAGCGTGGTCTTAAACCGCTTTCGCACAAGACTATCCATGAAAGCAGAGCCGTGAGTATTCTGTACTGCACAGGTACGGCAATGCGAGTTTAAATGCCGGTAATCCAATACCAAACGATATTAATCTTCTGGCTTGGTCACAGTAAAAAGAGGGTTATTCAGCGGTGACACACACGTTTCAATCACTCCTTGATATTCCAATTGTTCAAGGATTTCCGCAACGGAAGCCTTAGCTTCACGTCGAATGGGATATTGAGGTTGAGGCTGAGGCTGAGACCGCAAAGGAATCTCGTGGTGGGGGGAAAATTTATCCCAACCACAGTGTGTACGGTGCAGAGCCGGCGCTAGAGCCTTAGCCCACTCTTCTGCAAAATTCAGCGCATGCTCCTCCGAGACTGTGTGCGCGGAACTGATCACCTCCTCCCCTCGCGGAGCTGCGAGAACAAAAGGTGGGGGCCAGTCAGCCTCCGAAAGCAAAATGTCACACGTAGATGAAAGATTTTCACAAAACACCCCTTTTATGGTACGTTGTATGTCACCTTCGATTAACAGGACAATTTCATAAAGTCTGTCAGGGGGAGCAACTCTAGTATCAGCTGTTTCTATCACAACATATTGGTCAGTCGCTGTCACCTTCAGTAGTGGCCGGAGGACCTCCCGTATTATGGTAATCTCTGCCGCGCTGTCCAGCAAGGTTAGAGCCCATGTCAGATTCCGAAATGCGTTCTCACTATCTGTGGCATATCTCGCTGTCAAAGCGGCGACTTTCTTCTTTTGAAACTGGGGTCTTTTTGGTGTAGTGCCGTCCTGCTTTCCTGCACCTTCTTTTGGGCGGGGCTGGTCACCGACCCCTCCCGCCTCCTCCACCACCGGTCGACGAGGCCGATGAGTCCTGAAAAGAATGAGGAGAGCGTTGATCAGAAACCCGAAAAGGATCAGGTGATTTAATCTTCATAAACACGTTCTGTGGGTGCAGGCACTGGAGACGCATGACAAGACTCCTGTTTCTGTGGCTATTGCTTTCCCTGATTTTGTTTTTTAGGCCAATTTTGTTTTTTGGACTTGACTGAACGTCAGTTACAGACTTCTGCCCTTGGGGTTGCGTTTTCTCTTTAGTCAAAAACGGTTTGAGACCCCTACTATTGCAGCCCACGGTTTTATAAGCCGCCACAATAATCCTCGCTAACTGTCGGGGTTTCTCGGCATCGGGAAGCGCCCCCAAAGCATTAGCTACCTGAAAGTTCACTGCATCCCACTTGACATTAGCAAGAATGAGATCGCAAACCACATCAAAGGAGCCACACACGCGCATACCCAATTCAACCGCAGACTCCGGTCCGTGCTCATCTTGAACACGCTTAAGGACCGTTGGCAGGACAGTCATGAACGAAGTGCCGTAACACCTCGCATAGACTGCCGCAAAAGTCTTACCCCAGGTCTCACAGTCACCGATATCAGTGGTCAAATCTTTCGGCAAACTAATTGTCAGAATCCTGTGTTTTTCACCAGGAGACGTGTTAGGAAATATCACCTCAAGCTTGTCAAACTTCTCGGCAAGCCAGAAAGGAAAATCATCCACATCCAGGGGACGCCTGCCCATCACAGCATTGACCGTCACGGGACTGAGCTTCATACCGCCCTGTCCTGCCTGAGGCGCCGCAGCACCCGGAGCCCCACCCCGGAGATTGCGGGTTATGTACTGCATTAACGCTCGAATAACGCTATCAGAGACTACATGTAGCCTCCGTAGCTCAGCAAGGGTACAATTGCCGTGCTGAGGATGAGGAGTAAAGCCAGCCAAAACAGGCCAATTTGCGCCTGGAATGGACAAAGGACCTAACCTCGGAGTGGTTAAAGAATGGGGGAGGGCGCCACCAAACCAAACGCGATGCTGCCATTGATCAATAGGTATCTCCTGTGCCCTATACGGAGTATATTCATTTGGCACAGGTGCGGGAGTGTATGTATGAAACACACCCGAAGTTGCGTCCACAGCCGGAAATGTCACCCACGAATAAAAGATTTCGTAAGGGTAAGCTGTTTCCGCACTCACCACCATTATCACAGCCATGCCATCCACTGGCACATTATAAGTCAAGCAAATGATTGCGCACCGCAATGCGACTATGCTGCGGAATGTCCACGGCATTGGCCATGACGGTACAGAAAGGTAAAAGAACAAAACAAACTTTGTAGCACAACTGGGTAGTAATTCAAGGAAACCGTTTAGAAAGATTCAAGCTTGAAAAGACCTATTTTAAAAACAGGTAGGTTTTTTCTGACACCACCGTTTTCCGGAAACAACAGTGAAGGGGTTAAGGAGTGAATGATATACTACTCAAGTGTCATGATATAAGACCACCAACGTATGGGCGCCATGTAGCAGGGATTCCGTTCTCCTACAGAACTGTGCATAGAGATTTGGAACCTCAGTGAATTAGGGTGTCCCAAAACTCACCTCAGTACCCAAAATCCCCTTACCGAGCTAGCTACAGTGTCTCATTGGTCCTTACGAATTCCCAATGTTTAGACAAACCAGAACATGAACTTGGAATACCTCAGGTCACGTGGAACACATGGAAACTCTTTCGTTATACAATCAATCAGAACGTGGAGTAAATGAGGACGCGTGCACATTTGAAATATTTATTTTCTAAGGCATTGTTCTCAAACGCAGTATCTTAGATAATACAAGCAAACATATTATAAGAAGCAAAGTTATCAGCATAGTTACTAGTCCATAGAATGCGAAAGGTGACAACATGCTAACATGCTGAAATGAATAGGAGTTAACAACACCTAATTCTCACCCTCCCTATCTAGTATATTATATTATATCTAAGAAGGTCTCTTTGGGTTTTAGCAGGGCGGGCCCATACCTCAAGATCCTAGTGGTAATGGATCACATCATCTTCCACCAGCTCTCTGCATGCAAAGCACCATCAAGTGTGTGTCGTGTGCTCTGTGTGGCGCAATATCAATCGTGCCCAAAGCCAGAACTTGGCCGCTTGCATATATGTTATGTCTAGGAAGGTGCGAAGATCAGACCTCACAACAACACTGTGTCAAGTTATCCTTGAATGTTTCAGCACTTACTGTACAGACACAGTTTACCAAGCAAAGCTGATATCAGAGCAATAACATATTATTCTCGAGTAAATCACAACGCTCTACTAGGCTGAAAGCTAAAACAACAATTATGTGTTGTGTGCAGAAGCAGCAGAAAGGTAAAATGGTGTTTAAACATTTAATAAGCTCATGCTAACTTAACACAGCATATAGGCAATGAATAACTATATGACAGCTTTTTCTTGTGTTCTTGTGGTTTTCATGGTTAAGCAGAAGTTTATTTAATGACTTTTGTGTTGCACACTGACAAGGACTTTGTTTAGAGTTAAGTGGGGCTTCAACTAATAACCCAGTTTATCACATACGTGTTATTGGTTTGATTTGTCAATGTGCAGGGAAGAGTTGAAGTGTCATATATACAGAGGTTCCTGTTTAATAGTTGTGAGAAAGTGGATTATTAGTGGGGGTGGATGGTAGTCCACTCGAAGTAATCATGTCACTTTTCTGGTGAAGTCCAGTAAAGGTTTCAGTCATGTAAACCTGAGCTCAACCAGTGACAGTTATTGCAAAGAGCAAACAGGCTTAGCTTAAGAAAAGATGTAAGTATTTAGAAGTACCAAAACAGTAAATACCAATAAAAATGCCACTCGAGTATATAAACATGGAGTATATTTTAAATAACAAAATCACATCAAAGCAATAAAAATCCACGAAGAGATCCCAGAGATATGATTTTTTAAAGATTCAAATTAAAAAAGAACCACAACCGCGGACAGCTGTTCATTCTAGATTGGGACAAAGGTAAGGATTAAAGCCGACCACGATGGACCCCAGGTTGGATATGATAACCAAGTTTGTCCCAGTCACAGTTGCCTTCGGACCCAAGAAGTTTATGGAGAAAAGTAATTATCGATGGGTCATTGGGGGTAAGCTGGAAGCAGAACTTGAAGTGGGGCCCCACAACAGTAGGATGCTGAAGCATGGGCTCCCAGTGAGGTCATCGACGAAGATTGGAAAGCTCTTAGCACATGATGTCCCAAGTCCATGCTCAGGAAGGCCTGAACTTTGTTGGATGCTGCTTGCGCTACTGGAATTGAGCTTTCCTTCTGTGGGCCAAACCAGCCAGGTGAGATCCACTGTCGATTCAACAGTCTTGGCTGGGGCTTCAACGGTGACCACAGTCCCTGACGGTTCTCCAGGCAGATAGTTGACAAAAAGTTTCTAAGTCCCAGCTTTTGTAGTTTGGACAGCAGAAGTACACTTGAGTACCTGCCAGGGATTCTAGGACCTCAGGAACAGCACTTGGGCATCAGAACTCACTGCAACAGAAGCCACCAGCAAGGTCTGGGATTGGTCCAGCTTAATATGGTCAGCTGCGCGTTTTCAGGGGAGTGGTTTTCTTGTAGCTTTTGTTACCCTCTAGCTTAATACAAGGTCAACTGACCTTTGTAGTCCCCTTGATATGATAAAATGATGATATGATAAAAAGGATTTGTATAGCGCTCGTTCACCAACAGTTTCTTGGCGCTAGGGTGGGAAAACGTGGTCAGAGGGAGGGAAATGTGATTTAATGGTTGTATGCCTGAGAGAATAGCCAAGTTTTGAGATATTTCCTAAACACGGGGTAGGACTCTGTTTGGCGCAACATGGGTGGCAGTGAATTCCAAAATTGGGGTGCGAGAAAGGCAAATATCAGCCCCCCGTATTTCTTGCGCTTGATGGTTAGAGGAGTCAGGAGATTTGCGTTGGCCGAACGGAGAGAACGGCTAGGAATGTAATGCTGAATTCTGTTGGAGATGAAAGCAGGCCCATGAGATGAGAGAGCTCTATGGGTCAAGCAACCAATCTTAAACAGGCAGCGTTGCTCCACCGGGAGCCAGTGGAGGCCTTTGAGGAGGGGTTTAACATGATGTGATTTAGGTAGGCCATGCACGAGTCTGGCTGCCTGGTTCTGGACCAGCTGGAGCTTCTGCAGCTGGTAGGCAGGAATCCCGGCATACAGGGAGTTGGCGTAGTCAATTTGTGACATTACTAGGGCCAATGTGACCTGGACCAGGGCCTCAAAGGAAAGAAACTTGCTAATTTTTCGGACCCTGCGCAAGTGAAAAAAACAAGAAGAGACCACGGCATTTACTTGAGGCTTAAGGGTGAGGTCACTGCTGATGGTAACTCCAAGGCTCTTGACTGCTCCGGAGGGGGTAGGTGGAGGACCCAAGATGAGTGGCCAGAAACTGGGGTTCCAGGGTTTGGGAGAGGGCCTGGTTAGAACAAGCTCAGTCTTGTCTGGATTTAATTTAAGTTGACTTGTGTTCATCCATGAACTAATGAAAACCATGTTGGACTGAAAGGATTCGATTGCAAGGGGACAGGGATCAATGTTGAAAACAAGCTGAATATCATCGACTTAATTGAAGATGACTACGTCCCTCTTCCTTAGATCCGATATGAGAGGCCGGATGTAAAGGTTAAATGGGAGGGGGGAGAGGGAGGAGCCCTGCGGGACCCCGCAGGTAAGTTCCTTGTTTTCCGATACCAGGTTGGATAGGCGTACAGCTTGATGACGATTGCTGAGGAAGGAGGCAATCCATTTTAAGGGGATACCATGGATGCGGTCGACCGTGTCGAAGGCGGCCGACAAATCCAGGAGGATGAGCGCCTGCGAGATGTTTTGGTCAGCGCCTCGTCTCAGCTCGTCATGGACGGCTAGCAAAATGGATTCAGTGGAGTGTTCGGGTCTAAACCCAGCCTGGTGGGGGTCCAGGTAGTGTGCAGAGGCAGCTAGTAACATAAGCCTCAAGGATTTTGCCCAGGAAAGGCAACAGTGAGATGGGTCGAAAATTACTGGGAATAGTGGGGTCTGCGCCTGTTTTTTTTAGAATAGGTCGCACCTCTGCCTTTTTAAAGCAGTTGGGAACGATGCCTGAGGAAAGGGAATTATTGAGAAGAGACAGCGGGATATCGAGGAGCTGAAGGAAGATCTCACGGGCAATGTGCGGGGGGCAACAATCTGAGGGTGAACCCGAACGAATTTTTTTGAGGAGAAAAAAAAAAATGTCTTGTGTGATGGGAGGAAAAGAATCAAAGTATGAGAGATTAGGAGATCTTTGCGTGAGTTCCGGAGGGGATAAAGATTTAGGAATGCTAGCTTTGATTGTGGCAATTTTTTCAAAAAAGTATGCGCCGAGGGAGTCGCAAAGTTGTTGGGAGGGGGATGGTTTGGTGGTGATCCGATCAGGTTTGACGAGCTTGTCCACAATGGAGAAGATCTCCTTCGCTTTATTATCAGAGCTGAGGATTTTATGCCTTCTTTGCCCTGGGTAGAAAGCTGGCAGATCTCAGCTCTGGGAGCCAATACATACCCGATCAAGAACCTTTTCAGCTCCTGGGTGACAGTTGAAAGGTCAGACATATTGGCTTCTGGAAGCATTACACAAGCTGAAGGTAACTTTTTAAAAGTACCTTTTGTAAAATATTGGATATTTGTTACAAATTCTTCTTTGCCAATTGATTGTATTTGTAATAAATATTTCAAAAGTCCAATAATTAATTTTTTAGATGGTTCCTAGGCAGAAGTAACTTGATTTCGTTTTAAGACTAACTCCCAGTACTTTCCTATGGAACAACCAACCCTGCTAAAGTGAAAATAACTTTTAGAGTCTTGTCACTGTAATGACATGGGTTACATTAACCTTTTACATATCTTACAACCCTACTGTATTGGGCATTAGGGCTTACTTATTGGTGACTTATTAATATTTCAAATGAGGGTTTAGGCCTGTCAAAATGGGCCATTTTGACAGGAAAAATTTGTAGTTTAAACCTGCACAGCCAAGATACTGGTTGAAGGCCTGCAGTTGTGTTTTACATTGTCACTTTAGTGGTGGAACACCATGTGCTGCAGTCCACTAGTAACATTCAACTTGCAAGTCCTAGGTGCACTTTTAACCATATACTAGGAGAGTTCCAGTCAGGAGTATAACCAATTTCAACATGTTTTAGGGGCCAGAGCTAAATACACTGAGGCTGATTAGAGTCTCAGTGCACAGAGTCAAAAACTACCAACATCAGTGCATAAATATGGGTATATTATGCCATAAAGAGGTTGTTTCCAGGTAGGGCTTACATTATGATTTATGTACCAGAAATGGGGACATATGAGGTTAAGTCTGAAAGTTTCTTGGACTGCATGGTCATGAGGAAAAGTAGAAGCATATAGGTTAGCAAGTAGGTTAATGGAACAGTCAAACTGCAGTGAATCATTCGAATACAAAAATGTAATTATAAAATTAAAATCTGGTGAGATTAAATAAAAGGAATGCTAGGCACAGTGGTGTACCACTTAGGACATGGAATTCCGGAGCCTTCAGATGCATTGTGGCCAAGTGATAAAGTTGTGTAGCGTCATTACAAGGCCATTGCGGGGCTGGTGCATCACTTCTTTTGGCGCACCAGCGGTGCAGTGTGCCGCCCTATATTTACAAGGCTACGTAAAGTTACCATGCATGACTTTTCATGGCCTTGGAAATATGGGCCCCTTTCATGCACTACTCTGCATGAATGGGGTGTTCCATGGGTGTTGCTGTGGATGTTCCCACACAACATCCATGGAACCTGAAACAATCCCAGATTTACAAAGATTTGTAAAGCTCGGAATGCGTCAGAATCTTGCGCCTCCCCATGGGAGGCTTAGGAGTGGCACAACGAGGAAAAATACTTTTATTTCTCCTAGTTTTTTCTTCTTTCTGTATGTGCTGTATTGTGCTTTTATTATGTCTTTAGGATTTTTATTTGTAATTTACATATTCTATCATCTATAATATCTAGAGATACTGTAGTACCTTTTTTAGAAGCAGTGGTTGATTTCACACAAATTGGATTGCTAAAAACCTTGTATATTTTTAAAAATAGTGAATAATATGCTTTTTTTAATTTACTTCTTTCTATATGAAAGTAGTATTTTATATGTATTAGCACTGGCACTTTTGAATAACTGGTGAAAAAAATGTTAACTGTACATGAGCTGCATGTAGGGCTGCTCCCAGAAAGTGTCTGTATTGGGGGTGAGGTGGAATTATATTAAAAGTTTTTATGTAACTGTGTGTACTTTTATTTATGTCACTTTATTTTATGCAATGTGTGTCATTTTTATGATCCTAGAGATCACAATAAAGCTTTTTCAATCAATCATGAAAAATATTTGCCATTATGTATTAATGAACGCTCAGCATTTTCAACATGAGAATAAACCCCTTGGCATATGAAATATTATGCCATTGAAAATTGATGACTCAATTTAGAAATCTCTCCCCTTTGACCCACTTACATGTGTGTTATTTATTTCTTGTACTTTCTCGTTTCCTTGTCATTGTAGTCAGTTAGTTGATTGAGTAAACTGGAAAGGACTTCGGCAAAATGATATACAATTAAAAATAAGTACCAGAACCAGATTGCTATGTAATACCGGGTCCCATGACCACATACGTGCTCACAACGATTATTACTACTGCCTCTCAGATTGGGTTATTGAGGTGCCACAGTCTAACATTTTTAATCCTTTTACAGTTCTTTGTAGGTCTCGTGCCTAGCGTTCTAGTGCGCAGCACTGCTCGTGCAGTGAGAGACCTCATGTAGGGGGTTTGAAAACGGACCTAGGAATCGCACACGCTTTTCCTTTTGGCCCACCTATCGACCTTTGCGTGCATCTTTTTCTTAAAGAAAGCACGCAATTGGCCAAAGGCGGGCATATTGCTCTGCCCATGACCTATTGGTGTGTGTTACACGCACCGCTGCCATGTGGTTTCAATTATCGTGTCCAGACACAGTCGCGATAATTGAAACCACATGGCTCGCTGTGGCATGCGCGCGCACACCACTCTTTTTTTTTTGTCTGTTACAAATGATGTTTCTCATTATGAAATGAAAGGTACATTATCGCTGAGTGTTCTGTGATATTATTATATAGCTATTTGACTTTATAACAGAGTTCGGTACAAAAAAATATCTCAATGCTATTGAAATGCGTTTCTTAAAAAAAGAACACCCCAGCGTTTCAGATCTTGTACATAATGTTATTCGCGAATAATGTTTTTTTTTCTCCGTCACTGTAGCACAGAAACACTGTTTTATGAGCTGCCTCCCAGAGTAAAATAGATTGTAGGGATGCTGTAGGGTTGCACTCTGCATTACCCCTGTATATCTGCACACTCTTCTTGTAAGGGCCTCTTGTACCCAGCGCATCCGAGTGACCGTCTAAAACTTGCATTTCATGCTCGCACTGCAGGGCCTCTGGCAGAGGGACAGCTCTGCAGGGCCGTGGGATTTCTCATGTTTATCATGTCAGTGTCCCATTGGGAGGCCCCTTCGCATTCAAGAAATGGAACTCTGAAAGAGTCGACATGTCTGGGCTTTATCTCCTGGCCCTTTGAACTGCCTCCTGCGCAGCGAACATAAGGTGTGTGAGCAGTGAACAAGGATCATTTCCATGGTTAAAAGGACAGTGCTTTCATACCCTCTGAAGTCAATTGAGGCGCTTTACGTGCTTGTTTCTTTCTGCAAACGGAGGCTTTTCCCCCAACCCATCTGTCGCTTTTGCGGTGCCGTTACCACCTTTCCATGCCCTAAGTGCACCAATTTAAGGCCAAAGTAAAGATTAAACATGTACATATATTTCAGACCGGGCGCCGCATCCTCTGTGCAGCAACTTGAATCACTGTTTATCCCCTGAATCAAAAACATTATTTGTTGAAATCTGCAAAGTGTGCGGCAGGCGGTGGATTATGTGGCAAGAGCGGCGAGTCCATCTGTGCACAGAATCCTGCTTCTCAAATGTGCGGCAGACCATGGAGTATGTGGCAAGAGCGGCAAGTCCATCTGTGCACAGAATCCTGCTTCTCACATGTGCAGCAGGCGGTGGATTATGTGGCAAGAGTGGCGAGTCCATCTGCACAGAATCCTGCTTCTCACATGTGCGGCAGGCGGTGGATAATGTGGCAAGAGCGGCGAGTCCATCTGTGCACAGAATCCTGCTTCACACATGTGCAGCAGGCGGTGGATTATGTGGCAGGAGCGGCGAGTCCATCTGTGCACAGAATCCTGCTTCTCACATGTGCGGCAGGCGGTGGATTATGTGGCAAGAGCGGCAAGTCCATCTGTGCACAGAATCCTGCTTCACACATGTGCAGCAGGCGGTGGATTATGTGGCAGGAGCGGCGAGTCCATCTGTGCACAGAATCCTTCTTCTCACATGTGCGGCAGGCGGTGGATTATGTGGCAGGAGCGGCGAGTCCATCTGTGCACAGAATCCTGCTTCTCACATGTGCGGCAGGCGGTGGATTATGTGGCAAGAGTGGCGAGTCCATCTGCACAGAGTCGTGCTTCTCACATGTGCGGCAGGCGGTGGATAATGTGGCAAGAGCGGCGAGTCCATCTGTGCACAGAATCCTGCTTCTCACATGTGCGGCAGGCGGTGGATTATGTGGCAGGAGCGGCGAGTCCATCTGTGCACAGAATCCTGCTTCTCACATGTGCGGCAGGCAGTGGATTATGTGGCAAGAGTGGCGAGTCCATCTGCACAGAATCCTGCTTCTCACATGTGCGGCAGGCAGTGGATTATGTGGCAAGAGTGGCGAGTCCATCTGCACAGAATCCTTCTTCTCACATGTGCGGCAGGCGGTGGATTATGTGGCAAGTGCGGCTAGTCCATCTGTGCACAGAATCCTGCTTCTCACATGTGCGGCAGGCGGTGGATTATGTGGCAAGAGTGGCGAGCCCATCTGTGCACAGAATCCTGCTTCACACATGTGCGGCAGGCGGTGGATTATGTGGCAAGAGCGGCGAGCCCATCTTTTCACAGAATCCTGCTTTTCACATGTGCGGCAGGCAGTGGATTATGTGGCAAGAGTGGCAAGCCCATCTGTGCAAAGAATCCTGCTTCACACATGTGCGGCAGGCGGTGGATTATGTGGCAAGAGCGGCGAGTCCATCTTTTCACAGAATCCTGCTTTTCACATGTGCGGCAGGCGGTGGATTATGTGGCAAGGCTGGCAAGTCCATCTGCACAGAATCCTGCTTCTCACATGTGCTGCCGGCGGTGGATAATGTGGCAGGAGCGGCGAGTCCATCTGTGCACAGAATCCTGCTTCTCACATGTGCGGCAGGCGGTAGATTATGTGGCAAGAGTGGCGAGTCCATTTGCACAGAATCTTGCTTCTCACATGTGCAGCAGGCGGTGGATTATGTGGCAAGAGCGGCGAGTGCATCTGTGCACAGAATCCTGCTTCTCACATGTGCGGCAGGTGGTGGATTATGTGGCAAGAGTGGCGAGCCCATCTGTGCACAGAATCCTGCTTCACACATGTGCGGCAGGCGGTGGATTATGTGGCAAGAGCGGCGAGTCCATCTTTACACAGAATCCTGCTTTTCACATGTGCGGCAGGCGGTGGATTATGTCGCTAGAGCGGTGAGTCCATCTGTGCACAGAATGTGACCCACTTTTATGTAGCCGCATTTGTTTCTCCCCAGCAGTCTCTCTCTCTGCTTTCTCTCTCACGCTTTCTCTCTCAGCCTGTCCCTCTCTTTCGCGCTCTCTCTCTCACGCGATCTCTCTCTCTTTCTCTCTGGCGTTCTCTCTCTCTCTCTGGCGGTCTCCCTCTCTGCAACGGGCTCTCCTTCTCGCCCCTCTTGTTATTGTCCAGCACTTAATATTAATAATTTTTTTTAATACAATACAATGAAAAAGGAAAATATTTAAAAAGATATCACAAAACACTAAAAAAGAGCGCAAAAACCCTAAAAAACGGAAGTGACTTTTTCTGTTTTTAAGGCAAGGTGGGATTGGTTGGAAATAGCTCAGTGAGTTTATCGCTTGCTGCAGAGGGCCACTTGCAGCCTGCAGGTCCCAGGTTTGTGCCCGCAAGGCCGACGGATGCTTTACTCCTCCTGTAGTCCATGAAAACAGTACTGCTCCGATGGACGATTACATATCTTACAGCGCCATGAATCTGTGACATTAGCAGAAAGCGCGGTGTACAATACAACATTTTGGCATTGTGTATTGTAATCGAAAGGCAGACAGGGACAGCATCCACGCCTTACTCCCCGCTGAGGGAGTCCCATCTGTGGGCATTGTGGCCCGTTATTGCCCGGGTGAGGCAGGTGCACCAGGAGGTCACAGACTATGGAAACTCCTCTTAGAGAAGAAGGCGTATGTGTGACGTGGCAGGGCTCTGTGGTTGTCTGCCCTTCATGCCGTTGTACTTTCAGTGGGTGTGTGCATCCAGCGGATTTCTACCTCCTGTATCCTCTGTGGGTGTTTGCCCACTGTCTTCTGTGGGTGTAAATATATGGGTGACCCATCTGCTTCCTCTGTGTGTATTCCCTCTCCGTTCCATGTGAGAGTATACCCTATCCATCTCTTGTGGGTATGTACGTCTGTTTCCTGTGTGTGCCTGTACTCTGGTTGTGTATGCTCAGTGTCCAGTATGGGTGCATGTGTTCTGTATTCTGTGTGTATACTCTCCCTGCCATCTGTGGGTGTATAGCCTCTCCATCCTAAATCTGCGTATAGCATCTGTGCCCTCTGTGCGTGTGCCTTCTGTATCTTCCATGTGCCTGCACACTCTTCAGTTGTGTATGTTCTGTGTCTTGTGTGGGTGCATGCCTTCTGTATCCACTGTGTGTACGGCCTCTGAAACCTCTATGGACATAGACCCTTTGTATCCTCTGTTGGCATATGCCTTCAGTGTTCACTGTATGGGTGTGTATCCTCTGTGTTTTCCGTATCTATGTACCCTCTGTATCTTCAGGAGTAACACATTTTGTGTCCACTTTGGAGTTGTAGCCGCTGTTTGCTCTGGTTACTACGAACTCTTTACTTTGTGGGTGTGTACCTTCTGCATCCTCTGTGTGTATACCTGATCTTTTCTGTGTGTGTGTGTGTGTACGCTCTGTCTCTTCTGTGTATGCGTACCTTATGTAATATGTGTGGGTATGACAGATGTGCAAGGCCAATACCTCAAACTTTCAGTAATGCGAGACCTATTGCATTGCAAATGCTTGTTTAAAAAGAAGTTACCTCCTCTGGTGCTAATGAAGGCTCATAAAATAATAGTTTAGTGCTGAATAGATAACCTGTTAGATTGTTGGATGTCCAACAGTTATTAGTATGGGTACAAAATCCAACTTTTCTGCATTCTCACCACACATTTTTTCACCTTTTAAATGCCCTATTTTGCCATACAGGGCATGTGCTCTTCCCGTAAAATAGTACTGTAAACTGGCAAAAATATTTCACCAGTTGAGTGGAAATTAAATATCATATGTGGTTTAAAGTGAATATTTACATCACTTTGTATGTGACTCAATTGTATGGTTGCTGATAACACCATATTCCTCTAGCTGGTCTGCAATTTGAAACCACTGCAGTGATATATGGCAAGGAATTTTTTTTGCAGAACATAGCTTTCATATATCAGATCCATCAGCCCTAAAGCGTGCCTTGAAAGCCCACAGGACTTTGCTGCTTAATATATAACAAGCATTGGCAAAACCAATACTCCTCACCTCTGAAAGGAATTGGTCAATCATTTGGCTCTGCATTGGCAACAATAACCATTAGCTAAGTCAATGTATCTGGCTCATAGTTAACATTTACTCCCACATCTCAATTCCCAAATAGATGTAAATAAAATTCAGTGGGAGAGAAAAGAGCTGAAGCAAAATCAAAGATAAAAAAACACAGACTCTGCTCTTTTACAGCACCATGTACAAGTGTAAGTGACACCATAACACTGCGAAAGTGTATTGATGTACGGTCCTAAACTATATGCTTCATGCTTGTGCTGTTCACTATTGAGAAACCTAGAAATAACCTGGGTTACTGCTGGTTTGTACTGTTCACTGTTAAGACAACGATTGACAGCCCATGATACTGCAGGTTTGTGCTGCTTACTGATGTTGCTGTGGCTTCCTCTATGACGATGCAAGACTACATATCACAACCGTGAAGCCCTTCCAAACCGCCGTTTTGAGATGCAACCTCGACACTCCGCAAATCAAGATTTAAGATGCTTTGTTCAGCGGGCCTAACTTGGTCCCTGTATCCACTCCATCATGGTTGGTCAGACTAAACTTGTTCAGCGTGACCAGGGAGCCACTGGTGGAGCATTTTACTTCTAGGTAATATTTTTACTTACATTTTTGAAATTACATATCTCTGGTTCTACATATTGGATTTTTGTTGTTTTCATCTACATTTTACTCTAATTGTCTCAATTGGTGTGGAATTTTTCTAGTGTTGTGTTTTCACTTTATTACTGTTTGAAGTGCTGCATATTGCACATTGCCTCTAAGTTAAACCTGACTGCTTTGTGCCAAGCTACCAGAGGGTTACGCATAGGCTAATTTGGGGTTTGCTTGTGTTTCACCCTGACAGAGAGAGCAGTTGCTGCTTGAGTAGGGTCTGACCCTTCTCAACCAGTAACTCAATTTCCACCAATATGAATAATTCATATTTTCCATTTATATGAAAGAAAAAAAAACAACACACGTCAATTACTACAAAACATAGATATTTACACATTGATTGAAGGTGTCCCTTTCTGCTTGAAAACAATCAACCCTAAAATGCAGACACCCTTGCACCGTGGTGTAATGGTGCCTGTGTTGCGCATGGCAACCTTTTGTGCTCCAGCGCGGGGGAAAGGACGGGATTGCGCTGTATTTGACAGATATAGTGCATTCCAGCCTTTTTCATTTGACACACGGCAGTGCAGCAGGAAGGTTTGCGGTGCTGCCCTACGTCAAAAGATTGTAAATGAGGCCCACAGTCTTTTGCTGATACAGGTGTGTTATGGACAGCCATACAAATTTCATTACCAGAGATTTGCACCCTGATGTGTAGGGTGCAAACCCAGTAGTATGAGGAGGAGGATTGACACAGAATGATGTTTTGAAGAAGGGATCACCAACACCATATTCTGGTGACAATGGATCACCAATATGATGTTCCAGTGAAGGGTTGCCGGTATGTATTCTGTTCAAAAGGTCCCCATAATGTGTCATGGAAAAGGGGGCGCCTACATGATGGATTGGTAGAGACGGGGTGGCTTCAAGGTGCACCAGCTAAACAAAAAGCATCCATGCAGTATCTTGGAAACGAACAGGGCACCCACACTTTGCTGTGGTATGGTTGACATAGCTCTCAACAGGTGCTGGGCAAATCTGGAACTTCTGCATATGGAAAAGTTTCTTCTAACCCTGTTTGTTAAACTGCATTTGGACACATGGACCAGGTTTTGTGATGCTAACAATGAACTCTTAAATCCTTCTTTTAGTTTATCCAATTGCCAGAAACAAGGCAGCTTGCTATCTCCAACCATTTTATTGTAGATAAGGTTCTGCTACCAAAACACCAAACAAGCATTGGTAAAGTAAATAAGTCCTCCAAAAAAACAAATTGAGTTTACAAATTCTTATTTTCTCTCGCTGATGGCTTTCAAGAGTGCACACACAAGCACGTTGTCACCATGGAATGTTTTTTTAAAGCCTAAGAATCGCAATTCCAAGATAGTCACATCACATGCATGTTCCATTTTTGTGGCTCTCTTGGTTTATTTTTATTTAGCCTTTTAGCAAAATAATTCCAAAATGACTGCCTTGCATACATACAGGGTGGCCATCTTGCAATGGTTTATTTAATGCAAAGAAACCTTCTACTATAGCAACAGTGGGTGGGGTGGAGGGTGCTGCACAATGCAAGTGGCCTGATAGCAGTTTGCCGCTGCAAGCCCTCTTAAAAAAGATGGAATAATAGTAATAATAACAAAATCAGCCCAATAGCAATGTATCACTGATGGGCCCTCTTAAAAATATAAAATCTATATATAGTATGTTGTAGACAATATGAGCCTTATTACAAGTTTGTTGGTCTGTGGACCACCGTACTGTTGGTGGAAGTCTGACTGCGGTGAGCTTGGCAGTCCAACTGCTGTATTACAAGTTGGGCAGATTTGTGTTGCAAAGATGGCTGTCGAACCACTGACACCACCAGTGCACTCCGAGCACAGCAGCAGCAGAGCTGGCCTATGAGGCTGTGGGAGGCTCAGACCGCCAGTGAAACCTCTGACCAATTATGAGTTGCGTTCCAGCCAGAGTGACCGTGGCAGTCTAACCACCACATTCGAGACAACGGATAGGGAGGAATATAGGCTGAAACTCACCTCTACTCATCTTTTACCATCATGGAGCCCATCTGACACGTCCTGCCGCTGTTTTAAAACCACTCAATCACAGACAAAATAGGTGGTAAGTCATACAACTACATGCTGCCATGGACTCCTCTGCAAAACGATATCCATCTATGGACCAGTCAAGGGAGTTGAGGTCCCTAAGTAATTTACACATATACAGGGACCCTGTCTGGGATTGTTTCTTAACAACCATCAAAAATACATCAGTAGGATGCCCTTTTAGGCCAAACCATTGGTACTGCACAGGCACACTATACAGAAATGGACATGTGTCAGTGAATTATATACAGTGATAGTGATGTGTGCATTATTTGTTATTCCACAACAGCACGTCCTCATGAATTTCACACCTATTAATGTCTGTCACACGTAACTTTTGCCCTTTCTCACTTGTCTGCCATGTAACTACTGATCTTCACTAGTCATGCAGATTACCATTTGTCAAGTGTTGCTAAAGTGACATTGAGGTGACTACCACTACCATGATGCCTTGTAACTATGACCAAGATGCTACACTTCTTTTGGTCCTTCTCATTTGTCTGCCATGCCTCTGCAGATCTACAGTAGTCATTCAGGTTACCATTTCTCAAGTGTTGCTAAAGTGACATTGAAGTGACTACAACTACCATGAGGCCCTCTCACTGCAACTCTAATCAAAATGCTATAGTGAATGTGACACACTCACATTACAGACATCCCAGGTCCTGTTGTGAGGTCGTAGAAACATCAGTATAGATGTATCAATAAAGTGAAACACACCTTCCCTGCAACAACTCTGTAGTGGACTCTCGCACATCACCCACATTAAAAGGCAATGTTTTACACAGAATCAGTGTGTGTACTATTCTCCAGGAACAATGAACAAACTCTCTGCAAGATAGCTACGTTCTCTCAGGGGGAACCATGAAAGTCTGGGGTCTTGGGGCACAGTACAAGTTGCTCATGCATAACAAACTCCCCTTGCACTGGACCAGAGAGAACCAATAGCATAATCAGGTACTATGCATTTGTAGGCAATGGATAAGTGCAACTATGAAAGCAAACACTGCACGAACAGCATATGGCACACATCTAGACAAAGTATCTGTAAGGTACACACTGCAAAATGGACACATGTCCATGCAGAACTACACAAAGGTATGACATTCAAACATCCTCCAAGTGTGGATACACAAATATCTAACTTTAACACACCTAACAAATATCCAGCCTACATCATAGGGAGGAGTGCCAGCTAAATGAGGTTGACATTAGCCATGCTGAAACAAGTACCAAATGGAATATCACACATTGCAATGTTACCCCCATTTGGAATTAATCCCACATATCCATTCAATGAACATTTCTGCTCATCCACTGTAACTCTAGAACGGGTGCAGAGGTCAATCATACTAACCACTTCTAATGGATCAGCAATCTGGGTCAAAGTAACGCAACTGTAATCACACATACTAAAGTAAGCAATAACAGCCAACAGTATTCAATGTAATGGCAGGGCTAATGTGTTCTCAAAAATAAACAAACGTGTATTTACACATACCCAAAATCTGGATCTGAACAAATGTCAATGGCCAGTTCAAAAGTCTCATGTGGGCCAGCACACTGCTGTACCACTCAACTTGCCTACCTTGATACTGCCAAGGGAACCTTCCCAGGAAGGGGCATCTAGTGGGCACTACAGGCACCACAATGATGTTACTTGCTGTGGTCTGTATTGGGATGGTGTCGGTTAACTTTGGGAGGGGGTTTGGATAACTTTTGGTTAGGGACGGGTTTTGGAGTTGGGTTTTGGAGTTGATCGGTCAGGTCTCACAGGTGTAGAACAGGATGTTGAAGGTATTGGTTTGGAAGGGGAAGGGGAATTCTGGACTTTGAATGGGGGGTGGATGTGGCAGAGGTAAGAGCAAGGGCAAACATAGGGCTTTCCTAGGGAGTCTGGAGAGGTGGGATTTTGGAGGTAGAGGGAGTGTCAGTGAGTGCCTTGGGTGTGCGTGTTGTTGGGGCAGGTTTATCTGGGTCTGATGTATGTTGTGTCTATGTTGTAGGCGTCTGTTGTTTGGGTGAGAATTTGTGTTTGCTTGTTTTTAGGGTGTTTTCTGTGGATGTGCTGGGTATGTTTCTTGTCTGGGCTATGTCTGTTGGTGCAGAATCTGGGGTATCTTGTGTGTCTGGATTGTGTCTGTGTGGTGTCTGGGGGTACGTTGTGTATCTGGGCTGTGCCTGATAGTGTGCGGGATCTGGAGGTATGTTGTGTTCAGGGCAGTGCCTGTTGGTGTAGGGTCTGTGGTTATATTTGTGGTGGAGCTGCTGAGGGGGTGAGTGCCTGTTGAGTGATTGCATGCCTAGACCTCTAGCTATTTTTTTCTGTGCATGTGCTGCGTGTGAATGTTGTTATGGGTGTGTGCTTCAGTCTGTGTTGGCCGTGGACAGGGAGTTAGTATGGGGAAGAAGTATGAGGTAGGGTGGAAAGCTGGGGTTGGAGAAGGCTGCCGTTTGTGAACAACCTCTGTAGGCCCGTCATACTACTGTGAATGCCTTCCAGGTAGACCAGTGTCTGCGTCAGCTGGCTGGACTGCCCCTGAATTCCATTCAGCAGGGCAGTCTGCCCAACAGAGATCTCTCTCAGGAGATCAATAACCTCCTGACTCAGGCATAAGGGGGGATAGCGGCAGGGGTGAGGTGCCTGGAGCAAGAGATGCCTCCCTATTTACGAGAGTGGGGTCGGACAACTGGGTAGGGATCAGCAGGGAGAGTGGAGATGGAAAAGGGGGTGGAAAACAATTGTGTTGTAGACACAGGTCCTGTGTGTTTTGCCACCACCAGGGAGTTGCCACTGGAGGTCGAGTCAGTAGATGATGATATTAAATCAGCTGCCAAGTAAAGAATTAGGGGGACCCCCTCTAGGGCAATTCCTTTTAGGTCAGGGAGAAGAGGGGAGAAAGGGAACAAACAAAATGAGAAAAACTCCCTCGTGGCCTATTAATTTCTCAGGGTAATTACTCCAATTATACAGGCATATCAGTACAACACATTTGTTTTACTTTTGCATTATTTTTTATTTTTCAAATTCCTTTAACATTCAGTTAATTCTTTTTTCATGATTTTCTTAAAAACACATTTTTCTTAAGTGTCAAAATTCCATCATAGCAACAAAATATTCAAACTCCACATTTCATTGGATCTAAACCTTTATACATATATGACCAGGTAGAGAACAAAAAGTACCACACATACCACTCTCACTCTTTCACAATCACAACTTCACACATCTTGGGTTATAAGCACGTCTATTTAGTTGTTATCTCTATTGCCCAATATGACCACTCTGATTGGTGGGATCTTAAAAGGACACGGTCATTAAATCAGCTGCCTCCATGGAAACCCCCTCACCCTTTGGGCCACTGCCTCCATCAGTGGCAGTCTTCCGACCAGAGGCACTTTGGCCAGATGCATCCCCAACATTGTTGGCATGGTCTCCTCTGCTTGCCTGGGTTGATGCTGAAATGACAGTTGAAATAGGTGTGAGACATCTGCGTAAACTCAATGTACAACTGCTCTTAACAAACACATCATCAAAGGTGCACAGATCACTCCACCAACAAGGTTTCCTAAAACGTGCATGGCGACAAGGTGGCATATGTTTTCTGTCAGAAGTAGCAGATATATACATAGGACCAGAAACCACCTACAGCTAAGGACATCCCCAGTCCACATTGGTCCTGGTGGGAACACCATCCTCAGACTGCATATCTACAACTCAATAGAACAGTGAAAGTCTTAAGAGGTTCAGGTAATCTCCAGTCCATGAATATGAGGTGTCACTTTTGTTCAAATGGGATCACAGTAACCATAAGGTTTTGCACATACAAATACCAATGTATCATATTTGTTTAAACACCCACATATGACCACACCCAATCTGCATGTCACTCCCTGATGCATGTCATCAGTCAGTGAATGTACCTTCAAAAGTTGACATGTGTAGTTTACATAACTCTACACTCCCACATCAATGGCCTCGATGATCAGTTTGTGAGACACAACTGTAAGAATATATACCATGAAATACATAGCCTCAACAATTGAATATGCCTAATAAGAGAGATCAATGTCTTCATATGTCTAACAAACCTACCCATGCAAAACACTCCTGTCTATGTGTACACATCATCTGCATCCCCAGCATGAATGAACATTGTCCTTTAAACATTGTCCAACTCATACAAGTGTGGAGGACTCTCACCTCAACCTATGTTTACCCTTTTATCATGTATCATGCACTTGTGCAGATGATAACACAACTAATTAAAACTACAGATGCCATCATGAAGGTATAGATACTGATGGGACCAGTGTTGTTTGCCATCGCAATTAAGGCTCATGGTAAACATCCATTACAACGACCTACCTTTACAACGCAATTGTTACAATGCAACTGCCTTTACATAGCATGCCATTACAATGCATTTCACTTCAACGCATGCCATTACAACGCATACCATTACAACGCATGCCATTACAACACATTATAAGGTACGTAATGGAGATTTTTTTTGTATTAAGGTGGGTATGAGTTTTGGGGTACATGGGAATAGTAATTTTTACACCTACACTATCCAACACTTTACCTAATGTTGCACTCACTGGAGTGGGAATAGTAATTTTTATCCCTATACTATCCAACACTTACCCTACTGTTGCCATAAAAGTATTATGTGTTGTAATGGTATGCTTTGTAATGGTATGCATTGTAATGGAATGCGTTGTAATGGTAGTTGTTTTTAAAATGCATGGTAATGGCATGCGTTGTAAAATCATGCAATGTAATGGTAGTTGCGATGTAAAGATTGGGTTCTAAAAGCATGCATTGTAATTGCATGCATTGTAACATCATATTTTCAAGGCTCATCATATGTGCACTGTATGCCATGTCACATGTAAGAGATCCCCAGGACAAGACAAACAGTATTGGGGGAGCATCACTCCTGACACAAAGAAGACAAGTGGTCTGTGTGGGACAGTTTTCACACACAACATATGTAGGTGAACTGTCACATTACTCAGCCATGTGTCTGTCCAACTCTGAAGATAGACATGTCCCTTGACTCAGCTTTGGTTCTGGTCCAAAATACATAATTCTTTGTCAAACATCATGTATCAACAGCAAGACCTACACATGCAACAGCACTGCTAATCCTTATTACATGAGTCACATTCAATGTTGATGGGGAAACTGCTGCTTGTAACAAGAGGAAACTGTTAATGCACAATGTATGACTCGGGCCAATGCTCACTCCCTCCTAGCTGCTGTTGGGCCTCAACTGCGCACCAAGCTCTGGGTAGGCCACCGCCAGGTTGCAGGCCATTGGGACGGTCAGAGTCCGGCATGTGCCCCTACTACATTGGGAGGACTTCCCCAGCTGGACCGCCACATTTTTCCGGGTCCAGCATCTCCGGTCCTCTCACCTCTTCCTACAGTGGCACATATACCCCTCAAGGACTGCATTTTACAGTTTTGGCTTTCCACAGTCCCTGCTTCTGATGGGTGTTGACCTGTATATATGCAAGATATTAAGCAAAACATTGTAACTGCAAGTAAATGGATCAATGTCGGGTTCAAACACATTTTGGAGACATCTAGACCAAGAAAATAACATTTCTTAAAACATTACATGTGTACTCCTCACACGCTTGGCACCATATATGGGGGCATTCATACTTTTGTAGTCATCGGCGGACTATCCTTAATGCTGTTTGTGTCCTACCCTGACGAAGACAGCCTACTGCCACCATGTAGGCCAGGGCCATTCTACATGTAATGTGTGGTGAGCTACTGTGGCACACACCATTCTGTCCTTCTGAAGAGTAACCTACTTGTTCATGTTTGTATACACTAGGTAACCGCCGGGTCCATTAACTACAAGCATACGGTACATACAGACTGATGCCATAGTTCATATCGACACCAAACACTAAGGTCACAATGAAAGGGCTTGCATTTGTCACACTGACATATGCCACTCAGCTATTGTCTAGTCATGCGGACACCAGAATGGGATACCATATAATGTGTGAGTTTGAGTGGTTGGACATACCTCCTACCATAAGTGTCACTGACTTTAGAACACCTTGTTTGATTTGTTGTATGTTAACAAGCTACTGAACCACAAAAGTCGATTGTCCCACACATTAGCAACTTCCAGAACAGTCAAGATGGCACATGAGTATAAGGCCTGTACAATGCAAACATGAAGTTAGGAAGAGGTAGAAAACACCTGTGGAAGTAAATGACTTGACCTAATTCAATCACACATCCCAGTGTGGGCCAACAGAAAGACATGTCAGGTCAGGTGGTGACCTCTGACAACATACAGAATATTCAACACTCAAAGGCAATCTGGACAAATAGTGGGGGAAGGCAATTAATTTGGTAACATCCAAGGATCAGCAGAACTATAGGGAGGTAAACTTGTGACTCAGAAGTTAAGCCCAAAGTGTCTGTGCCTCTCATCGTCTGCCATGGCCAATGTTAGGCACAATTCTTCACCATCCCTTTGCAGGCAGTGCAGACTCATCCCACATGTACACCACATTCTCAGCACTTCAATCCAGAAAGGTACATCTTTTGGCCATGCCATATGTGAAATGACTGTTGTGTAGTACTCTGAGGGGGCCAGTGCAGTATAGCGAGTTCCTTAAGCTAAGTTTAACGAGTACAGATCTGGCCTGCGTAAGTATTTTAACTATAAACATGCCTCACATCATCCTTACCTGCCTCTTACAGTATACATACACAGCACAGACTGTAAGTCTACCATTATTTGTTACCCTTTAACATGATTTGGTAACATAAGGTTTACATGGCACCATCAACTGAACATATGCTTTGAAATATGCCTGCTACCCAGGTATGATCTAAGGCTTAACAAAAGTCACAATGAAGATGTGAAGTACACAGAGTACAGTGTTTCACAATCCATTACATGAATGTCCTATGTAGTATAGCAAAATTTGACTTAATTACTTTCATATAGCATACTGGAAACTAAAGCCACATCATAGCCTGTGAGACAGGAAGCACTGCAGTCCAACAGAGTGAAGTATGTATGTTAGGAAATTACCTGCTCCTCTGGTGAGCCATACAGCCGGCCATATAGAGGAAGGAACTCATCCACTAGCATCCTCAGCTCCTCTGGGGAGAAGGCAGGGCCCCTCACTCCTGCATAGCATGCCATGATGGCTCCCAGAGATGGAAAACTGCAGCAAAAGTCAATGAGGTGTTGATAGCATTAGTGTAAGTAGGCAAATTAATAGTTTTTCACAATACAACATACATGTATGACACATAGGCGGTCTCCTGCGTACATGGACACAGCCATTAGACCATCACCATCATATGCAGCAATATTAGCCAATTAATGTGTGTGCCATGGATAGCACAGCCTACCATAAGGTCTATTTCCACCGGTAGTAGTCGATACTGAATATCCGATGAGCGATGCCAGGCAGTCCCCATTTTGGCATTGGAAATAATAGTAATACTCAAGTTTTACAGCGTCATTATCACTACAAGTATGTTGGGACATGTCTACAGAGGTTGTAGACCAATCCTCTGTAACTACCAGTTCACAAACAAGGTTGCAGAGAATTTCTGCTCAAATCCCTCCCCATGATTACAGCAGTGAATTTGACCCCCGCGATGATGGAAATAAGGTGTTCATATCCATATATAAGAGAGATCGGTGTATATGATACAATTGTAGTATGTATAATGTGCACGTCCCTGAGTCCAGAATGAGTATTAACTGGTAAACATTGATGACAGTCAGTGATTACGTAGATGGAAGAGCAATGCTTGCATATCCAGTACGCTCACATGATTATTTTGGCTTTCTCCTCACAGATGTTACTGAGGACACTGTGACTCTAGTCCAAACGTGTATATACCCCACATATAGGTAGTCTGGGATAGTAAGAAGATGATAGGCTCCAGTTTACCTACCATTCCCAGACCTTCAAACCATAGAAGAAATAAATGTCATTAAGAAGTTCCATCTGAATACAAAGTACCCATAAATAATAACTCTCACCCCACCACATGGTTCCCGACAGCCTAAGGTCTGGGCCACAGTCAAAGTTACACATGACTCCAAACCCCTAAGTGCACAGTAGCAGTGGACAAAAGTATATCCGGGACTAAAATTATCATAATCAACTACCATGCAAATCAGGGAAATGTGGAAGTGCAAGTCTACTGAGCAAAAACGGCAGGAACTGATTGTGTGACACAGGAAGATGATTTTGGTGAAAGTCCAAAACACATATGTGGACATATGCCCCTTCCAAATCAGACATCATTAGGCCTACATAATTCCCTCTATGTGTGGTTAATCAAGTTTGTTACTTCAACACATCAAACTCCTATCCAACCAACATCATACTGCAGAATTGAAATGCCTTAAACGGAACTGTAAGAGGCTAGAGAGGAAGTGGAGAAAGAATTTCACTCCAGAGGATAAAGCGGAATACAGAGCTACCCTTAGGAACTATAAGACCCAACTAAAATTTGCCCAAGCCTCTTTTTACCAGCTTGAGATATCAAAAGCCGCTAACTCCCCTAGGGAAATGTACAAAATCTTCAAGTCTCTGGTAACTCCGCCTAGTCCCTCGAATGAAGTGGCTGATCCCCTAAAACGGTGCGAGGAGTTAGCCAATTTTTTTAGCTCAAAAGTTGCTACCATCTACTCCTCCTTCTGTGCGAAGGAAGCTATAAATGATCTAGGACTCTCCATTGAGCTCACTACTCGATTGGTCTCTTCACCTTCTCTGGATGTTCTGCCCTTAATAGATCATTCAACAGTAGAAAAACTTCTGCAGAATTTGAAATCAGGCTCTCCTACGGACATTGCCCCACCCTCTGCCCTAAAACAAGTCTCTGAGGTGGTAGTACCAATTATAAAGGACGTAATCAACTCTTCCCTTTCCACTGGAGTGGTTCCCCCACAGTGGAAACAGGCCAGAGTCAAAGCTCTTTTAAAAAAAGCTAATCTCGACCCTGATGACTGGTCAAACTATCGCCCCATCTCCCTGTTGCCAGGGATGAGTAAAATCACAGAAAAGCATGTCAATCTTGCCTTATCCGCTTTTATAGAGAACGAGGCAGTACTTCACCCTACTCAAACTGGCTTCAGAACAAAACAGGGCACTGAGACCGCCCTGGTGGTGGTAGTCGAGGATGCGAGGAAGATTGTAGATGACGGAGGCTGCGCTGCGGTGGTCCTCTTGGACCTCAGCGCAGCCTTCGATACGGTCAACCACTCCCTGCTTATCAGCCGCCTTGGCGAGGCTGGCGTCTCTGGAGTTGCCCTTAAATGGCTTCAATCTTTCATAGCCGAAAGAACATTCTCTGTCTTTGAAGGGGAGTATACTTCAAGACAGTTCCCCCTTCACTACGGCGTTCCCCAGGGATCCTCATTAAGCCCTACCTTATTTAATATCTATATGAGGCCCTTGGCTGAGGTGGTGCTTCCCTGGGGAATAAAATTGGTCACCTACGCCGATGACACCCAGTTGGTGGTCTCACTCACTAGGTCTGAAGACGGGACCTCTGGACTAAACAATCTGTCCCCCTGTCTCACTAAGGTCTGCGAATGGATGGAAGCCTCGTTTTTTAAACTAAATGGGACTAAAACCGAGATCATGATCATGGGTCACAAGGCTCCTCTGAACCTTAATCCATGGTGGCCGAGCTGCCTGTGACGCCCTCCGACCCCAAAGAAACAAATCAAGAGTTTGGGAGTCTGGCTTGATCCCTCTCTCGGCTTTCAAGTGCAGGCAAAGAAGGTAGCCGCAACATGCTTTGGCCTGATTAGGACTTTAAGGAAGGTTCTCAACCTCCTTCCTATTGATTCCAGACGACTCCTGGTACAGTCATTGATCATCTCCAGATTGGATTACTTCAATGCACTCTATCTTGGCGCCCCGTTAGGCACTGTCAAAATTCTGCAGTCAGTCCAGAACTGCGCTGCTCGACTTCTGGTCAAAGTTCCTAGACACAGTTCGGTTAAGCCTGCTCTGCGTGCTCTTCACTGGCTTCCGATTCAGGGGAGGATAGGTTTTAAGGCCATGTGTATGGTCCACAAATCCATCACAAACAATGGCCCAGATATTCTTCTCCCTCTCTTTTGCCCTTACCGACCCCTCAGAACCCTTAGGTCCAGTGAACTCAACCTTCTGACAGTCCCGAGGATCAAGAGATCCCGTACGGGGGGTCGGCGGTTTTCCTTGCAAGCGGCCAAATTCTGGAATAATCTTCCTGAGAGCATCCGAATCCTACCGAACCATCTCATGTTCCGGAAACAATTAAAAACTTTTCTTTTCCGATGAGTGCTGATGATGTTGCCTGGGTCAAAGCGCTGGGATGCCCTAGGGTAGCCATGCGCTATACCAAGTATATTTTCATTCATTCATTCATTCATCATTGTGAGATCTTCAAGCCAAATGAAGTTGACATTGTCCAAGTGAAGTAGAAATACCCACCATATGACATCCCAAATAATTCCATGACATTCAACATGTCCATCCTTGGAACAGTTAGTCTTCTCCTGTGGAAAGCCATTTACAGGATTTACAAACCTCTGCTAATTGCAAAGCAAACTAGATGTACGAGCCAAAATTGTAGTCACACATTACAATGTACACAGTCACATCAAAAGTATATCAGAAAAAGTGGCATTACTCATGTGTTTTCAACAAAATTAAGTGCATTATGCAGAATTAAACAGAACTAAGAGGCCAATGGCCATATGGATGCTGGTGGGGGAAAGTGTCCAACTAGTTCTCCATCCAGATTTGCCAACATAACACTGTCAGGTGAACCTCCCCAGGAAGGGGCATCTAGTGGGCAAGCCAGGCACCCTAAAGATTTCAATTGGAAAGGAGTCTTTGACTTGGGAGGGGTGAACTTTGCATTGGAAAGGGTTGTTTTGGTTTTGGGAGAGTCTTTTAGGTTTTGGAAGGGGTCTTTATTTTTTTCTGACTTTTGGACTTAGACTTAGGAATGGTGGCTCCTGAGGTGGAAATTACTGGGTTTGGAAAATGGGGGCCTGCATTGGCGGGAGGGAGGGAGGTGTCTAGCAGGGCAAGTCCTCGGGAAAGGAAGTACTGTTCACGCTCTGAGGCACTGGGATATTCATAAGTGGGTGGTAGAGGGAGTGGATGTGTCTGGTTTTGGTGCAGGTGTGTGTTGTGTAGGTGAGTGTGGGCATTGGGCTGTAGTATGTGTGTATGTAGTGGACTGGCAGGGTACGGGGATGGGGTGGATGTGTCTGTTGGTGAGTCGGTTGTGTGCTGAAGCTGAACTCAGAAGACGGAGGTCCTCATCCTCGGCCCCACCCCCTCAGCCTGGGTAGACTCCTGTTGGCAGACAACACTGGGAACAGCACCGACACCCACCGACCACGCCCGCAACCTAGGGGTCATCCTCGACGCCACCCTCTCCATGACTAAGCGGGTCAATGCTGTCCCCTCATCCTGCTTCAGCACCCTCTGGTTCCCCCTCAGGATCTTCAAGTGGATCCCACCAAAATGAGAAAAACAGTCACCCAGGCCCACGTCACCAGCAGGCTGGACTATGGAAACGCCCTCTATGCAGGAACGTCGGCCAAGCTCCTGAGATGGCTCCAGAACACCTCTGCAGGCCTGATCCTCGACATCCCCCGCCGCAGCCACAACACACCCCACCTGAGAGACCTGCACTGGCTCCCCGTCAACAAGAGGGTAACCTTCAAGCTCCTCCCCCACGCGCACAACACTCTCCACAACATCAGCCCAGCATACCTCAACAGACGACTCAGCTCCTACACCCCTACCCGCCAGCTCTGCTCTGCCGGCCTGGCCCTCGCCACAGTCCTTCGTATCCGAAGAACGACCGCCGGCGGCAGATCCTTCTCCTACCTCGCCGCCAAGACCTGAAACACCCTCCCCACCAACCTACGACAGACCCAAGACCTACTGGCCTTCAGAAGACTCCTCAAGACCTGTCTCTTCGATCAGTAGCAGTACCTGCCCCCCCCCCCAGCGCCTTGAGACCCGAACGGGTATGTAGTGCGCTTTATAAGTGTCTTGATTGATTGATTGATTGTGTGATGATGGTAGGTGTTGATGGGAGTTTTTGGTGCAAGTGTGCTGTATGTGCTGATGGTGGGTAGTGTTGATAGGTGCGTGGATGCAGGTGTGTTGTGTGAGCTAATGGTGGGAGGTGTTGATGGGTGTGTGGTTGCAGGTGTGCGTTTAGAGCCAAGGTGTGAGGGGAGTGAGGGTTCAGCCGGTGTAACTGTGCTCTTAGGGCCAATGCTGGGGGGGTCTTTGGGGGTGTGAGTTGAGAGTGTGTGCTTTGTGGATGTGTGTTTGAGATATTTAGGTTGTGTGTGTCTGTGTATCCTGCATTGGTCTGTTTGGGTGGGTGGGTGCATGCACAGGTGTGTGTGTGTGCTTGGGACAGGTAGGTGAATAGGGTATTTAGATGGGAATGGGGTAGAGGAAGAATGTGGGGTAGAAGGTTGTGGTTGTTGTAAGGCTGCTGTCAGTGAGGAGACCAAAGCCTGAGCATTCAGCAGTGCAGTCAGCCCAACAGAGATCTGTCTCTGGAGGTTAATTGACCTCCTTCATTGGGGCAACTGGGGGGAGGGGGTGAGCTTTAGCTAGGAGGACAGTTCCCCTTTTAGGGTAGCGGGCCCAGACAACTGGATGGAGAGCAGCAGGCAGGGTGAAGATAGGGTGGCAGACAATGATGGCATTGCACCAGGAGTGGCCACTGGAGTCCGACTCTAGATGGTGATGTTGTGTCTGAGTCCTCTGTGGCACTAGTTGTTATTTCTTGTGAATGTATTTATGCATCTCCCCTGTTGCTTTGCCCCTACTTGAACATTATGCAGTGTGAATGTGCTGTGTGGAATGTTGGAGTGGTGATGATGAATGGAATGTTTGGGCTGCCTGTGAGGTGGGACATTTGAAGTAGGGTTTGAGCAGCAAGCGGGCTGCTCCTGGTGGGGCTGTTCTCCATGGCTGTATCAACCTGCAACTAAGACCAACTAAATCATCATAAAACTACAGTCAGCTACCAGACATTGATTACAACATTTTTGGTAATGATCTGGGGACAGAGCCATGTGTGTATGCTGGTGAAATAACTAAGGAAAATGTCTACAAGAAACTGGAGATTCAACTATTTAAAGAACTGCTCAGAAGAGTGTATGCAAGGAAAATGTATTGAGCCTGTAATGTTTATTTGCATGTGTTGCACCCTTTGCTTCTGTGTGTTCACGTGTTTTTTTGATTCAGTTTCGTACATGGAACTTTTTTTTGGTATGGTTTTATACCTTGCTGTGCGGTTCCACCGGTCATGCTTTCCTGGCCAGTTGGTGTGGTTGGTGGTGATTGTAGGTGTGGTATTGTTTTTGTCTAGTATGCTGTTGTGGGACTGATTGGGCTCATATTCAGTCTGCCGTCATGTAACCGGTGATGTTAAAAGACATGCTTTCTCACCTGTTTCATTCACTTAATTGTATTTGTTTTGTAGTGGGGAAGGATGTGTAATATTTCTTAGGCATTTATTTATGCATCTTCTCTGTTTTCCCTATTTTTGGTTGTTCACATGATGCTTTATTCTATCCTGCTTTCGTGTATATTGAACTCATTTCTTTTTTCATGTTTCTGCATATGAATTCCTTCTTCCACCTTGCATTCTTATTATATTCCATCTTGCATTCGTATATTTTGATGTAATTTCTCGTTACAGGGTTCTACATGTGAATGCTTTATTTCACCTTGCATTCTTATCTTTTTTGTGTTTTATAAAGGGGGAGACTATGTTATATCTTGTTTATGTATTCATGCATCTGCTCTGTTGCTTTGCTCCTGGCTGCTCAGTCAGTGTGAATGTGCTGTGTGGAATGTTGGAGTGGTGATGATGAACGGAATGTTTGGGGTGCCTCTGAGGTGAGGCGTGACAGTTGGAGTATGGGCTGAGCAGCAGATAGTCTGCTCGTGGTGAGGTTGTTCCCTAAGCATGTACTAACCTGCAACTAAGACTAAATAAATCATCATAAAACTACACTTGGCCACCAGACATTGATTACAACATTACTATTGCCCTCTTGGCCACTGGCTCCATCTGTATCAATGTCACAACTGGAACAACATTGGCCAGTGGCTTCCCCAATGACCTGGGCCCTGTCTCCTCCACTGGCCTGGGTAGATGCTGAAATGACATAAGAGCTTGGTCAATTCTAACTGCGTAAACACACAGAAGGAACAGCTCATTACAAATAACACAAAAAATGTGCACATATCACACCACCTACTAGGATGGCTAAACTATCTACAACATTAGCATTAGCACATGCATGAATGCAACATAAGTACTCAATAGTTGCACACAATGATGTCTGGGCCACAGTTTGCCACTATTGCATGAGTTACCTTGTCTCCAGTCCATCATCATGTATGTAGCAGGATATAACATCACCTTGTATACTTCAGCTCTTTTAACATACTACAGTGACTAGGTGACATCAACTAGCATGGGCATAATTAATGCATCACTTCCCATTCCACACACTGCCCTGCTACAGCAACTAGTAATGTTCCTAAACCCACCTCATGATGAACTGCCAGACACCTGATACAGCTATTTGACTGCAATATGTGTAGTTCTAAGAAGGTTGTGTCATGGAAGTGCCCATTCCACACTGTTAACACAAGCCAATTGAAACTACATCATTTGCCCTCTGTCACAACACTCTCTACTAAGGTGAACATGTGTACATTTGCTATGTATCAAATATCTCACTCTAAAGTAGAATGGAAACAATGTGGTTCAAAGTTGGGAGAGATGTCATCATATATATCCATATAACATGAGACCACCTAGGCCTAGGGACATGCTCACTCCTGATTGGTGTATTCAGAGTACCAATCTGCCATAACATAATGTTAAAGTTTATGAGACTCAGGGAATCTACTGTCCATGAAAAGAAGGTTAAACCCGGGACGGCTCCTCCACTAGGGCAGAGGAGCATTGATCCACTGTGAGAAAGAGAAAACATAAAATGGTAATACATTTTGGTTATTACCTTTTTTATGTTTTCTTGTGCATTGAGGGTGGGTGGGCGGAGCTGTCCCAGCAGGGCAGGAGTGGAGGCTGCCTACTTCTTGTTAATGTTGGAGGCAGTACCAGGACGCACCCCTCACACAAAGCCAGGCCCAGCTCAGCCCCCACCCGCGATCCATGCCTGCTACTACTGGGTTAAATTTGTAGAAAATAAGAAAGGGACAGTACAGTACCTCACTTATGTATTGCTGAGTGTACACACTTAAACATGACCTCAACATGTCATCATTACACTACCTTCTGCCTACCAGCAGTCACTTAATGAAGCTCCTTTATTCAACATGTGCATGTCACATAAAGGTATACTCACACCTCAACGCCATGGAACATCACATTGTGAGACAGTATTTTAAGTACTCCAACCATGTATGTCATTGCCTCATCATTTGGAACCAAGTTATTACAATGAACAATGTATTTGGGAATGTGTGACCCACCCACACAAATCTACACACCCCTGTCTGTGGTTACAAATTACCTATATTCACATCACCATTCACAAAAGTCCTTGACACACAGACCACCACATACAATCATGATGGACAGAGACATAAAACTATGTCGATCCATAGAGCTTGTAGCAAACACTTGTACATATGATAGTAAAAAAATAATTTGTTATACACATAGAAACTGCAAATCACATGTAAAGATTGTTTATGTACAGGAAGGTGTCCCTTCCTACACATAAACAATCACCTCTACAATGAAAGCACCCTTGCAACATGGTGCAGGGGTGTCTGTGTTGGTGCTAGGCAGCTTTTATAGTGTCAATGCTAGGGAAAACACAGGGGTGTGCCGTATTTTAGAAAATACGCACATCCCTGCATTTAATAAAATGACAGAGCATGACGTTAACAATTTTGAGTAACACCACGCTCCAACATTTTTTTGTAAATATCTCCCAATGCATCAAACTGTTTCTCCTCTCTTAGTGTAAAAAGCTCCTGCTTGCGACATGGAAGAGATCTGCAATTAGTGAGACCAATATTCCATTTAGTGGCTTTATGATCATCCACCGTTCTTACCAGTGTCAGGTTACAGGGGGAGCAGTGAAGTCCTAACAGGGGGCAGGCTGGGAAAGAAGACTTAGGCCTGAGCCCCCACCGCCGAGCGACACCCCCCAGCAACACCCCTCCTCCCGCCAGCCGCGACTGCAAACTTTGCTGAGTGACCTAGTGTCTGTTTTTAAGTCTCATCTACAAAGGCATTGTGCAAAGGGTGGGGAGTCCGTAAGCTCCGATGGTGATCCGGAGTCACTGTATCTATAATCAAGAGGCAAACTTAAGCGTCAGAGGTGGTATTAAAACGAGTTCATAGGTTAGCTTCTGAACCACTAGGTCACACCTCCGTAAAGACTTCCTCTGGGAATTAAGGGGCGGGATTGGTGTATGCGTCGTTTGCTCCAATGTGATTAAGGGCCATATGTATCAACACATTTCCCCATAGACACAGAATGGGCAAAACCCTTTGGTACATCTGGCCCTAAATGTTTAATTCCGCATTTTGTTAACTTTTGAGTTGTTCTGCAGCTGGAGCACAAAAAAGATGAAAGGCCAGATAGGTTGGGCCTACCCCCGAGTCAGGCAGGTGGGGCCTGCAGCCACAGCGTGCATCGCCTTACACATAGCCTTAGGATCAGGCCACTCCCCGGCACCACCCCTCCACACAAACTCCTCTGTTGTTTTAGCAAAAGCAATTTGGCATGCATTCTCTTAAACCAGTTGTTCAATGGAGGCCTCAGAGAGGCTCCCACCCAGGGCAGGAATTTCAAGGTGTGATTAGGTCAGAGCTCGAGGCTACAGTCACATTGTGCCAAGGTGCTTTGTATACTGCACTCCGGGGAGCAGTCATTACAAAAACAGGCCATTGCTTTTCTAACTAAACATCTTGGCACACTGTTAGAGGTATTGAAGAGAGTGAGGGCTGCATGCAAGACATTGTGAGGCTGTATCTGTAGATTGTGCTGTTTGTGTGGTATCACGAAGGTAGGTCTGTGTGCTCTCCGCAATGGGCTCCAGAAAATAGTCAATGTACCTGCATAGTGGCTCTAACAATGGGGCGTCTTGGTGGGTTTGTCATGTCCTTGTGTATTTTTGGCAGAGTGTAAATGGTTGGTATTCTGGGGGTTTTTGATTGGGGAAATGGAATTTTTGGTCAGAGAGGAAACCCTGGTCCCGGCCATCTTGGGTGATTTGCAATATCTCCAAAGCTAGTTCTTTTGTGGGATCGCCTGGTAGTTTCTTGTAGCTTTCTTTTTATGACTGCTGGTAGGCAGTCTCCGGGTGAGCAGGCTGTGGTGAAGCGGAACTGTGTAGGCCTTCCCCCCTGCTCCCCACACACCCAATGTGCCAATGTCATTTCTTGCACGTGAAGATATATTTTTAATGTTTCACTTGCAAGGAATCTGAACATAGGAACACGGCCTCCTGGGCCTCGCAGGCCTTCAATCCTGTAATTTGCAGGCATTCGCAGGGGGTCACAAAATTCCTTCTGTCTCATAAGTATTAATTAGGCATGAGTTGTTGTAACTTCCTGAGAATGTACATTTTGCGATGTGACTGATTATTATTACATCAGTTGTGTTGCAAATTGAAGTTGATTTACAATCTATACAGGACGATGACCCGAGGGTGGCTGGTCGTCCGATTCCTGTATTGTTGTATGCGGACGACTCAGTATTATTATTACATACCCCACTAGGCTTCCAGAGATTGATGGATGGTTTTTCAGAATTCATGACACAAGGAGAATGATAATTGACAAGTCAAAAACATTCACTATGATTTGTGGGAGCAAACAGAAACCTTGTAAATCCTTCTTTATGGGAAACATCCTTTACAATGCAACTTTTACCACGCAGTGCCTTTACGACGCAACTATTGCAACACATGTCATTACAACACATTGCGCTGGGGGGCGCTCTAGGATAGAGAATAGATTTAATTTACTATCCAACACCTTCCCTACTATCCACGGGGACTGGAGTTGGAATAGTAAATTACACTATTCACTATCCAGCACCCCTTAACACTATGCGTTGTAACAGCATGCGTTGTAAATACTGCGATGTAAAGGCATGCGTGGTAAAAGCATGAGTTGTAATGTTATACATCCCTTTTTTATTGATAGCACCCCAATACATACAGTGAGCTCCTTCTGCTATCTTGGCATCTTATTTTCAGGAAATGGTACATGGACTCAACGTATTTTAAATACAAGAGCTAAAATGAGCAGGTCCAACCAAGGGATTTTTAAATTTGCTTAAAAATTAGGAAGTCGACCAATTAACGAAATGTAAGCCGTTTATAAAGCCAAAGGAGTAAGCACAGCCATTTATGGGGCGGGCCGTTGGGGTCAAGCAAATAGCTTGGCCCTGCAAACTGAAGAAAACTTTTTTTTAAATGATTGTTGTATCTGCCATCCTCTGTATCGAACACTATCATACTTCATGAGGTAGGGCTTTGATTTTTAGTGGATTCGTTGATGGTTGGACCATTGCTCTTATGGGCTTCAATTTGGGGACGGGAAGAGACAGCTTTTACCAGGTCAATTATTTTAGATTGTTTAAATTTGAAGAATGTGCTAAGAATACTGTGGTTATCATATATGAACACCACACTAGGAAATTTGCTAAATCTATCGGTATGGTCGGACGGTACAAAAATATTGTCTTTACAAAGAAAGAGATTAAAGACTCCTTTTTGTCACAAAGGCTGTGCCTTAGTGTAAAATTAGATTTGAATATACCGACTGTCATTTTATACAAATCTCTTAATTTAAAGGAGGGAGCTAATAACTATTTGTCATATGTGACCTATGTACAGCATCGTTTTGTGCTACTGAGATTGAGATGTGGTACAAAAGGGGGTGGTGATGGACAGAGCATCTGAACCAATCAAACACTCACAACCAGTCAAAAGATCTGGGTTTAATCCATCACCGTTCTTTAGCCCACTCTGCCACCCCAGTTCAGACATGGCTATATGCAAATCAGTCTGACCCTGTGCCTCATGGGAACAGTGCAGCCCGAACTGCCAAGCCATTCCTTCCCTGGACCGGAAACAAGCTTCCGAGGACCGGATTCTGGCATTACAGCCGTCTTCAGCCCGGCTTGCTTGAATCCAGTGGCAAAGTGAGCAAGGGACTCACATCTGAGCATACCCTGCCACACTTATGGCGGCCAAAGCGGTACAAAAGGGGGTGGTGATGGACGGAGCATCTGAACCAATCAAACACTCACACCCAGTCAAAAGATCTGGGTTTAATCCATCACCGTTCTTTAGCCCACCCTGCCACCCCGGTTCAGACATGGCCATATGCAAATCAGTCTGACCCTGTGCCTCATGGGAACAGTCCAGCCCGAACTGCCAAGCCATGCCTTCCCTGGACCGGAAACAAGCTTCCGAGGACCGGTTTCTGGCATTACAGCCGTCTTCAGCCCGGCTTGCTTGAATCCAGTGGCAAAGTGAGCAAGGAACTCACGTCTGAGCATACCCTGCCACACTTATGGCGGCCAAAGCGGTACAAAAGAGGGTGGTGATGGACGGAGCATCTGAACCAATCAAACACTCACACCCAGTCAAAAGATCTGGGTTTAATCCATCACCGTTCTTTAGCCCACTCTGCCACCCCAGTTCAGACATGGCCATATGCAAATCAGTCTGACCCTGTGCCTCATGGGAACAGTCCAGCCCGAACTGCCAAGCCATGCCTTCCCTGGACCGGAAAAAAGCTTCCGAGGACCGGTTTCTGGCATTACAGCCGTCTTCAGCCCGGCTTGCTTGAATCCAGTGGCAAAGTGAGCAAAGCACTCACGTCTGAGCATACCCTGTAACACTTATGGCGGCCAAAGCGGTACAAAAGGGGGTGGTGATGGACGGAGCATCTGAACCAATCAAACACTCACACCCAGTCAAAAGATCTGGGTTTAATCCATCACCGTTCTTTAGCCCACTCTGCCACCCCAGTTCAGACATGGCCATATGCAAATCAGTCTGACCCTGTGCCTCATGGGAACAGTTCAGCCCAAACTGCCAAGCCATGCCTTCCCTGCACCGGAAACAAGCTTCCGAGGACCGGTTTCTGGCATTACAGACGTCTTCAGCCCGGCTTCCTTGAATCCAGTGGCAAAGTGAGCAAGGAACTCACGTCTGAGCATACCCTGCCACACTTATGGCGGCCAAAGCGGTACAAAAGGGGGTGGTGATAGACGGAGCATCTGAACCAATCAAACACTCACACCCAGTCAAAAGATCTGGGTTTAATCCATCACCGTTCTTTAGCCCACTCTGCCACCCCAGTTCAGACATGGCCATATGCAAATCAGTCTGACCTTGTGCCTCATGGGAACAGTCCAGCCCGAACTGCCAAGCCATGCCTTCCCTGGACCGGAAACAAGCTTCGGAGGACCGGTTTCTGGCATTACAGCCGTCTTCAGCCCGGCTTGCTTGAATCCAGTGGCAAACTGAGCAAAGGACTCACGTCTGAGCATACCCTGCAACACTTATGGCGGCCAAAGCGGTACAAAAGGGGGTGGTGATGGACGGAGCATCTGAACCAATCAAACACTCACACCCAGTCAAAAGATCTGGGTTTAATCCATCACCGTTCTTTAGCCCACTCTGCCACCCCAGTTCAGACATGGCCATATGCAAATCATTCTGGCCCTGTGCCTCATGGGAACAGTCCAGCCCGAACTGACAAGCCATGCCTTCCCTGGACCGGAAATAAGCTTCCGAGGACCGGTTTCTGGCATTACAGCCGTCTTCAGCCCGGCTTGCTTGAATCCAGTGGCAAAGTGAGCAAGGGACTCACGTCTGAGCATACCCTGCCACACTTATGGCGGCCAAAGCGGTACAAAAGGGGGTGGTGATGGGCGGAGCATCTGAACCAATCAAACACTCACACCCAGTCAAAAGATCTGTGTTTAATCCATCACCGTTCTTTAGCCCACTCTGCCACCCTAGTTCAGACATTGCCATATGCAAATCAGTCTGACCCTGTGCCTCATGGGAACAGTCCAGTCCGAACTGCCAAGCCATGCCTTCCCTGGACCGGAAACAAGCTTCCGAGGACCGGTTTCTGGCATTACAGCCGTCTTCAGCCCGGCTTGCTTGAATCCAGTGGCAAAGTGAGCAAGGGACTCACGTCTGAGCATACCCTGCCACACTTATGGCGGTCAAAGCGGTACAAAAGGGGGTGGTGATGGACAGAGCATCTGAACCAATCAAACACTCACAACCAGTCAAAAGATCTGGGTTTCATCCATCACCGTTCTTTAGCCCACTCTGCCACCCCAGTTCAGGCATGGCCATATGCAAATCAGTCTGACCCTGTGCCTCATGGGAACAGTCCAGCCCGAACTGCCAAGCCATGCCTTCCCTGGACCGGAAACAAGCTTCCGAGGACCGGTTTCAGGCATTACAGCCGTCTTCAGCCTGGCTTGCTTGAATCCAGTGGCAAAGTGAGCGAGGGACTCACGTCTGAGCATACCCTGCCACACTTATGGCGGCCAAAGCGGTACAAAAGGGGGTGGTGATGGACGGAGCATCTGAACCAATCAAACACTCACACCCAGTCAAAAGATCTGGGTTTAATCCATCACCGTTCTTTAGCCCACTCTGCCACCCCAGTTCAGACATGGCCATATGCAAATCAGTCTGACCCTGTGCCTCATCGGAACAGTCCAGTCCGAACTGCCAAACCATGCCTTCCCTGGACCGGAAACAAGCTTCCGAGGACCGGTTTCAGGCATTACAGCTGTCTTCAGCCCGGCTTGCTTGAATCCAGTGGCAAAGTGAGCAAGGGACTCACGTCTGAGCATACCCTGCCACACTTATGGCAGCCAAAGCGGTACAAAAGGGGGTGGTGATGGACAGAGCATCTGAACCAATCAAACACTCACACCCAGTCAAAAGATCTGGGTTTAATCCATCACCGTTCTTTAGCCCACTCTGCCACCCCAGTTCAGACATGGCCATATGCAAATCAGTCTGACCCTGTGCCTCATCGGAATAGTCCAGCCCGAACTGCCAAGCCATGCCTTCCCTGGACCGGAAACAAGCTTCCGAGGACCGGTTTCTGGCATTACAGCTGTCTTCAGCCCGGCTTGCTTGAATCCAGTGGCACAGTGAGCAAGGGACTCACGTCTGAGCATTCCCTGCCACACTTATGGCGGCCAAAGCGGTACAAAAGGGGGTGGTGATGGACGGAGCATCTGAACCAATCAAACACTCACACCCAGTCAAAAGATCTGGGTTTAATCCATCACCGTTCTTTAGCCCACTCTGCCACCCCAGTTCAGACATGGCCATATGCAAATCAGTCTGACCCTGTGCCTCATGGGAACAGTCCAGCCCGAACTGCCGGTCTGGGAAAGACATGGCTTGGTAGTTCGGACTGGACTGTTCCAATGAGGCACAGGGTCAGAGCTGATTTGCATATAGCCAGTGTCTAACCCAGGGTGGTGTGGAGTGAAAAAAAACGATGGATTTAGGCCCAGATCCTTGTACTGGGGTGAATGTATGACATTGCTCTACATTCTGTCCATCAACTGTGTTTTTTGCAATTTTCACCCCGAGTGGGCTGGGTATGCTCAGACGTGAGTCCCAGGCTCTCCACACCACTGGAGTCAAGCTATCCAGGCTGATGAAGGCTGATAGCCAGAAACCGGTCCCTGGATGCTTGATTCCGGTCTGGGAAAGACATGGCTTGGTATTTCGGACTGGACTGTTCCCATGAGGCACAGGGTCAGAGCTGATTTGCATATAGCCAGTGTCTAACCCAGGGCGGTGTGGAGTGCAAAAAAACGATGGATTTAGGCCCAGATCCTTGTACTGGGGTGAATGTAAGACATTGTTCTACATTCTGTCCATCAACTGTGTTTTTTGCAATTTTCACCCCGAGTGGGCTGGGTATGCTCAGACGTGAGTCCCAGGCTCCCCACACCACTGGAGTCAAGCTATCCAGGCTGATGAAGGCTGATAGCCAGAAACCGGTCCTTGGATGCTTGATTCCGGTCTGGGAAAGACATGGCTTGGTAGTTCGGACTGGACTGTTCCCATGAGGCACAGGGTCAGAGCTGATTTGCATATAGCCAGTGTCTAACCCAGGGCAGTGTGGAGTGCAAAAAAACGATGGATTTAGGCCCAGATCCTTGTACTGGGGTGAATGTAAGACATTGTTCTACATTCTGTCCATCAACTGTGTTTTTTGCAATTTTCACCCCGAGTGGGCTGGGTATGCTCAGACGTGAGTCCCAGGCTCCCCACACCACTGGAGTCAAGCTATCCAGGCTGATGAAGGCTGATAGCCAGAAACCGGTCCTTGGATGCTTGATTCCGGTCTGGGAAAGACATGGCTTGGTAGTTCGGACTGGACTGTTCCCATGAGGCACAGGGTCAGAGCTGATTTGCATATAGCCAGTGTCTAACCCAGGGTGGTGTGGAGTGCAAAAAAACGATGGATTTAGGCCCAGATCCTTGTACTGGGGTGAATGTATGACATTGTTCTACATTCTGTCCATCAACTGTGTTTTTTTGCAATTTTCACCCCAAGTGGGCTGGGTATGCTCAGACGTGAGTCCCAGGCTCTCCACACCACTGGAGTCAAGCTATCCAGGCTGATGAAGGCTGATACCCAGAAACCGGTCCTTGGATGCTTGATTCCGGTCTGGGAAAGACATGGCTTGGTAGTTCGGACTGGACTGTTCCCATGAGGCACAGGGTCAGAGCTGATTTGCATATAGCCAGTGTCTAACCCAGGGTGGTGTGGAGTGCAAAAAAACAAAGGATTTCGGCCCAGATCCTTGTACTGGGGTGAATGTGTGACATTGTTCTACATTCTGTCCATCAACTGTGTTTTTTGCAATTTTCACCCCGAGCTGGCTGGGTATGCTCAGACGTGAGTCCCAGGCTCTCCACACCACTGGAGTCAAGCTATCCAGGCTGATGAAGGCTGATAGCCAGAAACCTGTCCATCAACTGTGTTTTTTGCGAGATTGAGATGTGGCATTGTTCATTATCTTGTCATATTTCCTAAAATGAAGTCTCGTCCATTGGACCTGGTACCAGGTCTGTGCGACAACAAAAGTAAAGATTTGTATCACAATTTTTGATATTTTTGTCTTAAACCTTTGTTTGTTTCCCATAATATCAGGTCACATAACCTAGCCATGAAATTCTTAGTGACATTAGAAGATCCGCTAATATGTTACAATGTCGCCCTGTACATATTGAAATTGATTATTGCAAGGAAAAGCATCATGTTATGAATTAAAAAATGAACTGTTCTTAACAATAAGAGGTAATTCTGAGTTAACTTTATGTCGACTCTAACGCAGAGCCACCATAGCTCTTCATGGTATTGTCCCTGGTTGTGAACCAGTCATCGTTTGAAAAACTGTTATTGGTTTTCTACCTGGCATTGGTACATCCATCAGACCCTAAAGGTTCTAACAAGGGAACCGAAAGCTGTGAAATACAACTCCTTGCTGTCCGGAATATTACATCGGTGCCGGTATGGGATAGTGAAGGTTTGTTCTACTTGCTTTTTTTGGTTCCTGGCTCTGGCCTTACCTGTAGTTGCTGTAGGACGTAAGTGGATCTATGTAGGGTGGGTTTTGTTGGGATTCTCTAAAGTTGGTACCAAGTTAACAAGTTTTATTTCTTATACGAATTTAACCCGTTCCGTGCAGCCGCCGGCCATTGGCCGATGGCAGCACTACCTCCCCAGTGCTGCCGTCGGCAAATGGCCAACGCGGCCCCGCCCGTTTTGTGGAAGTGCCGCGCTTAAGGCATTAAGGACCAAGGACCTATCGTTGTGGATACTTTCTCAAATAAATTAAAATAGGGAAGAGATATTTTCTGCAATTTTTTCTGGATGTTTGTCTCACTTTTTACTAACTTGTGTAAAAGTTATTAATTTCAACTGAGCTGTGAGGGCTGAAGGCAGGAAAGGGAGAAAGGGGAAAATATAGGGAGAGGGGCATTCAAAACTTGAAAACATGAAAAAGGAAGGGCTAGTTTATTGGGTCCTGGGTTGGGGTGCAGAAATGAGTAAAGATGGGTCAGGAGCGCATGGGTCTGCCAACATCTCTTTGGGACTCGGCCCGGGAGAAATAGAAATTTTGCAGACGTGATTTATTTAATTTTGGGAAATTGATGTTACGCTTGCTACGCAGAATAACCAAAAGCATGTAATTAGACATCACTTACTCAACAAGTATCAGTTCCTTGTGTAATTATATTTGCTTCCATTATGACTGATCCAAGAAGGTGAGGAGGGGGCGTAAAAAGTGTGGACAGAAAATGCTGTTCTTAAATAAATGACTGTGGTGCAGCGTTTCAGTTATCCTCTGCCCAGTGACTTATTAAAAAAATGAATAGCTTGGCTGGAACCCTCAAACAGGGATGGACTACAACTTGTCTTAAATTCTTGGCTTGAAATGAAATGAAAGGCTGCTGGCAGACTTGATTTTCCTGTCATCCTTCTCTTAGCATATGAGCCTGAGCCCTCTAAAACTGTGATTGCCTGGGAGCAACATTCCACCCTCTAATGAAGCATGAGGGTTCTATTAAAGCCGCCATCCCTGCCTCACTCACAGTTGTCTGTAGTTAAATGTGAGAGAACCAGGTCCTAAACAATGGACTTTAACCCATTAAGCCTGATTCACACAGATAAACATACACTTTTGTGTAACTTTATGATTTTTTGCAATTCACAAAGCAATTTTACTAGTAGTATCTTTACGCCTGCGGAGTCTGCACCACGAGTGCCGAGACTCTGCTGTCATAAAGATGCTACTCACTTGTGCAATGTCTCAAGGAGAGCCATCACTGATTAGCATTGAATTTGCCCTCAAGGTAGACCCTCCGACAAACATTCACAAACACAGACACTAGCATCGTGATTTTGACCCTGCACAATAGTCAACTTTCAGCACTAAAAATGTTTTGTGCTGGAAAGTGAATTGCCATTTCTGTTTGCGCTACTTTACCTTGCGGTCATTTTGCATCACATGAGCACCCAAGCAAACCTTTAGTATATCTGAGCCAAAATGCACTGCAAGGAATTATATTGCTTTTCTATAAGATTGATGAAGAGTTAGTTCTCAAACGTTTGACTTAGCACAGCCCCTTGGGTTTATGCAACATCTAAGATCCACAAAGTTAGGTGTACCTTTGCAGGTCAACAGAAGACACTATTGTAAATACATGGGGCATAGTTACAAAGCATCGCACCACCTGAGCATCACTTTTTCCGAGGCTCCTGTGGCACAATGCCATGCTCCATATATACAAGGCAGCGCTAAGCCAACTCACCATTGTTTACTGGGGAAAAGGGGCATTCAATGGGTGTTTCTGTGGGCGTTCCCACACAACACTATGACAAATAAGATGATCCAAGAATTCTTCCAAGTGGCACTTTATTATGCAGCACAGCAACATGTAACAAACTGGTCATAGGAAAGGTCCAGTGCAACTGACTCTTCAGCTGACCAACAACTGAGTTCCAAATAGAACTGAAATATAGAACATAACATGAATAGCAATAAGATGAGAAGGCGACTGCAAAAGAGTCACATGCAGGAATATGTAAGGATGTAACACATCTCCCTTATGAGAAAATAAAAGATAAAGGGTAGAAAATGAAACCAAGAGAAAGAAAAACAAAGAGAAAAAGATAAAGTTTATCTTACAAAATCATACAATTTCAATTGGAACTGTTTAGTACGACAGGAATCCTTAACCCTGGAAGCAACTGTATCTTCATAACAATTGGTTGCATCAGAAACATTTAACGGTTCAAAACGTGAACTGTTGGCTATATCCTGATCTATCCTTTGAACAGCATTCTCCAAACTTACACGAGAACTTTTATTAGACTCATCAATACCACTAGACCCACAGAAACCATCAGGACATCTTGCAACTCGTTTTACATTTCACAACTTATCATCCTGTGTGATAACTCTGTTTTCAAAAACTTTGGTAATCTTTATGGCTTTACTAAACCTATTTGAACATTTGCTAATGAGACCAGGTTTTCTGATTTTCACCCAATTTCCAACTTTAAGATCATGAGTTTTACTTTTCCACTTATTGTCATACAACGCTTTAGTTTTACCTTGTTTGGTTTTCACTCTTTCTGTAGTACTATAAACCATATTTTAAAACATATCATTTTTCTTGCATTCCTCCTGAAACCACCAAGGACATATTTTGGATGCAGGATGTGGGGTAATTCGATATAACCATAATCTTTCTGTTAGTACATTTTTCCACTCACCCCCCAAATTGATGACATCAGATATGTAACAGTTCAAAACACGGTTGAAGCACTCAACCTAACCATTTTTATGTGGTCCATCTCAGTGGAAATAAGCTGCACTCCATTATCAGTGATGAGTATTTATGGACAACTTTCCCTCACAAATATTTCCTTGAAAAATTCCAGTACAATATCGGTAGTTGAGTGTGAAACAAACTAGACATCTGGCCACTCTGAATGATAATCTACAAGTACCAAAGCATACAGTGAATCATATGGTAAACACATGATCGGACCAGAATTATCAAAAACTAGTTTTTTCCATGGTTCATCAGACCACTCAGAATTTTTATGGGGAGGTACATTAACTTTTAACATTATTTCGCTAGATATATACATCACATTCTCTGATGGTTCAATAAACCATGCGATCTGTACCTGGCCACCAAAAAGTTTCTCCCAAGACGTTTCATGGCGGACATACCAGAATGAGGTTTGTGTGCCAATTTCAAAAGTAAATCTTGCACTCCAGTGGGTGGCACACATTTACCATCCTTATATATGAGATCTCCATCCAATTCTAACTCATCAACAACCTTGAACATAGGCATAACTTCCTCACTTATATCTTTTTTCCTGGGCCAACCTTCCAAAATGTATTGCTTAACTATCTGCCATAACAGATCTTCTTTTACACACGACCTCCACTTGTCTTCAGAAATGTCCTCAAAACCACCAGAAGCCACATCTTGAATGGTGGTAACAATTTCAGACTCATCTACACTCTCACTATAGTTTTCTTGACCAGGATGACGTGACTTAAAATCCACTATCACATTGTTTTTGCCAGGAACAAACTCAGTTTTGAAACAATACTCTTGTAACCTAGAGGTAAGTCTCGCAATACGTGCTGTGGAGTTCCAACCTCCACCTGGTGATAAAATATTAACTAGAGGTTTGTGATCTGTCTTTAACGTGAACTTACTTACCCAAACATAATTCCGACAGTGTTCAATCACACACAAATAAGCTGAAAATTCCTTTTTAATAACAGCATATCTGCGCTCTGTTTCATTTAAAGTGCGGGAAGCATATCACACATTCCACTCCTCTTTTCCACACCTCTGCAACAACACTCCTCCAATACCATGCAAGCTGGCATCTACTGTGATAACACACTCTTTGTTCATACAGAATGGTCTTAAAGTGGGAGCTTTGACAATATCTTCTTTGATAGACATGAAAGCTTCTTGTTGCTTCTTTTACCATTCAAATGATGCTTTATGTCTTAATAACCTCCTTAAAGGTTCCATTTTCGTTGCAAAATTGGTAACAAATTTACAATAATACACATACCTGTGAAAGATAACAATTATTTTTTGTCTTTGGAGCAGGTGCATTTATAATACCATCAACATTGGCTTTCTTTGGAACAACACCATTACCTGTTAACCCTTTGTGTGCTCCTGATGGAACCACTCCGTCACGAGCCTCGGGTGGGCTGTGCTGGTGATGGAACGGTTCCGTCACGGCCCGCTTGCCACGCCTGTGCGGCGCGAATTCCGCGCCTGCGCTGGCGTTCTAAAGAGCGGGCGGGGCCGTGATGGAACCGTTCCGTCACAAGCACAGCTCACCCGAGGGCCGTGACGGAGCGGTTCCGTCATGAGTACGGGAGCGACGCGCGGCCCACCCTTCCCCTTAGCGCTGCGGCGGCATAGCCACTGCAGCCAAGAGGTTAATGTGTGCCCTAAATATTCTTTTTTAAACAAAAATATTTTTATTAATCCATGAAGCCACATTAAAGAGCATTAAATACATTTCAATTATACAATCAATGGTTAAAGAAGAAAAAACACAGAGACACCCCCACTGAGATGGTCCTACACAAGAAAGAGAAGAAGAAAATCCAGAAGTGCTAACATAAAACATACATTTAGTAAAAGCAGGGGAAAAGAGTCATACATATATCCAACTCTCTCATTTTGTCCCCTCTTTACAAAAGTACTAAAGTGCTTGGTGCTGTGTACAAAATATTAAAATATTGCTATTAATCCAAGGAGAAGAGGAGAGGAGAAAAGTGCAAGGTGCAATATAAGCTGTATCATAGTTCCATAAAATACATATGTTTATTTCTTAGCATTTCATTCATCCAAATAAGAGACCACCTGCCCCCATATGTCTCTAACTAGCTTCCTCTTCCGAGCTCCCTTTAGTGCATAAAAGCTGTATTCAAGATTAAAGATGGAAAAGAATCTTGCCCTCCATACCACATTGATGCCTCGCACAGCCAGGCTATAGCTGTAACTACAAAAATCAGATATCGATGTCTGTATACCTGCTGGTCGTATCCATCACCCTCCATTACCCCTAGCAACACATGGGATGCAATCAATTTAATCGGGCTCCCGAGCAGTTTCTCCAAGAATTTTTCTATGTCCCAAAGAATTTACTTAAGTGCCCACATATAAAAAATATATGGACAATTCCTGCATCATCTGCTCCACACCTAAAACACTTGCCATCATGAACGCTGCCCTATTTTAATAACCTAGCTGGAGTGTAATAAAGGTTAAAAATGGTCTTATAGTGCTGTGCACGAAGGTTGGCAGACATCAATAATCTCCCCGCCAAATCAATGGAATTTTCCACCCATGTCCCTTGACACCCAAGTCTGTTATTTCAATTCGCATTTTGCCTATCCAAATCTCCTTACTTAGTTTCTAATAATAGGTTATATAACAAGCCAATGCGTGCCGCTTTCCTTACACCTTCAATTACGGGGTTTATATCAATCTTCCAGTGGCTCTTAAGTAGGTAATCCCGGATTTGCAGAAATTAAACAAATTTAGTTCTGGAGACGTGATACTTCTCAACCATCATCTCAAACGACATCATATACCCATTCTCATAAAGGTCCCTGATGTATTAAATACCTTTTTTCCTCCATCTATCTATAATCCAGTCCCAAAATATCGGGGGCAAAAGCATGGTGGCTGAGAACGGGGTATAGTGAGAAACCCTCTCAAATCTGTACCACTTTTGCACCACTTTCCACACCTTATATGCAGCATTCAGAACCTTGAATCTTTTTTCTTATATTAGCTAGGTTCCATGTAGACAAACAACCGATTTTTTGCATCACTACCCAATAACATTTGATATATTGAAGGTGATTCAGCAATATCAAACGGTCCTATCTCTGTGAATAGAATGTTCATGCGCTGCAGTATACAAGCCAAATAACATAAAGTAAAATCTGGAACTGCCCATCCCTCCTTTTCCTGTGGTAGAACCATATAGCACTTTGCTCTCCGGGGTTTCCCTTGTGACCATAGAAACCTCGCACATATCGACTGTAATGTAGCCAATTGCGCACCTGGGATTTCTAAAGGCACAGATATAAAAAAGTACAAGACCTTGGGCAAAACAAGCATTTTAAGACCGTTACACCACCCAACAAGTGTCAGATGTAAACATTCACACCAGTCTAGCTGCCTTCGTACCGCCGTTAGAATGTTACCCCAATTGACCTCAACTAAAGATTTCAAACATGTTCCTATTGTGACCCCTAGAATAAGATACCTCGCTTGTAACCCGCCGATCATTAAAACCCCCTTGGTTTAAACATAATATTTGTGTTTTAGACACATTTAATTTATATCCTGACGTGGCTCCAAGCTCTGCTGCTAATTGTTCTATCTTGGAGATAGCCCCTCCAGGATTAGGGGTGACCACCGCCACGTCATCAACATATGCGAAAACCCGATAATGCTCTTGTTTCCAAATTACTGGTTCTATTCCTGCATTTTTCTCCAGCATCATTAAAGATATACAAGGAGAACAACAAGGGAGAACAAGGACACCCTTGCCTTGTCCCTGTGTTATATTTACTGAAGCTGACTCACCCATAATACATATCTTAGCCCTAGGGCGTCTATATAAAACTTTAATAGCCTTAAGGAAATGTTGTTGAAAACCCGCCTGCCGTAGTACCACCCGTAAAAATGTCCACGCAACCCGGTAGAACGCTTTTTCGGCGTCTGATAAAATCAAACTGAATTTATTCCCTGTAGTATTAGCTATATCTAATAATACACGGCTAATATGATTAGTAATCCCCCTCATCGGTATGAATCCATGCTGCCTTGCTGAGACTAGCGGAATAATAACGTCAGCCAACTGGGTCGCGAAGATTTTGGCATAAATTTTGCCATCTACATTCAATAATGATATTGGCCGATATGAGCCTTGCTGTTCGGCGGGTTTGTCTTTTTTTTTTTTAACTATTATGCTGGCTTCATCCCAGGACAGCGGAGGGGCTCCTGTCTGTGCCTGAAGAAAGGTGGTATGCCTATCCATTTTAACTTAAAAAAAGTTTTATATACTTCTAACGGTAGCTTATCGGGCCCTGCTGCTTTTCTCGTAGCTAGACTATTAATAGCTCTTTCTAGTTCTTCCATAGTAATGAGTTCCTCAAGTCTTTCTGCATCTAATATATCTATTCTTTTACAGTCAAGGCCCTGTAGCAGCTTTTCTGCGGCCTGTATATCAGGAGGATCACCTCAGAAATACAACTACCTAGTTTCATTAGTTAAGTGTATAGGTTATAAAGAAAATGAAATGAAACCCCTCATAAATGAAGATACCCATCAGTCGCCCCTCGATAACGCCCTAGTCATCATCAGACCCGTGGACACTGTTTTGTAATATAGGAAGTATTCAGGGGCAGTGTCCATGATAGGTCTATAAATATTCCCTGGGACCCTCTCTTATCGGTGTAGTTTGTTTATCAGGAGGATCACCTGTATAAAGTGCCTCATAATATCCCTGGAATACTTTCAATATCCCTTCATCCGTATCAGCCAAGTTCCCTCCGACATCTACTACTGGTCCAATTCTTTGGGCTGCTTCACTTGATCGCACCCTTTGTGCCAAGCAGCGGACGGTTGCCTCCCCGTATTCATAGCTTTGACCCCTATTGATAACATGTTTCTTGGCTATTTCTTCGCTCCAGTCTAGGGTTATTTTAGCCTTACACCCAGCAATTTGCACCTGTATATCCGAGCCCAGCCTGGATCCCCTGCATGAGTCTTTCTTCCGCTGCAGCCCAATTGCAACATAATTCCTGCACATATGTTTGTAACTGTTTCTGTTTATGTAGCCCAAACTCAGGGTTTCACCCTGAAACCCACTTTTAGGGCATCCCACACTGACCCTATCTGAGCTGTACTTCGATTAATAGCCAAGAATTGCTCAACCCACACTTTCAAATGTGTCACATACTCGCTATCCAAAAGCAGCTTTTTATCAAATGAAAATGTTTGAGGTCTAATTCCAGTTTTAAACATGTTGAGGTTCAATACAAGAGGGCCATGATCCGAGGAAATCTGCGGGTGAACCTTAATGTTAGCACTAGACAGTAACAGCCCAGATAAAAAAAAAAAAATTAATCCAGCCTTACCAATTTCTGGTGTGGATGTGAAAAAAAGGTCTACCCGGACCCCCGCAGTGTTGCCCATGTATCCACCAGGCCATGATCTACTGCTAAAGACTGCAGTGCCTTAAAGACTTTTAGTTTTCTTCTGTTGTAAGACTTGTTGTTATCATGTAACAGCCCTACCTCCTAATGTTTATTTAAATCTCCGCATATAATCAGTGGAGTGGGCCATAGTGCAAGTTCCACATTTAAGCCTTCAAATACTGCAGCTTCGTCGCAATTCGACCTGTTTATTGAACAAACAGTGCACTTTTGTTTACCTATCATACATTTCACAATGACCCAGCTTTATCAGCTAATACTCTTCCGGTCCCCTGTATATGACTTTTAGATAAAATAGCTACCCCCCTTATGGTTGTGGATTGCTCTGTGCATGCTAACACATTAAACCCCAGTTCTGCCAACAGTTTTCATTTCCTCCATGGAATGTGAGTTTCTTGAATGCATACAAGATGGCCAAGTTTTCCCCCCCTGTTAGACCTACTATACCCATTGTCCCATGGACGCTAAAGCCAGCGCTCTATCAGAGCTGGTCATCAGGCAGGGCTGTGAGGGTTCTGTTGACCCGGCTACTGGTTTGGTGCATGACGTCGGCAATGCTGCTGAGCCTCTGTTGAATTCCCAGAGTGAAGGTCTGGAATCTGCTGACTCCCGCTGGGCGTTCTTCCATGTGTGCGCGAGCGGGTGCGTGCAGAGCGTTGACGAGGTTGGAAGGCGCCAGGGAAGGTAGATAGCGCAACGCTGCAATGCCCCCGAAAGTAGGATGGGCAACGCGAGGAGCACTGTGGAGGCAGCGGACAAGGGGCCAGTACAAGAGCCCCAGAAGAAGAAGCTGGAGTCTACCATGGAGAAAACTCGCATGGAGAGGGGTAAGAAGTCCGTACCTGCATTTTTTTTGGCTGGGAAGATAAAGAAAGTTATGCCCCCTACATCTAAAATAGATTTGAGAACACCAAACGCTGAAGTTGATATACTAGGGGAGAAGATCCCTCAGGATTTAACACCGGACATGATAGTAGATAAGGACAACATTGTGGATAGGGGTGGGCGGAATTTGCGTAATCGTGTTATGCAAATCTCTGCAAAAAGGTAAAAAATCTTCTCGAACGCGCAGAAATTCCGCAAACACGCGGAATTGCTTGTTCGCAATGCTTTTTTACTGTTCGCAATTGCTGTTTGCGTGCTCGGGGGGAAATATCTTGTGAGCACACATTTTGAGAACACAAACAAGCAAAATATTTTGCGGAGTCGCGGAACGAACAATTTTGGGGAATTTTGCGCTCTCCACGGAACGCGAAATTACCCAACCTCCGCAAATTTCGCGAGCAAAACGAAATTGTGGGTGACAAACATTGAGAACTGGGGGAAAAGGGGGAAGAAAGTGGAGAAGGTGCCAAAATACACGAGGGAGGCACAGAGCTGGGGGCGAGTGGAAGTAAAACTGACAAACAGGACAACGTAAAGGAAAGTGACTCAGGAGATTATCCTTTCTTCTCAATTTCCGAACCATCTGAAACTTTGGGGGATGAGACAGACGTGAGTTCCCCGTCCAAACAGGGGGGGACCTCCATATTACGGTTCGTCAAAAGGCTGATTTAGGGGAGAATGAAGGCCCCATGATGGCAGAAAGTACAGATACCTTCCAGTGGGATTATTCATTTATGGATGACAAAGCGGTAAATGGGGCGGCCTCTGGGACACAATCCAAATTGAATGGGACAGAGAACCCTGAAGATATTTCCTTGGCTCTCATCTACCGCAGCATAATGGCCCATAGGGAGGAGACCCGCACAGAGAGCTTGCGCACTCAGGGAGCGTGTCGCAAGCTGCAGAACTCAATACGGAGGGTGGCAAAATCTTGCTCCGAGTTCGCCGAGAGGTTAAATGAGGCAGAGGCACGCATTTCAAACTTAGAGGACGAGCTTGCTGCACAGAAAGCAACAACTGAGGAACTCCACACTGCAATGGACGATACACTTTGTAAGATTACGGACTTGGAGATTCGCCTATGGTGTAATAATCTCCGCATATTGAACATTCTAGAGGGTGCGGAAGGGCAAGATGCCCGAAAATTTGTCTGCGAATTGTCTTCTGAGGCTTTTCCTGGGCTGACCCAATGGTAATGGGATCAGGAAATCCTTCAAGCACGTAGGTAGGTCAACAATTTTCTGGCAAGAGAGGCAGTAAATGACCTGGGGCAACCAGATCTGAAGAAAAAGGGGAAACTATAGAGTTTTTTGTGCACCCTGACTACTGTCCCCTTACCGTAGAGAAAAGATGGCAAGTTTAAGAATATATATAATGAGCAAGTGCATTTGTTTTACCACAGAAGCAGCAGCTAAGGAATATTTGCATTCATTGAAGAATTGATATTGGGATAAACCTAGATAAAGTGACATGGGGTACTAGATGTGTCTCTTTTATCTAGTAACAGTGATATGGATGGATTAGATTAGATTATATCTTTATTCTTTTTTGCACTTTTTGAGTGGCTCTTTGGGAATCTTTTTGATTTTGGGTAAGCATGTCCTAAAGAAAAAAAAAAGCATAGCTGTGCTAATAGTGGAGCACGAAGGGCCCGGGGGGATAAAAACTAATTCCATCACTGAGGCCTTTGGTCTCCTAGCCTTTTTTGGGGGGGAACGTGGGGGAGGGCACGGCTTCGGCTGACACCATGCAGGCATAGGTAGAGGGAGAGGGGGACAGGGGGGTTGGGCATAGGGAAAAAAATCCATGAAGCTACAATGAGATTAATCAAGAAATTCAATGGTTTTGGTCATATGGTCCTAATGCTCAAGATTGTGGTGAATATGAATGGGGGATAGGCATAAAGATGCTGGCATTCGGCTTGCCTCCCTGAATGTTAGTGGGCTGAATAGTTATAACAAGAGACAACATATTTTGGCAGAGTTTAGATTGCTCAAATTAGATCTGGTATGCTTTCAAGAAACTCACATCCCATGGAGTTAACGAAAACTGTGTCCTAAATATTCTACTGTGTCTTAGAACATTTTACATTTGTCTGCCTTAAGGGTCAAACCATTATTCTTCAACCTTTCACAAACTTCCAATAAATGTTTCAGATGTTTCTCCTTATGGATCAAAAAATCAGTATGTCATCTTGAAAACAGTTCACAAACTTGTCTACATCTCTAAAAATAGTAAACATTACCTTTTGTAACACTGTAACACTGAGGCAGACAAAGCTAAACCAAACGGCATCCTGGTGTACTGGTGTACTGATATAAATCTTGCGGGGTAATGAACGCAGTTAACATTTTCAATTCTTCAGACAATTGAATCTGGTGATACGCAGATCTTAAATCCAGTGTGGTGAACACTTTAGCACCTTCTAACATGGACACAACTTCATTTGTGTTTGGAAGAGCATGACAATCCACTACAATACCTGCATTTAATGCTCTGAGATCCACACGTACTCTCAATTTTTGATTCTGTTTGACAACCAAAACAATGGGAGAAACCCACTTAGCAGAATCTATAGGTTCAATGATGCCTTCAATGACCAACTCACTTAACAGGTTTTGTAACTCTTCTCTGACATTATTAGGTACACTTCTGAAGTCTTTAACCGGAATTATGTTACTATTAAGTTTGATGTGGTGTGAATAATCTTTGAGTTTACCCAAAGATTCTGTGAAAACCTCCTTGTTCTTTCCTTTAATAAAGTTTTCTTTTTCTTCGCATTTAGTGACTGCTAAGCTTTCCATCCTAGTACATTTACACCTTTCACAGCCGTTTAATTTGCGCCAAATTGTGCTTTTAAAACGTAAAGATGCATTGAAATATCCGTCCATTGTAATTCTAGTACCATCATAGCTTTCTGCTATAATGTCAGGTGGTAAAATATTGTTTACGTCAAAAACTCCATTGAGTTTTTCCATTAAATACATCTTTGAAATGATTGTCCATGGTGAACCTGAATCTGTCATGAGGCTTAAATCTATCCTCGAAACTTCCACTGTAGACTTAGGTGCTTTTCTTATGAGTTGGTCCTCAGAATCTTTTATATTGACCATTTTCTCCACCAAGGAAACTCAAAAACCCTTGTTGTTCTCCACATCGGGCAATCGATAATACTTATGTTTCTCATCACATTTCTCTATCGTACATGAAACCTTTCCACACGTTTGTTGTGCATACCTCCTTTGATCTTTGCACACATTAGCAAAGTGTCCCATTCTTCCACCTTTCCTACTCACCCTATTTATAGCTGGACATCTCCCAAACGATGCCATGTGCATTCTACTACCACATCTATAACACACTGCACTTTTTCACTCTTATCATATTTTTTAAAAACCCCATAGTATCACTTCTCTGATCCTCAAAACGTTTAACTGCACAAACGTATTCACTTTTCTCTGTCTTAATGTTCATATCCCTTACAGCGCTTATCCATTTTTCAGATTGTTCGAATACTTTAGCCGTAGAAATGGCTTCCGAAAGTTTAGGGTCACCCATCACCCACAATTGTTCCTGATTCCTTTTACTTTTAACATGCACAATAATTTGATCTCCTATCATTTCGCCACACATGGTTCCATGATTGCACTGCATGCTCAAAGTTCTTAGAGATGTTAAGAAATCATCAAAAGATAAATTTTCTTCTTGTATCCTGGTGTAAAATTTAAATCTATTAGGGCAATATTTGTGGTAGGTTTAAATCTTTTTTCCATTCTAAGTAAAGCTTCTTTATAGACATTAGCATTGTCATCACCTTCAGCAGCCGTAATTTGGGGTAAAGCTATGAAAATCATTCGTCATTCTAACCCCAAACAATGTAAGAAAATAGTTTTTTTCTCTCTGCACCCATTCGTTCTCCATCAATTCCTTTCATATAATTCATAAATTCTTATTTCCATCTTGACCACGCTATTGGAGGTTTTCCTTTTCTTTCAAAAATGTGGCTGGTGGATCAAACTGCATTTTCCCACTTTTTTTATATATATATATGACGTCTTGTAAACAACTGTCCCAAAAGTTTTTTTTTTTTTAAAGCTTTAAGAAGCTTTCACAAACAACTCTAAAAATTTAACTTGTTTGTAAAGAAATATATTAAAATTCCATATTGCCAAATAAATTTCCCAGGAAAAAACCCCTAAAACTTACTTGTGAGCCAACGATGAATATTTCCATTGATCTATTCTCTGAAATGAAAGAATAGTACATTGTGGTATATTTCCTTAATATTTTGTTTGTTAATGAAATCTCGTAGAGTTTTTCCCTTCATTGTGCTCCGCGTATGCGTTGCTATGCTCGTTGTATCCCACGTTGCGTGCGTCACATCATCAAGATGCCTGAGTCACGTTTAATTTTAGAAGTAAGCTCTGCGCTAGAATCCTCTGTCAGCGCTAATGATTCAGGTGTGAAGAAGGTGCGCACACAGGTTAAAATTAAAGTTGCTCGCGGTGTGCTTACCGTTTGATGTTTCTCGATTGTCCTCAGTCTTGTGGAACTGTCAAAAAGATGCAGACTCACACTTCCTCAGGATTTCCTTCTCCATGTAACTCAAACAAAAAATAAAAATTTCCACCAACTGTATATCTCCACAGACAAAGCAATTAGCTCCCACAAATAAATTGTTGGTTCAGAAAAACGCTGCTCCTGTGCTGCTGGTTGTCGTTGACAGGAGTGTTCTTAAGCTCGTCGCCACTTATAACAAATAAGATGATCCAAGTATTCTTCAAAGTAGTACTTTAATATGCAGCACAGCAACATGAAACAAACTGGTCATAGCAAAGGTCCAGTACAACTGACTCTTCAGCTGATGAACAACTGAGTTCCAAATAGTATAGGAATATAGAACATAACATGAATAGCAATAAGATGAGAAGGTGACTGCAAAAAAAGTCATATGCAGTAATATGTAAGGATGTAACAAACACCCATTGCTTTTTGACACTGCCCCAGATTTACAAAGATCTTAAGATCTGGGGCAGCACCAAAAACTAACACTTTTTTTTTTGTATTCCTCATATACCAATGTGGGCATTCTAGCAAGAGAAACCCCCCACCTCTCCTCTATTTATGGTGTTCCGGCATCATTGTTTGAGATCCAAGGAGAGGGGGAAGGGCGAAACTCCCCTAGTAGCTACTGTTTATTTATTCCACTCCATTCCTCTTTATCTGAATGGCCCTTTATAGAATGAAGACAAAGAACCAACAGTGCCCAGGTGAAATCATTGGAATACCCTCATCGGTTCCGCCATTCCACCAGGGCCGCCCAGATCTTATCATGACTGGTGTTGTCACAAGCTATGTCCGACTCACTTGTGTAGATGATATATTTCAGGCACTCTGAAAAAGTGGGGGCATTCTCATCCTTCCAGGCCCTGCACATTTCTCGTCTTGCTAAGATTATTACATAGAATATAAATTTGGTTGCCATATCATTAAGATGATAATCTATGGTTAACCCAAACAAAATTGTCCTCGGGTTTATCGATACTTGTATATCTAGAACCTCAGCTAGGAAATCTTGTATTTTAGACCAATAGTCTATGAGCATTCGGCATTCTATAAACATGTGAATGTCATCCGCGGCTGGGAGTTTGCATCTTGGGCAATGATGTTCTAGGCTCGTGATTTTGGCTAATTTTTTTGGTGATATGTACACTCTATACATGGTGAAAAGGTGGTTTCTTTTAAGGGGAGCTGACTTAACTGCTTCATTAAGTAGGGTGAAAGAGTCTATCCACAGGTTCTTTAAGTTGCTACAATCTAGACCTGCAGCCCCATGCCATAGCTTTTGGAGTTCGGGTTCTGTCACTCCCTCTGCCTCAATCATGACCCAGTACCAATAGGATAGTTCCTTTTTCCATCCCCCCCTTCCTGCTTACTAGGTCAAACTTTGGGTTGAGTGCGTTAAGATCCCATGATACCATAGCCCACCAGCCCGACAGCTGATAATATTTGAACCTAGTGAGAGTTCCACCTGTCAATATAGATAGGGATTCCCAGTCGAGGAGCTGTGAATTCTTGTGCAAGTCCTTGTTATTTTGCTCTTTCTCTGAGTGCTACTATTGGGACGGCAGCACTGATTGTGCCACCCACATAAGTAGCCTTTCAAACCTGTTTCAGGTCTACCATTGCAGGGGCTGGGTGTGAAGTTTACTGCCACTTCCACGTGGCATTTAAAACTACTTGCCAAGCCTTAAACTCCCCATTTATTGCATGTAAAGTAGGCCCTAAGTGACCCGAAGGGCAGGGTGCTACATAATCAAAAGGTAGGACATGTAATAATTGCACTGGTGCTAGGCAGCTTTCTTAGTGGTGACATGAGGGAAAACACTGGGGTGCACCGTATTCTTATAAATTGGGCGCATCCCAGCGTTTTTGAAATGACGCAGCATGCCGCTGCTAAATTGCTTGTAGTGCCACGCATTTCTAACGGTTGCTCCTAACTTTGACTGACATGGCTGTGCGGCTGGTCCCTAAGCGAAGTTCACATAACCAACAGGGCTATGTCAGTTCTTGAGAGCCAGGCTTCAAAAACAGAGCCTTGTGTGATCTGAAAAATTCCACTTACTACATGATGCACTGCGTGTACCAACATAAACAATATACTGTATCATTCCTTTTAAAGTCTATTTATGGCTAAGTACTGAGGTTTTGGCTTGGGAGCATTATAAACTTAATTAGTAACGAAAATAACAGAGAACAGTCTCCTCAGCTGGCTGGCATTATAGCTGAGCAGGGACAAGCCAAATCCCTGCTATATCTCGGATTTAAGTCTGCATTGCCTTATCTTATTTCACACTAGTTTTTGAATACTCAACATAGTGATCCTTCCACTCGTTTTCTCCTAATGACATTGCAATTGCATATTTAGAACATTCCCCTTGAGTACCCTTCTTGAAAATCATTTCATAACTTTTGGCTTATTTCATCCGTGACAGGATCCGTGAGAACATAATTGCAACTAGTTAAGGAAAAACAAAATAGTAAGTGTCGCTGTTGATGCATGAACCATGTCTTAGGTTTAATGTGCTCATTAAATATCCTTGTCAGACCACACAACTATCAAAAACTGAAATGCAGAAATATACTGCAAAGGCCTTGTTAATTCCAGAACGATAAGTAGTCGTTTGCATACCGCCTTTTTCACGCAGTCAAGCAATATTGGTCTGTGGGTGTTAGTTAGAGATAGCCGTGGTAAGTACTTTCTGCCAGTGACTCTTGGCACTAGACCTGTCTCAGAGGTCATGAAGACAGCAGCAAGATCAGAAAGAGGCCCATTTACTCTCTGTTGTTTCCACTCTTTCTGCTTCACTTAACAATCAGCAGTAAACAGCAGCTAATGCTGTTGATGTGCTGTGGGTGGAATGGGGTCTGACATAACTGAGGATCAAAGGATGCATAGTGTCACATGAATTCCATACTTTTTGTTACTGTGAGGATCCAGATGGGATGTATGTCAGTACCAAGGGGTGATGCTTATCACTAGGTCCCTCTCCGGCTGGTTGATGGGTTGTTTGGTAGGGCCCCCGTCATGCTCTGGGTGTTCATTCGTGGATCCCCTTGGTTTGGGTCCTGCGAATGAACACGAGGAGCATGACAGGGGCCCTACCGAATAACCCATCAACCCCTTGGGAACTGACCACTACACAGAGGGATGTTCTGAACAAGGGCCTAGGCTTTGTCCCAACAAACAAGCCTGACTCATTCAGACTCCACACTGAAATACAAGAGTTCCTACGTAAAATTAAATTACAGGTCTTTTTCACAGGAAAAGAAAACACCACAGAGACAGACACAGGCCTGAGACCAAAGTCCACCTTCACGCCACCAGATACAACCTTACCCATCGAGGTTCCGGCCTTTGAGAAGGCTGTAATGAACAAACTGAAGGGATTAGACTCATCCACACGTCAAGTCTTCCACAACACTAGCCGTCTGGAACAAGAGGCTATCCGTGAACTGACTAACAACAATGACATAACCATTAAGCCCGCCGACAAAGGGGGGGGCCATAGTGGTCCAAACAACGACAGCTTACAAACAAGAATGTCTGAGATTACTGTCGGACCAACACAACTACACTATATTACCCCAAGACCCTACAGAGTCGATAAGAATCACAATCGGGGGAATGGTAGAAGAGGCTTTGGCACACAATTGGCTTTCGAAAAAGGAGGCGGAATTCCTAGTACAAAAGACACCAAGGACACCATATTTTTACTGTATTCCAAAAATACATAAAAACCTGGACAACCCCCGGGTAGACCAATCGTCTCGGGCATAGGGTCAATCTTGGAACCCCTCTCGAAATTTTCGGACGCCTTTCTCCGCCCCTTAGTACAAGGGACCGACACCTATTTAAAGGATACCAAGTCGGTGTTACAACTCCTTAAAGACCTCAGTTTTGACCCACACAGCCAGCTACTACTAACCCTAGATGTGGAAAGCCTCTACATGAGCCTCCCCCACGATGAAACAATAGCCATAATTGAGGAGGTCCTGTACAGCACGGACTGAAAGTACCAAACTCCACGAGGGGTGGTAATGGAGTGCATTACTTTGGCCCTAACTAAAAACTTCTTCGAATTCAATAACACTATCTACCTCCAGAGCCATGGTACGAGTATGGGGAGCACATTCGCGCCGAGTTTGGCCGGACTCTATGTCCATCACATGGAAACCAATAAGATCTTACACAACAAAAACCCCTACAAACAACACATACTAACCTGGAAAAGGTACATCGATGATGTGTTTGTGATCTGGCAGGGTGACCAACAGACAGCAACGAAGTTCATGGAATGGCTCAATACTCAGAACCAATTTCTAAAATTCACTCACTCTGTTTCCAACGAGACACTGGTGTTTCTCGACCTCAACATTTACCACCAAGATGGAAGGTTGGAAACGACAACACACTTTAAACCAACCGCATGAAATTGTCTCCTCAGATATGACAGTTTCCACCCTCGACATCTACAGATGAACTTACCATACGGACAATTCCTCCGCCTGAGAAGAAACTGCCCACAAGTGAAAGACTACAAATCACAAGTGGAGGATCTAAAAACCAAGCTGCGCACAAGACAATATCCGGACAAGATCACAAATGCAGCCATGAAGAGGGCCAGAAACAACAATAGGGAGGCTTTGTTAGAAAACAAAATCCCGGCTGACCAAAAACCCACCAGACCAATATGCGTAACTACGTATAGCTCCCACTTCAACGAAGTGTCGAAAATTGTGAATAAATACTGGCGCATTTTGACAAGTGGATCGCTAAACATCGAAAAACCTATGTTCGATCACCAGCGAGGTAAGAACCTCAAAGACATATTGGTCCACACCCGCCCAAAACCTCAACAACAACTGCAGCTTTCAAAACACGGATTGAGGGGCCATTTCCCTTGTGGTAATTGCGCCAGCTGCCACCTGACACAGAAGAGCAAGGAGTTGACTTTCGCAAATGGAACCAAATGGGAACAGCGAAAACTAACAAACTGTAATAGTAGAAACGTAATCTACATGATCACCTGCCCTTGTAAACTTGAATATATAGGCATGACCACCAGACCAGTGAAAACACGACTAAACGAACACAAGAGCAACATTCATTGCAACAAAAGTACCACCAAAATGGCTGCACATTTCTTGGAACTACAACACTGTGTCAATGAAATGAGGTGGAAAGTAATCGAACAACTGCCGTCTGAACAAGGCCTTTTCGAAAAAGAACAGAGATGGGTGTTCCGCCTGGGGACCCACATACAAGGCCTAAACGATGCCATCCCCTGGGGCCAACTCACTTAGTATTTCTCTTACTAGATATACAAAATAACGCCACCCTCCAGTTTTTTCGCAATCTAGTTATATGGGAAACCGGTACCCCTTACCATGTTGCAGTGCGAAGAGTTAGGGATAGAAACACTGGCACACAGCCCGAGACGCCTACTATGGTAAGAACGTTGGAATACTTGCCCAACAACGGATGTACAAAGACGGGTTCACAGGTAGATGTCACTAACGTCTAGTTAGTGTTATCACATTTAACATACGTAGAATTCACAAAGAAACCCTTATTTTGTTTTGGTTTATTTCAATTTTACTTATATTTTGGCTCAGTTGACACCTGTGTCATCTTTTAATTGAATCAAAACGGGCCCCGACCATCTTTTGGCAACAATCACTTAGCCGGAGCTTCTTTCAAACAAAGGAGAGCAGGGTTTGCAGCGTCTAACTGGCAAGCATGAGCATTACTGACCAGAGACCCGCGCTAGACGCATGCGCAGTAACGGTACACTGTACTTCGACGACGCTAGCAGAACCGACAGAAACCCATGTATGGGTGTACCGGATACATCAATTATCCAATCAATCCTGAACCGAAGGGGTATAAGTAGCCCGACCAACACCATCCTGACCCTTGCAGCGGAGCCGCGTGAGGGTTGGTCGGAAGGAATCACCTTGCAGCACTCGTAAGTAAGGGCGTCATGAGCAGCATTACTATCCAGACAAAAATGTAAGTAACTGCAACACTCTAAATCGTACCTCTCCTCCAGATAGCAGATTAGCACGAGGGACCCTTACGACCGGATTTTGGCTCATGGGGCAACTGAACCCCCACAAAACAGTATGTTACATGAATGGAGGGCTACTAAATATTCTGCTCTCACTTTATTTTAAAAAACGGCTGATTAGTGCTATGACCACTTAATGTGACACTATATGAACTTGCCTAAACTAGTGTGTTTGTTTTATGTTAAATGTTTGTGAGACTGGTCTGTTTTTTTCCTTTTAAATCACTATAGGCACAAATTTTCACCTATAGTATGACAATTTTTTTCTAGATTTTCTAGCCACAGCTTTGCTACCTGTACCCACTGGTCACCATACCTGCGGTTTTTTGAAGAAGCGGACTGCCACAAAAAATGTTTATCCTCTTCTCTTTACAGGTACATTGTTAGGTACATTGATTTACCTGCACTATATATTTCACTTTTTGTAGCTTTTAATATTCGTCAAAAAGTAGAGAAATGTGAGTAAGGTGGGAATTTGTGTACCCCAGTCCTGAAGAAGGTTTTTTTAAACCGAAACATGTTGACACACACAAAAGGAATGTGATGCACATTGTTTTGCATGCCATACATCCCACACTTAATTTTAATAGCACCAGCCCGGGGACCCAATAAAGTTTTTTGTTGCCCCACGAGCCAGGTACTTTTTAACGTCACTATAAACCCCACCACGCACTCACATAAAAATCCTCACTCACACCACACATAGTCATTGTAAGTGCTCCCACGTAGTCGTAGGTTGTAGCACGCCGCACCCCGTAGAGGGGTGCGATGACCCTGATGATGAAGCATGACACCAAGGGGCCTGTTGGTGTGTGAGGGGTATCCAAACAACTAGGGTGTCCCCCACCACTGGAGGATACACCTGCCACCGCACGAGTGGATTCTTTTTGTTTAAAAACATTAGCCAAGGGAGAACGAATCCATTTTCGACCAAATCTCTCTCCCCCCCCCATTGTTATTGATAGCACATTTTTCCGTAGACACAAAATGGGTAAAACCCTTTGATACATTTGCCCTAAATTATGTCATTCAAACAATATCTGATACATAATAATACAAGTAGGCCAGATGTAATACCTGAATTTTCCAAAATCCAGAGTTGCTGACTGCAAAAAAACTTTTTGGTAAGGTGCTAATTCCATTTTTCAATCTTTTTTCTTTTTCCAATCCTGAAAACATTCTGAATTTTAAAATGGCTTTAGAAATCATTACCGAACACACAATTTGTACGGAGCGTGTTAGGTCCATGCCTTCCAAATGGTGATTCCGTAGCCTATGCATCAGTGGATTGCGCCCATATTTCAGCATGCAAACTACTGCCAAGTTACTAACTCCCACAGTGGGGCAAGGACGGATTCGCAAAGGGGAACGTGTCTCTTGTAGGTCCTTTTTCAGATCGTTTTAGGCATGCTTCCCTTTAGGAATCATGGTGGCAGATTTAGGGGGGTTGTGACTGCAGTAGTCCAGAGCACCACTGCCTCCTCTCACTGAATTTCCAAAATGGCAATTCTTTTTTAAATGTAGTCCGGGTTCCTATAAGGACTTCTGACTTCTTTTAAAAAGAAAATTCAGTGTTGAAATACAATCACAGGGTTGGTGGTCTGCAGTTTCTTGCAGGTCCCCATTCTAGTGACTGTAGCACTCGCATGTGATCACAACTTCCAACCTAAATTGATTAGGTAGGTTGACCCCCTGTGATTCCTTATTTGAAGGACCGACCTATTTGTACAAAGATCAGTTCGCAAAATAAGATACTGGTTACAAAAAGTCTGTGAGCGATAGACTCCTTCATCTATTAAGTTGATGCATTCTTCAATTATTATTAATAGTTTGCAGTAAAAATGATCAAGTTAGTGAACATCAGCATGATCATTCAGCGCTTTATTTGACCAGAGATAGAATGAGTTCGAAGAGGGGGAAGGAATCACTTAGAATAATTCAACTGCATTAGCCAAGGCATGTTCAAATTAGGTCCAGGAGGGCCAGTTTCAGCCAGAGTTTCATGTTCTACTCACAAGAATGAAGTACATCAAATAAATCCAAACAAAACTAAATTCCAGGGTCATTGGTTACCCTGGAACTATCCAATGACTGTTATAGATTTAACATCACAGCGCTGCTGGAACAATTTTTAGAGTGGGGTTGCTGACCATTAACATCAAGTCGCTGAGATTATAGACACTAGAAAAAACCCTGTTTTACTGAACAAGCCAGTGTAGAATATATGGTGATTGAGCGAAGCCACTCTGATTGGCTAGTAAAGGGTTTTCCCAAAAACACTTTTTTCAGATTGACTTTTATTGAGGCCCTGCACGCACATATCCCAAAATATATTGGTAAAATGTGATATTGAGTCTGACCATTGAGAGTGAGCACATTCTCCTTCAAAATTGCATGTCATGTGTATAAAGCACAAAGAACAACCAACCAGGTAACAACTAAGGGGTTTATTTACAAGCCCAGTGCGCCACCGAAACATTACTTTTTATGATGTTCCGTCAGTGCACTGGGCTTACTCATATCTATGAGGTCATATAAAGCCACCCTGCATGACTTTTCATAGCCTCGTAGATATGGTGTGAGGCAATGCAGCGCAAGTCGCTGCGTGGCCTCACACTGCGATGGCGAGGCATGACATGGGTGTTACGCGGGTGTTCCTTCGGAAGCCCTATGGCATTTGACACATTCTCAGATTTACAACATTCTGTAAACATGGGAATGCATCAGAAGCCTACACCTCCCCAGGGGTGATGTAAGGGTTGTTTTTGTGAAGGAAGGTGTCCCTTCCTTCAAAAACACAACCTGATTTCAATGCAGACACCCTTGCACCATGGTGCCAAAGTGCCTGTGTTGGCTCATGGCAGCCATTTGTGCACTAGCACTGTGAAAGGGCACAGGAGTGCCCCGTATCTCATATATAAAGGGTGAACAGCCATTACAACGTGTGGATTACCCCGCGCTGCCATTACAACGCAGGGATTACAACGAAAGTCGTTACAACGACTTTCGCTGGAGGGCGCTGTTGAATAGGGAATAGTTTAATTTTCTATCCAACACCTTCCCTTCTGTCAACGTGGGCTGGAGTTGGAATAGAAAATTAAACTATTCCACTATCCAGCGCCCTCCAAAGACTTTCGTTGTAATCCCCGCGTTGTAATGGCATGCGGGGTAAAAGCCCGCGTTGTAATGACATATAACCTTATAAAGTGCATTTCTGCCCTTTTTATTTGACGTAGGGCAGGCAGCAGGAAGGCTTGCAAAAATTAGTAGATGAGAACCTAGAGCTTGATTATGATGGTCTGATTGGGACCATGTGGATCTTTCTATTGCCTCACAGTTTTCAAAACGGCCCAGAGGAAGTAGCCTCCCGCAGCTTGAAAAGTGCTCACATGTCCATCCCCTGCATGCTGTGCCCAGTTAGGACCATGAATACAGTACATAAATCTGTGTGCATTGCAGCTAAAGTGTGCCACTCTATAACATCAAGTCACAGCTGAAAGAATGGTCAGCACTGGCAGTAGATAGAATGCCACCAGCTATATACTATATTATGGTTCAAAACATAACAAGGAAATGCCAGATAAAATATCCACTACAGATAATGTGCTCCAAGTCGAAACAATATGTATAAAAGTACTATGCAATTCAAAATACTCATTAGAATACTGTGCCATGCATTAATGTTCTATAGAGTATTGGGCTGAGATTATGTCCAGAGGTTATTCAGTATCTAAATATGACCTGGAATTCTATTGCTCTTTTCTTACTAAAATGCTACAGTTTTAGTTTAACTACCCGGAGTTACTAATAGCTCTGACCATGCTTGCTCCAAAAGCCCTGGATCAGTCAGAGCAATGCACCAAATAATGGCAGGATTCACTAAGAATGGTCGTGCTGATGACCCCTACTGACCCACTTAGAACTTTCGTAACACTTGGATTCACTCAAACTTTGCTTACAAATCATTTTGCTTATGTTACCACCCAGATTGTATCACTCAGAGGTCTGTTCTTTAAAACATCAGCTTTATTCAACTCTTGCTAATACAAATACTCAATTTGGGGCAGATTTACAAGGAAGTGAAGCAGCGCGACAACGCAAGCCCTTTGGCTGCGCCATGCAGAAGCACATTCAGAGTACAGGAATGCAACATATTTACAATAATGTGTTGCATTCCTGTGCCCTCTCCTGCGCTGGCACACAAACTGCTGCCATGCTCCAGCGCAGGCACCCTTGCACCATGGTGCAAGGATGCCCGCATCATGAGGAGATTGTTTTTGTGCAGGATGGGGCACCTACCTGCACAAAAACAATCACAACAGGCATTTTCCTCTTTCAATGCGTGCTGTAGAATGCAGACCTCATTAAAAAAGGGAAAAACGAGGAGAAATTAGACCATTTCTCCTTGTTGCGTCTCGCTACGCCACCTGTAGCATTCAGATGGATTTCCAGATTTACGATTCCATGAAACTTAACCCTCTGGGCAGGGGAAATCAGCCGAATCGGTAAGAGTTCTTCTCTCAGCAAAGTCAGGATAGGGTCTTGTCTGCTATTCCACACACTTAAAGTATGAAAGACGTTTCCAGAAGGCTTCTAATTATTCTAATCTATACACCGAGATTTATATAGTGCCTAGCTACCAAACGGGCCTCCCAGCGCTGGTAACAACCTTTGCTCTACAACTTGCATAGATAGAATAGGACTAGAATAGATGGGTTTTCAGATTTTTCCTAAAGTTTGTTTCTGATTTGGCCAGTCTCAGATGTGCTGATAGGGCATTTTACAGCTTAGGCGCCAGGTATATGAAAGAACGCCCACCATATTTAATTCTTTACTAGTTGATGTGCGCAAAGGCAGATTTTACTTTTCTGGCTCTAAGCATGAAAACAATGCAGAATCTTTTTTTGCCATTAATGATATTCTGACTTTATTGTCTCTTGAAACATCCCACACTCTAATGCTAATTTATATAATATTCCCATTGCATTCCTCCTGCGTACCCTTTTTACAATATTTTATCAGGGCCGCAATTGTGCTTCTGCAGCAAAGGGACTTGGTACCTGTGACAAAAGTGCATTACAACATTCAGCTCTCCTTCAGAGTCACCCCTAAAGTACAAATGACCACTCCAGCTTACACTTTAATTGTCCAGGAGGAAATATTTGTTATATGTCATAGGACAATAGTAAAGATTGAGTATATCACTGATTGGAAGTGTGTTTTCACGGATGGCGCTCTCTCATTTTTCTTATTTTATACCATCATAGGTTTGAAGTGAACCTCCCATGAAGCATTGATTTGGAACCCCAGTAGCCCTGACGAAGTTGCCCCAATTGTCTTGTGGCAATGAAACATGTTGGCTCTTAACAATTGATCATGGTTTGATGGGAACCATTTTTAATTTGGGAAGCTAGCAGCACTGAATAAAGTTATCCTAAGCTACTTAGCTTTACCAATTTTTAGAGGTGAGGATTATTTGTCTACATTCTCACGGGGTCCAAAGGGTATGCACTGCAATAGCATGTATAGGTAGTGTATTCACATTTAGGCTTTTATATTGGTTTTGATTTCATGGGTTTGAGATTTTGTTTATAATACACACACATATTTCTTTTTTCTCAGAGAGAAAGTAACTGATGATGATAAGTGGACCTGTTGACGAGTACCAGCCAACGGTACGCTTGGTGCTGCTACCGTGAGGTGCTTTCTCTCTGTTCCACACTAGTATTTTTAGTAAGATACACAACAACACAGTGACTTAGATAAGTCTGTGAGGGAGTTATAAGAATTTTAGGTAACACCTTGAATGTTGGATACGTAGATTTCGGTGTAACCTTTGATGATCAGGCCTATTGTTGGTTTATAATATGTCATAGGCAAACACATATATGTAATTGCAATTATTCATGGAGGGTGGTTAATCAAAACTAGGTCTCCCGGTTTTATGGTAATTATTTTTTTGACATTTCCGTCTGTATTGATCCATAATTATAAGTGGTTTTCTGAAAAAAAGTAAATCTGAAACTGGTATATATCCACATTTATTTAACCAATACATATGCAGTCACGCTTGAATGCCTGCCAGGTCTCAGTGATATGAACACCTGCAGAAGATAAATCAATGTACTTATATGAAAATATGCACATTTCAGTATCAGCCTTGTGCATATCTACTGCTTTTTAAGCCTCTTTACTATAATTCCTTTTTTTAACTCTCTCACCTATCAACCCACACAGTTATTGGTCTGGCAGTCATGGCAAAGTGTATTTAGAATCACTCAAAAAGCACCCAAGTTCAGTTTGTATCAACATTTAAAAATAAATGCAGGCAAGAAAATAAATGGCTTTCTGTCTGTATTTATCTGTAAAAACTAGTAAACACAGAAAACAGGGAGCTTAATCAAAACATACTTTTTAAAAATGCAATTAATCAATGACTGCATAGTTGCAGTACCATCATAACTAGAATGTTGCCTCTACCCAGACTCCACTCCATGTGATCCTCTTTCTTTCATAACACTGACTTTGACATTTGTATTGCTGTTTCCATTCACCCAGCATGGGAGGATTCAAAATAGTGTAAAAAGTATTCTCTGTATTACTCTGTCAGCTACATTCTCACAATATATGTGTAGGATTTGTAAAAGGACACCTTCACTTGCTCACCCATCATCTGCTGCTGGGTAAAAAGTCTATCTGTTCTAGTTTTTTTACATACGTATGCCCGTATTTAGGGGCAGTGTAATGTTGTGATCTTCCACCACATATTTTTCCAGACCAGCTGCAGAATTTATGCTCATATAATGTTAGTATCTATTCAGCTCACAGGGTCCTTGAGAGGTCTAGGGTTCTACAAGTTAAAGTTTTTATTTTCAAGATATAGAACTCAAGCGAGATTCACATGAATTGTTAAAGTCAATACAGTAATAAAAGCATATCATCATAATTTAATTGAAAAATCATACATAGAATTCTTTACATGGAATACTACAATTGGGGACTTTATTAAATACTAGCAGCCCGTCCCGACGTTGTCCGGGTATGAATTGCTGCCGGCCAGTAGTATATTGTTTTGTAGGATTTCGTTTTGATAGCATTAATTATCTGTGACAGGCCTGTGAAACGCTCCGATTCACAGTGCACTGCTGATGCACTTAAGAGTGCGCGTTCAGTAGTGTGTGAACTCGAGTTTCCCTACTTTATTTTTACTTGCAATATTATATAGCGCAAACTCGACAACATGGCATGAGCACAATTTACATCACAGAAGAACACATACATTTGTGGTAGGTACGAGGAGTCAAAGCGATTTGCCGGGAATCACAGGATGTTGAGCTGATGCCGAGATTCGAATGTAGCTCCCCAGCTCTAAAGTTCGCAATTCTAGAACTTGTGGCGGGATGTGTGTCTAAAAGTGTATGTCGGTGCTGGCCATCAATGAGAGAGACCTGTGCAGTTTTCAAATCGGTGGTGAAAAAATATGAGTATGTTGCTGGAGATGTGGGCCGCAGTGCCACCAATGTACTTACCGGGGGAGGGTAAACACCCATTATTCCGCAACTTTCTTTCCGCATACCATCACTCTGCATACTTTCATTACGAAAGTACCATGACTCCGCAATGCCATTATAACGCATGGCATTACATTTTATATGCTTTTACCACACATACATTTACAACGAAATTCGTTGTAAATGCATGAATGGTAAAAGCATGTTTTTTTTTAATGTTTGGATAAGGTACGTATGGGTATAGGGGTATATGTTTTGGGGTACTGAGGTATATGTTTTTGGGTGTTTGGGTATTTTAAGGGTTCAGATATAGTTTTGGGTTTTGGGGTACAGGGTATAGTTATAGGGTTAAGATGGGTTAGTGTTTAAGGATGTTGGGGTATGGGTGGGTTATGATTGTGGGGTGCAGGGGTATTTAAAGGGAGCAGGGTGGGATTAGCACACGATATGAGACATGGCATGAAGGGCGGAACGTACCACCCCCCCCCAGCGTTTGTCACGCCCACAGCACAAGGCAGACACGCCCACAAGGGACTACTTTGCTGAAACGGTTCTTTTACCTTTTAAATGTATATGGTGGGCGTCTGCATAGCCTATGTCCTTCTGCTGCAACTGCCCTTTCCAACGCTGTATTGGGTGTTGTGATTGGTGCTGTGGTTCCGGAGATTACCCGCCTCAAAGGTTTGGGCTCTCTCTTTATTATATTAGTATGGAGCTATACTGAGGTTTCTATGACCTCACAATAGGACCTGGGATGTGTGTAATGTGAGTGTGTCCCATTCACTATAGCATCTTGGTTAGAGAGTAAGTGAGAGGGCCTCATGGTAGTTGTAGTCACTTCAGTATCACTTTAGCAACACTTGAGAAATGGTAACCTGAATGACTACTGTAGATCTGCAGTGACATGGCAGACAAGTTAGAAGGACCAAAAGGAGTGTAGCATCTTGGTCAGAGTTACAATCACAAGGCATCATGGTAGTGGTAGTCACCTCAATGTCACTTTAGCAACACTTGACAAATGGTAGCCTGCATGACTAGTGAAGATCAGTAGTGACATGGCAGACAAGTGAGGAAGGGCAAACGTTATGTGTGACAGACATTAATAGGTGTAAAATCCATGAGGATGTGGTGTTGTGGAATGCAAAATAATGCACACATCACTATCACTGTATATAATTTGCTTACACATGTCCATGTGTGTATAGTGTGCCTGTGCAGTACCAATGGTATGGCCTAAAAGGGCATCCTACAGAAGTATTTTTGATGATTGTTAAGAAACTATCCCAGGCAGGATCCCTGTATATGTGTAAATTACTGAGGGACCTCAAATCCCTTGCCTGGTCCATAGCAGGATATCGTTTTGCAGAAAAGTCCATGGCAGCATGTAGTTGTATGACTTACCACCTATTTTGTCTGTGATGGAGTGGCTTTAGAACATGGTCCGGGTGTTAAAGCAGCAGCAGGACGTGTCCAATGCGCTCAAATGATGGTAAAAGATGAGTAGAGGTGAGTTTCAGCCTATATTCCTCCCTGTCCGTTGTCTCAGATGTGGTGGTTAGACAGCTACTGTCACGCTGGCTGGGAAGCAACTAATAATTGGTATGGGGTTTCACTGGCGGTCGAGCCTCCCGCAGCCTCACAGGCTAGCTCTGCGGCTGATGTGCTCAGAGTGCACTGGCGGTGTCAGTGGTTCGGCAGTGATCTTTGCAATGCAAATCTGCCCAAATTGTAAGACGGCAATTGGACTGCCAAGGTCACCGCACTCACACGGCCACCAACAGTATGGTGGTCCACCGATGACCAAACTTGTAATAAGGCTCATATTGTCTACAACTTACTAAATATAGATTTGATATTTTTAAGAGGGCCCGTCAGTGGTACATTGCTATTGGGCTCCTTCCATTTTTTAACCCTCACCAGCATTATTCATTTTGTTATTATTACTATTATTCCATCTTTTTAAAGAGGGTTTTCAGCGGCAAACTGCTATCAGGACACTTGCATTGTGCAGCACCTGCCGCCCCACCCACTGTTGCCATAGTAGAAGGTTTATTTGTGTTAAATAAACCATTGCAAGATGGTCACCCTTTATGCATGCATGAGCATGGCAGTCATTTTGGAATTAGTTTGCTAAAAGGCTAAATAAAAATAAACCAGGAGGGCCACAATACTGGAACATGCATGTGATGTGACTATCTTGGAATTGCGATTCTTATGTTTTGAAAAAAAATTTCATGGTGGCAACAATGCCTGTGTGTGCACTCTTGATTTAAGGGTTCATTACTACCAACACAAACCCGGGTCCATGTGTCCAAATGCAGTTTAACAAGCAGGGTTAGAAGAACCTTTTCCATATGCAGAAGTTCCAGATTTGCCTAGCACCTTTTGAGAGCTATGTCAACCATACCACGGCAAAGTGTGTATGTTCTTTTACAAGATACTGCATGGATGCTTTTTGTTTAGCCAGTGCACCTTGCAGCCACCCCGTCTATACCAATCCATCATGGAGGTGCCCCCTTTTCCATGACACATTATGGGGACCTTTTGAACAGAAAACATACCGGCATCGCTTCACTAGAACATCATATTGGTGACCCATTGTCACTAGAATATGGTGTTGGTGATCCCTTCCTCACAACATCGTTCTGGGTCACCCCCCTCTTCATACTACTGGGTTTGCACCCTACTCGTCAGGGTACAAATCCCTGGTGATGAAGAGTTTGTATGGCTGTCCATAACACACCCGTATCAGCAAAAATCCGTGGTCCTCATTTACAATCTTTTGACGTAGGGCAGCACCGCAAACCTTCCTGCTCCACTGCCGCGTGTCATAAGAAAAGCGCAATCCCGTCCTTTCCCCCCGCGCTGGCGCACAAAAGGTTGCCATGCACAACGCAGGCACCGTTACACCACGGTGCAAGGGTGTCTGCGTTTTATTGTTGATTGTTTTCATGCAGAAAAGGACACCTTCAATCAATATGTAAATATCTATGTTTTGTAGTATTTAACGTCTGTTGTTTTTTTTTCTTTTATATAAATGCAAAATATGAATTATTCATATTGATGAAAATTGAGTTACTGGTTGAGGAGGGTCAGAACCAACTCAAGCAGCAACTGCTCTCTCTGTCAGGGTGAAACACAAGCCAACCTCAAATTAGCCTATGCTTAACCCTCTGGTAGCTTGGCACAAAGCAGTCATGTTTAACTTAGAGGCAATGAACAAAATGCAGTACTTCAAACAGTAATAAAGTGAAAACACAACACAAGAAAATGTCCACACCAATTTAGACAATTAGAGTAAAATGTAGATGAAAACAACAAAAATCATATGTAAAACCAGAGATATGTAATTTCAAAATTTTAAGTAAAAATATTACCTAGAAGCACAATGTGCCACCTGTGGCTCTCTGGTCACGCCGGACAGGTTTAGTCTAACCAACCATGATGGAGTGGATACAGGGACCAAGTTAGGCCCACTAAACAAAGCATCTTAAATCCTGGTTTGCGGAGCATCGAGGTTGTATCTCAAAAAGGCGGCTCAGAAGGGCTGCATAGTTGTGATATGCTCATGGAGGAAGCCACAGCAACAACAGTAAGCAGGACACACCTGCAGTATCATGGGCTGTTAATCGTTGTCTTAACAGTGAACAGTACAAACCAGCAGTAACCCAGGTTATTTCTAGGTTTCTCAACAGTGAACAGCACAAGCATGAATCATATAGTTTAAGACCGTACATCATTGCACTCTCACAGTGTTATGGTGCCACTTACACTTGTACATGGTGCTGTAAAAGAGCAGAGTCTGTGTTTTTTTATCTTTAATTTTGCTTCAACTCTTCTCTCTGCCCCTGTATTTTATTTACATTTATTTGGGAATTGAGATGTGGAAGAAAAAGTTAACTATGACCCAGATACATTGACTCTGCTAATGGTTATTTTTGCCAATGCAGAACCAAATGATTGACTAATTCCTTTCAGAGGTGAGGAGTATTGGTTTATCCATTGCTTGTTATATATTAAGCAGCAAAGTACTGTGGGCTTGCAAGGCACGCTTTAGGGCTGATGGATCTAATATATGCAAGCATGTTCTCCGACATTCGAACATTTTTCCTTGCCATATATTACTGTAGTGGTTTCAAATTGCAGAACAGCTACAGGAATATGGTGCTATCAGGAACCATACAATTGAGTCGCATACAAAGTGATGTAAATATGCACTTTAAACCACATATGATATTTAATTTCCACTCAACTGGTGAAATATTTGTGCCAGTTTACAATGACCATACCAGTTAAAGTAACTTGGTGTAAAAACACTTTACAGTACTATTTTATTGGAAGAGCACATGCCCTGTATTGCAAAATAGGGCATATAAAAGGTGAAAAATGTGTTGTGAGAATGTAGAAAAGTTGGATTGTGTACTGATACTAATCACTGTTGAACACCCAACAATCTAACAAGTTATCTATTCAGCACTAAACAATTATTTTAGGAGCCTTCATTAGCACCAGAGGAGGCAACTTCTTTTAAAATAAAGAACTGTAAAAGGATTAGAAATGTTAAACTGTGGCACCTCAATAACCCAATCTGAGTAGCAGTAGTAAATATCTTTGTGAGCACTTATGTGGTCATGGAACCCAGTATTACATAGCAACCTGATTCTGGTACTCATTTTTAATTGTATATTATTTTTATAAGTCCTTTCCAGGTTTACCCAATCAGCTAACTGACTACAAGGACAATGAAACGAGAAGGTACAAGAAATAAATAACATGCATGTAAGTGGGTCAAAGGGGAGAGATTTCTAAATTGAGTAATCAATTTTCAATGGCATATTCTCAGGTTGAAAACGCTGAGCATTTATTAATACATAATGGCAAATATTTTATATGATTAATTGAAAAAGCTTTATTTTCATAAAAATGACATACATTGTATAAATACAAGAATATCAATTGGTGGACCCATGGCGTAAAGTTAACATAGATAAAGAATCTTACACCTGCTACTCATATCGCTTTCGCCTTTACTCTTTACTTTTTTTATAGAACCCCTGGTTTTAAAAATTCAAAACAATGCAGCTATCCAACCCCCAATTCCCGGCTAAAAGTAAAACTTTTTGCTGATGACATAATTCTATATCTAATTCCCTATACTGATAATTTTGAAACAGCGTTAATGGAATTTTCGGAGCTTGAAGAAATAGGTGGATATAAAATAAACGCCAGAAAAACTGAGGACTTGGCCCTCAATAATGATCCGAACTCCTTTCCATCTTGTTTAAGGACACAAGCAACAAAAATTGATCCTATAAGATATCTCGGGATTTGTGTTTTCAATCAGTATCATCAGCTATTCCCTAAAAAAACACGCTACAAGACTTTAAAAGATTATATTTTTAGGCTCCAATCCTTCTTTAAGAAGACGGGCTCATCTGTTCTCCAGTACTTAAAATTAAGAGAGTGTATGAGTCTCGGTCTTCAGCTACAATCTAGGCATATAAGAACTTGGGAAGGCTGTGGATTTTTCGAGTTGAGGCATTTTATAATCCAAAATAGGCCAATTACCTGGCAAGAAATAACAGCAAGGTCAGAAGGCCATCGAAAGCCGACTTTCCTCAAATATCTACGTGTTGTCCATTTGATAACAAATACCAGTGGCATTTTGGACACCCCTAGTCATCTTATGACAGCTCTATATGGGGCTAATATTAAATAGATATTAGATAGAGATTCACTTGGACAAAATAACTCGGGAGACCGGATGTAGGCTGAATATGAAGAAGTGGGAATCTATATGTTATTTAGGCAGTAAATCTTTGCGTGCGGCAAATTTTAAAAGGATGGCCTTCCTGTCGCGCTGGCTATCCTATTTAACCTCGGCCGCCTTAAATAAAAGATTTCCAGGTGTAGAAAATAGGTGCTTCCGCTGCCAATTAGATGAGGAGGCGGGTGGCACCATATTTTTTTTGCATGTCCAAGACTTAGGTCATTTTGGCAAGAGGTCTTCTCGGATATTGGACAAGCACTCGGCAAGAGCATTCCGCTCGATGCCGAAACTGTATTGTTCGGTATCAGTCGAGACGAAAGGATACTATCCGTGTCCGAAAAGGCCTTTCTATTTATTTCATGTATGGTCGCTCGCTCCCTAATTCCACAGAACTGGAAATCTAGGGAAATACCTTCTCATCTGAAGTGGTTTCACAAAATGAAAAGAAGCCAAAAATTCGAAGAAGCCTACGCTAGGAGGGTTGGAGTCACTTAGAAATTCGAGCAGAAATGGAAGTTTTTTAATGTGTTGGAAGAGTTTAAACGGTGATCATAGAACGAGGGGTGGCTAATTAATGTAGCAGCTTTTTGGCAAATTGCACTAGCACTTTATTTCTATTGCACTTTAGCGACATTAACATTTCTTCTTGCACTTTATAGAATGCACTCTGCACTTTGTATAAGGGTGAAAGATATCGCTACCACCACAAAATGCAAATATATATATCGTATTAATGTGGGGTTCAGGCGATAAGATGGCACTAGCACTTTATTTGTATGTAATGCAGATTAATTGGAAATGCTTCTTTTGCTGACGTGCTTTATGATAAAGTTGTATTGGGTTTTCTTGAAGGAAGACATAACTAGCTGCTTTAGCTTTTAGCTTCCTCGTCTGTTTCATAATTTTATCTGGCTGTCAAGGAGGGACGGCAAATAAGTACCTAAACATGTAGCTAAAAAGGGAACAAAAATCCAAAACTTAGAACCAAGTTAAATAGTATTAAATAGTATTACCATGAGTGTAGCAGCAGGGGGGGGGAGCTTATTCTCACAGATCAATTGTAGAGAAAAAGGGGGTCTCTGTGGCTCTCCAACTTGTCATGTCTTGGCATGAGTGAGGTGTCACCTAAGTAATAAAGGTAACAATCAACTTAAATGAAGTAGGTCAAATGGTCAAATGGTCATAGCGGAGCTACTCACTTACTGCATTAGTGTGCGCAGCACGCAAGGTTCCTAGTATTCAATTGGATTCCTTCCGAATGGAACGTATCCCAATATTTCAAAACCGTCTGGGCCCGAGTCAATCAAAGGCATGGATGGAGATTCAAGCTAAGGTGAATGGAGAAGCAAGAACCAGTTAAGAACCCAAGTCACGTTAATAATGTGTTAGGTGGAACGGCGTATCAACAAACATGGGTAGTATCAATTGAAAGCGGGGGTTAACGGTGGCAGAAAGAGTCTGGGCATGCCAAAAGTGAAGGTGTCATGCACGAGTTAACAATGAAGTGAATTACCAGCAGCTAAAAATGAGTTAGATGAGTTTGGGGGTTAAAATAACCTACTGGTTGGGCCTCAGTGCAGTGCCATTGCATAATACTTGTGTTAAAATTAGAACAAGACGATCGTGTTGTGTCACTAGTAATGTTATTGCCAGCAAAATTAATAAAATCCCGTTGGGGCAGACTGTGCTCATGAACACAGAAAAGTAGAGCTTGTTCGGGTTTGTCTGACGAATTTCTTAGGTGACAGAAAATAATTAATGTTCTAATGATTACAGATCCGCGGGCTCGCGTTAAAGGCTACGATCAGAATTCTGCCAGTCGCGGTGCTGTTGGAGGGCGCTATACTAGTGCCGTGATAATGTTAAAACTAGCGGCTTTGAGCCCACATATATCGGTGTACTCATTATGAATTGTGCTCATTAGTATCTACGTGCTGTCATCAATAAATTCTATTTATTCCTAATGGACAATAATTGAGGAAGAGTTCAATGGTAACGTTGTGAATACCATGTTAAAAAGCGAAGGGACGCCGTGGCGCCGCCGACTGACGTGAGAATATTAAAGGGACAAACTGCTCAAGGCATCTTACCAGTGTGGCCTGTTGAAAGCGTATGGAAGGAACAGCCCGCACTCAGCGTGCTGTCTGCTAACAAAGGGAGATCACCCCGCCACAGGCGTACACGCTGGTTGCTGTGCGTGACATGCCGGGCGATCATGGAAATGAAAAAATGCACTTAATGGTACACAAAATCAATGGCAGTAGGAGCGTATCAGGCATGCCCGTAACAATGGGGAATTGACTAGTTAGCTATGGTTGTAGGGAACTAGACAATGCAAATTCTAGTCACTGAGTTAAAAAAATTATTATCAGCAAATAGAACCAAAATATACCGCTATAGGATTAACCAACATGGCAAGGCACAATCTGGTTACTGTGTTAGGAACTATTTTCTGTACATAGAGCCAACATATACAGCTGTATGATTAACCCAAACGTATTAAACAATACACATCCTGTGTGATAGTAGAACAAATATTCTTGTCTCCCACAGCATGAAATAACCACAAAATTGTTAAGCAAAGAAGAGATTCTGGACAAAGTAATACAATGTATGAAGGTTCATTATCAACAAAGTTCAATAGTCTATGATTTGGCACAAGTTGTTGAAATGAAAAAACAAACTAAGGCGAAGGAAGGTGGTTATTAAGAAGACAGAATCAGGTAATGAAGGTGTCACAAACATGGGATTCTATCTTATACGTAGGCAAGCCAGTTGCGCGTTGCTTTCATCAAGTTCATTCAGCCCATTTGTGATTGAGTCCAATTTCATCATCCATTTCGATTCTCTTAGATTAAGGACAGAACTGCTGTTCCCTCCCCTTGGGCCCAGTTCTGCTTTTTCCAATACAAGCCATTTCATGTCTTTCTGGTGCGTGGCCTTGATTGGCAAAATGTTCAACAAGGGGCGCTCCTTGCACCTGACATCGTATCCTGCTTTGATGCTGAAGGATCCTCATCTTAACTTTTTGTTGGGTCTGGCCCACGTACAGTAGGCCACATGGGCATAGGATGCCATACATCACGTTTGATGAGTTGCAGTTGGTGAAACCCTGTAAGTCAATTGTTTGCTGATTATGTGTGAACGTTTTTGTTTGTATAGTGGTTGCACACGCTTTACACTTACTGCATTGTGATGGCCCTTTATAGGTGGCATACTCCACAAAGATTGAATTGTAAGGTTATCCTCACTAGGCAGGAAGGAATGAACCACATGGTCTTTTATACTCTTGGCTTTCCTGAAAGTATGCATAGGTGGTTCTTGTTGTTTAATGTCGTCCGCCACTAGGCCCCAATGCCAGTTGATTACTTTTTTTATAGCGTTGCTCCTTGTTGAGAAGGTTGTTACGCAAATGAATCTTCTTAGGGAGGGGTCCAGTTGGTCTCTTGGTGTTAATAGGTCATCTCGCTGGCTAAACCACGCCCTCTTCTGCGCTCTCCGTATCATTCTTCTAGGGTACACCCTGGCTATGAGTCTGGCTCCCAGGATATCTGACTCTTCCATGTAGTCAGATTTTTTTTAACAATTTCTCTTGATCCTCAGAAATTGGCCCACCGGTAGGTTGTCTCGTAGCGCTCTCGGGTGGTGGCTCTCATATCTAAGCAATGAATTCCGTTCCGAAGGTTTACGGTAGAGAGTGGTGTACAGTTCATTGTTGTCATGACATATCTTGATGTCGAAGAAGGCGATTTCTGTGAGATGTGACTGCTTAGTTAATTCATAGAAGAGTGTGAGTTTGGTTTCAGTTCCAGTCCATATCATCAAGATATCATCTATGTATCTTCACCATAGATCTATCATCCGATGGTAGGGGTTGTTTGAAAAAATAAACGATTGTTCGAAATGGTCCATGTAAATGATCGCCAGATCTGGGGCAAAAGCTGCCCCCATTGCGACTACTTTTGTCTGGACATAGTAGTGACCTTGAAAAATGAAAAAATTCCTCGTCATTGCTATCGTGAGCAAATCAATAATGAATCTGGTTGGTACTTCCATTGGTGACTGACTTCTATCAAGATACTGTGTTATGACATCCAGTGCCGGATCTTGCGGAATACTGGTGTGCAAGGAAACCACATCACAAGTCACTAGCAGTTGTTGTGTCGGATTGTTTGAGCGTTGATCGATCAATGTAATTGTTTGCATTGTATCCCTTAGGTATGCGGTCGTGTTCTTTGCTATGGGCTTTAAAAAGAAGTCAATGTATTTGCAGAGGGGTTCTAGCAGAGAGCCGCAGCCTGATACTATTGGTCTGCCAGGCAGGTTGGACAGATCCTTGTGTATTTTTAGCAATGTGTAAATAGTTGGTAGGCGTGGGTGTAATTGGTTCAGGTATTCAAACTCCAATTTACTTAGAAAACCCAGTTCCAGGGCCTCGGAGGTAAGAATCAAAATTTCTGCGACCTCTAGGTCCCTAGTATATGGTTGAAAGTGCACCTAGGACCTGCAAGTTTAATGTTACTAGTGGACTTCAGCACATGGTGTGCCACCACTAAGGTGACAATGTAAAACATGATTGCAAGCCTTGAACCAGCATTTTGGCTGTGCAGGTTTAAACTACAAATTTGTCCGGTCAAAATAACCCATTTTGACAGGCCTAAACCCTCATTTGAAATATTAATAGGTCACCCATAAGTAAGCCTTAATGCCCAATACAGTAGGGTTGTAACATATGTAAAAGGTTAATGTAACCCATGTCATTACAGTGGCAACACTCTAAAAGCTATTTTCACTTTAGCAGGGTTGGTTGTTCCATAGGAAAGGACTTGGAGTTAGTATTAAAACAAAATAATGTTACTTCAGCCTAGGAACCATCTAAAAAATTTATTCTTTGACTTTTGAAATTTTGTTACAAATCCAATTAATTGGTAAAGACGAATTTGTAACAAATATCAAATATTTTACAAAAGTTACCTTCAGCTTGCCTAATGCTTCTAGTAGCCCATTTGCCTGACCTTTCAACTGTCACCCAGGATGACTTGATCGGGTATGAATTTGCTCCCAGAGCTGAGATCTGCCCGCATTTCTACCCAGGGCAAAGAAGTAGACTACAAATGTCAGTTGACCTCCTATTAAGCTACAGGGTAACAAAAGCTACAAGAACACCACTCTCCTGAAAAAGCGCAGCTGACCAGATTAAGCTGGACCTATCCCAGACCTTGCTGATGGCTTCTGTTGCAGTGACTTCTAATGGCCAAGTGCTGTTCCTGAGGTCCTAGAATCCCTGGCAGGCACTAGAGTGTACTTCTGCTGTCCAAACTACAAAAGCTGGGACTTAGAAATGTTTTGTCAACTATCTGCCCGGAGAACCGTCAGGAACTGCGGTTACCGTTGAATCGACAGTGGGCCTCACCTGGCTGGTTTGGCCCACCGAAGGAAAACTCAATTCCAGTAGCGCAAGCAGCATCCAACAAAGTTTGGACCTTCCTTTCCTAAGCATGGACTTGGGACATCACCTCCTAAGAGCTTTCCCACCTTCATCGATGACCTCACTGGGACCCCATGCTTCAGCATCCTGCTGTTGTTGGGCCCCACTTCAAATTTTGCTTCCGGGTTACCCCGCCGATGACCCGTCGATAATTATTTTTCTCCATAAACTTCTTAGGGCCGAAGGCAACTGTGACCGGCACAAACTTGGGGGCATATTATCAAGGACCGGTGTTAACATTATCGCTGTTTTATCGGCAGGAAACTGCCAATAAAATGGCGATAATGGGCTTTGGTGTGATTTTGTTAAATAAAATATTCTCTATGTTTATACACTGAAGTGGCATTTTTATTGTTTTTGTCCTGAATGAAAAAGCACCGCTACAAGGGTGAGTCTTCACCGATCATAGGAGATTAATAAGTCTTTGAAATGTCCTCTTATAAAGACGCTGAGTCGTGATGCACACAATTCAATGTTCTTTTAATAATCCACTTATAGACAAGACACCAGCCAACGCGTTTCGTTCTGTCACCAGGACTTCTTCAGGGCTGTGAGTTTAGAAAAAAGGGACATACAAAAATAACACTATAAGTGCCACAAAAGACCACATATATACATACATTTGTAGATAAATATATAAAAATTGCAACAATACAGTGCCCACATAAAAAACAATTAATGCAGCATTTAGTAATTAAAAATTAAAAACATCACATGAGACATTCGATTATACTTGTGAACAAAGTGCCTGCATTCCCAATATCATTTATTATTAGCAAACCTTTTGATGTGGCATCTTATTCGAGTAGATTTACTTTCAGCAATTTAATATCTTTTTGAATCATTTTATGTGTAAATATCGTAATCACACTTGTCAGCGCCACTTTCTATATCCACCCCAATCGGTGCCAGCTGTGGGAAACATCTCGCACATAATGTATCAACATAGCCTAATTTCAACCAATTGGTTACCAAACATTTGTGTAAACCAATTAATCTCAAAACATTAGTGTCACTTATAGTACTAGATATTTGTAATCTATAAAAATTATTATTATCGTCCACATAACTCAATGCCCAGTTGTCTGCCCATTCAGGTGTCACATATTCCTCAACCATATCAACATTAGGCGAATATGCCCTTGCTATCACATATATCCATAGAAGCATGCCCGGACCATCGCTAAAAAGAAACAATAACCCAAGTGTATGTTTAACCAAAGAACAGACCCAAAGGTATGTGTACCTAAAGTTGTCGTTGTAGGTATTTGTTGCAGACGCCAAATCACAGAAAGCTATTTACCTCTTTTAAAAGACCCCAAGACCATTGGCGATTATTTGTCCTGATTATTCAAAATTATAAGACATATTGTCACCACAGTGCGTGCATTACGAGTATTTTAGCAACATATTATTTCCACAGTATATTCATCAAAGATGTTTTAATGCACCGCACACATAGATAGAAAGAATAAATATATAACTACTTCCTACCGCAATCGATATTTCAAGGCGTGTAGAATTTCAAAAGAATTCCTTTTTCAGTATTTTCCCATATGTATAAGGGTTTTTTTATAATAGGTTATCCTACTGCAGTGGGCCCAAAGATCTGGGTACTTCAAATGGTTCCCAGATTTAGATCTAGATTTCTTGTTAGTATAAAACAAGGCTTTAAACCTATATTCACAAGAGAAAGAAAATGAAACCGTAGGGAGACTTTAGTCCCAAGTCATAAATATACGTGTTTATACAAATACCAGTTGTCCATAAAGATCGAAAAAATTTCCCCTACTAAGGACGTTCTTGTGTTACCAACAGACATCCTTTATTATGACGCCTACCTTATGTATTTCAAAAGTTGTTCAACGTAGTCGGAAGGTCCCACCTCCTATTCTTTACAGAAAACAATATTGATATCTCCTTTCGGCAGTTGCCTATAAAAGTATATATTACAATCATCAAATAATTATCCCTCATCTTACACATCAGAGAATATGTCAAAATCTCAACATCTACGCTAAAGCGATTAAACTGTACTGAAGTCATGGTAAACATTCCCGTAAACGTGCAAGAAAACGAAATATATACAAGGGACCCATATCGTATTAGGTCACATGGCACGCTAACTAGTCCAACGCTCACACAATCCTTGTTAACCCCGAAAAGGTTAAACATAAAGTCTTATCAAATCTGCTTAGCAAGAGGTAATAAACCTTCGCAATGTGTACCTGTTGGGTCGATCCGGATATCACCAATTCGGCGTCTCGGTATTCCGACGCGTTATCGTCTCCAATACTAAAAGCGCGGCCCGCCCGAATTGAAATTTAAATGGGTGGCCACGTAGGTCACGTGTATCGGACACTACGCCGCATGTTGTTTACCACTAATTACAGGGCAAATAGCGCCGCCATCTTACCATGGTCCTTTCATATTCCAAAGCAGATACTTGTATACATAGAAGCTTACCCCAACTTAATATTAAAACATATTCCTTCATTATGTTACAAAGTATTACAACTTTAAATTAATTTTAATTTTAAAGTGATGTTATGGGGTCTTCTAACCTATTATATTAATATCTAATTTTTACTTTTTGATGCTTATTTTATACCATTTCTTATATGACGAAACAACCTAATTTAAGCAGCTTATTAGCATTAAATCTAAGAAGACATGCTAAGCTTCTTTTGCATTGTTATTAACAGTCAGTCCCATTACCGTCTATTTGACAAGAGATACAATCTATTTTCTAATATATTTTCCCAACGGAGGCAGACAAGGTCAAGCTCTTTAAATGAACTGGAAGGTTCACAAAATAAGTCTTCAATCAAAGCGTACTTCTACGAGTTAAATAGGGCTGGTTGTGAGCTTTTGGAAAATATTGCGGGCAAGTGTTTTTTGAGAAATAGTGATCAATGTGACAGCAAAAATGCAAAAGAAAACATAGTATTATAATAATACTATTCCAATTAAATATGGCAACCACAACAAATTCGGACAACCATAATGGTAATACGATCAAATAAAAAATCTCCTAGACAACATATGGAGGTAAAATGTGAAATGGTAAGATTACATGATATATAGTTAAAACTGTTGATGGTACTTTTGTGTCATGGTACAGATCAGACAACCCTAGTTAACTATAATCAATAACAGAACATGAATCTGACTAAAGAGATGTAATGGCTTAAATTCAAATGTGATAATGAACAGTGATCACCCCATAATCAGATGGCAAATATGAGATATTTAAGAAGAAGGCACAAGGAAAAGAAGGACCTGGGCATATGATCGCAGGAGAAATGCCACTATGTGTGATTGACAATATTTCATGAAAGCGTTGTGCAGTGGTTTATTGCAGATAATAGTGCATCTCATCCTCCGTATTGTGTCCCCTTTACAAGCATCTCAAGCGACATATCCAAGCTGCCTCCCTCTTGCGTAGGGTGAGTTCACGGTCTCCCCCCCTAGGGTGTGGAGGTACATGATCAATACCCTGAACCCATATTGCGTTGTTGTCTTTATGGTGTTCACGCATGTGATATATCATGGGATATCTCAAATCATATTTCTTTATAGCACGTACGTGTTCCTGAATTCTCAGTTTTAACGGTCGTACAGTGCTGCCAACATAGATTTTGTCACATTCGCAACCAATTATATAAATTACATAGCTTGTGTTGCAATTGATGTAATGCCTTATCTCATATTCACAGTCGGTGTTATACTGGAATTTCTTGGATTTATTCTTACCCAGAGGGCAGATGTTACAACCTCCACAGGTAAAAAAACCCTTTGGCTTTGTAGGTATCCATGTTGTGGTTTTCGTAGTTACAGGGTAACTTGGGCAAAGTACATTATGTAAGGTTTTGCCTCTCCTAAAAGTGATTTTAGGGGTATCGCTAATGTCATTTTTCAAATTGGGTACCTCAGTAAGTAGGTTCCAATGTCTTCTCAGGACCTTAAAGACATCAGCACTGTTTTGTGTGCACTGTGTAATGAAGGCCATGTTTGATTTTTGAATCTTTTTGTTATTCGTTCCTTTCTTGATCAAAGTGTTTTTTCGGGTAACCGTTTGTATTCTTTTTTCTGCTTTCCCCAAGACTTCTGCATTGTACCCCCTATTTGTAAAATTTGTGTATCCTTCAGATGTTCTTGGAAGTTTTTTTCAGTACTGCAATTACGTCGGATGCGCACCATCCCTCCAAAAGGTATGTTGTTAATAGTGGACCTAGGGTGCGCACTTGATGCATGCAGTAAGCTATTGCAAGATGTACTTTTGCGGTACAGATTACTCCGTATCGTGTTATTGTCCACATAAAAAAGTACGTCTAAAAATTCAATCTGGGTGTTACTTGATTTTATGGTCAGTTGTACGTTAAAAGGGTTGTCATTCAAGTAGGCAAAGTAATCCGCCAACTGAACTTCACTTCCCTTCCAGAGCATTATGATGTCGTCAATATACCTCCCCCAGGAAACGATCATATCCATCCAGGGGGAGGCATATCTGCCCCAAGCATGTTCTCTTTCCCACCACCCCATAAAGAGTCCCGCATGTGAAGGAGCAAATTTGCTCCCCATCGCGGTACCCCTAATTTGATAGTACCAGGTGTCACCATGTAGAAAAAAGTTTCTCGAGAGTATTAGCTCGGTCATTTCAATTAACATTTCATTATGTTCAACATGGTCAGCTGTTCTCAATGACAAGAATGAGGAGAGTGCTCTTATTCCAAAATGTTGGGGTATACAGGTATATAAACCTGTCACATCTAATGTGACAAACATAAGATCAGAGGACCACTGTAGGCCATTTTATTGTGTCATATTAACTGTTTTGGTACTTCTAAATACTAACATATTTTCTTAAGCTAAGCCTGTTTGCTCTGTGCTGTAACTGTCACTGGTTAAACTCAGGTTCACATGACTGAAACCTTTACTGGACTTCACAAGATAAGTGACATGATTACTTCGAGTGGACTACCATCCACCCCCACTAATAATCCACTTTCTCACAACTACTAAACAGGAACCTCTGTTTATATGACACTGTTCAACTTTTCCCTACACATTGACAAATCAAACCAATAATACGTATGTGATAAACTGGGTTATTAGTTGAGAAGGGCTGGAAGCCCCACTTAATTCTAAACAAAGTCCTTGTCAGTGTGGAGCACAAAAGTCATTACATAAACTTCTGCTTAACCATGAAAAACACAAAAACACACAAGAAAAATCCCAAACCAATTTAGAAAAATAAAGTTAATTTTAATAAATACCATGATACCATAATGACTTAAATCAGTAGTATTATAATTTTTTTGAAGTTTCTGGAAAAAATAGTGCCGAAAACACAAAGCCCTGATTGCAGTTGTATGGTTGCGCTGGACCAGCTCAAAGTCACAAGCTCAGGCCTAAGGCTGTGGAACGTGAGTTGAATACAGGCACAGAATTCTTACTGGTCTAGAATTCCAAGTCCAAGCAGGGAGCTGCAGTAGAGCTGTGTTGGTGGTTGATGCTGACAATGGATACTAAGGAGGCAATTTTTGGAGGAAAATGAAGGTCGGGAGTCATATGCGGGCACTGTTTTATGCAAAGAGTCTGTCATTGCTGTAGATTTGCAATGGCAATTGATGATGCATGCTGTTTTTTGGGACTGGTTCTTGGACAGGATGAGAAGAGCAGGTTGTCACTAGAGATTTGTGTTGACTGGCATCTGGGATGGTCGTTGGGTGATGCAATGAGTCTGTTCATGGACACAAAGAACTAGCTCAAAAACCTCTGGATCTTCACCTGGCACTCAGGACGTGTAATTCTGGGGTAGGAGGACTACTCTCTGAAGTCAGCCAAGGGTCCCAGACTTGGTGGGACAGCTCTTGTGGAGTTGAAATCACTCTAGCAGAGGCCAGCAGCAGGGCTTAGACAGGTGCAGTTTGTACTGTTCAGCTAGCAAGCTCCCGGAGAGGCCACTTGAAGCTTGTTATATGCCTGTAACTCAACAGGAGACTAGCCAATTAACCCAGTGCCAGCATGTGGGTGGGGATACCCCCTTCATCTAATCTTCACCCTTTCCTAGGCCTGTCTCTAAACTGTCTAGGGTAAAAAAGGACAGACAGCTAGGTGTAAGCTGCATTTGTTAGTGGCAGGGAGGCAGCCCTTAGAAGACAGGCGCAAGGTTGGCAAAGCCCTGATGCTAACCCTTTGAAGCTCAGAAAGGCTAGGTACAACACCAAGAAATATTCCACCCCATACCCAAATCCCTTTTGTCCCCATGTCCAGAAGGAATACTCAACACACCAGAGGAGAGCCGGTCATAAGTCAAAAAAGCCTGAACCCTAAACCTTTGAGCAAAGGCACACTTGGTTTTCGCAGAAAAATCAAAAAGTAGCACTCTGAGAGTAGTAATTTAAAATCTGACTTGGCTATTAAAGAGGGTTTTAAATTACATTTCAAAGGAATGGACACAGCATTTCTCTATCTAGTTCGAAACTGAAGTTATCACTTATTAAGTGTAATAAGGTAGCCCAGTGTTAGTCTATGGGAGAGGTAGCCTTAGAAGAGAGTAAAACAACTTCAGGAGTTTTTGACCGTCAACACATGTGAAACTTAAATTCACATGTCCTACTTTTTAAATACCATGCACATTGCCCTCTGGCTGGTTAGGGCCTTCTTTTGTGCTAACTTTAAATATCAAAATAGAAGGTTTAGGCCTGATAGAAAGTTTATTTTGACAGTTTAAATGGCAGCTTAAAACTGCACTAGATGCTGCAGTAGTCCACCTGAGAAAAATTTTGCAGTGCTGCTGCCCGCTAGTAGTATTTAGTTTACATGCCATGGGTACATGTAGTAACATAACATAACACAACAAAACATAACATAGCCTAACGTGCATTTGTAAAAAGCACGTTCTTGACACTGAATAACAGATTTGCATTGTACAATTTACTAGGGACGTATAAGAAAATTAAATGTTCCAACAGTTGTAGGCCAATTTTAACATGTTTTAAGGAAAGAGCACACTCACAGTACCACTGGTTACTAAGCATAACGAGCACAGAGTCCTAATGGCAACAGAAAAGTGTTAAAAACAGTGGAGTGATGCCAAAAAGTCTGAGGAATTCCACACCAACAATGGCAGGTCTAACAATGCACCTCAGAGATGGCAACCTATAGATGTCCCCATAATCTAGACACATAAAACCTTACTCTCAACATTACAAACAACATCCAAGAATCACAACATTTCCTAGGCATACCCCTAAATCCTATCTTGTCTCCATTCTCATCCTTGAGATCCATCCCAGTACGACTCAACTGGGCAGATCACTATATCATCCCATTCTTCATTAATCACGTGAAACCCACTCACTAGTGGCACTCAAGCCAGCTAAGCAACATCCAGTCTCCTTCAAGGTTATCCTGAATGACACACTCACAAAGACTTAGTCACCCTCACCAGCATCAACAACTATGTATAAAACATTTATTTTTTTAAATGACCTCAACAATAAAAATTTAAAAACTCAGGTTCATCAGCCATGCTTGCCGATACAGCAGGCAATCAAGGTAAATCATTCTGAGTAATAGTCCCGGGGGGGGGGGGTAGTAAAGCCCTATCTGTTCACTCCACCCTACTGTTGTGTGATCCAAAGAGGAATCCATAAGTGTAGGGGCCAAGATACTTCTATCAAGTTACCTTAGAATCTATTGGTATGGTCTCCACTCCCACACCCGGAGGAAAAATAGAACCTCTCGGTACTGGAACTGCATTACAGCCGCAGAAAAAAAACACATCAAGATGTAAAGGCTTCTCTGACTAAGGGAACAGGTTCTAGTACAAATTCTCACCTAAAATGAGTGTTACCCCACTTTTCCTTCCACTCAGACATAATGTGAAGACCCAGTATCATCAAAGGGACAACAATCTCAGGACTTCTACAGATTTATTCCTCTTCACCCCACATGTTGTGTTCATAATCTAGAACCAACTACCTAGCAATTAGCGGAACTCCGGTGCTTTCTCCTAAATCACCTTTCATACATATTTATAAACAGTGAAATATATATGTCAGTAGTAGAACATTTAGCTTCAGTGTCTGACTGTTGCTCCTTTAATTTTCCCTCACATCACTGTGGCACTTTGTGAGTTTCCAAATATGCTAGAATCAAGGGAGCTAATCATATCAACATCAAAAGTTCAGGATCAGCTTAAGTTTATCAGAGGCCATGTTAAGGGTGTACTTGATTGTTGATAGTGTCCTCACCCTCCCGCTTTTCATTGGAAAGATCCACATTGGGTGTAGATCCTGCCATGCAGATATTGCCACCAATTACAATGAGGAAAGCCCTGCGAAAAGATCTGTGAAAAAATCCATACATTATGGGGTTTATTGCTGAATTCACGTATCCCAACCACAAAAACACTTCCCACTCCACTGTACCTGTCCTGTACCCAATAAATGGGTCAATAATAATTGCTGTGAAGAAGGGTGCCCACAAAGCTAGGAAAATGCCTATGATCACTCCAAGAGTTTTTGCTGCTTTTCTTTCGCTTTTCATGGACTGCCTTGGCTTTCGCTTTGGGTCATTCTTAGAAGTGGGCATGCTTGTGTGTTTTTCTATAGCATGTATCTGCAAAGCCTGTTTCCGTGCAACTTTGTAAATCTTCCAATAGGCAGCAAGCATGAGGAGCATTGGCAGGTAAAATGCAATGAGTGATGCGCAGACAGCATATACTTTGTTCACTGAAAAGACACACATACTGTCTGGTTTTGCACTTTCAATACCTAATGTATGAAGTCCAAGCAATATTGGCCCAAATGATATCAACAAAGGGACAATCCAACAGGTGACAATGAGTGCAGTTATGCGTTGAGCAGACATTTTGTATATATAGAGCAGGGGGTTGCACACAGCGTAATATCTGTCAAATGCGATGCAACTCAAGTGCAAAATTGATGCTGTACAAAACATGACATCCAGGCTAGAGTGAAACAAGCAAAAGGTGGTGCCAAAATACCAGCATCCCTCAATCGTTCGAATCATGCTGTAAGGCATCACCATGATTCCAACCAAGAAGTCGGCCACTGCAAGCGAGAGAAGGAAACAGTTTGTCGATGAGCGGAGCTGCTTAAAGTAAGCAATAGAGATTACCACCAAGAAATTTCCACTTAAGGTGATGAGGATGAGCAGGAAGATGAGGGTATAGAGAATGAGTTTCATGGTCAGGTTTGTTATAGTGGAAAAGCACAATTCATCCACTGAAGTCATGGTTGAATTTGAAACTTCTTGCTTACTGGACATAGTCTGCATTTTCTTAAAAGACCACATAAGATCCCATATTAAGTGCTCCAGAAAATCCTACATAATTTGATATCAACAAAGTTTACGTTATCTAAAGGACTATGGATTGACATGTAGGCTAGTTCCTAACCATATAAACCACATACTCAGTGACTATATTCTCCTGGACTATGCTGAAACGATGGGTGCTGGGTAACCAGGCTGGTTTTGAGATGTTTGTAAGCCTGAGCACTAGCGATGTTAGCAGAGATCTCCGGAAAGTCTGTTGCACGTGTCTGAGTGAGGTTCTTGAAAGCTGTCGCTGTGCAATAGTTTTGGCAAAGCATGTATTTGAAGGAGTGTCTCACAGTTATAATTTCAATTTACCACATGCAAAACAAATTCTGTCTTCTGAGTAACAATTTTCAGAACCTACAAAGAAACACTTTTTTCACTGTGAAAATTTGTTATATTTTTGTAAGACCTCGATGAATGTCTAAGCATGTTTAAGCTATGTTTAAGCAGTGGGTAGACTTTTCATAGATAAGAAACTCATTCACTAAAGGGCTTTTTATAAATTGCTGCTTCCGTCACTGCTACATCAGTTGTGCTTTGCGCTCTTTTGTAATGGTGTTGCGTCCCTATTCATAGGGTCCAGACATTTTTGACTGTATCGAGAGCAAGCCTGTAAAACAAAAAAATAGAATAAAATATCATGTCAGGCATATTTGCAACATCAACTGTAAGAGTCAGGCATATTTGCAAAATTAACAATAATTTTACACTTAAGAAGCCAACACATTGAGCAAAAAGCGTAAAAAACAGATTACTCTTGGCCCTCTTCAAAAAGGGTCTCCGCACTCATGGCGCAGACCCTGCACTCATGGTGGGACCTCCATTTGTGCAGACTACCACAGTGAGGCTTCTTTAACTTCAAATGCCATGGTTGGTGAAGGAACATTTCTAAGCGTCATTGCAAGCCATTTATCATGCATTGTAAAATAAAATTTCCCTAATTGCTCCTAAATATTTCTTTGCTTACCAACTGACAAGCATTCTAAAAAAGTTGCTCAGCCTACTCTCAAGGAGATGTTTCACATTTACACCAATTATAATGAACACTTGGTAGACAAGGGTGTTTTTTTATTATGTCCAGTACAACAGTCATGTTTTCCTGTAAAAAGCTAAGAATGAAGTAGAGTGTACTTTTTTTCACATGGCCATCATTATGCGACTGGCGATTTTTTGACTTTGGCATCACCAATAATGAAAAATTCTGTAAACGGTCTCCACATGGATAATATAGCATTCACAGCTTCTAGGACTGAGGGCCACTGGCTGAAAGACACAGTTGGGATGCCTCTTTCTTCGATGCCACACAAAGTACAAAATGAGAAATAATTGTGTATTTTTTCCAGTGCGTAATGAAACAGTGAATCAGAATGGGCTACAAAGTCAATAGCGTTCTTCATTGACTCTGAAGAATGTAAAGATGCTTTCAGCATACCATCTAGCAGGTGGAAAGGATCTCCTACAGGAAAGCACATCAGATCAGGTATTGATTTTGACAGGCCATCATACAACCTTTTCAGTAACGTAGCTGAATCACTGCAAACAGAAACAATATCACTCCAATCTTTGTTGAACTTGGTAATAACTTTTTGCAGCAGGATATCAAGAGACACTGCATTCCATGTTTTCTAAAAACCTGGTGTCATATTTTCACCATTAGCTCAGATGCTTGGTTACAGTACACTTTTCACATATACCTCTCACTTCACCTTGCATTGAATATTTCAAGTCTGGGGTGTTTGGCAATTCGCCTACTCTCAATACTGACTCACTAGAAAAGGGGGCTGATGTATCAAGGGTTTCACCTATTCTCTGTCAGTGGGCAAATGTGATGGTACCTATTTGGAAATATTCTTATGAAATGTGTTCTTTTAACTATTAGTGAAAGTATCCAACATAGCCAAAATATCAAATATGATTTTGATATTTCCTGATTCTTTACAGTTTATAAAATAATTAAGACCTAAAATATACTTCTAAACCTTGCATCTTTAGACCAAAGACCTCAAAAGTGAAAAAAAGCAAAATGAAGAAGAAACAATATTTTAGTGACAGCCCTAAACAACATAACTCAAGAAGAATGCTGTTATCCCAGGCTTTCTTTCTGCTACCATGTATAGCAAAGTTACATTGTATTGGCCCCTTCAGGAAGAAATAAAAATGACTTTTTCACTCTCCTTTTCCTTTCTTTGAATGGCATTTAGTTTGTGGTTGGGCGGGTGTTTATCAGTGCTTATATGTTTACACTGGTGAGGGCTATTTCCCTTTTGGTGGGGTTTTATCAGTTGTTTAAACCTCAAACAGGATAGCCTAAGCCTAATATGCAATTTAGATCATAGACTTTCAGTCTGCCAATGTCGTTGAATTAGTATCCAGTCAAGGCAATGTTACAGATATGACAGAAATAGAATGTTCCCAAAGACAGCAGACGTTTCACCACTGAAGTAGGTCTGTCCACCATAGGAGTAGCCATTTTTAGAGGGAACCTCAGTAGTGATTCTATCCATGCCGAATATTGCTGGAGGAATTTCTGGTGCAAAATAAGGACAATGGAAATAACCTCAAGGTGAGGCTACATAGTCAGGATCACATATATAATATGCTGAAAACTATGTTCCCATCTTTATGGGAATACAACCCAACCTTTTCAATGAAAACCTGCAATTAGTTCCGTGGAGATAATTCAAACTAACATGGGGCCTGATTATGAGTGTGGTGGAGCCATATCTCCAGGTGGGATATTGCTCTGCTTGATCACCGAGGTCAGGTCCCTTTTATGTACAGGGCACACTTTTACTGTTTGCGCCACCACGCACCTTTAAATAGGTGCAGCATGCTCAAACAGGGAGAGGGCATCCTATTACAGTGAATGTGCTGCCCTCAGGACAGCTGTGAACATTTGCTGCCCTTGGGGTAGTGCATTCAATTGAAATTACGGTGCAGCTGTTTCAAAGTCGCTCAGTGGTTCACAGTGCAGCAATCCACCTGCATTTAAAGAGGGATTAGAGATCCCTTCGCAGGCAGAAGCAGTGAGTGACTGCACCCAACAGGAACGGGATATCTTGCAATCCTTGGGGACCCCTTAACAGAGAGCTGCTACCAGGGGGAACACTGACAGTTCACCACCTTTTTGAGGCACACTTTCAGTGCACCTACCGAATGCTTCTTTGTCTTTGTACCCGTGTACATATTATGGTGCATATGTGGGAGCGCCCTATTGAGATAGTGCTGGTGCTACTTGTGCTCCAGCAGTATCTGTATTACAGAAGAGTCTGTACAAGTATTTGCGGCTTGTTCTGTAATACCAAAGTGCCTGGGGGTTGTACAAAACGGGCACTAATGCCCATCTTGCACTTTTTGTAATATGGCCCCTGGTTTTCACGCATCCATATTTATCTGTCAACTAGAGAAACAGATTGTGTTTCAGCCAGGGGATGCAGACACATGCTCAGCATGCACCCAACCCCTCCTATGGCACAGGGGAGTTTAGAAACTCATCCCTGCCTGGCATTGACTTTCCCTACCCCAAATACTTCATCAACTACTCACCTACCTCAACTAACCCACAGTGTACTGAGTCCACATGTTAGTCCTCATTTTGTGAAGAATATCTCATAATTGGACCAGGCGGGAAGGAATCATCTGCAGTGGTAAATAATCCACTTCTTAGTAACACTAGTCCTTCCCTGCACTGCACAATTTCTAACAAAGCCCAAGGTGAGGGAGCACCTTAGACTGACAGCGGATCCACCACCATATCAGCTGGAGATAAGTCCAGAGCTGGGTTAGTAGGCAACCGGAGTGATACATGTATATATTCATTGAAAAAATCATAGGTTTCTGGGGTGTTATAGTTAGCTGGACATTTCACTCATACAAAACCATTGAAATTCCTCTGTTATAGTTAGTTGTACTAACTGTAACTCTTGCGCCCACAATCCACTGGTGATGATGTCACATATTACATCATTCATGACATGATCAGTGATATCGCTGATTACATCTCAAATGACATCACTGATGTCAACAACATAATGACATCAGTGATTCACTGATGACATCATTCAGTGAATGTTGTTTGGTTTGGTTTGTTGTTCAAATATGTATTATATATCTAGCAATCTGCATTTAAGAATCAGTGAATATATACCTATCTTGAGGGAGGATTTAGTAGCATTGTGATTGCCTGTTTACTTGACTAATTTATAGTGTCTCACTAAATATATTGTATAGTGACTAAACTGTGTGAATATCTGTATTACTTTGTCAGTTGTTGTGTAAATTGCTGCACCAGTTAGTTACTAGCAATGTGAAAGTCTATATTAGTTATTGGTTAGTTAACTGATTATTTGTATGGGAGAGTGAATCTGTGTGTGGTTCGGTGGGGGATCTGTGACTACCCCAAGATAAGTGAATAGTTAATTCAGTACGTATATGAGGTTAAGACTAAGTGTTATAATAGTTGTGTGGGTGAGTGAATATCTGTATGGGTGTGGTGATGAGCAAATATATTTATCAATGGTACATGTCCAACAAAGCAGAAAAAATAAAAGGCAGTGTATGTGACAATCATTGTATATACATAAAACTCATTAATTGCATGAGTGACTGTATGGATAACTGTATACTTGGAATAGTGATTTCATAACACACTAGGGGGCCCATTGCGATGTCGGACGGCTTGCCTCCGCCAGGCTGGTGGTAGCCACCGCCGGCCTGGCTGAGGCAATCCGCCCGACATCCACACTCATTGTCACCCCTTGCGGCTGGGGCGGAAAAGGATCAATATGGCGGCGGTGTCTCATAGACACCGCCAGCCAAATAGGATGCCTTGCCGTGGCGGCGATGCCGCCAGGGAAAGGCATGCGGTCTTCACTTTGGGCCCCCAAAGTGAAGGAGGGGTGGGGGGTGCACACGAGGGTTACCTGTGGTACCCCCCTGCATTTGCATTTACAATGCGGTAGGCACCGCGCGGTGCCTGCCGCATTGTGCATGCAAATGCCTTCATGCATTTATGGCATTGTTGCGGGCAGTGCAGAGAGCACCGCCCGCCACAATGTTATAAAAGCAGTATGCGGCCGCCACTGTGGCGGCCGCATCCTAATACCACCCACGGGACCCCCGCCCTTATGGCGGGCGGTCCCGAGTCGGGATAGGATGGGGGGCGGACTAAGTCCACTCGTCATCCTAATGACCCCCCTAAGTATCAGTTACTATCTATATGAATAAATAAAGTGTTATTAGTATAAGTGTGTAGCTGAGTAAATGTAAATATTATACATTATTCATAAAAGTGAGTAGGATGACTGCATAAGTGAATAGGATGTGTACTGGGGTTTAATGTCAATATACGTGTATAAGTATATTTGATAGTGTTCTATTGATCATTGACAGCATGTATGAGTTAATTTATAGGTAATTCATCAGATGTGTGTGTAGATCTAGAAATCACTGACTTGGTTTTTAGATACTTGTATTGCTGTGTCAATGGATTCAAATATGATGAGTGATGAAAGGTTACACTAGTGTATGATGAGGTGTATCTGATTGTCAAGTAGATGATGTCATCAGTGATGTCATTTGAGATGTCATCAGTGATGTCATCAGTGATGTCACTGACCATGTCATGAAGGATGTAATATGTGACATCATCACCAGTGGATTGCGGGCGCGAGAGTTGCAGTTAGTACAACTAACTATAATAGAGGAATTTCAATGGTTTTGCATGAGTGAAATGTCCAGCTAACTATAACACCCCTGAAACCTACGTTTTTCTCAATGAATTTCTAAGGTTTTTTAAAGGATAATTGCTACCTATAACCTGCTTGAAATCTATGTTTTTTTAGTGAATGTCAAAGGTTTTTTAAATGACAATTCCTAATTATAATATTGACCACTTCCCCATAATTTCAACAAGAAACCAAATCTGCAATGCTACCTAAAAAACAGGCAATAGTTCCACTTACCACTAACAAATAACATCAATGTTTAACTGGTGTAAGGACGTCGACTATGTATGGCGTAAATTACATCCAACTCACACCCATATTTAAAGCCGAATATGTGATAGAGGTACTAATCATGCACCTCCCACACCCAACAAAATCACAACACCCAGCGCCACCACCACCACAACCACCCCCCGGACCTCTCCCCCCTACTACCTCAGAGGCAGCACAAAACAGAACAACAGACCTTCCCAAGATACCATATCCTCTTAACCGCACAATAACTGAATGTTCAGAGATGTGGCAACCAACTATGTATAAGGGAAGGAACTTGCACATCAACAATAATTTACACAATGCCAAGACTACCGGTGAAATGCTATACACAACTCACTATAGAAACCAAAAACTTTTCCGTGTGTAGATATACTATTTATACGTGTAGTGTACTGCATAGTGGACGCAGCCATATTATCTCAGACACTGGGAAATATTTCGGTCATGTAGCTGTGTTCTCCCCCCCATGGAAGCAGAAGCAGAGTGGGCTAGTCCAACGTTCGTAACCTCAGCGTAAGACTATAAATAGTTAGGCTACGCCTTGAGCGTGGTTCACTTCTGCAAAGAGAAGAGACTCCACCACAGTGAAGGTGCTCACCCTGCCACGTGGCTACCGCCATGACCACGTGCCTCCTCGATACAGGCCCATTGCGAACTCAGCGCCACAGCACGGCAGACTTATGTTTGTATCGACTACTGCCTTCGATCTACAGTGCAGACAACATGGTTTAAAACTCAAATTCAGCTTTGGAACTACACTACGGACAGCATTGAAGTTAGCCTTGATTTATGTAAGACAGAGACAATTGTACTCCATATCCTCAGACTTCGTTAAAATAAGTGGCAAAAATTATTCCTCAATATCTGTGCTGACTACTGCCTTCGATCTACAGTGCGGTCAGTAGAGTTTACAACTTGATACCAGTTGCGGATATGCACTACAGACAACATTGAATTCGTCTCGATTTATTTAAGGCAGAGACAATTGTGCTATGTCGTCAGATTTTGTTAAAGTATGTGACAAAAATTAATTCCTCGATATCTGTGTCAACTACTGCCTTCGATCTACACTGTGGACAGCAGGGTTCACAACTTGGATTCAGCCTTCCATGTACACTATGGAGAGCATTGAAGTTAGTCTTGATTTATGTAAGGTAAAGACAATTTTGTTAAAGTATGTGACAAAAAAGCATTCCTCGATCTCTGTATCAACTACTGCCTTCGATTTACACTGCGGACAGCAGGGTTCACAACTTGAGTTCAGCTTTCCATCTACACTACAGAAAATATTAAATTCATTCTCGATTTATTTAAGGCAGAGACAATTGTACTGTGTCCTCAGATTTTGTTACCTGTGACAAAAAAGCATTCATCGATGTTTGTGTCGACTACTGACTTCGATGTACACTGCGGACAGCAGGGTTCCCAACTTGAATTCAACTTTGCATATACACTACGGACAGTAGGGAATTCACCCTTCATTTTTTTAATGCAGAGACAATTGTACTGTATGTGTTCAGCTTTTGTTAAAATAAGAGACAAAAATCATTTGACCATATCTGTGGTCAGTACTGCCTTCAATCTACAGTGCAGACAGAAGGGTTCACAACTTCAATTCAGCTTTGAATTCATACTGCGGACTGCATGAAATGTAGCCTTGATTTATTTAAGATAGACATAATTGTACTTTGTGTTCTCAGATTTTGTTAAAGGATATGACAAAAATAATTTCTTGATGTTTAAGATGACTACTGCCTTCGATCTACATTGTGAGGGCTCACGATTCAGGTGGAATGGCGATTGAACATGAAGCATTCCACTAGGCAAGAGACACTGTACCAGTGCGACCCGCCCGAACCACGAATCATCGCAGTGTGCGCACTTCAGGTACCGCTAACTCACTGCACCACAAGTCATCTCCCCGTGGCCTTATTAAGGCAGAATTCACTAAGCAAAAAAGCATTACTCCTAGTGCGGCCTGCCCGGACAACGCATCAACGCAGATGACGTACACGCTCAGTGCCAAAGCTACTACTACCTAGGCCTGGGCGAAGCACTACGCTATGCTCGCGTAGTTTGCGAAGATAGCGCAACTTTGCACTATGCGAGCTGCACGTAGCACAGTGCGAATACGTGTAGCGTAGTGCAGCAGTCATTTTGTGCTTGCTCGCGGTCCTCAACAACAAGTTGGCGAGCAAGCAAAATTACATCTTGGTGAGACTTTTTCCTCGTTCGCGATCAGCAACATCAAGTTGCCGATCACGAGCGTGGAGAATAAACCTCCCTGCGAGATTCTCAACGTAGGGAGGTCTGTTTTCTCATTGCCAGTTGTCGCATATGCTCGCGATGAGAAACTACCAGTCTGCGTTGAGAAAGCTGCCGCTCGAGAAAAAATCTCCGTGAGCGCCAGAAAACTACAGCTCGCACTGTGCAATATGCAGTTTTCAATGATTGCACAGTGCCGGATGGTTGTCCGCACTGTGCAATCATTGAAAACGGCATCTTGCACAGTGCGAACATGCTACTACGCAGTTCGCTTAGTGCTACGCGTAGCTCACATAGTGCAAAGTGCACTTCGCGTAGCTTTGCGAAGCGCTACTTCGCAAACTACGTCCAGCCCTACTACTAACTCAGTGCACCATAATTCATCGCCACGTGACCGTATTGAGTCAGATGTCTTATTTTGAAGAAAACATCATCGTTTTTGGAGATCTACTGCAACTTACTCCCGTAAAAGGACAACCAGTATTTATAAGAAAACTTGATTTTAAAGAGTTTGCTACCAGTGCGTCCTGCTCGCACCACGTATCATCGCAGGCTCCACAGAACCTTGTTGCTTCAGGTGCCACCAACTCTGTGCACCACTTATCATCGCTGGCTGCACACACACTAAATTACCAATCCTGTGCAGCTCTACTCAACGCCACGTGTCTGTGTGCTCTTGCTAACCGCTGCCACCTGCTTACACTGCGGTCATCAGAGCTCACAACTAATTAGACTGTTGATTCCTTATTTGTAGAGTACAATACCAAACTAAGTGTAACATTTATCAAACCCTATACAATGTCCCTTTAGTATGCTTCCTTTAAGAACTACTTTTGTATCACTAATAGATGTAGTTGAATAATAAAATTCACGCTGCAAGTGCAAAGGCACACTTAATGACAGTCTAGACAGTGGACAGCATATGTCACAATTTGAACCTCACTTTTTTTTCATTGGAAACCTGAATTTCTTTTTTACAGACAAAAATGGCTACACCACTAGAAGAATCATGATTCTGATCATTTTGTTGCTGAAGAATTGATAACCATCTATGGTATTTATTTTCCCCCTCAAAGTACATGCAGTCCAGTATGCAACAGTCAATACTTTTAGTGCAGCCCGTTCAGACCAGGCATCATCGCAGGGTGAGCCCACGCTAAACACCAGACGTACCAATAACTCAGTACACCATAAATAATCACCACAAGGCTTTATAAAGGCAAAATTCAGTAGTCAAAAAACATTATCCCCAGTGCGGCCTGCCTGGACCACACGTCATCACAGGTTATGTACACGCTCAGTCCCAAAGTTAATACTAACTCAGTGCACCATAAGTCATCACCACATGGCCGTATTCAGGCAGAATTCAACTGATTCTTCATTCATTATTTATAGAGTGCAGTACCAAACAAAGTATAACGTCCCTCAAACTTACACAATATCCCTGTATTAGCCTTCCTTTAAAAAATAATTTTATATCAGCTCTAGGTTTAGTTGAAAAACAAAATTAATGCTGCAAGTGCAAAGGTACACTTAATGGTAGTGTACACTGTGGACAGCACAGGTCACAACTTAAACTATAATATCTCTAAAACATACATATTTCGACAATGTATTCCATACATGTTTAATCTGTTATTCAATCTTGATTACAGTAGGCAACACACTGAGTACCATACGTACCACTAACTCAGTGCATCATAAATAATTGCCACGTGGCCTTATTAATGCAAAATTCAGTAGCCAAAAGACATTCTTACCAGTGCGGTCTGCCTGAACCCCGCATCATCGCAGTTCCACACAAACGGACCCTACCTTAGTACACCACAACTCATGAACCCTTTACGATAGAATCTTCTGTGTATTATTTCACATGTATTGCTCCTACCTTTGTACAACAGAAGTCATAAACCGTTTATGATTGGATATCTTTGTATGATATCATGATTACTATTCTACTTGTTACCAACAGCAACGTAATAAAATGGAGTCGAGCACACGTGCCCGTACGCACTTCAACTATCTATCTATTTCTGTGTATTTATTATGTTTGTAAAATGCTGCTCCTATGCCCTACCACAATATATTGTGCTATAAATAGCGTATACAACCATCTTACCTCTGACAGTAAGAGTGGGCTATTCCTCCTTTTTTTATTTTGGAGCATATTTATATAGCGCAACGTCAACCCAAAACTATATCAACAATTTACATGAGCACCGTATTTACAGTACATTTTCAGGCATGCATAGATTACATCATTTCTCTACAATAACAGGATGTGGACGCACCTCTAACACTGATTTCCTGCACCAAGTTCGACAGTATACCTGAATGACCACATATGATTATATATTATCTGCCTTTCATGTGCCAAAAACTGCAACTTAAACCTTTCACAGCCATGTATTACTACAGGTACACACTCCACTGAATGTACAACAAACATTCATATTCGCAGAAATAAGTCATGTCCACCATCTTTTATGTGTGCAACTATGAATGAATATAGGGTTAGTGATACCCTGCACCTTTCATGTTAGCCCAATTGTGGGACTTTACAGACATAATGACAAATTTGCGTGTAAGACCCGGGTGAAGGCAGCACTACAACACGGACACCCGAATCAGTTGATTTCTCATATAGCTCATGACGGAACCACGCCCATAGCTCCGGAGTCATCATTCACAGGCTTGCGGAGCACTGGCATATGTCAGGCCTGCCCACTCCACTTATGCTACCAGGAAAACAACATTGCTGTTTGCCATGCAAGAGTGAAAGCCGAGGCTCTCAGCGTGCCATAGCAAACTTGGGGGCATATTATCAAGGACAGAGTTAACATGTTCTGGTGTAAACCTTGGCTTCTATTGGAATTCTCACGAAATCTCAAAAGGCTATTATTAAGCCATTATGGCCGCTTTAACAGCACTAAAGCGACAAAAATGTTAACGCTGTCCTTGTAAATATGACCCCAATATCGCGTGAAATACAGCGAGAATTTATGTTCGCAAGTGAAACGTTTATTAATATAAGTCTGTGGACCTTACATATCAATCCACCTCGCATATTAAACATGCTTAAGTCTACTTCAGAACAGATGTTAGGATCCGACATAAACCGCAATTAGCGAGAGTTGTGCTATCGGTCCTCAAATCCAGGGCTGCCTTGTATATACAACGCTGTTGTCATACCTCCCTCTTCCTTTTTATATTCTCATAGAAACACCTACCTTGCCACTGAGAACACCTACATTGCAACTCATTGAAGATATGAGGCGAGCCCTTAGCAAACCGGCTGCTAACATGCAATAATGCATCTTAGCGTCACCTAGAAAATAGGGCGATATAATTTTCACCGCATTTTTGGCTTTTTTTAAAAAAATGCAGCGAAATGGCACTTGTCAATATGCCCTCAAGTTTGCTATGACACAACGGGAACCTCGACTCCCGCCCTGCCATACCAAACAGCAGTATCCCGGGGTAGACACCCAGAGACACAGCAGGAGCCGACCCTGGGGTGTGATATTCCCCAAGGCTTTCAACTGCTCCAGAATAGAGACCACGCAGCCCCCCTTTCAAAATATAAAAAGCCCCAGAGGGTGGTAATCCTCTGGGCTTAGATGAACCTTTTGAAGACACTACGAGCTCCCTCACCCATTTATTTTGTAGCACCAAGGAATCGTGGTCCCCGGGCTACAGGACCCCTCTGGACCCCCATCAAATGTAATATTTTAGACCCAGGGATTTGGCCCTCCCAGGTAGCTAATGCTTTAACAAGTACAGGAGCCCCGCTTCCTTTTTATTTTTATTACAGCGGATCTATGCACCCAACTCACATTTCTCCATTTTTCCCCACCCAAAAAATGTTTTTGGGGACCCTAGAGGTCTTTGTGGGATCCCATAAGCAGGTCTAGAGGAACAAAATATTTCTTACATGCCCCCTTTATACCTTTTAAACACTTGTTCCACTATTTTCTAGATCCTCGCTTCTACCGAGGAACAAAATGGCTGCCAACACTTCCTGGTTTCGAATGTTGACAACCACTTGACAGCCAATCAGCATTCTGGGCTTATAATCCGCGCATCCACCGAGGCCATAGATATATATGTACTTTTAACGTTAATTTTCTCAGGAACTACTGAACAGATTTACACCATATAAGAAAAAGGCACGAATCTGAACCAAGGTCTACAACTTTGCCAAATTTGATGTAATTCAGTTCAGCCGTTTGGGCTGCAGACGCGACTAACGGTACCTATGGAAAATTGCATGGGGAAAACACTTTTTGGGACCCCATTTTTTCTCAGGCCCCTCTTCAAAAATCACCCCAAGACTTTCAGGATAGGAATGGACCGGAGCACCCCACCCATTTTGAGATTTTCACAAAGATTCGTCGACCAGCGCCAAAGTTATTCCAAATAGAATGTTGCGGATTTCCTATGGAAAATAGGTCCTAACTATAACTACATACTGGCGACCGCCAGTAGGTAATAACACAAATGTAATCCTTCAAAAATATAACCACAAAAAAGCTATACTTGGAGAACTTAATTAATTACATTTTCAAAGAAACGTGTATATTTAGAGCAAAACACTAACCAAATGAAATTGAATGCATAAATGAAATTAGCACACAAAGGGAGCACTAAGTGAAGTAATATAATGCTACTAAATGGATACACTTTCAACAAAGCAACTGTAAAAACCTAATGCAAGGAGTTTAGTGTGGTTGGGTGTGTAATACTGGCCGACTGCTGATGCACCTTTGCTATGACCTATTTTAAAACAAGGTTGTAAATGTATGTCCTTTGACTATGAATTTAATACTACTGCACTCAAAGAAACCTTGTGCAGTTGCTTCTCCATATCAATACTTTATCAAATCTTACCATTAGGTTACAACATCATGCATATGTGAATAAAATATGTCCGCTTATTAAATCAGACAGATTGCAATTGAGGCATAGCCGATCGGAGGCAGCAATACAGCACAACCACATAATATAACAACAACACATTGCAACAATAACGCAATATATATTCAATCCAAAAGTAAAATAGATCAACTAACAAAATGATGTAAAACAACACCATAATATTACAATGAGAATAACAAAAACACAGCTCAACACAACATGAATCAACAATACAACTCATGGATTAAACAGAGCATACCTATAGATCACTTGAAAATATGATTAAAACATCTTAACAGACCTAGACAAAAACACAAGAAATCAATTGGGTATTGTGTTTTGTTAAGCAGTATTTTTGTGTTCTGATGTTGGCATGTGTGTTATTGTGCTATGTTATACGCTAGAGTTTTTTTACCAATTATAATTCAGTGCTTTTAAGCACTACAAAAAGCCTGGCTTAAGCCCATAAAGTGCAGTGCTTTCAACTCCAATAGAGCTTTTACAGTACATTGCAGCCCCATTTATTTTGATACAATAGTGTATCTACTATGCAGCGACTCTCTTAACATAGGCTTCTATGAATATACCTTCCCCAAAGTGCAGCGTGCCAATTCACCACCTGTATATGGTGCTGAGCCTAAAACTTAAAGTGCAGTGCTTTCAAACCCTAAAAAATAGTCTGGTTCAAGCCCGTAAAATGCATTTATGCTGATAAAGACTTTGCATTGCCTTGCAACCCCACTTTACTGAATTGTTTCTAGCAGCTCCATATATTTCCATGTAGAAGTAAATCTTTTAATAGCAGCAACTCTCCTAGCAAAAATGTCTTCAAATTTCCTTGTTTGTATCATTTTTTAAACCGCTCCGAATAGGGGGGCACCTTGGAGGACCTCCAGTTCTGAAGTACCAGAGAACGCGCTACAAGGGAAGCAATTGCCATAAATGTCTCTTTCCCCTCTTGACGTTTCTAAATGTTGTCTCTGCCTAACGATACCAAAGAGTGCTACAGCTGCCTCAGGATCCAGTCTTTTCTGTAAACCACAGCTTAAAGCAGTGAAGATTCTTTCCCAAAATTGTCCTAGCTTTGGGCAGGTAAAAAAAGTGTGGAGCCATCCTCCCTCTCCTGCTGCCTGGCAGCAAAAGCATCTATCTCAAATTCTGGACGCATCTTACGAAGAGCTTTGGGGGTATAGTACGCCAACTGCCGTGACAAAAATGCCATTCTTTTAAAATTGGCTGCACTTAATGCATTGCTGCTGAGTTGTGAAATGGCTTGCCAGTCCCGATTATAGAATATACATTGTGTCTCCTGGTCACTTTTTCTAGGAATTTGTTAACCACCCCTTGGGACCCTAGAAGGCGATACCAATTTCCCGCCCCCCTTAACTTTGCTCTGAATAGAGCAACCAAAATTGGTGTTGGGCTAGAATCAGATGGAAGGGCGCACTTATTTAATTGATGTGAAATCTGAATATATCCAAAGAAAAACAGCTTACTCCAGTCTCCACACCTACCTTGGACCTCTTGCCAAGTGATACATCTGCCGCTCACTAAAAAATTACCCAATTCTTTCAAACTGTTGACATTCCAAAACCTTAGCTGGCTGCTCTGGATTTGGAGGCCCAAACATTTACATTCTGTAAGCTTTAAATAGTAGTACCCTGTGGAGCAAGCCTGCTTAGAGTAAAAAGTTTAGTGCTTTATTCCTGCCAAGTCTTGTACCTTGTTTTCTGGGGAAATTTCGCTGTTTTTAAGAGATCCGGCTTCCTGCACCATTTTATCTAAAAAAAATTATCGACCGATCCCTTACAGTCGATTGAATAGACTATTAGATCTAAAAAGGCTGCTTCATCATATGTACGTACTGCAAGCCCACCCTGGCTGACTTTAAGTTGGAGCCCTGCCAGTGTTACCCTCAGTGCCTTCTTACTCCAGAAAAATTGTTGGAAAATCGTTTCCAACTCTTTAAGATATATCAAATTGATTTTTATAGGAACATTTGTAAAAAGAAAAACAAGTAGAGTTAGAGTGGACATTTTTATAAGGGCAACACGGCCGATCAGTGTGAGAGGTAGTATCAACCATTCCTCTAGCAGAATTTTTATTTTTTTCCGCATGACTTCATAATTCTATTTATAAATATCTGAATACTGATTGGTAATGTATATCCCCAAATAATGAATAGGATTTGAAATTAGGGCTTGATGTTGAAGATTGTTGGGGAGAAAATCACTCAAACTAATCATTCTTAAAATTTTGGTGTTATTATGGTTAATTTTACACCCTCCAATTAATTCGAATTGAGCAGATTCTGCTGGTGTTGATTCAATATTCAGTCTTTCCGGGCTAAGATAGAGGATAATGTCATCCGCAAACAACTTTAACATGGACATTCCTAATATGGGTGTTCTTATCACCACATTACTTCGATACCTAATGGCCATGGGTTCCATAAAAAAGTAAAGAGCACAGGGGAGAGAGGGCAACCTTGCCTAGTCCCCCAGTTTACATTTACTGTCCCCATCAGGTTAGAGTTATTAAAAACCTGTGCCTGGGCCCCTTGCTAAATATTACTAAACAAAATAAAACCTTTCATTCCTACTAACGACCTCAAACAAGCCACTCAAGCATTGGTACTGTCAAGACTGGACTATGGAAACGCAGTCCTCTCTGGAATTGCGAAAACACACCTTGCTCCGCTAAAAACAACCCTCAATATGGCGGCTAGAATGGTAAAGGGATTGAAGAAATTCGACCACATCTCTCTTGCCCTCAAAGAACTCAAGTGGCTACCCATAGAAATGCGGGCGAACTTCAGAACGGCCTGCCTCACCCACAAAGCCCTCCACACAGGCAAACCCCATTATCTGGCATCTAAACTCAATAAAGCAGGTCAGAACAGGAACCTCAGAAGCTCCAATACCTTACTGCTTATCCCGCTAAAACCTCGAAAACAGAAAACCGCGGCCAGATCCTTCGCCGGCAACGCGCCCAAAATATGGAACTCTATCCCCCCCACATCAGAACTATTCCCTCCTTCACAAAATTCAAAAGACAGCTCAAAATCCTTTTCCTCGACCGATCTCCAGCAATCATATAGGATCCACTGGAATGCTGAAAAGTACACTGTACCCCCCCAGCTGTGAGATAACAAGTCCTTGTAATGGATGATGACCACTCATCATCCTCTTTACTCCGACTCACACCCAGACTGTCTCACTGTTTTGCTATTTGTTTGCTCCCTTTGCTCGCTTATTGTATTATGTTATGCTCTCAAATGTCTTGCTATACAATTGCTGTGAAGCGCTCCGATACCCTCCGGTCAGGCTAGCTCTATACAAAACTTCTTAAATAAAATAAATAAATAAATATTTAGAACCTGGGGGGAATCCCAAACCTGCGAAGACCTTAAAAGAGAGCATCCCAATTCATAAAATCAAATGCTTTTTTGTGTCAACCATCATAAAAAGTGCTGGAGTTTGATTAGTGTTAAAATAATCGAGCCCTTGGACTAAAAACCCTATATCAGTGGACATTAACCTCCGTTCAACAGACCCTGTCTGATCCTTGTGGATCGCTTTTTGTGCTACTGGAGAAAAACGACACCCAGATTTTCATTAGAATTTTATAGTCAGAGTTGAGTTAACTGATCGGTCTAAATGAAGTAATGACTCTGGGGATTTTACCCTTCTTTATAAAACTGACAATAATAGATTCTTTAAACGCTGTGGGAACCAAACCACCCGCGTTCACATAGTTAAAAAGCTCAACCAAAAAATATGTTGATTACTTGGCAAACACCATATAAAATTCCATTGGCAACCCATCATTTTCACAGGCTTTTCCTCCCAACATTGTGGCGAGTGCTAGCTGAATTTCAGGTGCTGAAATATATACTTGAATCCCCTCTGTCTGAGTACTGGATAAATGCGGGAGGATAATATTGTCAAAATACTGTTGAATTGCCTCTTGCCCCACCATATATTTAGTAGCACATAACTGGTCGTAGTGCTCCCAAAAAATGGGGGAATCCTTTCTTTGTCAATCACCAGGGCTTTTGTACCAGGTTCCAGCACTTCAGTAATTAATGCTGCTTCCTGCTTTACTTTAGTCGACCAAGCTAACAATTTACCTACCATTTGACTCTTTCGTAAACTTACTGCTGAAATGTCCGAGAGCTGTTAATTTCTTCCACAATTAAAAACTTCCTTAACTCCTGTTTTGCTTTATTAAGCTCCGTCTCTTCTGTCTCTTTTCCCCTTAGGAGTGGCGTTCTTCTGCAGCAGAGCACTATCACCTGCCAGCTGTAGTTTGGCTATGCGAGTCCTTCGAGTTTTTGACTGCTCGGCCATAAAGGCCAACATCTGCCCATCGACTGAGGCCTTATAGGCCCCTAAACTGAAAAAAGTTCTGCTGTGCCCTCATTATCCTGGAAAAATTCTTTAAACCATTTTCTTGTGCTGATTACCCATTATTGGTTTGAGAGAAGGAGTCGATCCATCTGCCACCTGGACCTTATCCTCCTGCCTTCATCTATTTCTATTTCTAGTTTAACCAGAGAATGGCCTAAAATGAATTGGCCCCTATTCCTGAATCAGAATACTTAAACAAACAAGAAATAAAAAAAAAGTCAATATGGGAAGCCGACTGGAATTGTCGGGTGTAGCAGGTATATTACAGTTCTTCACGATAGGCTCTGCGCCATGGATCAATTAATTGGAAATCTTGCTTTTTTACCTCTATTCATTTTTTAGTTTTTGGTTTCAGTTGTTTTTTATTTTTATTCGAGGTGTCCTTTGACAGGTCTTAATTGCAATTAAATCCCCCCAAAAATCGGACCTGTAGCCCCTCTAAGTACATCAATGCGCCAAAGTTACTATCAATACCTTAACAGGTGCTGTGACATATTAAGCCAAAAAGTAGGACTTTAATTTAATGTTCTAGTGACAAATAACCATTTATCACTGTCTAAGGTGGTAAAATATGTCTAAACAGCTTATACTAGCCACTAAACTGCAGAAACACCTTCATGGAGGATGCCCTTGATCACAGCACTGATAATCTAATCAACTTCCATGACCAGATTTTTGGAGTTCTTGAATTATCACTTGAATAAGAGGATGGCACCCATGCATCTCTCCTCAAGAATATCCTTTCTGCCAACAAGTCATTACAAAAATGCACTTCCACATGACATAATAAAAGCTCTGCATTAGACTTAAATATTGCAGCAGAAGACTACATACCAATCCCTAACCCTATGAATTTGAATTGGTCATGCTACTTCTTCATTCCTTGCAAACGCCTAATCACATCACCGTCACTCCACACTAATCTAAAAGCAAGAGTTATCACAAACACCAACACAAACGCTTTAGGCAAAATGTACTGTAAACCCATCACAATGGACCAAATACTGGCCGCTCCAACTTAAGGAGCAATTACAAGACGAAAGGAGGTGAATTACAATATGGAATGTGGCTCTGTCTGATCACACCTGCACCTGTGAGAGAACACCAGATCCAATTTTACCATCTGCAAAAAAATCTGATAACTCAGTTGAGGCTTAATCCACAACAGTGTGCCACTGTCACCATTCCTGAAAATTATTTCTTCCAGGTCATCTTTTTCCCCACCTACTCTACCATGTCAGCCACTGTCCCTCCAGCCCCGCCCAGCTTCTCTTCCTCTCTACTCATACCAGGCGGTTAAGTGTTAATCCTCCTGGAAGAAAGAAAATTGTGCATGTTTAGGCCCGGTAAAGCTGAGTTGGCACAGTTATTCGCTGTTCCAGGAGATGATATTGTAGGTGGCATTACTGGTGGGGTGTTACCACTTAGTAATTTGAATGTGGAGGTTGCACTCCGTTCGTAATGTGAAACCTGTAAATGGGCCCGTAGAAGAGAAACATAATAATGAGATCCCTAACCTTATGAAAAAACTTGAACTATTGTGAACTTAGGGAGCTCTAAGAAAACTTCAAATTAATTAAATGAATACATACGTAATATGGGACAAAACCTACAAGCATCTCAAAGGCGATAGAGAAAATGCTCCATGCCCACCCACTTCAACATACTTATAATAGACAGTAAATCCTAAGAGAAAGAGCAATCTAATTGGAATCAAAGGCACCAAAAGACTTCAGGCAACTATTTCAGATCATACAGCAAGAAACAAACCCTCATTGAATCTAAATGTATGCCCTTTCATGATAAAGCGAAGCTGGAATGTTTTCATATCCTCTACTATATATATCAAGCCAACAAATTTTTCTTTAGACACTGCCACTCTCTAACTCACTAAGGAATATTGAGATTCCACACAAGAGTAGGGTTAGAAGTCATAAACTTATCCCTAAATCAGATCTCTTCGTTGGACTTTCTCAAGATGGTACGTTTCCCTCTTCTCAAAAAACTAATACTTATCATTGCTTGTTTCATTTCAGACCCACCTTTCCTCACCAAGAACCTGGGCAGATGAGGTACCCACCAATAATAGGAATACATGGAACACAATCATCTTGTAGGAGACTTCTAATCTGGTATCCATTCCGGTTAAAATTGAAAACACTCTTTGCCTTGTGTCTTTGACAAGGGAAATGTCTCAAACTGTGATGAACACAGCACAGTATTTTCTCCTATAGCCTCAGTGAACATGCTGCAAAGAATCATGTAATTGAAGCAGAACTACCATGCTTTCACATATCAATGCAAACACACGTTTCATCACCCTCATATTGTCTTTACTTGTATTGCACTGCATTTTATTTATTTATTTTTTATTTTTAAGGTTTTATAGAGCGCGTAGTAACCCTAGAGCATCCCAGCGCTAGAACCAGAACTCAGGAGAGGTCAGAATCGAAGGGGGGGGATTTAAGGAAAGAGAAAGGTTTTCAAGGCCTTCCTGAATTGGAGAAGATTAGGTTCAGTTCATTGTGCTGCCTGCATAGTTCCCAGCACCTCTTTGCCTGTTGTAGTCTTCAATTCCATCTCTTTAGTGTCATGAGACTCATACATTGCTGTATTCAAAAAGTGGGGAAAAAAGCAGCAAGATGGAGCCTCAAAGAGTATTTCCTCACCCTAATGTCTTGAAACCTCATTACAAAAATGCTCAGTCTTAATTCAACCAAAACATTGTCTCTGCTATGACACTATCTATTTCAGTTTTTCTTTTTGGCTACCTATGATGACTCAAAAGTCATTACATTTTAGATGCCCAAGTAAATATCTGTGGTGCCGTGGGCCAGTATTTGAAGGACATCAACTTAGCAGAGGATTCTGACCTGACATGTTGTCATACTTGATACTGCAGAATGAAGTGAGTTATTTGTGTTGTCATGAAAGTGGAGAAGTGTGGCTCACTGGTTAGAGGAGGCAGACCTGGAAGCAGAGGTCAGCCCGGGACCAGGGTTCAATTCCCGGCTCGGTGGGGTCTTGAGTCCTAAAAATGTCCATGGACTCGACAATTCTTGCTCCGGTGCCTACTCGATTCACGGGTTCACACTCTGCGACTCTGGGCAATAGCTTGCTTAATCTCCACAACGGCCCCTCGCGGCGGGATGCCTGGCTTTCACCTTGCGGATACCCTGCCGGGGTTATCTCACAGGGGAATACCAGGACAGGTTCCCTAAGCAAGTGCTTAGAAACCGCTTGGTGATTTGCGCTATATAAATTCCTGTACATTTACATGAAAACCCTCTGAACATCTTGAGGGCATAGTTCCTAATTGTCTGGAACCCAGGTTTCAAGGAATACCTGGTTGCTTATTCGTCTGTTCACTGCCCTCTCAAACATGTATAGGCAGATGAAACAACTGCAGTCAGTAGCGTTTTTGAAAACTCTCCTGGGGTACCCCAGTAAAGCGGTTAAAATTGCTTAGGGATGGAATTTTTTGTTTTTAACATATTTTTTGACAATCAACTCATGTCACTGAAAATATCATGGGCCTTTTTTTAATTGTTTTGGTGATTAATTCTGATTATTTGTAGTGTCTTTTTGGTTTCAGATCATTCGACTAGGTTGACTTGCAACTTAATCTTGCTGGCATGTGTAGTGTGTCTTAAAATGTCATCAGTTGTTCATGTAATTGTGTAGTATAACAGGTCAAAGTGTGAATCTACTGTTGTCTAGACATGGATTTTCGTGATAAAGGCTTTGTGTAATTTATTAGTCCATTGCTACACTTAAAGTTTTAACTTTTGAATACTTTAATCATGCAGTGAGTATTGCTGGCTCTAGCTGTGTTTGCTTCTCTTTGACTCATGCTTATCATGAAGATGGCCGACTGTCTGTTGAAGGAACATTGAAGAATCATTGCTCATCTAAACTGACACCTAGAGAAGCAAGAGCAATTTTGGATGCAACCAAGGTCTAGAACCAGAGGTGCCGGACGCCCAGAGAGACCCGCATTATTGTGGCTCGGAGAGAACCACACTGCATCTTTTTTCAAGAGGACTGAAGCCCTTGAGATCATTCAGGAAGTAGCCCCTGGATACTGTTGGCTGCAAATTATGGACACTTGGGTCCTACTTAAGTGCCAGTCTTTAAATCAGACCGCCTGCACCAGCCCTACTACGTTTGGGTAACTAACTTCACCCAACCCCATATACTCCTGGACTGAGATTCCATGGTCAACAATTCCAGTGCAGTGCTAACCTTCAGTGGATACTTTTCAAACCAGGGGGCATATTATCAAGGGATTTATCTCCGCTTTTTTGGCTTTAAAAGCCAAGAAAGCGGAGATAAAATTAGCTCCCTATCAGCAACAGGGTGCTAACACGCAAATGCGCATGTTAGCACCCTTTTTCTCTACGTTTCCCCTTGCATCTCCAATGAGATGCAAAGGGGGCGTTCTGTGGAAAAGTAAATTTTGTCATGTTCTATGTCCCTACGCCTCATCCATCATATGTTATGTGTGCATGATTAAATATGCATATGCATTCCCCATGTCTGATTAATGACGCAATTACAGTTGTGTCCCCCTCTAGTATGCCAGTTTCCAGTCCTCGTGAATACTACGAATATCAGGCCTATGTAAAGCTACGTTGCCACGTTTCTCAGTGTGCACGTTATTCCATTATAAAGTCCCCGTTTCTAGGCCTCAAAAGGGCCCGGACACCAGATTCAGCTCCTGTCTCCTGAAGCCCTCGCTGAGGAGCGATACAGCCCCCACCTGTATCCTCGACCCTTCACTTACTCCCTGCCTCGCAGTGCCCGGCCCAGCCTGGCTCAGTCTCTGAGTCTGCCAAGAATATGTTATGATTCCAGTTATCAGTTCAGCCCTCCTTCTCTGCATTCCTAAGCTACTGAATCGCATCAATAGTTTCCGTCGTTGTCTAGCCTTCACGTCTCCACGTTAGAGAAATACTGCATTTAATGGTCATTTCATATTCTTCATATTCTTCATCACGCACTACATGTAGAATAATGCATGGTCCAGTCTTAGAATCAAGTTAGCCTTTCCCCTTCTGACTTCTAGTTTATATCAACATGTTCTCTAAACATCAGATACTAGATAGGGTTTAGGTACATGTCGCTCCGACCCTCCAGACTTTAGTCTCTGCTCCTAGCACAGAGTTCATAGCCCCCAGCTTCTCCTAGTGATACGTCATTGCTAGTTTGCGCGCACCATCAGGTTAGAGGTCCCGGCTCCTTAGGTAGCCCCCTCCATGGTTTCCGCCCCATTCATGACATATTCTGTTACGTCTGCACCACATGTCTATGTATACGCCCAGTTACACCTACTTTTCCCCCTTATCTTTCGCGACTGCTACGCGTCACACCTTCTGCTCCACCCACTGCTACGCCTACTGCAATGTAATGCTATGTGTTTGCGTTATGTATATATGCTCATGTATTGTTATTAAAAGTCAGCGCGCTCATCCCAGATCCAGCCCCAGCAGCTGCTGGGCCCTGCCATCCTATTCCTATGCAGGTTGTCCTGTTCCTGTCCTTATGCTGTATTAAACCTGCAAAACTCCTACTACCTCGAATCTTGACTCTTATTTATTGAGCTATCTGTTATGATATATGTCTAGTCAAAAATAGGGTATTATTTATTTATTTACCACATAATGGCGCCCGAACAGGGACTTGCCCTTTCCCCACGCGTCGGTGAAGCCACGCCGACCCCCTGACCCTCTGCAGTCGTGACGGAACTCTTCTGCGCAGTGGCAGATATTTCTGCTCAAGTATCCCTCAGGCCCACGGAGGAGACGGAGGAGGCGGTCCAGCATCCAGACGAGACGGTGGAGGAACGCGGCGAGTCCCGACCAGAGCCCAAGCCAAGAGTCCAAGGTCCGAGGTATCCGGAGGTCCACCCGTAACTGAAGTCCGAAGTCCGAAGTTCGTCGTCCGTCGTCGTAGCAGTCCAGTCCAGTCTGAGGCCTTCCGTTCTTGCTGCCCGGTGAGTACCGTTACTGGGGTGGTATCTAGACAGGGTCCATTTAATTGACTCTGGTCTGTGGGTTGGTGGTACACAGTCCCACAAACGAAGTGTCCACTTCGGTGGATGCGGGTCCTGACGTGTCTCTTTATGAGACCGGTAAGTTTCGTACTGTTTCAGCAGTGCATCTAGTTTCTGTTCTAGTCAGTTTCTGTTCTCGAGAAAATTTCTGTTCTCAATATTTCCAGGTAGTATTCTGTTCGAACTGTTATTTTAAATGTTTTTCATGTATTTTAATGTCGTGGTATGAATGGGGTATAAGTATCGTGTTCATTGTGTATTGTATTGTGTCTAGATTACAGTTCAGTCATGCCCATATTTTCCAAGTTACGTCAGTTAAAAACTAGAAAGGGTCTGCTGGAAGCAGCAGTTCCCGTCCCGCCCAGGGACAGTCCAGGTCACTTTATGTATCAGAAACATGGCATAAGTGCCATATTGTATCTAGATTTATGGGTAGAGTATACCAAACAGTTAGAAGAAAAGTATAGATGGCCCGTATCGGGTACATGGGATGCCGAGTGCATCATGCGAGTAGAAGAGGCATTATGGAAAAAGAAAGCCAGACAGTCACAGAAAGATGCCATCGAGTTATGGCGCAAAGAAGCTCATAAAAGAACCGAAAAAGAAATCAGAAAGTCAGAATTAAGTAGAGAATCCTTAGAACGAGCCCAAGAAAAAGAACTAATCGAGATAGGTGAACAAGTCAAAGCCGAACAGTCAGACAGACAGAGGCATGCCCTTATTAAGGGTATGTATCCTCTTCTTGCCGAGGGCTTGCCAAAAGCGACCCCAGAGGCATCCAGTAATTTCCCGCCACCATTAGTTCCGACCAAGCTACGTCACAAACCGACCGCAGCTGATATTTTTATTTCGTCCTATCTGGACGACACAGTCCCTGAATATGCGAATCCTGTTCGCGCTCCGCCAGTCCCTGTAAATCAGGCACATCCTGCTCCTCCAGACACCGGGGCACCCCATGCAGTACCTGCTACGGTACCCCCGGTCCAGCCAGCATTTCAATTTCCCGCTCCGCCACGAAGAATATCAGTCGACGATTCTAGTCTAGGGGCCGCAGGAGGAGGTCCTCCTCAAACCCCGCCGCCACGTAAGCGTTTATCAGCACTCGGATTACATGCTCAAGCATCACAGCGTACTCCCAAGAGTAATAAGTCTGTCGCAGAAATCAGGCAAGCCCTTGGCGAATGTGCCTATGACCCAGTCCCAGGCGAGAATAATATGGTTTTATATTCAGTACGCGTAAGGAGGGTGACCGAGTATCTAGTCACCCTACCCAATATGAAAGAAGATCTAGACAGAATATATCGTTTCATCCGTACAGGGGATGATCCAGAAAGTATTAGTGATGCCATGTCTCAAAGGAAAGCTGAGATCCAGCGTATGATATTAAAGTTTTTAATTAACTGTCTAATAAGAGAACAAGATTACCCGTCTAAAAATCCGGCCGAAATGAATACCCTGACAAAGTGGAGTGATAATATAGCCGAGGGTAAGCACAATACCATTAGTGCCATGGAGAGTATGTACAAGAAAATCCGTAGAGAAATAATAAAGATACACGAACAACGTAAAGCAGCACAAGTAAGCGAGAAAGAAAGTAACTCTGATCCTGAAGAGGAAGACGACGAGAATACCGCCAGAATAGCGTATGTAGGAAAATCTAGATTTCCAGATCGCCATTTACGCCTAGAACACAAGCCAACTTCCCATCATTCAGCACCAGAACAAGGTTCCCTAGAACAAGTATTCCAAGCTACCGATCACATTCTGAAATCACGAATCGGTTACAGTGAGTTAAGTACCATGCATGAACAGGAACTAGCCCGGTCAGCAGTCCGATGGATTACTGATTCTACCACTTTTCCAGACGAAATAGTGGCACAAATGTTTCTGAAAATGCCCCCAGCCGAGCAGCGACTGGTGGGTATGTATATGATTCAGCACCTCATTACTCTGTATGAGGGTCAACATTCTGATCCAGGCCCGTTACATGATATCCTGAACGAGTTACTCCAGTATAGATGGAGAGGTTTAGGTACCGATTTAATTAGTGTCATTCTAGAACAGCGCCACAAATATAGAACGTTTCTGAACCCGCATTTTGTTCATGTCTCACCCCCAGAAAGTAAACCATTTTACATGGAAAGACAGAACCCGTTACGAGAAGTGCATCCAGTTAAGACAGAGGACGGTGAAATGCAACGAGTGTTTGTTTACACCCCGATTACAAAGATGGAACTCCTCGAAATGAAGAAATTAATTCCCTGTCATGATAAAGATCCAGCAGGGTTCCATAGAGAATTAAAAGACATGCTCCGTATGGGAGAATACACTTACCCAGATATCATTAAAATGTTAAAGGTCCTGTTGCCCGCAGGGGTGTATGAAAAGCTAAAGGAAAAAGAATGGGAGGTGGGAGAGAAAAAGATAGATTGGGCAGTTCTAGAAGCTGAAGACAAGGCACGAGTACCAGGTACTGGTCTAGGAGAGAAATGTAAAGAATTACCAGAATTATTAATACAAGTTTTACCCAGATTATTGACAACTAGAAAAGAAGACTTGGATGCAATCTCAGCCTGTAAACAGAAACAAGAGGAAGATATTAGTGATTTTTATTCTAGGTTTGAAAAATGTTTCAGTATCAACAGTGGCCTCAAGACAAGTAGTGAGTCATACCCTCACCTTTTTGTTACTAAACTAGTCGAGAATTCAAGCCCACAAGTTAAAAATCGAGTTTTGAAAGTCGAAAGTACCTGGCAAGCTAATACTCCGTCCCAGATGCTCCAGATGCTCCAGTACCACCAGAATAGAATCAGGGAAGAGCAAGAACACGAGAGAAAACGTATGAAAGACACGAAAATGAAAGTACTAGTTGCACAATCCGTTCCTCAAGACAGTCAGAAGAGGGGTCCGAATCAAGCCAGTCATCCTGCAGCTCCCGTTAAAGGGAACTGCAATTATTGTAAACAGCCAGGTCATTTTATAAATGAGTGTGCAGTTCTGAAACACAACATAGCTACCGGTAAAACAAAAGAAAGACCACGTCCGCCTAGACAAGAGCAAGTTTCACAGATTCCTCAGCCACAGAATGCACAACAGACAGTTACAGTACCGCAGCCTATCGCTGCAACACAGCATGTTACATCGCAGATGTATCAGTATGCACAGTCTGAGTATCCAGAGTACCAGCAGTATTCATGAAACAGCCTAGAGAGGGAGGTAGGCTTGCCTCTCATCGAGATACCTGTAGATCAAGAAGGTCCCTATGTTCACAGTCAAGTATTAGGGAAAGACAGAAAGTTTTTGATTGATACAGGGGCAAGTAGGACCACAATTAGTCATGCCGAAGTTCCAGGGGCTCCGCTCTCAGGCTCAAGAAATGTTTCCCTTGGATTTTCAGGAAAACCTATCGTAAATGAGATTTCAAAGCCAGTTACTCTAGAAGTAGGTCCATTGTCCCGTACTACTGATCTGTTACTTACTAAGTCATGTCCAGAAAATCTATTAGGCATTAAGACACTGAAAGAGTTAGGTGCAGTTATATGCTGTTCCCCAGAGGGAATACGATTGTTCCTACGTGACTTCAAGGGTCACTATGTATTACGAGATTTTGATTCAAGACTGTCTAATGTTCCACAGCATTTATGGGCGCAAGGTCCAACTGATGTAGGTTATATGCAAATCACACCCTATCGTGTGACTCTCAAGCCAGGTGTAGTGTTACCACGAATCAGACAGTACAGATTGCCACCCGAGGCTGTAGCAGCCTTATCCAAAATTATTGACGAGCTCATCGCTCAAGGAGTAGTTGTAGAAACTGACTCCAATGTATGCAATTCTCCGATCATTCCAGTCATGAAACGTACTGATCCAAATGCACCCCCAGTATATCGATTAGTGATCGACCTACGAGAGCTTAATAAATGTATTATTCCGCAGTACCCAGTTGTCCCAGACATCTCTTCCCTATTGACAGCCATTGATTCCGAAGCCACGTTCTTTACAGTAATCGACCTCAAGAATGCATTTTTTAGTGTTCCAATTCATCCAGACAGCCAGTTTCTTTTCGGATTTTGTTTAAATGGAAGGAGCTATATGTTCACACGAGCTCCTCAAGGTTTCACAGAAAGTCCTAGTATTTACAGTCAAGCACTTAAGAGACAACTAGACAACATTCACATGCCAACTGACACTGCCCTGCTCCAGTATGTCGATGATCTACTGATCACAGCCCGTTCTGAACGTGCTTGCGAGCGAGCATCCCTGACGGTTCTGTATTTCCTAGCCGAGATGGGGCACAAGGTGTCCCCTTCGAAGCTTCAATTCTGTGTCCAGCAAGTGGTATACTTAGGACACTTGCTGTCCAAGAGGGGTAGGCAGTTGACACCAGACCGTATCCAGTTAATAGCGAGTCTTCCTCAGCCCAAGACCCAGAAAGAGGTACGTGCCTTTATCGGCCTTACTTCTTACTGCAGACAATGGATTCCCCAGTATGCATTTCTAGCCAAGCCACTGATACAGTTAACGACACAGGAGGCAGCCGTATCGACTGTCCTCCCTTGGACATCTGAACATACACTTAGTTTCAACGAGTTAAAGAAAGCTTTATGCCAAGCTCCAGTTCTAGCGACACCGAACTACAGTAAGCCTTTTACACTTTTCGTTACTGAACGTGAAGGTACAGCATTATCTGTTCTCACACAAGATCAAGCAGGACAAAACAAGCCATGTGCTTATTTTTCGAGCACATTAGATCCAGTCGCCCAGGCGTTGCCTGCGTGCCTCAAGTCAGTTGCAGCCACAGCACTAGCTATCAGACAAAGTGATTCCATAGTTTTAGGACACTCCTTGACAGTACAAGTCCCACACTCCGTGGAAGTTCTTTTAAATCGAACACAAACTCAGCACTTGACAATTGCACGTTTAACAGGTTATGAATTGACACTGTTCCAGCCACACATAGAAATCAGACGCTGCAACATCCTGAATCCTGCTACACTGTTACCATCAGTTACTTCGAATCCTGACCCACATGACTGCATGGAAGTAGTTAACATTACGACAAAGCCAAGACAAGATCTGACAGATATTCCGTTACCAGATCCCGACCTGACACTTTATGTGGATGGTTCATGTATGAGAACAAGTACAGGAGAACTAGTAGCCGCGTATGCAGTGACTACTGACACCGAAGTTATTGAGACACACCGTATTGACACTCTGTCCGCTCAAGCAGCAGAGCTAGTTGCTCTGACACAAGCCTGCATACACGCCAAGAACTTGAAAGTTAATGTTTACAATGATTCACGCTACGCATTTGGAGTCGTACACGACTTCGGAGTGCTCTGGCAGGAGAGAGGTTTCATGACTTCTCATGGAACCAAGATTCAGCATGGTCTCCTTATTCAAGCTCTGTTAGATGCCATACATTTACCGACATCCATTGCTATCATGAAATGCAAAGCACATACGAAAGTCACTGACATTATTTCTCAAGGTAATGATCTAGCAGATCGCACAGCCAAGCTTACAGCACAGACTCTAGACATTCCAGTTAACATGACACACACTCCAGATCCGATTACATGTATGACAGTTAAGGACCCTACCCAGGATGTCATAGATATCCAGTTACATGCTACTCCCGATGAAATCAAGAAATGGTCCGAACAAGGAGGGGTCCAGACAGATCAAGGATGGTTAACAAAGGGTAGAGCCACATGGTTTCTCCCCGACTCTATGGTTCAAGTCATTATTAATACCGCACATAGTCCAGCACATTTAGGAGAAAAAGCTATGTTAGACAGTATCCAGAACATTTGGTTCAACAAGCATTTACGAGCTGCAGCTAAGCAGAAAGTCCGTACCTGTATGATATGTTGTCAGTTTAATCCAGGTAAAAGTGTCCCGGTGGAACAAGGTGGTTTCCAGCCCCCTGACCACCCTTTTGAGGTCCTCCAGATGGATTATATTCAGATGGAGCGATGTCGAGGTTTCAAGTATGTCCTTGTAGTTGTATGCGCTTTGTCCAGATGGACAGAAGCATATCCAGTCCCAGATTACACAGCCGCGACCACTGCCAAGCAGTTGGTTCGTGAGTTCTTCCCTCGTTATGGACTCCCTAGAGTCGTATATTCTGACAACGGCCAGCCATTCTCCTCAGAGTTAATGAAGCACGTTTCCCTTTTGTTAGGGTACCAGTGGAAGTTCCATTGTGTACGCCATCCTGAAGCAGCCGGTCTCGTTGAGAGACATAACCAGACCCTGAAAATCCGAATTGCTAAAATATGTAAAGAAAAAGGTGTGGACTGGCTAGTAGCTCTGCCAGTCGCTTTGTTTTATATGCGCATGGTCGCACATTCCAGATCAGGTCTGTCCCCGTATGAGGTCGTATTCGGCCGCCCCCCTAATATGTGGGGTACTCCTAGACCCCGAAGTATTACCGATGTTTCAAGTAATATGCTGACAGATTACCTAGCTTCCTTGATGTCTGCCCTCAACTCATGTCGTTCACAGGTTGCCGCCGCATTTCCAGACAATACCGAGGTGGCACCGCATGAAATCGTTCCAGGATCCATGGTGATGGTCCGCAACTTTGACAGATCAAGTCCGCTGGAGCCTCGTTGGAAGGAGCCCCGACAGGTCCTCCTCACCACCCGTACAGCCGTGAAGTTGGAAGGACGCAAGGGCTGGGTGCACCTTTCTCATGTTAAACTTTTTAAAGGACTGAAACCCGTCTTTAAGAACATTTCCCAGGATTCGAAGGATTGCCAGAATATTGCTCTCAAGGACTGTCCCGCAAATGACATTGTTACAACCCCTCCCCTATTAGAGAAAACTCCGCAGCAGGAGTATAAACAGAAACTACGGTCTAGTAAATTAAGTCAGCCAGTTTGATTGTCTAAGTCCTCCCCTAGGTGAAACGGTTAGACTGTTTCTGACATGTATAAAATAGACCCCCATAGTGAGAGAGTTAGTCAAAACTCAATCCGATGTATCGTTTTTCTATGTTTCATATTGTTTTCCAGCCTTATGATTTCCTGCACCAGTTATGCATTTTACCTATGTTTCCCAGTTTCACATGTAAATAAGTCTGCTAATGCTACAGTAGAGCACACGTTTAGTGATCTGCCCCCTCATGAACTGTCCTACCGCCTCGCTATGCGTAATAACTCATTTATCCGCATGTTACATTACTCCCACCAGACCAGCAATGCCACTAATTGTTGGGTGTGTGGTCGACTTCCCCCTTTCCAGACACCGAAGGGAGTTCTGCCACTTTTTCCTTATCCTTTTTCACATAATGGTTCGTGTGGAGCATGGTCCACGTTAACGTCATCCTCAACAGATATGTCTTTTCTTAACAGCACATGTTTCCCAGACAAGCATGGTCTCCCCCACAGAACAGGTTTAGATCTAGAAAATGAAGTGTACAATTTAGGTAACTATTCGTCGAACTTTATGGTCCTGAATGTTCAGTCTGATACTACTCCAGACTCACCTGCTATTTCAGTATTACCAGTTAAAGGCGAATTATGTGTTCGTAATTATGGTTCTGTACATGTAGGACATAGTGATTGTACTACTATTGTCAAGTATAGTGACAGTGGGAAATCTATTTTTAAAGCTTCACGTCATTCTTATTTTGTTTGTGGTCGAACTGCATATGTTCGTCTGCCCCTCGATTGGGAGGGAACCTGTTACATTGCCTTCCTACTGCCACCTGTTTTCCTAGCCCCACCTGATTATCATAGAAACACACATCTAGTACACATTAGACATAGAAGGGAGTCCCCAATTGTCGATTATACTGAAACTGCTCTAGAACAGTATACAGATTTCAACAGAGGTTTCTTTTTCTTTATAGGACCTATCCAGAATAGTAAACTAATCCGTAGGTTAACCAGAACCCTTGAAGCTGTAATAAATGAGACTGCCTCTGCTCTAGGTAACCTAACCGAAGAGCAATCTGCTATGAGATTTGTCGTTTTGCAAAATCGTCTCGTCCTTGACGTCATACTGGCCGATAGGGGCGGGGCCTGTAGAGTCATCGGATCTAGTTGCTGCATTTTCATTCCAAATAACGCGCCGTCTGTTTATTCAGCTATAACCAGACTCCATAAAATTGCCCATCTGTTACACCAAGATCCAGGCACCTGGACATGGTCCGGTTGGTTCTGGAATATAATTTCCGCATGGGGATGGAAAATATTGTCCTTCCTAGGTATAGCAGTAGCGATCATATTCAGCTGCTGCCTCTGTATACAATGTGGCCCTGCGATTTGCGGCATGTGTGCTACCTCTTGTATTCCTAGTCCCAAGCCCCGTTCTAAATCTCGTTCCAAGACAATTCGAGATGAACAAATGATACTGTATGAAATGATACATGGTATCATGAATATTGGTGTTTCCTGATGGAAACGTAGTGACAAGGAGGGAATGTGGAAAAGTAAATTTTGTCATGTTCTATGTCCCTACGCCTCATCCATCATATGTTATGTGTGCATGATTAAATATGCATATGCATTCCCCATGTCTGATTAATGACGCAATTACAGTTGTGTCCCCCTCTAGTATGCCAGTTTCCAGTCCTCGTGAATACTACGAATATCAGGCCTATGTAAAGCTACGTTGCCACGTTTCTCAGTGTGCACGTTATTCCATTATAAAGTCCCCGTTTCTAGGCCTCAAAAGGGCCCGGACACCAGATTCAGCTCCTGTCTCCTGAAGCCCTCGCTGAGGAGCGATACAGCCCCCACCTGTATCCTCGACCCTTCACTTACTCCCTGCCTCGCAGTGCCCGGCCCAGCCTGGCTCAGTCTCTGAGTCTGCCAAGAATATGTTATGATTCCAGTTATCAGTTCAGCCCTCCTTCTCTGCATTCCTAAGCTACTGAATCGCATCAATAGTTTCCGTCGTTGTCTAGCCTTCACGTCTCCACGTTAGAGAAATACTGCATTTAATGGTCATTTCATATTCTTCATATTCTTCATCACGCACTACATGTAGAATAATGCATGGTCCAGTCTTAGAATCAAGTTAGCCTTTCCCCTTCTGACTTCTAGTTTATATCAACATGTTCTCTAAACATCAGATACTAGATAGGGTTTAGGTACATGTCGCTCCGACCCTCCAGACTTTAGTCTCTGCTCCTAGCACAGAGTTCATAGCCCCCAGCTTCTCCTAGTGATACGTCATTGCTAGTTTGCGCGCACCATCAGGTTAGAGGTCCCGGCTCCTTAGGTAGCCCCCTCCATGGTTTCCGCCCCATTCATGACATATTCTGTTACGTCTGCACCACATGTCTATGTATACGCCCAGTTACACCTACTTTTCCCCCTTATCTTTCGCGACTGCTACGCGTCACACCTTCTGCTCCACCCACTGCTACGCCTACTGCAATGTAATGCTATGTGTTTGCGTTATGTATATATGCTCATGTATTGTTATTAAAAGTCAGCGCGCTCATCCCAGATCCAGCCCCAGCAGCTGCTGGGCCCTGCCATCCTATTCCTATGCAGGTTGTCCTGTTCCTGTCCTTATGCTGTATTAAACCTGCAAAACTCCTACTACCTCGAATCTTGACTCTTATTTATTGAGCTATCTGTTATGATATATGTCTAGTCAAAAATAGGGTATTATTTATTTATTTACCACAGTTCCAGAGAAAAATAATAGAAGGAATGTTGTTAAGCGGCATTTCTCCTATTATCAAGGATTTCGCTAACCCTGTTAGTGATAAAAAAAGCAGCGCTAAAAACGGTTAGCACTGCTTTTTTTACTGACTTAGCCATGATATCCTATGGAAGGTGGATATCATGGCTAAGCTAATGCCAAACTTCGAGAGATTATCTCTCATTTGGCAGTCAGCGCGAGGATTTTTATCACTTCTGAAATAAACCTTGCTAATAGCAAGTTATCTCTGCGATAATTTCCGGCGATGCTTAGCGTTAAAAAATTCGTTGCTAAGCATCATTAGCGATAAATATCGCTCATCATTGGTAATAAGCCCCCAGATTCTTTGTTGCTATTGTAACACATGTGTATGCATATGTTTATGTCTGGGTGCTTAGCGCTGAAAAAAGGCAGGAAGTCTGAAGTATGGTTCATATTCATGACAAATACTATTTCTTTCCCTTTCTTTTCATTTTATTTCCCATCATAACATTTGATTGCCTGAAATACTTTTACTTCTTTTACTTATTTAACTTGAAACATTTTTTTTTATTTCTCTGTGGATTGCCTAGTTGCTCAATCTAACTTGCCAAAAGTAAGGCACAATTATTCTCATCAAAACCAATTTTTTTCTGAACAGTTCTTTGTTTGGCAGCGCCAGAGCTATTTTTAACGTTCATCCGGGTTCTGTGTCTGTGTGAATTTATTTGTTTTTGTTTGTTTGAAAAGTTATTAAATTATGGTCTTTGGGTCCCCTAAGAAATATAGGTCGACCCAAAGAATGGTGGCTGGTATCGACAGGGCTTTCTTTTTTGTCTCAAAATGTTACTCAGTAGTACCAAATCATGGTGGGACAAATTACATTTCTGCTGGCAGCGTTAATGTAAGGTTTATTGCTGCCTAAAAGTATGTTTCTATTTTTATAACGTCTTAGAAGAATAGAGTGATAAAGGTTACAGTTGTCTGCTTCTCAATTTTAACTTGTGCCTTGCAGATCTTGGCGCCCAGTACACTACCATCTGAGGTGTCTCACTACTACAGCTTTTAATGTGCTGTCTTATGTAGAAACATTACAAGGCTCGAAACCTTTTAATTTTCAACGTTTACAGCAATGTAGCCTCATTTATTATCAGTTCATTTCATGTCTGTTCTTTCCCTTCCTTCACCCATCCTGTTTTTACCATGCATTTAAGGAATTTTTAACATTTTGACATCAAACCCGTCTCCAGTCTGCTCAGATAAAGCAAAAAATTAGCTTCATTTATGTGGGAAAGTGGTCCTTTCCTCACGACGGTGAGAGCACATGTTCTTTTATCGGGCTGGGTCTAATGGGACAACATCTCCTAATCCACGCAAAGATTTCCTGGTAGCAATGTTGCCACATAAAACAGAAATTCTCACAATGGGAAAAGTTGAAGATGGGTCTAAAGACCAGTTGTGGTTCCTTGGCTAAGGCTAAGGCAGAGAAGTGTTGCCCCACTGCTTGCAGCAGTGAAATAAATTAAATATAAAATGATAATAACCCTATCTTATTATAATTTTATGATTTTCTGCTGCGGCAGCTTTGGGGGTTGGCGGGGCTGGGCTGGGCTGCTCACACAGGAGCAGCGGGGGAGGTCTTTTGTCCACTCCAAGTGCCAATCATGCGCACTTTGCATGTTCTCTACCCAGGCTGTAATGCCCAGGCTTCTACTGCCTGTCTGAGCGCTGAACCACGACATGCAGACCAATCACAACGCTGCATTGCAGTGTTGTGATTGGCTATGGGGAGCCTTGTGTTTACTGCTTCCTGTTCTGGCCGGGAGAGATGACAGAGGGACGACGGAGGAGAGACGCGCCAATCAGGTAAAAAATGTTTCGGTTTTTGATACCCCCATACCCTCCCCCTGCCCCCAATCGGTGCCGGCCGCCTCTGCTAAAGCCTTGGGAAACAGGTGAACATTGAGTTGTTTGAGGGCATGAGCAACTGGTTCTGCAAGTGGTAAATTTCACTTTTTCCTAAACTTGTTTTCTGTTTTGCCCTTCATATGTAATAAAGTATATTTGGTCAGAATCTATTACCATTGTCATGTTTATTAATAATGTAGATGTTTATTTATTTTCACTGCATAGATTGACTAGTGAGTGGAAGGTCATTTTAAATTCTTCTTGTGGCAGGTGGAGCCTGGTTGTATGTAGGGCTTTGTGAAACTCGCATAATTTTCTTGTGTGCAATTACATAACATTTAAGCAAAATTACACGAAATTATGAGTAATTCTGCAAAATGTAATTCAGTCATTTTCTACTATGTTTTACTGCAAAATGTGTCCCCATGTTTTGATGTGAGGAAGCATTTTTAGCTAAAAAAAAATGCACAAATACAAAACTCGACAAACAACATCAGCTCTTGTTCTTTTGTTCTGAAGCATTCATGGTAAATTTTTACAGTGAATGCCACATTGGCAGTACATTATTGCAGTAAATTGCATGTAATTACACTATGGTCCTCAATATGATGCCGGTTCGACCGCAACCGACGGTTTATCGGTTGTGGTCCGAGTGACATCTAGTGCTGCTGTCTGATCGGAGCGTTAAGATGCGAGGTGGTCAGAAGCAGCATGCGGGGCCCGTCTGACCATCGGTCAGAAAGTAATCCCCTGCAATGGGGCAGTGCTAGTTCAGGCGCCCTTTCAATGGCGGTCCGACCGGCAATGAAAGGCTGTCAGAAATGGACTTTGGAGGCCCCTAGCAGGGCCCCATCCGTCCGCGGCTTCTGCTATGAGGCCTGGGGGGCACCACAGACATCCATTCCCTGGCACACGGTGCATGGATGTTTACAAACATCAATTTTTTCAATGCTGGTTGTGCTGCAGCCCTTTTCTGGCCGCTGTCCAAGCTGCAATGGAAAAATGGACGCTTCCAACCAGTCATGGGTGGTCGCATCCTAATTCGTCAGATGGAACCGCAGACTACTAGTATTTCGGTTTCCATTGTGATACGATGCCGGTCGGACCCTCGTCGGAGTGGCATAGTAATCAGGCCCTATGTGGCGTAATGGCGTAATTTCAGTAATTTCGCGTAACAAGAGTAACAAACATTACCAACAAAATTTACTCTAACAACAATACACCAAGGTATGCCATGAATGCCAATAAAAGCTCAGTAATTACCAATTATTATGCAAGGGCCTGCAGTAAAACCTAGTGAGTACAATCTTTCCATGAATGGCCACAATATACCGGAAATTACCATCAATGTGACAGGGTCAGCATCTTACCCGTAGTGGGCATCACCACATCAGGGATGTCTGAAATATGCTTGAATTGCCCAACTTTATCCTGGACTTAATACCATACTCTGATCTGACTGAAATATTTACTTTTTTGCTGCCTATGCCTAATTTGCCTTTTGTGGTCAGTTCAGGTGTGCAAAAACAGTCACACCTTATTGATCGAGAAATTTCACCTGATTTGCGTTCTTTCCCAGCATTGGCCTTTGAAGAGAAAGGTCCCATGCAGAGGGGTGATCACTGGTATTGCATCCCTGAGAGCTTTCTTGCACTTCCTCTCATCTTTTTACCCCATAATTCTAAGGATCTGAATGGTGTAGAGCTCAGTTCCAGATCCTTGGAGGGACAGGGAAAATATACAAACTGCTCATGTTTTTGTTTTTTTGGCCAGCAGTCCACACTTGGCTTAGAAGGCATGTTCTGTTCATAATAATCAGATCACATCTCCCCAAAGCCCAGTAATAAATGTGGAGTCGAAATTCTCAGCCTGTGGATCTCTAGTGGAAAATTGCACATCAGCACTCAGAAGTCAATGACAGAACCCATGTAACACTAACAGTGTCATTGACAACATATGGTCAATCACACTGTACTTGGGAGTCAGGGTCGACCATGTTGCAGAACCAGACACTGGCAGAGAAGAGAAAGTGAGAGATGACAGTCTGAGCTGGATGCATACCAAGGTGGGCAGGACAAGAGGAGTAATTAAATAAAATGCCGCAATTGCTGCGTCTGTGTGTGTGAGAGTCTGCGTCAGTGTGGGTGTGTGTCTGTGTGCATACATGAATTTATGATTGTGTGTGTGTGTATGTATGAGTTTGTGTAAGCAGAGTTCCCATCTTTGTGCACTGGTCAAGTGCTGGTATGGAAAAGATTTAGTATTTTGGCATACTCTGGGCACCTATGGCATGATGATGCTTTCACTTAGTATTATGCTGGTCCTAGCGTAATGGATACCTTTTTTTTGGCATAATGCAGACATATATGACATGATGATGCCCACTCTGGCACACGGCTGTCATTGGCATGATGCTGGCAATTCATGGCATATTATCGCATCCTAAGGAAAATAGGGCCCACTTGTGTATGCTGCTGGCCCTGGCATATATCTGGTAATTCTTGGTTTATTGTGGATATCCATAATGTAATGCTCCTCACTGTTAGTATAATATATGTCTCACACATATTTATTTTGATAAAGTTCAGGTCTTCTGTCATTCACCCATAAATCTGGCCATATGTTACTCAGGCAGCTAAACTGGCTCCCCATTGAAGTGAAGATTCAACTCAAAAGTGGATATCTTGCTAAAAAAACAATCCAAGTAAAATGTAGCCTTTACTTGGCTGGTCTTCTCAACACCTATAGAAACTGATTATTTTTTAGGAGGGACACATGTCTGTACCCCTAAACACCTAAATGGCAGACCTCCAAGCTCTGAAATAAATCTTCTCAGCTTCTTGACACTTCCATATGTAGAACCATTACCTTTGCCCACCTGCCTGCTGTTCAGGAAACTGCTGAAAACACAGCGCTTCTGAGTACAATTGGTCAATCTTCCTATAAACTAAATAAGTGTCAGTGGTACACTCATGTTGTTCTCTGTTGTCTATTGCATTTTATTATCTATTATTTTGCATATCCTACTTCTTTGTAAAGCACACTAATGCATCATGGTGAAAGAGCACTATATAAGACACTAGACAAAAGAAAAATAAATACTGCCCAGGGCATAATGGTGGTAATTTCTGGCATATTGTCGAAGCCGCTGGCATGATAATCCCCACCCTTGGTATACTGAAGGGTAGGTAGAGTTTGTATACAGTATTTGTAAGTCTTGGGAGATTGTGGGTTTCCGTTTCATGATAAATCCTACTCCTGGTGTATGAATGGCTGTGGCATAGTTGTGGTTATTCTTTGGCATACAGTCTGCAGGCATGGCAAAGTGGTGCCCACTGCATGTATAACCCTGGTGCGGGCCTAATGTTGATAGGTCCTACACCACTGTGGACTGCTGGCTGCAGCATAAGTGTGGTCAATCTTGTCATATAGTGGGTTTCCATGCAACTCCTTGCATAATTCTGGCCCTGGCATAATAGTGATAATTCATGCCCCACTGTGCACACCAATGCCATGTTGTTGACATTCCCTTTTTAATTTAATATTAGTACTGTCATAATGGTTATGTCATGACCTATTATGGACAACCATTGCATAATGATGCATACACCTGGTATAGTGCTGGTCATTGAATATTCAATGTAATTCTTATATATTATAGTCATCCATGGCAAAACGGTGCACACCAATGGAATAACTTTGACCCTTCAATAATCGTGGCAATTCCAGGTCTATTGTGAGCATTCATGGCATGATGATACTCCATTTGGTATAAGCCGTCCCTAGCATAAAACGGAGAAGTCTTGGCATGTCATGGGTATCCATACCATGATGATCTGCACTCCTGGTATAATACTGGATGAGTAATGGTGGTAATTCTTCACTTACTGTGGTCACCCATATCAAGGCGGTGATCACCCCTGGTTAGAGGACACATCCGTGATATAATTATACCTTTCCTTGGTATAAGCAGGGCCGCTGGATTTTTTCCGGAAGGGGAGGGCCAAACTATGCAGGAGGGTTGCGTAAATAATGCGGCACATTTTGTGATTATATTGCTTTATTAATTTGTAATTTCAACACTTGTTAACACTGTCTGCCCAATGGTGCCACCTCATTAGGACCAGTTTAACACCCAAATATAGCAATAAGTACAAGAAAAGTAACCAGTCAACCTTTGCAAAGGGCCTTCCTCTACGCAGCAAAACATGTCGCTGCAGTTTTAATAATGTTTGAACCTTTCTGAGCTGGAACCAAAAATATATATTTTTAAAATCTTCAGCTTATGCTGCAGATAACGGATTATGTTGCAGATGCAACAAATATATATGTTTGTAAACTTGACCTTAAATAATGGTGGTCCTCTCTGCAGGGTCACTCCCAAACCTTTTGGATTCACCCTCACTTTGTTTGCTAAATTAGATTTTGTTGGCCTTAGGACTCTGTGCACTTTAACAGTGCTAACCAGCACTAAAGTGCTTGTGTTCACTCCCCTAAACATGTTTAAAGTGGTTTACACCTGATTGGCAAATTTAATTTACTGTTAAGTCTCTTGTAGAGTGGTATTCCATATACCGAGGGCCTGTAAATTAATCCTACAAGTGCACCTGCAGCACACAAAGGATTTATCACCTCCACATTGTCTCTACAACCAGCTTGGAGTCAGGGCAGGGGAGTTAGGACATTTCAAGCATTTCAAAGAGAAACCTCTACAAAAGTCTCCCAACTTCAAAGGAGGCACCAGGTATAAAAATAGGACTCTTTTAGAGGATTGCCTGTGGCTGTGGCCTGCTGTGTAGTCTGCAAGACTGCTTTGCTGCACCTGGGAGCACTACTTTACAGCCTGAAGCCTGCCTTGAAACCCCAGAGGCCAACCAACCTTGCTGTTTGAGCCCTGCTTCTCCACATGAACAAGAGGTAGTTTGCTGGCCTCCTGTTTGGAGCCACAGTGACAGAAAAGGCTCCCACCATCCTGAACGTGCACCAGTACCCTGCCAAAGTGAGTCCTGAACACCCAAGTGGTTTCCAACCAGTCCTGGACCCAGATAGCTAAAATCCAGAACTTGGGACTTTAGAAACTTTTTGGCTAAAAACTGCTGTGACAACCGAAGAAGCACTGAGACCAACCGGCTCGTCTATCCACCCAAGGTGCATTGCCAGTCAGCCTGACTTCACTGCTGCTCCTGCTACTTTCTTCTCTGCAGCAGCAAATACTGTTCATTAGTCCTTCTGCAAAAGGGTATCCGATGTCCTGGAACTCTCTTCGGATACAGCCTCCAGCCTCATCCCGCTGGAAATGTACAACTTCCAGAAAAGTGACTAAGTGTCATCCAGTGGCTCCCTACGATGCTGCTCCTTCCCAGTCAAACCAGGCTCACACCCCAGTCAACCAACAACCCAGTTCCTCACACCAGCATGTTGTGGGCACCAATAGCAAATGGCACTCACTCTTTAGATTGTGCCTACCCTTTCATAATTGTGGTAACTCTTGCCCAATTGGGGTCACCCATGGCATGATGAAACCCATATTACATATAAGCAGGTGCTATAGTGATGGTGGTAAATCTCAGCATATTGTGCACATCCTTATATGATGATGCCTACTTTTTCGACAATGCTAGCTGTGACAGAATTGTGGTAATTCTTGGCATACCGTTGGCATTTAAGACAAGATGGTGCCTACTCCTGATATAGTTGTGGCCCAGGCATAAGTGTTGCAATTGTGGATATTCATGGCATCATGATGCCCACCCTTGACTTAATATAATAAGGAGACATTTTGGTGTATAGTAGGCATCCATGACACAATGCTCCTCACTACCATTGGCATGATAATTATTGAAGTTGTACACAAATGCCTCTTTTTGCATGTGTCGCCCCTCCCATTTTTGGACTGATGTTGATGGTTTTTCAACTCTGAGAGTGCACTGAGGCCTGTTAACCAGACCTCTGTGCCAGGTGTTCTGACCCTATACAAAAGTTATGTTAAATTGGATACACTCAATTGGCAAGCACTGACTTACTTATAAGTTCCTAGTACATGGTATCCAGGGCATGTAAGACAGAGTGTTCACCCAGGACTGCAGCACTGTTTTTGCTACCCTGCATGCGACAAAGACAGAATGGGCGCCAGCCTTCCACTGCTGGCTGGAAGAGCAGTCTTTGCACTGTTCATCTTTGCCATTACACATAATGGCATTACACCTAATGGTAAGGCCAACACTTCCTTTAAGGATATAGGTAAGTGTACCATAAGGAAGGCCTTTGGAGCCCTATGGTAGGGAGCTGTATACTATTTGTAGGATATATGATTTTGATGTATTAGCAGCAGCACTTGCTGTGGAAAGGTTACTAGCCCCATTGACGAATGCAGGGTTACCGGCTGGCATCCTAGCCCATCTAACCTCTGAATGGGACTGCCTAATAAAGTCAAGTAAAGTAGCAAAATAATTGAGGCATAGGTAAGTGTACCATAAGGAAGGCCTTTGGAGCCCTATGGTAGGGAGCTGTATACTATTTGTAGGATATATGATTTTGATGTATTAGCAGCAGCACTTGCTGTGGAAAGGTTACTAGCCCCATTGACGAATGCAGGGTTACCGGCTGGCATCCTAGCCCATCTAACCTCTGAATGGGACTGCCTAATAAAGTCAAGTAAAGTAGCAAAATAATTGAGGCATTAAATCCGACCTGATGCTCAAGCCAGGTTTAAAGTCACTATTAAAGTTGGAAACGTTTAGAAAGTTGCCAGTCTGCACTCTAGCTAGTCCAGTGACCTCTCAAAGACACTGCCACACCTGGGGAGATGTGTGAACGACTCCCTGCCCAGGAACAAAGACAGTTGCCGCAGAGTGAGGTGAGACCTCCTCTCCCAGGAGGGCCACTTAGCGTGTTAGCCAAAAAGGCGAGCTTCAAAGAGGAAGCTGCCTTTGAAGGGCCAATTGCAAAAACACCCCTGAGCAGGATGCCATTTGTTCATGCGGACTGTTAGGAGATAGAGGCAGAGAGGAAAAACCCGTCCCCATACAGGTGGGTGGGCTACTTTGCTCCTGACGACCAAGGTATGTTTATGCCATTTTGCAAGAATGAGGCACTTTGGAATAGTTTGATTCCACACATTGCAGGAACACACATATAGGTAGGAGGGCACCCAGTAATCCATTGGCTAGTGACTGCATGGTTCCCTCTGGGATCTTTCCTGGGATAAATGTGCCACCCCTATCACCCTGCCCCTCAGATCACACAGATATTTGAAGAGAGGGCTGAAGAAGGACATTGACATGTTTCCTCCGTCTTGCTCTTCCCCTATGGCTAAGAACTTGGGGGTCAAGATGGATAAGGGGCTGACGATGAAAGCCCAGATCCTTGGGGTGACCGGTACCTGTTTCGGTCTATTAAAGATGTTGCGGAGGTTCTTGCCTCTGTTGTCGGAGGAGCACAGGAAGCTAACTGTGCAGGCTCTGATAGGCTCCAGGTTAGATTATGCCAACATTCTTTACCTGGGCCTACCTGAGTACTTGTTGCAGCGGCTCCAAGTAGCGCAGAATGCGGCGGCCAGGGCCATTTACGGTCTAAATAGACGTGCCAGCGCTTCGGGCCTATTGCAGACGCTGCACTGGCTACCCATCCGCAAACGGATCGCCTTTAAGGCTATGGTTTTGGCCTATAAGGCTCTCCATGCGGTGGGAGCAAAGTACCTCCAAAGGAGACTGGCCTTTTACCATCCGGCCCGCTCTTTGAGGTCAGAATCTTTGCTCCTGGCGGTTGTCCCACGAGTGAAGAGAGCGCGCCTGGGTGGCCGTTCTTTTGGCTTGCTGGCTCCACAGATGTGGAATTCGCTTCCGCTCCCACTCCGGGGGGCCTCTAGTCTTTTTGATTTTAGGCGAGGTCTTAAAACCTGGTTGTTCACTCAGTAGGCCTCTTTGTAGTCCTTTTTTATTTGTCTGTTCTGCACTTTCTTTTTTACTGTGTTATGTTATTGCGAAGTAGTTCTCCTTACCTAAAGCGCCGGGACACTCTTTTTGAGTAACCGTTGCGCTATACAAAAGAATAAATAACATAACATAACATAACATAACATCCCTGCTGCCTTGAACCGTCAGATAGAGAGGGTGCATAATCCAGAGGACTGCACCTGCTGCACTTTTGGGCTAGTGAGAATGGGCATGTGCCTGCAGGTCTTGACACAGGGGAAAGTGGGTTTGCTGCCTTCGACCAATGCAGTGACTCCAAGGATGAGTTGACTGATCCCCTGGAACCAGCTCCAGGGGCATAAGAGCTGAAGTAGCCCAAACCAAGAAGTTGGTAGCCACCGCTAAAATTTTGTCACTACCAGTTGCCAGGCACACAAAAGGACAGATCCAAGATAGCCAAACGTTGTTCCCATGTCTACTGAACCAGAGAGTGCTATTACAATCTGGATTTGTCATACTTAAAGACTCTAGCCCTCACCTAATGTTTTGCTTCCAACCATAGTGCAATGAGACCAGTAGTGTAGCATCAGCTGTTCGACTACTGCAATGTAGAAGACATCGAGGGACTCTGATCTCCATGACCAAAGTCACCCACGTCACCCGTGGACCAAGGGACCACCACAGAGACACCCCCATCAACTGCACTACAACTGGAGCATCCTTTGAGCATCTTTTGCCTGTATCCTCTGTATCAGGACCACTCCATTTATGACTTTGGGGGTCGCCCTAAAAAGTTTGGTACTTGCTTCAAAAATGCTTTGGTGGCCATTTAACTGTCCAAAGTGTCCTCTCTGACCCCTGGACCTTCTCCGTGCTGTATTTGATTGCCGAACCTGGACAAAGTATTTTCACTAACTCTTTCAACCGTTAGAAAAGTTTACAAATGTTTTCTTCACCAATGCTTGTTTGCAGTTGCCTTTAAAGTGATGATAAAAAAACATCTACAATCTGTATCTCCAAAAACATCTAGTAGATTTTGATGAACAAGGTCTCTAAAGATTAATACAATATGTTATATTTTTATAAATTGTTGTTGAGTAACATTCTTATTTTGTTGTTTGGTGCTGTCAAATGTTTTACACAAAGTTCCTTTGCCAAGCTTTACTGCTTGCAGCCACAGCTATCCAGGGTTGAGGTAAGGTTAAGTAAATGATACTGACTGGACCCAGGACAGTATTTGCAAATGTACTCCACAAGCCATATCATATAGTACACCCTAATCCTCTCAGTAGTTCTTTGCAGCCTGTCAGTATCGATGGCAAGTCCTTCCCTGGTATAAAGATGCTCCTGGGATATTCATAATAATTCCGAGCTTATTGTGGACACCCCTAGCATGATGATGCACATCATTGTTATAAGGCTGCCATTGCATAATAGTGGTAGTTTTCAGCATATTTTCGCTCTCATAGGCATAACAGGGTGATACATGGGCTTGTTAGTACAATGTTTTGGCAATAGCACAATTGAAAATGTGATGACAATGATATGTTTATGTTGTGGCACCAAACATATTTATTGAGAATGACATTTCTGCTATTTCAGGATACAACGTGGTTTTCATAAAAAAAAAATCATATATACTTCATTATTTGCAATATGGTGCCCATTCTTGGTACAGAGGTGGCCCTAGTATAATTGCCGTGATACTTGATCTAATGTGTACATTCATGACATTATAATGCCCACCCTTGATCTAGCATGTATTCAGGTACACAGAAGGCTTTTATGTGGGAACAGTAACTGCACTTTTCCAAAATTTAAAGCATACAGGCATGCCCATGCTTGGGGAAGAATGATTGCATTTGCAAGTATATATTTTAAGCTGATATTTGAGTGATAAGCAATTAAGATGTCTGGAATTCTGGTCTCCAAGTAAAATGTATCCCATCTGTGGTTTGATCTCTTAAAGTCTTACGGTCTCCATAATCTAATTGATAATTCTGCTGCATGAGCCTTCGAAACCTGGTTCTTCTGTGTACTGTTTTATATTGGGATTGTTGGGATGGAAAAGTGCCCTCGTTATGATAACGAACATGCACCCCTGCTCTGTGTACCCAACTGTACTGATGTCTGGATTCCTAATGCTAATTTTTGTTGTCATTGACAAACACAGATCATTCGCGTACGCTATGACATACGCCTGTCTCACAGATTGCTGGCTTGTTGGACCGGGAAAATGCTGCACAAGCACTACCTCATTGTGGTGGAAGGTTACTGCCTTCATCAACCAGATAAGCAGCACAAGCCCAATGTTGCTCTCATACAGTGCAGTGATCAGCAGGAGGGAACAAGTCCTTTTCTACCTGTGTTACTGGAGTGAGGCCTACAGGCTAACTCACTGTTTAAAGGCTCCGCTGCTGTGCGCTTAACTCACCATTGGCCAACATCAGCAAGTGCAGAAGTGGTGTACCTGAACTAGATGTATGTGTGCCTGAGGAGTGTACCATACAGGGATAATGCAGCACTAAGTAATGGGTGTATACATGTGTTGGAGGTGCAGGTGCCCATGAGTGGTGCAGTACCTGAAGGCTGTAGGGCTGTGTAGTGCATGAGGAATACGTGCACATGCTGGATGTATATGTACCAGTGAGTGGTGCAATAAATAAAGGGTGCAGTGTGTGCATGTTAAATGCACATGCTTGATGAATGTGTGCCTGTGAGTGGTACAGTTAATGGAGGTTACAGTACTGTGCAGTGTGTGTATACTGTATATATGCACTGGGTGTATGTGTGCCTGTGGATGGTACAATACATGGAGGACCATGAGTTCCAGTTTGGGAGATCCAGGTCTGCAAGGTGGAACATGGAGTGGAGGTAGAGAGATTCCCCCCAGGCTGATTTGTGGACTTCTGTGATGTACTGCTTTTCAATAGAAAGAGGGAACAAAGAAGTAGCCACACCAAAATAGGCAGAACCCCTAACATAAAACGTCAAAGGCTCAGACCCTAAATCACATTTAGTGCCTGGAAATACACTAAAAGAAGGGGAGGTTTAGACCCCAAAAATTGACATCTGCCAATCCGTCAGATGGGCCATCAGTCATATGGGCTGTGTGAGGAGGGTAAGTACTGCAAGATTTCTGCCTGTGACAAGGACTGGAAAGCCAAGGAGTGCTAGTTTTCCTGCTAACTGATGGGACATCACCCAGGGTATCCAAGACTCTCTGGTCTTGAGCCCAGAGCGCAGGTATCTGCCTTCTTGCCAAGAGCAGTGTGCCCTGTGAGGAAAAGGAGAGCATTGTAGGGAACAAGGTTCAGTGGGATCCTGTCGAGTGGACTCCCAGTGTGAGGTGTGAGTAAACAGCTGCTGCAATAATCATGTTTTGCCGTTGTGCAGGACTGAGTTGGCAATCCCTGAATGTCAGAATCTGCCGCCATGGTAAACTCTACCCTGTGGGTCAGTGGTACATTTTTATTTGAATTTAGGAGTCAGAGTAGACTCTTGAGACATGGACTTCTAGTTGGGCATTCCCTAGATGTTGCCAACAGTGAATGGGGAATAACTACTATTGCTAACAAGAGGAGAGAGTGGGATAAGGAATTGGTATTGAAATACCAGAGCACCGGCCTCAAGGGGAATTGTGTTATTGTTTGTGATGTCATCATTTTTCCTTTGTGTAGTTAGCAGTAGAAATACACTACTTCTATTTTGTCAAAAAAGTGGGTCTTTAGCTGTGTGCATATTGATTTGTGAGCCCATATTCACTAATTTGGATCCACACAACCCCCCGAGGGAGCATTGGACTACTTGACTGCCTTTACTTCTGAAAGTCAAGTGCAGAAGGGGCACTTGACCCAGTTGCTCAGGATCCATAATAGGCCAGGGGCCCAAGACTTCAGAAGTAAAACAACTCAATCCCCATGGTTGGGCCCAGTAGCTCCTGTGTGCCCGTGGCTCTCTGAAAGTGATTCTGATGGTGATATTTGTGTAGTTCTTTATTTTTAGACAATGCCCATTTCAGGAAATTTGTCAGTCATGTCACTTAATTGATTACCTGTTTGAAAGGGGAATGAGGACAAATGGATGGAAGACTTGTAAAAAGAGGCTAAAACAATTCTAGGTCATGTAAAACTACATATTCTGAACTTCCTGTATCAACTGTGGAAGCCAGGGAGAGGCAGGGGGCTGGGGAGATAAAGTGGACTTCAAAGGAAGGAGAACAGTTGTCACAGGACCCAGGCAAGCGCGAACTTCCTCGATCCTCTACCAGAAGGCAGTCCCCCTAATTAGATGAGGAGAGGGATTGGAAGGGGAGTGTAGTGAGTTGTTATGCACACCTTGGAGTTGAGTTACACAGACTTACACACCAAGCAAGGAGATTTTCTCCATCTTGATTGTTGTGAAAACAGTGCATTCTGTGAGAGAAAATATACCATAGCAGAGAGAGTTAACTTTACCCCTATTAGTTGGTGTGTGCCCCTGTCTTGCCAGCCCAGAATGGAAGATAGATAAGGGAGCTCCTCGGAACATTGCCTGGGACAACAGAAGAAGGACTGTTCTGCTGGACCGTTGGACTGCACAACAGAAGGCTTGCACTCCAAAGGATGGCAACTGCTGAACTCTCAATGCTTCACAAAGAAAGGACCATGCCTGACATGAAGGAAAAGGAGTGGACTCCCTGATCAGCAACATGTACAACAGATTTCTCCTGGACTTTGCAGGTGCATTGTTAGAGATTGAGTTCTAGTACCCAATATGCAATCCAGGGTCTCTGAACTCTTAGCTGTTACTGCTTGATACGTCTTTCCCCAAAGAAACCAAGAAGGAAGAAGATCTGAAAGTTTGGAAACTTTCTACAAAGTTTTGTTGAAAAACCCCAGGAGGAGACAGGCTTGATGTTGAGAGTCAAGCCGCTGTCCTGAACTTGCGAATCGGCTTAGCCACAATGGTTTGTCCCGCTGAAACCTCCGGAGCTCCTTGACGTTGATGTTGAGGAAAAAGACTTCCAGATACTCAATCAATCAAACCATCAATCAGGGTCTTGCATAGCACAGCTACTCACCTGTGAGGGTCTTAAGGCGCTGGGGAAGAGGGCTGCTGGTTGGACTGGGTGGAGGATTATTCGAAGATCCAGGTCTCAAGGTCCTTCCTGAATTGGGGCAGCGATGCGGATTGCCTGAGGTGGAGGGGCAGGGTGTTCCAGGCATTGTGCTGCAGAGGTTGCCATCGACAACTTGAACTTCGGATCCAATAAATCAGACGAGCCCGTCAACGAGAGAAAAGCTCCAATAAAAAGACTAAATCTGAAGGTACACTTTTGACTGGGACCTGCCGCACAAATCCTATCTGACCCGAACTCCATCGTGACTTTGTCCCAGTCCATCATAACCAGGTAGCTGCAAGTTGTGCTTTAAGGTTTTTAGCTCTAGAATGCACAATTTTACATTTAATTTTTAAAAATTCATATCTCCTGTTCCCTCATTTAGATGTTTGTTGTTTTTGTGTCTTTTAAAAAATAAAAATAATATTTATTTTTGTAAATTGGTATTGGATTTTTACTGTGCTGTGTCTTTTACTTATTTACTGTTTTGGTGATATTAAATGCTTTACACATACCTGCCTCCTAGGTTAAGCCTGACTGCTTATTTGCAAAGCTATCAAGGGTTGAGCAAGGTTTCACTAATTGAGATTTTACTAGGCCTGTTAGGGATTGTGGTAATATTACTAGTTGTAGGTGAATACCCCTAGCTACTAATAATCCATTTTCCTACAGCAAGCAGTCAAGTGAGGGAAGTCTGGGTTCTATTTTAAATAAAGGCCTGCTTGTTCCCTGTGCATGCTGATAAAGGAGGTTTTTGGAGGTGCTCTCATGAAAATTAATCTGGTTTTGCCAGATTACTCATTTATTTTTCACTATTTCATTTAGAAGACAGTATTTCCGATATGTAGCATAATTAAACTAATGGATCTACCAAGCTGGACAGGTAAAATAAACTCTAATTATCTTATTGTGCTATGCCTGACTAAATGAAGTGATATTAATAGCTGGGACAGAAAGAGAAAATGAAGAGAGTGAAACTTCCATTAAAGGCACCAAATATTTGGCAGGCTGTGCCAGAAACAAAAAAATGCTTCCTTGATCTGAAGAGGGAGGAAGCAGAGGCCCAATCCAGGGAACTGTTTGTTTGATATGAATATATTTGCACCTATAGCAATTTAACAAACAATATGCATATGACACAGGTTCTTCACCTGCCATGATAATAGTATTTAGTTTGCCTTCCAAAAACATTTTGTGACACTCCTCATTTGAAGCTTATTTAAATGTACGTACATTCATGAAAATATTTTCAAAAGGCGCTGGAGAAATTTCTGTGGCCTAGTGTAATCTCGCATAATTTTGGTAATTTCACATTATGCTTGGTACACAAAACTCGATAAATTATGATTTTACACCATACCACATTCTATGTGACTTCATGGCAAAAAATGTGTGTGACCACATGGGTACAAACCAAATAACCAGAACGTGAGAGACTGCTGTTTGCAGTACTTGTGGTTTTTGTCCAATTCTTTTGTGCTAAATGCGTCCTTGTCACTTGTGCTAAAATATAGCATCAAATGTTGGTTTTGCATTTTGTGTTATTTCAATAATTTTGTGTAAGTATGCAAAAGCAAATTACGCAAATGTAATTATTATTATTATTATTATTATTATTATTATTATTATTATTATTATTATTATTATTATTATTATCATTATTATTATTGTTATGGCATCCCAGCATTAGGCGTGACTACAGGATGGTTCCAATCTCACTGTAATTTCTGGAAGAGTCAAGTTTTTAGTTGCTTTCTGAACATCAGATGCTCGGTCATTGATCTGAGCTGGATTGGGAGTGTGTTCGATATGATGGCTGCATTGTATGCAAACATCTGTCCTCCTGAACGAGTTCTACTGATTTTAAGGACCTTCACTTGGAAAAGACTTGCCGATCTCAGGCTGCGAGATGGCCAGTTGAAAGGATATTAGCGAGTGGTTAAGTTTAGGACCTGTGCCCCAAAGGGTTTTGTGCGTGATGCAGAGTGCTTTGAACATTATTCGTTCTGAAATAGGTAGCCAGTGTAGTGCTTTCAATGCTGGTTTGGCTGAGTGCTTACCGGGGATGTTGTGTAGCAACCTAACTGCGCAATTCTGCACCACCTGAAGTTTCCTTGTAGTGTTTTTCGGGGTGCCCAGATATAGTGAGTTACAGTAATACAGCCGATCAGTATCAGTGCTTGGACCATTGTTCTGCATGCTTTTTCAGGGAGCAAGGGGAAGTATTTTTGTTAGTTGTCTTAATATTCCATAGCAGGTAGCTGCTACTTGGACCGCTTGGTGGTCTAATTTTAGTGAACTGTCTAGCCAGATTCCTAGGCTTTTGATTCTGTCTTTGGATTTTGGGGCTGGACCCAGGCAGTTTGGCCTATTCAGTTTTGGAGTGGCTCGTGTGACACTGCTAAGGATCATTAACTCTGTCTTCTCCCCGTTAAGTTTCAGAAATGATTGGTTCATCCAAGTGGCCACCTTTCCCAGGCATGATTCATGGTCAACTGTACTCTTCTTTGGCTTGGTTAGGGCTACTACTAGCTGAGTGTCACTATCTGGACCCCATACAGAATGACTATCTCAGCCAGGGGTCTCAGGTACACGTTGAACAGGGTAGGGCTCAACGATGAGCCCTGTGGTACCCCGCAGGTTAGTGGGATTTTTCTCGAGGTTGTCCAACTTCGAATACCTGGAATGTTCTGTCTGTCACGAATGGCGCCAACCATGCTAGTGCTTTGCCTGTGACTCCCACCTCCTTAAGTCTATCCAGAAGAATACCATGATATACAGTGTCAAGCAAGATGACTGCCACTGTGCCTCCGAAGTCAAGCACTTTACGTGATTAATCCATGGCTGTAAGTAATGCTGTCTCTGTGCCATGGTTAGGTCGGAATCCTGTCTGGGAGGTGTGTAGAACTTCGTGGGACTCCAGAAAGTGGCTGAGGATCTTGTTTATGTATTTTTCTAGAATTCTGGAGTAGCGAGACCAGCCGATAGTTGTTCCATACTTCTGGAGTGAGATTCAGCTTTTTTATAAATGCTTTAACTATTGCATGTTTCCAGGTTGATGGTACTATTGCAGTATTTATGGACGAGTCGATTACTTTCAGTAAAGCTGGTAGAATCACCTATTTGACTTTGTGCAGCGCATGTGCTGGTGCTGGGTCACAGGGTGATCCTTATTGGACTGACAAGAAACGTTTGGAGAGGGTGTTTAAATCTAGGATTGGAAGTTCCATCAGGCCGACCTTATCCTCTTTGGTACTTCCCGGTTCTGTCATAGGCTTATCTGGGTCCGTGGCTGGGGGGAAGGCATTATATATGTCAAGAATGTTTTTATTGAAGAATTCCGTCAATTCCACACAGTGCTGGGGGGCTGATTCTGTGGGCCTTTCAGGCAGTGGGCATTGTGATAGCTTTGTTACCATTCTTGCAATTTCCCTGGGGGCATTTGCTGCCATGTTAATCTTTTCTTTAAAGTATTGGGCCCAGGCTGTTTTAGTTTCCTTTTGAAAGATCTTAATCGCCTCTCTATATTTTTCTCTGGGCAGTAATCTTTTCTCCACACCCTCTCTAGTTTTTTACATTTTTGCTTTACTTCCCGTATTCTGGGGGTAAACCATGAGGAGAATTTTTCTGTCGGTCTGTAAGGGGTGATGGAATACAGTGACCTTTCAATCCATTGGTTGAAATTGTTGTTGGCTATACTGGGGTCGGGGTTACCTTTGGGGCTCTCACTGGCCAGTGTATTTGACCGGATTCCAGTGTCTAGCTTAGCCCATGATCGGTCACATTTCTTTGTTGGCTGTTCATTGGAGATAATTTTTGGTGACTTCCTGCTCATTGAGACTATGAAGTGATCTGACCATGGGATTGAGGAAGAGTTGTCAACGGAGAGAATCTCTTCGTTAGAAAAAACTGGGTCTAAAAGATGGCTTTTATCGTGTGTTGGGCTACTGACTTTCTGAATGAGTTGTAGGGCCTGCAGTTTTTTGTGTGAGATTAAAAGCCTCACCTTTTCTGGGTTGCTCTAAATGTAGATTCAGATCTCCTGAAATAATAGCGTTTGGCGGTGGAATATGCCCTTGATGCTGCCATGTCTGTCAGGGATTCGATAAACGCCCCACACGGGCCCGATGGTCGGGATATTAATATTCCAGATAATGAGGACGTAGGGAGAGAGTGAGTATAAATCCCATACTCTCACAGTCCTGAATTACTTCTGGTTCTGTGCGACCTATTACATGCTCTTTCATGATTATAGCAATCCCCCCACTCTTAGCGGATCCTCTGTCTTTCCTCAGTATATGATATCCTGGGGGTAATGCTTGTACCACATCTGGTTCTGCGTCTTTATGCAGCCATGTTTCTGGTAGAAACAGTAACTCCGGCTGCTGTTCGCAGAGTAAGATGTTAATTTTCAGAGGTGTGTTTTGGTAGGGACCTGCAGTTTAACAGGAGTAGTTTAAATTCAGTCCAGGTCTCTTTCCTGGTAGATTGTTGGGAGTACTGTTGCTCTGTATATTTAATGTATATTGCGCTAGATCCAGGGTTCCTGGCCCCTGGCCCCGGAAGGGCCGGAGGGGCTTGCCTTAAACGCGCCTTTAGCGCCAGTGGCGCGCCCGCTGCAAGTCCGTGCTGCCATGCAACTGAAATAGTCAGTGGCTCTGCCTCCTGACCTCTGCCCTGTGCCCCGCCTCTTAACGCTGTTTCCCTCCACAACAATCAGAAGACTACCTGGTGGTCTGGGGAATTTAGGCGATTTTGTAGGAGACCAGAAGTGCGGTGAAATTGCGGCTTGGTGAGTGTCTTTACCGTATTCTATAGCAATATTTTAAAACACCCCTCCTTCCAAATAAATGCAATTCAGTACAGGAATACTGTTAAAACTGCAACAACTCTCTGATTAAAAATCCCCTTACTCTTAAAAATGCTTGGTGCTTCGTGTAATTTTTGAGCGTGCGTGCGCTTTTTGTCTGCTTTTGTCATGATTCCGTATGAAGCCTTTCTATTTGGATGGCTCCATTAATAACTTATACAAAGAGAAATGCTGGCCCTGTGATTTTTGATAGCTATATTTTGAGCAACAAACCAAATCCTTTTTATGATTTGTATGGTCGAATTTATTTAAACCATTTACTTTTTCATATAAATCTCATTAAGTTAAAGCATTGATTGCATGAGAAAAACACTACGTACATACAATTTATACAAAAACATTTGACAAAGAATTTTAACAAAAATACATAAATACATATGACAAAATGACATCCAATCATTAAGTGTACATAAATATACAAATACGGTCATACGAGAAGCATCAGTCGTTATGTAGTATTAAGCAATGAAGCTATTTGCAGTAAGGAAAAGAAAACAAAATGAATTGTAACAAATACAAATTTTCAATTGTCTGATAAATAAACTTGAATTCTTTCTGCTATTGCCAATTCCTTTCTGCTATTGCCGACGCGTTTCGAACTCGCTCTGGCATTTGGCAAGTTCTCATCAGGGCTTTCTCGTATTATTCTTCTGAAAATGATGTACAAAGAAAATGAGTGAGATTTTGCAATCCTCATTTTCGTCCCCTATATACATTGCCCCCTACCAAGACTTTCTAGAAAACGTGTACCTTTATTTTCAAGTTAATAACTTGGCACTATTTGCCATAAAAAAACACCCCTTTCTCGTGCACCTGCACTCCTTAAGTATGTATAGAGAGAATGTGTGTGTGGTAAAATATGTGATTTATAAACATTGTGACATGGGTTGCCTTTAGAAACATGAAGCCTCTAAATGCCGTTTTTGTTTGAGTGTCTCGTGATTTAATTCAATGCATTTCATTGTGCCTTTTTTCCAACATTCAATTTGCCCCTCGAGAAATATCATGCAGGCTTGTTTCAGGATGAAATCATTGAAGTTGTTCTCTCGCGTGCGCCCTGCCTAAATCTGGCCGAGCGCACGCATACGTAGGGTGCGGCTGGGTGCGGTCGGGTATTTAAACCGCACCCAGCCTTCTAGAGGGCGCTTTGCCTTCCGCCTGTTCCCGTGAAAGGACGTGTGAGCTCCCATTCTAAAGAAGACGGCTGCTCACCTGATTTACGATCTCAAGGCCTTCAGTCTTCTTCGGAGTTAAAGCCTGGCATCTTCTTTCAACATCGGAACCTGCAAGGACAAAAGATAAGTTTAATTATTTTCTAAGTTTAAGGCGCCCTTCACAAGAAAGGTTACCGGAACAATTTTTGGAACAGTTCTTTCAAGAAATAATCTACAGGACTTCAAGAAACGAACATTGAAACTTGATTTAGGTGTTTGGGAATTTAGAGTTGTTTATTAAGAAAAGGGCAGAAGGTGATCTCTGTAATTTGGAAAGGCGTTATTTCCGAATGTGGTATTTTTGATTCCTCTTGCAATGTGCTTGTCTCTTCTTGCCATATAAACCTTTATTTTAGATCTGGAAATCAAAGAATATAAAGGCACAGAACACAAACTAAGTAAGTTAAGGAAGGGAGATAGGCCCTAGTTTTTAAGGTTAAAGGGGGGTTTTCAAGACAAAAGGAAGAGTAGAAAAGTCTTAATCATTTTATTTATTTATCGCAGAAGCATTCCAAAGGCTGGAATCCACAATAAGACAACACAACAAGACGGAACAACAGGGACTCACCTGACAAGACTGACCAACAAAACAAGAAAGAAATACTGGACGAAAGACTGACAACAGCTGTTCGCAGGTAGGTGAGAGGTTGAATTTTTAGTAAGAGAGAGTAGAAGTCACAGAAGTGGTGTCAGTAAGAAGAGCAGAACAAGGAGAAGTAATTTAGTGATTCTTGTTGTTTCGCAGGTCGACAGCAAGAACAACTACGTCCAGTACCAGCCCTCCTCCCCTTTGTCTAGCTCATATCTTGTAGTATTTAATACTTCCTCCAGGAAGGGGTTAGTCTTTAGGGAGGTTGGTCCCTTGCGTCCCTGCGAATTCACTACGCGTCTCATATCAAGACAAGGTAAGGGACGACGTTTTAAGACCTTGACAGTTTTCTGCGTGAGTGGTTCATACCACTCTAGTTTTCATGCCGGACTAATTTCTGTTAGCGGAACATGACAAACAATGTTTCCAATGCCATCGGTGTTCTCTTTTCACGTGCGGGCTGTCTCTCTCTTGGCTCCCCACACACCCTTCATCTTCCCGTCCTGTGGGAGGCAAAATATCCCCATTACTAAGCATGGGCGGATTTTGCGAATTGGCAATCCGCGAACTTGCGTATTTACAGATTCGCAATCCGCAAAATCCGCGAACTCTCGAGAATTTGCGGGTTTTTTTTTTTGTAATCGCAAGGGTTTCTGCGAGAGTTGTGTACCAGTTCGCAATTGCGAACTTACTTGTCGGCTCGCAACGGCCGCGACTATGTTGTTTCTACGTCTGGTTCATCATCACAGGTTCACAGCACCCTCTGTTTCACCACTGCCACCCTCTGGTACACCCATGCCACCCTCTGGTACATCACTGCCACCCTCAGTGCAACTTTTTTTCACAGTACCTTTGTGGCCTACTTGTAGCTATTCTCTGAGCCTGCTGTGAGGGTCAGAGCAGGGTCATAGAATAGTTGCAAGTAAGCAACTGAACTCTGAAGGGGCCCTACAGGGAATGGTTACTAATGAGAAGATTGAACTTTTGCACCTGCTGAGTGCTTTCAGTTTTGTCTGTAATTGCTTTCTGTTGCAGTGTAATTGTTTTAACAGGACCTTTGTTGTATACTTGTAGCTATTCTCTGAGCCTGCTGTGAGGGTCAGAGCAGGGTCATAGAATAGTTGCAAGAAGGCAAATGAACTCTGAAGGGGGCCCTCAGGAAGCACTACAGGGAATGGTTACTAATGATAAGATTGAACTTTTGCACCTGCTGAGTGCTTTCAGTTTTGCAAAAATCCAAATATCCAGCAGCATCCACAAAAAAGTAATCCTTCCAGGTCAAGATCCACATCAAAGTGACCAGCACATGAAGAAAGCACTGGGAGGAGCCTGCTGGACAGGAACAGGAAGTTGGAGACTGTGAGGCACTTCCTTCCTCCCACCCCCCCCCAAAATGGACGCCTTGCAAAGAAAAAGTGCAGGCAAATGTGAACCTGAGGAGTTATTCTGATAAAAATCATAATTTTCTAGGTTTATGCTACCTGCTGGTGGATTTCTTGTGCGAAATTGCAAATTTTGCAATCTCGCAATTGCGAGATTGTCGCTGCCCGCCACATCTACGTGTTCGCAAGTGTTTACTCCCGCGAAATTGTATAGTATTCTAGTTGGCAAGTGCGACCAAGCAAAAAATCCGCTTCGCACGGATTTTACGAATTTTCGGCAAGTTCGCGAGAGTTCGCGGATTGCGAATTTGCCGAAAATCCGCAAAATCCGCGAGCGGAACGGATTTTACGCCCATGCTTACCCATTACGTCTACTCCATACATTTACCCCTATGCATTTGCACTAGAGCAACTGCAAGAAGAAAATATGGTTCTCCTTCTGGGGGTGTTCTGCTCCAACTCCCACCTTGACTTACAAATTTACTCCATGTCAAACTTTTTCCAATGGTGGCTAGCATCTACGTGGGGTGGGGTCGGGGGTGGGGGGGATGTGGAGCCATACTAGCAAGCGCAACAAAAAAAATCTAAAATATACACTTTCCAAGATGGAGATGCACAGGACCTCTCCTTTTTTCACCTGCAGCCCAGCCATTAAGAAACTCACCTGACCAATCCTGGCACTGCTTTCATACCATGAAAGCAGTGCTAGGATTGGGGGGAGTGACCTTATTCAGAGCTCCACAGCACTCTGGTGGCTTTCACTTCCTCTAACACAGCTGGGTTAGAGATGTTTAAAGTGCCCATGTGTGGCTGGCCATCGAAAGATGACCAGCCAAAAAAACATGCAAACTTTAAACAGTGAATTCCACAGACCACCACCTGTGTTCTACTGTCACTCAGCAGCGTCCCACTCCCATCCTGACGCTCTGTTCGGGACGGGGGATGAAAAATAAAATGATCATGAATTGCCATTTTATTTTTTATCTCGAAGGCTGTGGGAATAATTTTAGAGGGGCAACGCTCCTCGCTCCCTCGGAGGAGCAGACCCTGCTGATTACATGATGATGATTGATCATGGAGATGTTTGTAAATACCCACAAACTCACATGCTGTGTGTGTGTCTACCCAAACCTTTCATGATAAGCCTCATCTGGAATGCCTAAGCTTTGTCCTATGTGTCATATTGGGCAACATTATCAAGTATATATCCATTTATGAAGACATATTTCCGTTTTGTGAATTACAGAAGTTTATTTACAAAATTAAGGCTTGCCCTTTGGGCCCATAAGTTGAACCTATTTATGCAAGTAGCTTTGCCAATGATGCTCATAGTGTTTATTGTAATGTAGAGATATTGTTAGGCAGTGTACACTGTTTTGTATGCGATCTGCAGGATGAGTAGATTAGCTCTTTACAGTTTAAAGCACAAATGACAAACAGGTTTACAGGACTTCTTAGATTGGGTTTCATGAGATGTTTGTATTGGCAATAAAACATTTAATATTCCAGAGATTACATCTCTTTAGTAAGCGCGGGCGTAAAATCCGTTCCGTTCGCAGAATTTGCAGATTTTTGGCAGTTTTGCGGTCCGCGAATCCCACGAATTTGCCCAAAAATTCGTAAATTCACAAGCTGGAGGATTTTTGCTTTGTCACGCTTGAAAAATACAATATCGTGCGCGCGGCGTTGACTTACCGTGATTCTGTGTTCAGCGAGTTGTTTTTCTCTCGGTTTGCATGTGCTGCGCCATTTTGGATCTTGCTGCGTGATCGCGCGAGAGTTTTTCGACCGCAATTACGTCATCGCGGCCCGCCATCCTGCACAGCGAGAGTTTGACAACGCGAGTACGTCATAAGGGCCCGCGATCACGCATCGCGGGAGTAAACAATGCCGAACACGTAGATGCGGCGTGCACCTGACTTCCGGCAGGTGATTTGAACAGCTCGCTTTCCCGAAATTGCAAACATTGCAATTCTGCACAAGAAATCCATCGCAGGCAGCATAAACCTTCTGAAAATGATGATTTTGATCAGAATAACTCCTCAGATTGACATTTGGCTGCGCTTTTTGGTGCAAGGAGTCCATTTTTTGGGAGGGGGTTGGAGGAAGGAAGTGCCCCAGAGTCTCCAACTTCCTGTTCCTGTCCAGCAGGCTCCTCCCAGTGCTTTGTCCATGTCATGGTAGGTCACTTTTGATTTCGATCTGGAGCTGGAACGAGTAGTTTTTGTGGCTGCTGTTGGATATTTGTATTTGAGGACTCTTTGGACTTTGGAGTTTGGATCACTTTTGGACTTGAGATTTTACAAGTAAGTTGGTGTTGTTTGTTTGGGGCATTGCAGTTACTGCAACTACAGTTTGGAAAATGTTCACAACTTAAAAAAAATATATATTGTGGGTAGCCACAGTATCCAATAGGCCCAGGGTTAGTCATGGGTGCATGATACAACTGTTTCTGTGATTTTTTTAAACTTAATTCTCATTTATGTCATGGAATTTTAGCTCACTGTTATATGATGATTTTTGTTTTATTTTTGGGGTGCCTGTAAAGCCTCACTAGCCAGTAGGCCCAGGGGTAGTGAGTTGGCATGGACCAAGTCTTTCTGTGTCCATGTCATGGTAGGTCACTTTTGATTTCGATCTGGAGCTGGAACGAGTAGTTTTTGTGGCTGCTGTTGGATATTTGTATTTGAGGACTCTTTGGACTTTGGAGTTTGGATCACTTTTGGACTTGAGATTTTACAAGTAAGTTGGTGTTGTTTGTTTGGGGCATTGCAGTTACTGCAACTACAGTTTGAAAAATGTTCACAACTTAAAAAAAATATATATTGTGGGTAGCCACAGTATCCAATAGGCCCAGGGTTAGTCATGGGTGCATGATACAACTGTTTCTGTGATTTTTTTAAACTTAATTCTCATTTATGTCATGGAATTTTAGCTCACTGTTATATGATGATTTTTGTTTTATTTTTGGGGTGCCTGTAAAGCCTCACTAGCCAGTAGGCCCAGGGGTAGTGAGTTGGCATGGACCAAGTCTTTCTGTGGGGTCTCTTGAATTTAGACATCATTGAGGGCATGAATGGCATTGGATTGTGGTGATTTTTATGTGTTTTTTTACTTTTTGGGGTGTTGTTGGGGCCTGGCCATGTGGGAGGGGGCCATTTTGAGGCCTGGTCCAGGCAGGGCCTGGCCATGTGGTGGAGGTCAAGGGGGCATTTTGAAGCCAGGCAGTGTGCTCAGGCCTGCACCCAGTTTGCCTTGCGTTCATACATTATGCCCAGGGGTACTCAGTGGTGCATGGACCAAGTCTTTCTGTGGGGTGTCTTGAATTTAAACATCATTGAGGGCATGGATGGCATTGGATTGTGGTGATTTTTGTGTGTTTTTCTACTTTTTGGGTGCTGTTGGGGCCTGGCCATGTGGGTGTGGGCCATTTTGAGGCCTTGTCCAGGCAGGGCCTGGCCATGTGGTGGGGGTCAAGGGGCCATTTTGAAGACCGGCAGTGTGCTCAGGCCTGCACCCAGTTTGCCTTGCTTTCAACCATTATGCCCAGGGGTACTCAGTGGTGCATGGACCTAGTCTTTCTGTGGGGCCTCTTGAATTTAAACATCATTGAGGGCATGGATGGCATTGGATTGTGGTGATTTTTGTGTGTTTTCTGACTTTTTGGGTGCTGGTGGGGACTGGCCATGTGGGTGGGGGCCATTTTGAGGCCTTGTCCAGGCAGTGCCTGGCCATGTGGTGGGGGTCAAGGGGCCATTTTGAAGCCAGGCAGTGTGCTCAGGCCTGCACCCAGTTTGCCTTGCTTTCAACCATTATGCCCAGGGGTACTCAGTGGTGCATGTACCTAGTCTTTCTGTGGGGCCTCTTGAATTTAAACATCATTGAGGGCATGGGTGGCATTGGATTGTGGTGATTTTTGTGTGTTTTTTGACTTTTGGTTACTGTTGGGGCCTAGCCATGTGGGTGGGGGGCCATTTTGAGGCCTTGTCCAGGCAGGGCCTGGCCATGTGGTGGGGGTCAAGGGCCATTTTTGAAGCCAGGCAGGTTGCTCAGGCCTGCACCCAGTTTGCCTTGCTTTCAACCATTATGCCCAGGGGTACTCAGTGGTGCATGTACCTAGTCTTTCTGTGGGGCCTCTTGAATTTAAATATCATTGAGGGCATGGATTGCATTGGATTGTGTTGATTTTTGTGTGTTTTTCGACTTTTTGGGGTGTTGTTGGGGCCTGGCCATGTGGGTGGGGGCCAGCCATTTTGAGGCCTGGTCCAGGCAGGGCCTGGCCATGTGGCTGGGGGACAAGGAGCCATTTTGAAGCCAGGCAGTGTGCTTTGAGCCATAGGCCTGCACCCAGCCTGTCCTGCTTTCACCCAGTATGCCCAGGGGTAGTGAGTGGTGCAACGACCAATGCTTTGTGTGGGGCCTCTTGTATTTAAACATCATTGAGGGCATGGATGGCATTGGATTGTGTTGATTTTTGTGTGTTTTTCGACTTCTTGGGGTGTTGTTGTTGGGGCCTGGCCATGTGGGTGGGAGCCATTTTGAGGCCTGGTCCAGGCAGGGCCTGGCCATGTGGCTGGGGGACAAGGGGCCATTTTGAAGCCAGGCAGTATGCTTTGAGCCATAGGCCTGCACCTAGTCTGCCCTGCTTTCACCCATTGTGCCCAGGGGTAGTGAATGGTGCATGGACCAGGGCTTTGTGTGGGGCCTCTTGAATTTAAACATCATTGAGGGCATGGATGTGCAGCACACATGGAAAAAGAAAAATGCCAACGTTTGTTTATGTACAGGAAGGTCTCCCTTCCTGTACATAAACAAACCTTTTTTTAAAATGCCATTTTGTAACTTACATGTGTGCTGCATGAAGCAGCACACATGTAAGTTACAAAATGGCATTTTAGGTTTGTTTATGTACAGGAAGGGACACCTTCCTGTACATAAACAAACCTCCCTGCTCGCAGAACCCTTGCACTGTGGTGCACGGGTGCCTGCGTTAGTGTTAAGTCATGGGACTTAGCGCCATTGCAGGGGGAAACTCCAGGCTGCACCATATCCTTGGTAATATGGTGTAGCCTGGCTCTTCCGAACTGGCGATGAGAGGCATTAGGCCAAGGGGGCTAACGCCTCTCACCGCCACTTCCTAGATAATGTGCCCATTGCAGTTTCGCAAATTACAATACATACTCGCAAATGTTAGTTGCCACTGAAATTGAATGCATTTCATTCTAAAGAGTTATCTTTAAAATAATTTTCTTTGAGACTTTAAAACTCGACTGATGTCAAAGACCTCTTTTTATGGTGAAAGAAATTAAATAGTTCCCTTTTTAGCGTGAACACCCTTTTTAAAGGAACTGAATAAATTGCTTGTATTAATCACAATATTGGTGAGGATTACAAAACGTTTGAGAGAGAACATATTTGGCATTTTGAGCACATGCTCTTTGGCCTATGTGAGTAGGCTGCATATTCATAATCATGCCTTTCGCCCACACCATGACTATGTGTCGTAAAACTTGAGGAAATTCTGGGAAAAATCTGTACTAAGCTTCATAGAAATGGAAGTTTTCTATAAATAGACTCTTTGGGAGGATGGACAAAGTTCTTTTACATCAAAACGTGGGAGTTATTTCAAGTATTTTGGTAAATGAAACAGGAGGCTTTCGCTTGTGTTTTTATTGAACTGAAAACTATCACTATTTAGCACTGCAATATTTGTAAACATAATCTCATTTTGATCAATTACCAGCAGATGTATAATTCTACACTATTTATTTGGTTTTAGGATCACAACTACATGGACCTATATGTCCGATAAAGCCCTTTCTTCATAATATAACGAGAAAGCGTTCTGTAGAAATTGAGATTTTTCAAGTTCATTTAAAAGTTAAAGATTGATGGATTTTTTTAGAGTTTGCAGGACCCTATTTAATGTTCATATAGATCATATACACCCTAAATGATTCAAACTGGCCTTCTGCCACTTTGTGGTGAATGTCCCTCATCCGCCAAACTCTAAACAAGTCACTGAGGTTTCACATTTTCTAAAGTTTAATGCAACTATTAGGGTGGCTCTATCAGCTGCTAACCAGCAGAGCATTAAACCTTCCCTACAATCAAGACAATATTTGATACTTTTATTGCGAAGAGGGAGTTTTTACGGATGTATGACATTGCAACGCATGGTTTTACCACGCATGCCTTTACATCACAGTTTTTACAACGCATGATGTTACAACGCATAGCGTTAAGGGGTGCTGGATAGTGAATAGTTTAATTTACTATTCCAACTCCAGTCCCCGTGGATAGTAGGGAAGGTGTTGGATAGTAAATTAAATCTATTTCCTATCCTAGAGCGCCCCCCAGCGCTATGCGTTGTAATAACATGCGTTGTAATAGTTGCGTCGTAAAGGCACTGCGTGGTAAAAGTTGCGTTGTAAAGGATGTTCCCCGTTTTTACACACTACAGAGGGCCATATTTTTACCCCAGTTGTATCTCACTTGCACCAAGCAATGTGTTACATGCGCGATGCAACTGAAAAATTAGATTTATGCAGGCACACAAGGCCACTTTGTGTGACCCTTAGTGGCTTTATAAATGTTGAGTAAAGCAATACAGCACAAATCGCTGCGTTGCCTTACTCTGCACTAGAGAAGGGTTTAATTTGCATTCCATGGCTGTTCCCACCCAATTCCCATTGCTTTGACGCATTCCCCAATTTACCAACAAGTGGTAAACCTGGAAATGCGCCAAAAAGATACGCCTTCCCAGGAGAGGAGTAATGAGGACAAATATCCTTATTTCTCCTTCTTACTTCCTTTCAATTTTTTCTGCATTCTGCACCACACATAGGTAGAGGACTACAACTCTTATGATTGTTTTTGTGCAGGAAGGTGCCCCTTCCAGCACAAAAGTAATGCTGAATGCAACACAGGCACCCTTGCACCAAGTTGCAAGGGTGCCTGGATTGGCAGTAGGCAGCCAAAACGGTGCCAGTGCAGGGGAAAAGGCAGAAATGCACCATTTTCTTTTAAATGCAGCTCAATCCTGCCATTTCCTTGTCCCCCAGTGCAGCACAGCAAGATAACTTGCTGTGAGGCAATGCGTGAGAATTCTCATAAATATACTCTAAAGTGACTAGCCACTGCACCACAAAATACATGCAATCCAAGGCCAAGTGTGTCTCATCGCAATTAAAGAAGACAGCAATCATGACATTCTGAAAATACTCCACCCACTCCAGTCTTGGAACAAGTCATCACCAAAGCAATAAGGAACGGGTCAGATTTCTTTTTTTTTGATAATAATAATAATAATAATAATAATAATAAAACCATTTTTAAAGCGCTTGGTTACACCTATGACGGTGTGTCCCCGCGCTGGAATGCTACTACTCCCAGATGAGAAAGAAAGTACAAGGGTATTATTTATTTGGGGAAGAGATAAGTTTTTAAATATTGTCTAAATCTCGTTTCGGAGGGCTCCATACGAAGGTTTAGGGGAAGGCTATTCCAGTGTTTGCAAGCCAAGAAACGGAAGGAGCTACCTCCCATTCTGGTTTTGTGAACACGGGGAAGTTGGAATAACATCACTCCGGCGGATCTGAGATTTCGGGTGGGGCGGTGGATAGTAAGGAGTCTTTGCAGATAGTTGGGGCCTTTTCCCTGGGCAATACGATGGGCCATACAAAGTGCCTTAAATTTAATGCGCTCCACAATGGGGAGCCAATGAAGTTTACGCAAAGCTGTCTTACCGGATGCCCTGCGTGGGAGATTGAGTACCAAGCGGGCTGCGGCATTTTGGATACCCTGTAGCTGTTGAATGCCTTTTTTGCTCAAGCCAAGAAGAAGGGCATTACCATAATCCAAATGTGGCGTGACCAGGGCATGGATAAGTTTCTTCCTGGCACCGAAGGGGAGCAGATCGAGAACTTTGCGGAGAGTTTTCAATATTCCGAAGCATTTTCCAGTAATTTTATTAATTTGTTGCTTAAAGGATAATCAACATTTTATTGTTTTTAAAACACATAAAACAATTCAGCAGATACACGGAAATCATTAGTTCAAATCCATTTTTAAAAGCAATGTAACACACAATCACAACTCCCATAAAACATACACAGACATATATGGGACCAGGTTAATCAGGACCTTCCAAATTCCCCAGCCACTTCCCCCACACTCTACGGTATTTCTTAATACACCCCTTGGCCATGTAAAGGGCTTTCTCCTGGGTTGCGCACCAGTCCACCACTCTACGCCACCTCCCCATGTCAGGTGGGACAGGACTTTTCCAAGCCGCCGCTATGCCCCGCTTGGCCACTATCATAGCTGTATGAAAGAATAACTTTTCGTTTCTGGACCCGTCCAGCCCATCTGTGATCCCCAGCAATGAGTGATGTGGATCATGAGGAACCTCCCAGCCCAATACCTCTGTTAGCTCCACCTCAATAGATCCTCAGAATTGCTCCAAGCGGGGGCACAACCAAACCATATGGAGGAAGTCAGCCGGAGTACATCTCACACATGATGCATCTGGGTGCAAGCCCGCTCGATAAAGGTGCAGGGGAGTGAGATACACAGCATGTAGGTAGTAGAGCTGAATCAGCTTGAGTTTGGCGGAGATGGCGACTGTTCTGGAGGCCTTGAGGGCATTGCACCAATCCACCTCGTCGAGGAGGCCCACCTGTTCCACCCATTGATCCCTCAACTTATCTATGGAGGTGGTGGTGCAATAAATGCGGGAGACCCCTCCCTTACTTAAGTCGTCCATCAACGTCTGATCCTTAGTGGGGCTATATTCGGGGAGCCTTGTGTCATCCGCAATGTGCATATGGAGGGCATGTCTCAACTGCAAATATTTATAGAATTAGGATGAATGTAGGGAATAACGGGTTTGTGGCTCCTGGAAGAACAGCATATGGCCCCTATCCCATACGTCCCCTGGCTGTGAGGTGCCAATCTGGTCCCAAGTTTTAAACCCTTGTAGTCTGCTAACCTCCCGGAGCCAGCCCCCATGCCAGAGGGGAGTACACTGGGTCAGCTTGCATGTCCATCCGGTGTGACGCTGTGAGGCCCGCCAGGCCAATAACACAGAACGCGTCACATCAGGCAATCGGGATGAAATGGGCCCCCGTACATCATGGCCTGGATGTTAGTTAGACTGAGTTCACTCAGTTTAAGCCAGTAGGCTGGGTCAGACCAGCCCCCATTGAACCAGTTGCGGACTACCAAGAGACATACCGCCAAGAAATACAGATACAAGTGCGTCATCCCCATAACCCCATCATAGGAGGGACTCCGGCAAGCAGACAGAGTCACACAGGCCCTTTCTCCACTCCAGAGAAACTTGATATTTAGACTGTCCAGTTCCCGGAACCAAGTCTTGGAAAACAGAAAGGGGTATTCTGTAGGACGTAAAGTAATCTGGGGAGGATCATCATTTTAAACAGGGCTCCCTCCCCAGGGGATTCAAAGGCAGCGCTTTCCATTTATGGAGGTCTTCCTTGGCCTTCTTGACCAACGGGGCCACGTTGAGGGACCAGCCGAGCTTGGGAAGAAGGGTAATCCATATCCCCAAGTATTTAAAGGATTGTCACTGAAGTGGTATGGTGGACTGCCAATTAAAGCACTCCCTAGAAAGTTGCAGGGGGACCAAAACTGATTTCCTGGGGTTTAGCCGCAGCCCTGAGGCCTGCTCGAAAGAGTGCAAGATCTGGAGGCATGCGGCCCGGAGGAGGCTGGGTCAGCCAGGAAGACCAGGATGTAGTCCGCATTTAATGTGATCTTATCCATTTCAGTATTGGGCCACTCCCATCCGCGGAGGCGATCCTCAGCCTGCACCAGGCAAGCCAAGGGCTCCATCGCCAGGGCGAATAGCAAAGGAGAAAGGGGACACCCCTGCCTAGTGCCCTTGGCAATGGGGAAGGCCTTTGACAGTACCCCATTGACCAGCACTCAACGAGTCATGTTTTTAAGGTTTTTCTTAAACTTAAGAAGATCACTGTGCTTCCTGAGGTTAAATGGTAATTTATTCCAGCTTCTTCAGCAAAGAGAAAGCTTGATCACAAGTGAAGTGCGATGGAGCAGTGGTATTGCTAGTACATATTACACAGCAGATCTTAGAGGATGGGAAGAATGGTACACAGACGCAATTTTGGGGTTGCCAGGAGTCTCAGCTGCGACCCCTGACTCCCCCCCCCCCCCAGTTCCCTCTAGTACTGCTTTCACAATCCCTGGCCTCAGAGGTGGCAAAAGCAGTAACAAGCATAGAAAGTAAACTGGGAGATTAGTCTTTAAGTTAAATAAATTCAAAGGTAGAATAGTACAGAATACATTTAAAGAAATGTAACATACACATTTGTTTTTAAAATTGTTACAATGGTCTATTACTGTGAATGCTTGAAAAAATATGTTTTTGAACAGAACTATTATCACCTGTGTTGCACATTTGTGAAAATTCTTTACAATCCATGATAAATTAAAATGTATCAACGAAAAAGGCTAAATCAAGCCAACAAGATAGTTCATTCACAATGTATAGTCATTACAACGTAGCACTAGTGGGTTATACCGCAATTATTTTTTTTAATCTCTTTCGTGTACATCACTGTGTCATTTAGCAATAATTTTTTCCATTTGGAGTATACAATAGGCTTCAGTGATATCAATTATTATGATGTCATCAGGATAAAGATCTTGTGGCATCATTTCATAGGATTTAGCATCACAGGCAATTAAATGTCACTTCCTTACTGAGGAGAGAAGCCACTTCTGCTACCCAGTGGGGATTTGGTGAATTGACTTTCATGAAATGGTACCACCTGAAGCGGTCCTTCAAGACAGCACAGCTGGGTGAGCAGAGAGCTTCATGCACAAGCTGCATCACTTTAAATGCAATATGTTCTCTTACTGGTAGCCAGTGGAGAGATGAGAGATACTGTAAAATATGGTCTCTAGCCCACAGACGCAGAGCAGAATGGCTGATACGTTTTAACTGATTGCAGCTTGTGAAGCAAACAGTCAAGGAGTCCAACTTAAAATACATTGCAGTAATAATCATCACCTCATGTGACAAAACCAATAGGCATGGGACTCCCTTAAAAGACTGCAGTTGAAAGAAGCAAGACGTAATGGCAAATCGGGTCTGATCCTGTAGGGCTAATATTGAATCCAGCTGTACTACAGGTTTATACATGGCCCTAGTCCTGACAAAGATTGGACACCAGACCCCAGGGTTGAAATAAGCAAAATAGACAACGACGGTCAATTAGGGCTCGATTCACAGAACTAACTTAAGACAAAATCCTAAACTTACTATCATTTTGGTATTCATAAAAGGCACTTACTCATTTTGGTATTCACAGAAGGCACTTACTCATTTTGGTATTCACAGAAGGCACCTACTTATTTTGGTATTCACACAAGTTAGGATTCCTAACTTTAAGACTTTCTGTATTCACAGAAGGCATTTAGGGGTCCTAAAGTTAGTAGTCCTAACTTTACTACTCCTAAACTGAGAAAAATCCTATTTTTAAGACTTTCGGTATTCACAGAAGGCATTTAGGAGTCCGAAAGTTACGAGTCCTAACTTTGCTACTCCTAAACTGAGAAAAATCCAAACTTTAAGGTTTTTGTTATTCACAGAAGGCATTTAGGAGTCCAAAAGTTAGGACTCCTAACTTCGGTGAATACCGAAATGGGTAAGTGCCTTCTGTGAATACCAAAATGAGTAAGTGCCTTCTGTGAATACCAAAATAGTAGTAAGCTTAGGATTTTGTCTTAGGACTCAGGTCCGCCCACCATCGTAATGATCCTTCTAGTATTGTTATTGTCATTTACTAACATTCAATGGATTTCTTTTCATATGAACTACTTTTATTTGCATTTTATTCAAGGAAAAAATGAATTTCATATCACCATCGTGGCAACAAATTACTGCATCGCGTTAAGCGTTTATGCATAGAATAGTATGTGGAATATGGTCTAACACTAATCAAAGCTTCATCTATGTTTTCAAATTCAACCAGACAATCTTCCTGGACTTGGGTGACCACATAGTTTGAAAATGAGCAGTGGGACGCTCAAAGTACAATCAGGAATTTTGCCCTTCTAACATCTTTGCAGTATCATTCTAGGTCAACTGGCTTTCAATTCAAATGTAGTTAAGATTAGAAGGAAAATAATATGACAGTTTTCATAGCCTCTACCCGTATTGCAGCAATCTAAACAGACTCCAAGGTATCTTGTGCTTTTGGTCTAAAGTTGACGTCTTTTGACATCTTTAAACGTCTATATCTTAAAGATCCTGGACTAGATGAAGCATTTTCTCAAATGGAAGGTTTATCCATTGGCAGAAAAGTATTAGGTATAATATTGGGACGTCTTTTCTAACTTTGAGGGAACCCTCCCACCTATCCTGAAGCAGACTGTGTGCTGAAGAAGCAGAAAATATACCTAATAAAATAGTGTTTTCCCTGCATTATCAAAAGTTTGTTGGAAAACGAAAGCATTCGCAGAAAGAACTTTACATTCCACTTTTTAAACTTGAAAGGAGGGACGTGAGTCTGCGGAACAAACACACATGAAATATTTAACCTCTGAAAAATACTTTTTCTTGTTGTGCTCAAAGGATTTTCATCTCTAAAGTTTGTTTACCAAGCTTTCAAAATTGGATATCTGATTTGATTGTGCCATGCCCCTCTTTCGGTCTGCTGAACTGATTTTTATTCTGACATATAATTGATTTACCCATTTATCTATCCACTTGACTGCACTCAGTAGTCTGTCTAGCTTGTTCTTCAGATTCCAGCAATATTTGTACGAGAAATCTTTAAAGTGTTTCTCGGAATTAATACGTTTCAAACATACTAGAATACGTTGTTTCTGTTGCTTCCTATAGAAAAAAAGGTTTTCTGAACATCTTCCGACTCTCTTCCCCAATATTATTCATGTTTGTGAGGTGTTGCTTGTTCATGTTTTAGCTTGTTAATTAATCTTGAGTCTCATCTTTAAGTTCCTATTTGTTTTACTGCATTTGTATTTGGTTGATTTGTTATCATCAGTGCCTATAGGCGAACTTTGCTGTTCAGTGCACTCTGTCTGTCTGTCTGTCTGTCTGTCTGTCTGGCTATCTGTCTGGCTATCTGTCTGTCTATCTATCTATCTATCTATCTATCTATCTATCTATCTATCTATCTATCTATCTATCTATCTATCTATCTATCTATCTATCTATCTATCTATCTATCTATCTATCTATCTATCTATCTATCTATCTATCTATCTATCTATCTATCTATCTATCTATCAGTCTTTTTGGCTGTACCATTCTCCCATTTATATGCCTGCCTATTTGTCTGCCACACTTTGGTTCCCCTGTTCTGTCTCTCTGTTCATTTCTCATTTAGCCTATTGTGTGAAGAGATGTCTTGCTCTTCTTCCTAAGTTGTCAAAGGTGAGCTAAGGATAGCTTTAGGGAAAACTGATTTACCCTTCACAGTTCCTCTGTTCAGACAAAGTGGAAGCTAAGTGAATTATGACCTCAAGACTATGCCCTCTCTGTCACATAACCTCCCAGTCAGATCAAAAAGTCAAAGATACTTAGGACCTTCTTTAGACTGTGGAGGAAGGTTCACTGGTCCGTCAGGATGACATAGGCCAGTGCCTTTACTACCCTGATGAAGGACTGCCTGCAACCATTGAGAGATCTCTGTCTGTCAGGCAGGGATCTCACTGCTGTGAAGGGAGTCATAACTGATCCCTTCACAGCACTGAAGGTTTTTGGGGAGGGTCCCATGTTTAGAGGCAAACGTTTCTGTCCAGGCATAACAAATTCACTAAGTGTGGGTGTGTTTTCTATAAGCAAAATATTAATGGCCCCAATGCATACAAAGTTTTATCTCAATGAATGGGGGTCATTCTGCATTATCCCTGGCCTGCCATGCCATGCCATGCATTGTGCATAGAGCCAAGAAAAATTAGTAATGGTAATCCCACCCTCAATGGCAGGATGGACTGTCACTGTGACCTGCTGTGCTTTGGTGGATGTGTTGCTAGGTGTGGGTTTGCACCACAGAACCAGCAGAGGTACTACTGTGGTAAACCTGCACTTACTTCACATCTATATACAGTAGGGAAACTGTGTGGAGGGGTCAGGGCCAGACTGGGAACCACAACCGGCCCTAGCAAAGTGCTCGGCCGCTCCCCCCCCTCTGCACTTGGAGGGGGTTGGGGTGCCGCCGAGCTCATTGCCGGGGTCAGTTTTCGGCTCATTTTGGAACAGGGCAGATTTTGCAGCTATGCTGCAAAAACGTCCATCAGCCAAAACCGGCCCCCACCCGTGCAGCGCACCGGTGGATTTCCGGGTGCCTGCTATGGCCAGTCCGGTCCTGGGTGGGGTGGGAGCACTGCTGGTTTACAGCATTGCTCCCACCCCTTGAAACACCAAGGGCCCGATTCACAAATGCTCTTACATGTAGTAAAGGTACGAGTAGGAGTTTTCCATACTGGTGACGGAATCTCCGCACCACGCAATCTCTGCAGTGCACCATGCGGAGTTCCGCCCCTAGTGCGGGGACTCTGTACTCTTATTTGTGCTACACGTAAGTCCTTTGTGAATCAGGCCCAAGTGAGGCCCTTAATATATTTTGGTGAATTTCAAGCACTCACAGCTCCACTCTTGGCCTTTGCCTCTGCAGGTTTACACCCCATTTCACCACAGAAAACATTCACATTTTGAGAGATTAGATTTGGGTTACTTTATTTTCCTTATATCAAACCTATGAGAGGTTAATGCTTTCTAGTAAGAATTCTCACAATCTACTTTTGTCCTTCTCTTCTTTTACTTTATACTTTAAATAAATAAAAGGCCACAATTAACAAAGCAAAGAGCACATTCCAACCATCCACATTATTAGTCTACTTTTAATCAGTCCTGTGGCGCTTGAATCTGCAATTCAGAAGGGCATTTAAAAGGACTGCATCCTCTGGGTTGAACAATCAAAATAAACATGTTGCTGTTTTTGGACTTAGCACAACAGGTATTAGCTACTGAAGCAAAAACGTTCTAAATGTTACCATATAAAGCAGAGTGCAATATTATACATTTCACAAACAGTTCAGTGACTCTGTATCTTTGAAATGTTACAATGTACTACTAAGTACTAACTACTGCCTTGATAAAAAAGCAGTATTGAATTTCGAAGGAAATAGTTGTGCAACTGCCATATTAAAATTTCTGGCTCCAAACTTACTATTGTCCTGAGGCTATTGGAAGCTCTGCTCCATCTTTTCATGAATGTGTTCCCCCTTCAAGTGTTTACAGGCATTCAGCATTCTCTCTGGTGTCATCATTGGAGTCCACACTGTCTCTCTCCAGCAGACTACTCTTCTGTCTTTGGAATTATAGGTCACTGTTACAGACACTTAGATAATAGACAGCCTGACCTGCACTGATCACACACACGACGCCTCCAGCGCACTTACAAGCCAGAACAATCCTTTTAATAGTCCATAAAATACTAAATAAGCACTGTTATATTATGATTCAATTTTGTTTTAAATAGTTCTGGTAAAGGCGCCTGCACTGAAAGTTTTATTATTTTATGCTTTGTAACAAGTTTAAGTAATCACACAATAAATCTATTGTCATTGCCCTACGTGTTTATGTCAGTATGATAACTCTGTTGCCTACTGGACAATAATAACAACAACATTTGCGCGGTGAACTTTATTCCTTGTACGGAATGGTCAAGGTGTCGTGATTGTGTGCCAACGAAGTGGAAATGCAAGCAATGGAGTTTCAGAGAATGTTATCATGCAAGGACACGCACAATAATGTATGTCAAATGACTCATTCCAGAGGATTGAATGACTGATGGCAGATGCTCCCCACGTATGCTGTCGTTAGCACACCTGTGCTCTCTCCCCTCCCCCTAGCACCAGGAAACCGAACAGGCAGTCGACAACCAACAATGGAACCTCTCAGGAGGGCGCTGTTCTGAATGCCAGATGGGTCTTATGGAGTCCTGCTTCCGAAGGGGCTTGGAATGTTTGCAACATACTTGTGACCCAGTTAGAGTGTGGATAGCTGTTGGCCTATTGGATGATGGCCAGTGCTGGCTTACCTGTTCAAGTGTGAAGCATGGGGGTTTGACATTTGGCGATGCAACAGTGGCAACAAAGACCGGGACCAGGGAGGCCGCGAGGCGACTGGACGGCCGACTTGTCTCCTTCCCAGCCTGAGTGAAGTGATTGCGCACCGCAACGAGGAGTCGGCGGTGGAGGCTTCCCCGGCTGGGCGGGGTCACGCTACCGGTTGAGACTGCAGCCGTAAAACTTCATTGCTGTGTGTAGCCATCAGTCCTATATATCAGTCCTCGCCATAAGGCCTTGGTCCAGGGGGTGTGAAACAGCTACAAGGGTTAAAAGAAACATGTATATATTGACTAACCCACACTGACATTGATTATTGTGAAGAGTGTGCCTAATTTTTCTCTTTTTTTTGCAATCCTGCAACACATAGAATGTGACTGATCACGGCCTGTGAAGCCCTGTAGCACACAAAATGCGCACTAAACTACGACGCAGGCTCCTTAGGTGAAAGGCAGAGCTCAGCGAAATGCACAACAAAAAATGGAGTTGAAGGCAAAGGCCCTATTGGAGGCTGAGTAGTAGGAGAAAACAGACATCAATATGGAAATTGAGAAGACTTTAGAGTCAGAAAGTTTGTTAGACGCGTCTCCAAATTCAGAGCCTGTAGAGAATGCACAGTACTCGAATACTAATCTTATAGAAAACAGCAGTACTGCTTCCTCCAAACAATATAGACTCGTTTTAAAACACATGAAACCACAACATAAGATGGAGGCCACTTCTAACACTTCTACACTGTATCAGACCCAGACCCAGCCTTCCGTGCAAGCAGCACAAATGGCACAATCTAGTCAGCCATGTCCAGGTTTAAGTCTGCGTATGAGTCTATCTATGAGCCAAAATACTCCTTGTACAACTACCATTTGCCCCTCATGGGAGAAAATTAGGGCACAAGAATTACCATCAGCTAAAGGAGCATGTATAGAGGGTCGGAATTTAAGACAAGCATTGGAGACAGTAGAGGTAGCCGAAGGAGAAAGAGAAGATGAATCAATTAAAGATAATGTTAGGTACTATTTTAAGAGAAATCACAGACTTGAAAATATCACAAGCTCACGATATAGCAACGCTACATGAAAGACTCTCAAAACTGGAGGACAATATTTCCAATTCACCAAAAAGAATAAATGAAGGTGAGAATCATATTGAAAGACCGGGAGGACAAACTGAATAGCATTTAGCAAGAGGTCACTCAAATAGAAAAAGTGCGATGGAAATCAAGTTACAGGACTTGGAGAACTACAACAGATGGTCTGATCCTTGACTGGTGGGCCTACCAAAAGGAAGTGGAGGCACCCACATATTAAAATGGACTGAGACACTACTAAAGAAAGCCATGCTGGAAGAACTGGAGGGGGGTTTACCAACTAAAAGGGCTCATAGAGTCCTAGCACAGTGACAGATGAATGTAAAGTACCACCTTACAATACTACTGTGGTTTGCAGACTATCGGATTAAGGATCAAATCTTAAGTATGGCAATAGCAAGGAAAATCTTTTCATCCACAGAAATTCCGCAATTCAAAATCTGTTCACATATGTCAGTAGCAACAGCTCGGAAAATTAATTAATTCATGAAAATTATTAATTTATTTAAAGATTACGGGGTCCAGGTGTTGATAGAACACAGTGTAAGTAGATTTCCCTCTTAGACCATACTCATACTTCATCTGCTTGTCTACCAATAAATCTCAAAAGTACAATGGATAGTACAACAATCATAACTCAAAGTACTTGTAAGGGCCAATTTATCTTGTTCATAGATACAGAACCTCAATCATTGCTTACAAAATTGTTAAATGAGAATACTCAATATTGATTTAAAGATTGAAGGGAGGTCTAAATGTACTGGTAACTAAGCTTGATATATCGCAAAGGGCCATGGTGGGGGGCGGTCTGGAATTAGATTCTGGATGAGCCGAGGTTCTTCATGGGTGGTTACGAGGTAAACAGGGGTGTTAGGGAATGGGGGTGTCATGTAATTGTGTCATGCTTCATCATAGGACTTTAATCAACTGGACACTAGGTATGATTAAAAATTATCAGGAATGGGTAAGGAGATCAATGACTCACACCCATATATCTGTTTGCCAAAACTAAATTTTACCCTACAGAAGATGTACACTCCCTGACAAATGCCCCAGACTGTTTAGGCTAATGTATTTGGGCAGAAACATATTGGCAAACAGATATATGGGTGTGAGTCATTGAACTCCTTACCCATTCCCGATAATTTGTAATCATACCTAATGTCCGGTTGAATAAAGTCATTCTGGGCACACTAAAGTATTTTTACTTTTCCACCTGGATCCCACTTCTCGTCGGTGTTGTCCAGTAAGATTTATTCAAGAACTCCCTCCTACCGCTATAGTCTTCGAGGAGGTTGAGTCCGCCTCGGTGGCACTGTCCTACAAGGGGTGGTGAGACGATTCCTATGATGAAACATGACACTAATACATGTGTGAGGTTTCCTCTTCCATTAAGGATGATCTTTCGATGAAAACCTACCAAGATTCAACCTCAGCCACTGAGGCCTATCAAAAGATTGATTATTTGGATCTGCCTGTAGTGTAAATTAAACAATATGGTTCCTGTAATTATCAGGCACCGTAGCTTTATTTGTGTTAAATTCTTAGTAGTGAACGGACGTACGGTGGTTCGCTCCCTCTCCTCTTTCCACCCTGTGTTTTCCCTCCCTACATATGAACAAATGCAGAATACTTTTTCAGATCATGATACGGTCAAAATGGAAGTAACCCGAATTAGGATGGAGAGAGCACCAGGCTGATGGATTTTTAATAAAGTCAATTTGGAGAACGAAGAGTGGTGAATAGGGGTCCATGAGGGGATTTTAAATATCTTTACGATCAATAGCGACACTGCTCGCATTGATAATGTATGGGAAGCTTTCAAGGCCACAATTCGGGGACATATATCAACTAAAGAGATACAGCAACAAAAAGAGGTATTCTTATAAAAGCAGGAATTGGAAGCCAAGTTGGATCAGGCTACCATAGCACTTCTGCAAACTAGACATATTGTAACTAATCAATTCTTTAACCAGGCAAAAATAGAAATGCAAGAATACTATTATGCACAAGACAATACTGCTAATATAGCGCGTCTCCAAAGGGTCTACGAGGAAAGTAACTATAAGGGTACATACTGGCATGGAAGGCCAGCGAACAAAAAGTAAGAAATAAGATCTTATCTTTGGTTGACATTGAAACTAAGGCTCACTTAACTGAATCACAAGATATCCAGAAGGCCTTTTTATAAGACTATGAGACAATCAGTAAGTTACAACAGCAGAGCAATGCTTACCGACTTAGGCTGTTTTTAGATACAATTCCAACTATACGCCAATCAAATGAAGACGGCCAGGTCTCAAAATTTTCCCTACAAGAAATAGAGAGAGCAGGGCGAAGATGGATTCGCAGCAGAACTATGTAAGAATTTTGCCCATATATAAAAATGGAAATCTTAAGTTTAAAAGTAAGTTTATTGAAGAAACTTTCAAACATCAGCACATAATGCAATAGACATGAAGAATTACATAATCAACATTATAAATCTAGATAAATTGTCCAGGGAAAAAGGGAGTAATACATGGTCTGGAATTAGAAAAAGCTGGTTTGTACATGAGGAAACATAATACAATATGGACATAACATTATCTGAGTGATACAAATAAACGTGCTTAAGTAGTACTAATATCGGTAAAGGGAAAGCCAAGGAGGCTTAGGAACTTCTTGTTGAATGGGTGTAGGAGCAAAGTAACATTTTGCACTATTATCTAGGAACTGGGTAATAGTAGACCATAAATGTTAGCACTTCAAAGCAAGAGATACAGGGTATACATATTTGGTATCCAATCTATGATTATGACAAACTGCATACCACCATGTTAGAAAGGATAATATAGACAAGTCCATCCAATTTCTTGTGATCTGCTGAAATGCAACTGCTAATAGCAAATACAGAATTCACACCTTAGATGAACACATGTCCCAGTCAGTAGACAAACTTCCCCCAAAAATGTTAGTAAATGAGAAAGGAATTGTAAATAAAAAATTCTGTTAATCTGACTCCAAATTTGTGTCCATAAATCAAGCACAAAGGGACATGTGAAAATAATTTGTTTTAAAGCAGCATGTTCTAAGGAACATGGCCAGCAAGTATCTGGAAGTTCAGAATGCATTTTATGTAAGGTTGTAGGAGATTAAAAAAAAGCCTATTATATATAAAGAAAAGAGTTTGTGTGGTGTTTTCTGCTCTTTAGGATTTACTAATTTTGGATAAATCATGTTCCTGAAGGGGATGGACCATTCCATTCCTAAGTCACATTCCCAAGATAATTCTACATTTGTTTTAACTCTATCAGTAGAATTAGATAGTAGATGGGAATAAATAGTAGATGGTTTGGGATTTGTGCATCGTAGGCTGTACCATCTAGAATCAGAGGGGGGAGAAGAGAGTAGAGGAGATAGAAAATGAGTATATGCGGTGTGTAATGCGTTTTGTAGAGACTGAAATTTGCTTTGAAAATAAGAGAAAATGTGAAAGAGGTGACGCGCTTGTGAGAATGAAAGAAATGTGTCCTGTTCGAAAAGTTGATATACCCAAATTAACCCCTTATATCTCCATGATTTCCAATATATGAGCTTTTTATTTATTAATATAAATGTATTATGCCAAATAGTGGAAGCAAGAAAGGTACCATGGTGAAAAGGGTAGAGTGATGTACAGAATAAAGCAATTTACAGGAGTGATTAAGAACTGGTGTAGATACAGCTTGTGGTTTGTGGGTAAAAGGAAAGTATTCTTGGAAAGAAAAAGGAGAAAGAAAGGCTATTTCAAGGTCAACCCATAATAGGGAGTCCAATAGGGAGTCTGAAAACCATCGGGATGTTTGACATAATAAAAACGCCCTATGGTACTTTTACACCTTCTTCTAATTTTGGGCGTGACAATTTAGACGATATACAAGATTTTTTGTTATTTAACAGAAATGAAGTACGTGTAAAAATTTTGAAAAAATGTAAGTGGTATAGGTAATAAAATGTTAGAAATAGTATAAAGTGTGATAGGGACTAACACCATTTTAATGTTGTCAAGGTGACCCTACCAGGACAGATGTAAAGGATGCCATTTCGTAGTTAGCATTGTTAATTTATGAAGACTTTGGTCAAAGTTTAAAGAAATTGAGGTTTTAATAGATTGGGTAAACCAAAAACCAGGATATTTAATATGTTTAAGACACCACATGAAATTGGAGATTAAAAAATCCTCTTTGAAAGTATATCTAGTTAAAGGTAATATTTTGCATTTCTCAATTTTCAGTTTATAGCCAGATACCAACATGTAGGAGTTAACATCTTGTAAGAAAGCTGGAAGAGTTTACTGAGGTTGAGAGAGAAACAGTAAAACATCATCAGCATATGCTGCCAATCTAATCTGTTGTGATTTAAACATGAAACCATGGATATGTTGGGTGTGTCATATTTGGGATAAAATGGTTTGAGTGCTAAATTAAAAAGAAAATGGGATAAAGGGCAACCTTGACTACCACCTTTATGTATAGTAAAATAAGAAGAGGTAAGGCTATTTGCAAAAATAACAGCCTTTGGGTTGGAAGGAAATCAAACCCAAACCATTTAAGAATGCCAAAGATAAAAGGCCTGTATATTCGATCAAATGCCTTTTCAGCATCCAAGGCCATTGCTGCAAGAGAGTCAGGGTAATATGACGTTTTTGATAGGATATCAAAAAATAAACTGGTATTATCATTAATAAAACGTTCTTTTACAAAACCGGACTGTTACTTACCAAGTAATTGAGGAAGGTAGGATTCAAGTCGCATAGCTAGAGCTTTAGAATTTTTTTTATAATCATCATTGACTAACGAAATAGGTCTGTAGTTTTTGCAATAATGCAAATCTTTTCCCTCTTATGGAATGAGCAAATTAAGGAATCTAAAAAGGAGCCAGAAGATCTGCGTGAATGTGAAAAAGAATTTATTAGAGCATATATTTTGGTAGAAGTAAATGAGCAAAATATATGTAAAATTGGACAGTAAATCCATCTGGACCTTGGCTTTATTCTTTTTAAGAACCTTCAGTGCGTTTTGCAGTTCCATTTGTGACAAATCAGATTCCAACATGTCAAAATCTCCTGAAAGACTGGGACATTTTTGAATAGTAGAGAGATAATGAGAAATATCAGACTCTGAAGTTATGTCCTCCGGCGTGTATAATGACCTACCAAACTGCGCAAATTCTCCTAAATTTCGGAATCTTTATATTTTGGCATCTAGTGCGCATCAATAATTGACTCAATCTGATGCTTAGTATGCCTGATCTGAAGGTAGTTAGCTAACAGTTTGCCTGTACTTCTTTTCACCACCATAAAATGCTGTACTAGTCTTCAATATATATATATAATGATGCATTATCCATAGATTCCTTATTGAATTGGATTTTAGTATTGATGTTTATCTTTGCTACGAGTTCTTCAGTGGAAATATGGGATTGTTTTTGTTTGTTAGAAACATACCTAATAATAAAACCACAAGCTGAAGCTCTCAAATGGTGTGAGAGGAGAGATTATCAGTTTGGTTAATATAAAAATATTGAAAAAAGAAACAAAGGAAGAGGTAAAAGTAGAGTCTCAAAGGAGCGAATTATTGGAACGCCATCGCTTAGGCAATGTAGACTGATAAATGATATCCAGTTGAATCAACCATGGTCAGTTCTGAGTATAGGACCCATATGAGCAGATCATAAAGACGAGGAAACATTGTTTAATAAAAAAATATGATCTATTCTGGATTGAGTCTAATGAGTGGGGAAACATAAGGGTATTCTCTCAAAGATTGGTTACAGAGCCTCCAGGCATCTTTTAAAATCTTCTGTTTAATAGTTTGTACAAAACATGTATGTGCTTTATTGGGCATAAAAGATACTGTAGAATTATGATCAAGAAAGGGATCTACAATCTGATTGCAATTACCGCAAGAATAACATTTTCCTGAGGGCAGTTTACAAGTCGTTGGGTTAAACAGGACCAAAAATGAGCAGCACTATTGGTAGGGGTGTATGCATTAAACATAGAAACTGGAATCTTCCCAATCAGTAATTTAGTAAAAAACCAACTATCTTCATCATCAGATTCTTGAGAAGTAAGCCTAGTGAGCAGCGATTTATGACACAAAGTTATAACCCCATTTCTTACACTGTCACCTGGTGAAAAGAAAACATCTCCTTCCCAACCTTTCTTCAGTTTTAATGATTCAACTACCATAAGGTGTGATTCTCGAATTAAAGCCATGTTGACATCAAGCTTAGATAAATACGATAAATCATGTTCTCTCTTCATGGGGGAATTTAAGCCTCTGACATTCCTGGAAACAGTTTTCAGGGACATAGAACAATCAGATGAAAAGTACACTGAAATAAATCAGACACAGTAGATAAGATACACAATATAGATCAAACGACAACTAGTAATTACAAAAGTTGTAAACAGGAAACATAAAGTAGAAAAGAACGAGGAATGAAAAAAGAGTAGCGTGAGAAAAAAGTACAACCGATAACCTAGAAGGAGAAATGATCAAGACTGAAAAATGAAAATGGCGATAAGATTAAGAGAAGAGAGTAGACCGTACCTACAAATATTCCACAATGTATGGGGGGGTGAGACCACGAGGAAAAGATGACACGTCCAAACTCCATGAGGAAATGCATGGGAAACCGCAGGACATACGACATGAAAGGTAGGAAAGCCACAAAATGAGGGAGTAGTACCTTTAAGGAAATAAAAAAAATATTAGTATGTGATAACTCTAGTAGCATAACAGTGTACCTCTAATAATCATATATGAGTATATTGTGTTAAGGCATCTAAAATAGCATGAAGAATAACAGAGTTCAAACAAGTTAAGAAGTGGACGCTGTAGAGGTATCCACAGTGTCTATCTAGTAAGCATTGATAAAACTCTTCAGTTGGACAGGATCCTTGTAGGTATTTGTCTTATTATTGCAAGTAACTTTAAACAAACATAGATGAAAAAGGCTGAAGCAGGCTCCAAGAGTGCGGAGATCTGATCTCATCGCAAGAAACTCTCGCCACCTGTCAGCTGTACTCTTTGCATAGTCCTGAGAAAAACACAGGGGATTACCTAACTATAAAAAACGTTTTATGGATCTGACCATAGACAGAACCTTAAGAAGATCAGTATATTGCCAAAAATATAAAATAACTCCTCTTGGTCTGCTCAAGGTGGAAACAACCGCAGGCTGACGACCTAATCTGTGGGCACGCTCAATATTAAGAAAAGTACCACTGGGCAAATTCAAGACTTTTGTAAAAACAAATGTTAAAGAAGGCAACGGGGTCAGGCCCCTACAAAGCCCTCAGACAGACCATATATGCAAAGATTATTCCTCCTGTTCCTGTATCGCCGTCCTTGTTAGAAATGGGATTTCTGGTTGGCTAGGGCTTGCCACTAGAATCAAGCTATCTTGGCTGAAAAGGGGTGGAACCCCAAAACCGGTCCTAGGATGCTTGTTTCCAGTCCAGGTAGGACCTGGCTTGGCAGTTCGGGCTGGACTGTTCCCATGAGGCATAGGGTCAAGACTGATTTGCATGTGGCTGGGTTCAAACTGGAATGGCATGGTGAGGAAAAAAACGATGGATTTAGGCTCAGATCTCTGTTCTGGGGTGAATGTATGACATTTTTCTGCATTCTGTCCAACAACTGTTGTTTTCTCATTTGTCACCCCGAGTGGTACGGGTATGCCCAGACGTGGGTCCTGTGCTCTCCATGCCACTGGAATCAAGCTATCCTTGCTGAAGAGGGGTGAAACCCCGAAACCGGTCTTAGGATGCTTGTTTCCAGTCCAGGTAGGGCCTGGCTTGGCAATTTGGGCTGGACTGTTCCGATAAGGCACAGGGTCAAGACTGATTTGCATATGGCTGGGTTCAAACGGGAATAGCATGGTGAGCAGAAAAACAATGGATTTAGGCCCAGATCTCTGTACTAGGGTGAATGCATGACACTGTTCTGTATTCTGTCCATCAACTGTTGTTTTTGCATTTGTCACCCTGAGTGGGACGGGTATGCCCAGACGTGGGTCCTGTGCTCTCCATGTCACTGGAATCAAGCTATCATGGCTGAAGGGGGGGTGAAACCCCGAAACCGGTCCTACAATGTTTGTTTCCAGTCCAGGTAGGACCTGGCTTGCCAATTCAGGCTGGACTGTTACCATGAGGCACAGGGTCAAGACTGATTTGCATATGGCTGGGTTCAAACTGGAATGGCACAGTGAGCAAACAAAATAAGGATTTAGGCACAGATCTCTGTACTAGGGTGAATGTATGACATTATTCGCATTCTGTCCATCATCTGTTGTTTTTGCCTAGGCAAGGCAGAAACCACTACTCCAGTCAGGGCAAGTGAGTTACACACTGAAGATAACCCCTGCTCACCCCCTTGGTAGCTTGCCATGAGCAGTCAGTCTTATCCCAGAGGCAATGTGTAAAGTGTTTGTGCAATTCACACACAGCAGCAACACACTAGGCAAACCACAAAAGAAGCTCCACAGAAGGTTATCTCAAAAATAGCTTTTGTATTATCATAGACATATTAGAAACATAATCACGCATTTACACTGTGCCAACTGGCACTAGGCAATATTCACAGGGGATTATATACAAGACAGGGCCAATCGGGCCCCTGTCAAAATCATCACAAATCACAAGTAGCAACTATAAAACACAACCAGTAACTACTGGCACAATAATGACCTCAGCATTATATTTAGCAACATAAACACATTATGTCTGCATCACAGTAGGCATGAAACACAGTAGGCCCCAACCTCATTAGCATAAATACATTACGCAATAGACATAATTCTAAAACAACATAGCTTGGCATTAGGCATCACAAGCATAAACACACTATGCAATAAAACGCAGTGCACCAACCAGGTGCATACATCACCTTAGCAACTGACCTAAGGCCAACTGGCCTTTCACTAGGCTCAAAATGCCCTCTGTCCAGAATGCCAGGGTGCTAAGCTGCCACTTGCAGCTAAAGCAAAAGTGAGTAATGCGCTGGGGGCGTGGGTTGCTTCTCACCCCTTTCTTATTATGAGGCTACAAACAAAATGCCCCTGGGTTGCGGTTGCCGGCACTCCTGTGGTACAGTTGGGGAAATGAGGCCTGGCACAACTGTGCCCATCAGGCCCCTCTGGGACTCTGAACAAAATCGCCCCAACGTTGCAGCTGCCCACTGTCCGATGGGGCAGCTGTGGCAAAATTAACCCTGGCACTAACCGTGTCTCTCTGGGACTCTTAAAGAAAATGCCCCTCTCTTGGCAGCTGCCTGCGCTGTCGCGGTGCTGCTGGAGAAACTCCTGAACTGGCACTAACTGTGCCTGGAGGGCGCCATGTATTGGGGGCCGGGGATGCATCTCACCCCCTCCTTTATCATGAAACTAGCCCCCAAATCCAGTTGCACTCACTAGGCTCTTCTCCCGCTGCTGCTCATGGTGTCATAATACTGAATGGCAGCCCTACTCACCGGGCTCCTCTGGTGACGACGTCAGACTCTCCACAGACTCTTGACGGGGTATGGAGTGAGGCCTCCTTTCACTGCTCTGGCACACGCAGGACTCTCCCCAGCACCGGGAGCTCCGCCTCCAGCCAGGCAGTACCTCTAACTGTCTTCCTGCGACTGGTTGGCTACGCCTCCAACCAGGCACAGTGGCGCTTCCGGGTCAGCCCGCAGTGGTTTCTTGGTTAGCGGCGAAGTGCGGAAGGGCTCCCTCCATAAAATACAACACCAATGCGGGGTGGGCTCCTGCTACTGGCACCACAATGCGGGGTAGGCTCCTGCTAGACTGGCATCCATGCGGGGTAGGCTCCCGTTATCAAAGATGCAATAATGCGGGGTGGGCTTCCGCAAGTCAAGAGGCCTAAAACATCAAATGCTGGTTGGGCACCCGCTTTTCACGACCACCAGTGCGGGTTGGGCACCCGCTTTAAACAAGCATAAATCAGAGGGGAAGGCTCCCGCTCCTCGCAGCAACTTGGGGGAATCCCTACTCCGGGGATTCACTCTCCATGATATGCATCTCAGCGCTGCAGGGCTCATATTCCCCTCGTCCAAGGGGAGAAAGATATAGCGTTCTACAAGGCGCTAGGGGCCACAGCTCCAAAGAGCAAAGTTGTAGGGTCCCACGGCTGGGTCCAGGGAGGACAGCTCACAGGGCGCTCCAACAGGGAGTTAGTGCCTCGTGGCGGTTCCTCCTGGGACACAGCAGCAGCAAGTCCCCCACAAGTCACAAGTAGAACACACTCATGGAGTCACAGCCCCAGTACTTATAGAAATTTTTCCTTGTCTACCCTTGGCACAGGCTTGGGGAAACCAGCCTGAGCTGGTTCTGGGGGGCTTTGGAGCACTCCGTGTACAGGGCTACTATTCCCTTTTGTCAGGTGGGGGCTTGTCATCAAATACATCACAGGGGGGTGGAGCCAGCATTCATACAGGCAGGCACAACCTATTTAGGGTCAGGGGACTACTCCTCCCAATATTCCAAATGCAGATGTCCTATTTAGCCTAGCGCTGACTCACCCTGCCCACCCTGGAGCCCCACACACCTTTACCAGCCCCTGTAATTCCAAAGCCAGACATGCAATCCACATCAGGCAGGCAGACACATAGCACACAGAAATGCCAACTTCTAAAAGTGGCATTTCTAAAATAGTTATAATAAATATGCGCACATCATTCCATAGCATTTATTATTACTATTACAAACATACCAAACTTGGCCATGCTGCTCCTCTCATATCAGGAATTACCACTGAAATACTTATCAGGGAATCCCCAATGCATTCCTATGGGAGGGCAGCCCCATAGCAGTGAGAAACAAAAATGGCTGTTTGTCACTACCAGGACATGTCACACACTTAAGGTACATGTCCGACCTTTTACCTACAATGCACCCTGCCCATAGGGCTAGCTAGGGCTTACCTTTAGGGGTTACTGACATGGAGTAAAAGGAGGTCACAGGCATGGCACACACTTTAGGTGCTATGTCACAGCAGCAGTAACACTGCCTGCAAGCCCACCAGTAGCATTTAATTAACCAGCCCTGGGTATGAGATACCACTTTACAAGGGACTGACAGGTAAATTAGATATATGCCAAACAGGTGTAGGCCAATCCTTACCATATTTTCCACAGAGAGCACACGCACTTTACACTAAACAGCAGTGCTAAAGTGCTCAGAGTCCTAAAACCACCAACACCATGTCAGAAAAAAAGGCTAGGAGGAAAGTAAAATGTTCAGGGATGACCCTGCAAAAAGGCCCAAGTCTAACAGTCCTCAACCTGAGTTTCAAGGGCATTCATCTTAAGAGTGCTTAATCCTAGTGATGCAATGCTTTGTTCAGCATTGTGAAGTCTTTCCTCCATCTGTGGCCATCTAACAGTACGATTTTGTAATTTAGCATTAGTCTCTTCCATAAAATGGTGCAAAGCACATATCCAGAAGAAGATCCATAGAGACAATCGGAAGTGGTTTTGGAGGGGATGGCGGATCTTTTTCAGGAGTTTGGTAGATGCCTTTCCAGGTGCAAGTGAAGCAGAGTTCATATTAGAACCTGATGAAGAAATGCCGTGATGTAAGGAAACCACTGAATCTGCCATAGTTGCGAGCTCTGATTGTTTATGAATCTATGAGCAGAAGGTGCCAACGAATATTTAGCCTTTTTCAGTCTGCCCATAAATAGAAGAAAGGAAGAGAGCAAGCTAAGTCGCTCACCAAATGGGAACTCCTTTATATGAATAAAAACTCATCGCAATATTGAGGCACAGCACTGCAGAAGAATACCCGAAGAATACCCATACAATGCCCAAGCAACAGAAAAAAAATATGTTGAGTGCTAAGTAGCAATTAACCCTCAAAAAAGAAAAGAGACTAATGACATTTAAGTAAATGGAGTCAGCAACACCACAAAACATGAGACCAGTACAGCCGTTTCTCCAAATGGAAAGAAAGTCCAAGATGGAGTTTTTATCAGTATTCAGGCACAAGTACAAGCTATCAGCAAAGTCAAAGAGAAACATATTAGAATACCAAAATAAATGAATGCACTGTATACCACTTATCTCTACTCTAACCCCATTACTTTATTTTAACTTTTGCATTATTAGTTAAGCAGAACGAACAAGCTTAGTATAAGCAGCAGCATTAGCATTAGCATGTGAGGTTTGAATCAGCCATTTCTGGCACTAGTGCGCAGAAGCGAGAAGTTCCCACCAAAAGCAGAAGTACGTCATACCACGTAGATGTGGCAGACGCATGCGTAGTACAGTACCCACGTTTACCGCGGCCATACTAAGACACTCAGGTTAATGTTAGTAAAAGCACATAGGTAAGCTTCCCCTAGATACTAAAAATGTTGTGAAATGCAAATATTGGTTAACAAAACATGTTGGTCAATTAATTATAGGTTATTTTGAGAGGGCTGAGTCCATGCAAGTTTCAGTATATGTGAAACCTTGCTACATCACTACAACAATTATAAATTTGCTTAAATAACTTAAATACCTGGTATACCGATAGCCATCCCAGTCACCATCAAATCATTACACCCCATCTAAATGTAAACAATAAATTCTTGCTGTGCTGGCATCCACCCCACCACCCTCTGTACCTTACCTCCTCCTCGCCTGGAGTTCTGCTCCCCACTCTCAGTCAGAAGTTGCAGCTGGTGCTGCACTGACCGGCTCTGTGTGATATTGACATGTCAGTGCAGGACAACAATCTCCTATTTTTTTATCATGTGTGCAGACCCATGAATGAAAAGAGTATGAAAACCTGCAGTCCAAGAGCACCTTTAGGTAAGTGTACATCACAAAGAGGCAGGAGAAATCTGGTGAGACAGGAGACCACCATCCGCCGGTCCACCAGGAAATGGAACCCAATTTCTGATTTTGCTTTCACTGTTGTGACATAATATAGCCTTAAAGCCTGCCGTAGCGGGCTCTATTGACTACTAAAGGTCACTCCAGCGTTAAAGGCCTGAGCCGCAGGTGAGGGCCTTTACCATGGGACTGGGCCTTTAATGGCGGGTTGAGCCCGCAACAGAGGTCTCTAAGGCTATTAAAACATTCTGCCTCTAGATGGCGAATGTTCTAATTTGTAAAACAAAGGCCTCAGGGTCCCTGAGGGGGTTGAAATTCCCTTTGTTCAGTGAGGCCTTTGTTAAACATTAGAATGTTGATGCTCCAGAGTTTTACTGGCCATTAGAAGCCTGGAGCCCTCCATTGTTCTTTTTTTTTTTTAAATATATTTTTATTTTTCTTTCATTACACATTGTATCACATATATTATACATACATTATAGATTTGTCAGTTGATAATTTTAAATTAATACTTAACCACATTTGGTTTGAGTTTGAGTTTGAGTTTGAGTTTAAAATTACTTATACAGCGCACATACACCAGCGGTTTCTTGGCGCTACAACTGAAAAGATCCAGGGCTAAGAAGCAAGGGAAGCTAATGAATGTTTAGTCAAAGGCCTTGGTGAACAGGTGAGCCTTAAGGTGTTTTCGAAATTCTGGGTACAGAGTGAGGGAACGGGGTTCAAGAGGGAGGGAATTCCACAGGGTCGGGGCAAGGGTCGCAAATTTCGAACCTTCCCACTTCTTTCTCTGATAACGGGGGATGGTGAGGAGGGACTGAGAGGAAGAACGTAGTTCCCTGGTGGGAACATAGGGGGTGATCTCAGAAGAGATAAATGCGGGTGCCAAGCCCTGTCGAGCCAAGAAAGTAATGGAGGCGAGTTTGAATTGGACCCGAGCTCGCACAGGAAGCCAGTGTAGAGTTTTCAAGAGGGGGGAGGAGTGGTGAAATTTCGGAAGATTAAAAACCAGGCGGGCCGCCTGGTTTTGTATCTGCTGCAAACGCCGAAGACTATATGCAGGAATACCTGCATATAGGGCGTTGCCGTAATCCAGGCGGGACACCACCATGGCCAAAATGATGAGTTTGAGAGTGGAAAAAGTAAAAAAACGGGACACCCTGCGAATAGTGCGCAATGAAAGGAAAGAAGAGGATACCACGGAGCTGACCTGAGAATGAAGGGTGAGTTGAGAATTAAGTTTTATACCAAGAGTTTTAACAGAGGTAGTGGGAACAGGGGAGGGGCCCAGTGCAGGGGGCCAGAAAAGAGAGGACCAGGGGCTGGATGAACCACCCGTCAACACCAGCTCGGTCTTATCGGGGTTGAGTTTCAAATGATTGTGGCTCATCCAGTCCCGGATATGAAGCATAACAGTTTGAGAGTTAAGAAGAGAAGAGGGGGAAGAGGACAGATTGAAAACAAGCTGGAGGTCATCCGCATAATTAAATACGGCAACCTCCATTTGTTGAAGAGAAAAAATAAGAGGGGCAACGTAAAGATTAAACAGGAGGGGGGAAAGGGAGGAACCCTGGGGAACCCCGCACTGAACTTTCCGGACATCCGCTGTAAAATCAGCCAGGCGAACGGCCTGGGTGCGGTCACTCAGGAAGGAGGATAACCAGACCAGAGCGGTGCCCCCGATCCCCGCCGCCTCGACACGGGAAAGTAAGATGGTATGATCCACCGTGTCAAAGGCGGCTGAGAGATCGAGAAGCACAAGAGCCTGGCGTTGGTTGGTATCCATACCCTCCCTGAGGTTGTCCAAGACCGAGATGACAACGGACTCCGTAGAGTGTGCGGGGCGAAAACCAGCCTGGCGGGGAGCAAGAGCTCCGTGCATCTCCACAAAGGAGCTCAGAGCGCAGGTGACATGGCGCTCGAGCACCTTTGCCAAAAATGGCAAAAGGGAGATGGGGCGGAAATTGGCGGGGACAGAAGGGTCTGCCCCAGGTTTTTTAAGAATAGGCACAATAACCGCTGACTTCAAGGGGTTGGGAACTACACCTTGGGCCAGGGAGCTGTTAAGGAGATGAAGGGGGGGATCTGGGCAGGTAACAAAAATCTGACGAAGGATATGGGCAGGACAGGAGTCCAGAGGAGAGCCAGATTTAACCAAGGGTACTATGGAAGTGAAAACTTCCTTAGATATGGGAGGGAAGATAGTGAGTTTTCCCTTGGGAGGGGGGCGTTGGGGATCGACAAAGGAGGGAGAAGGGGGCGGGATGTTGGCTTTATTGGTAATGATTTTATGGATAAAATAGTTATTAAGGGATTGGCAGAGTTCTTCGGACGGGGCGGGTTTAAGGGTTGTTCTATCTGAGAGCGCCAGATTCTGAACAATCATAAATATCTCCTTAGACTGGTTTGCAGCGGCAAGGATTTTAGAGGAGAAATAGGAGATCTTATTTTTATACTGGGTAAGGATGTTAGTATACTCCAGTCGTAAAATGGGGCAATAGCTTCTCCTCCAAGCCCGCTCTGCGCGGCGTACTGTGAGTTTGGTGGCCTTTAGCTCAACATTGAACCACCGATTGGCATCCTTGTCGCGCTTAGAGGTAATGCATTTGAGCGGGGCAACAGAATCACTACCAGCGGAGAGCCACTGATCTATAGCCGCGACCTGGGAAAGGGTAGAAAGACCCTGCAGGGAAGGGAGGGAAGTGGTGAGAAAGGAAGAAAATTCTTCCAGGTTGGCTCGGCCCCAAGCTCGGACCCAGATGTTCTTGGGACGAGAGGGCTTGGCTGGGGGGTGAATGGGCAGAGAGAATGAAATCAAGTGGTGATCAGACCATGTACAGGGCAAAATAGAGAGAGATTCCACGGGGCAATTCAGGGACCAGATCTGGTCAAGCATGTGACCTTTGATGTGGGTGGGGGAGTGGACAAAGGAAGTGAAATTGAGGGATTGAAGGGTTTCGGAAAATTCCTTTGAGGATGAACATTCGGCTGGGTCGGAGGGCCAGAAATTAAAGTCACCAAGGAGTAGAATAGAGGAATTGTTAACCGTAATGGTAGCCAGGACTTCCAAGAAATCAGAAAGAAACTGTAGGGGAGATTGAGGAGGACGATAGGTAAGAAAGCAGGTCAAAGGAGGAGAGGTGGCGGTGGTACGGATAACCAGGTATTCAGTGGTAGCAATGTCCGGCAAAGAAAGGGTTTGGAAAGGGAGATCGGTGCGTGCGATGACTGCCACGCCGCCCCCCGCTCTGCCGGAAGGGTGGTCTGCCCGAAGGGCATAGTAAGTAGCTGGTAGAGTGGCCAGTAGGGCGGGGAGGGAGTCATCGCCGAACCAGGTCTCCGTTAAAAAAAGAAGATCGGGGGTATGAAGGTCCAACAGGACAGAAAGTTCGTGTGTATGGGCAACAGCGGACCGAGTGTTAAGATAGAGAACTGTTAAAGGTTTGAGGGGTATAGAGTGAGTGGAACATTGGGGTGAGAGGGAAGGGCCAGCCACAGGAAGGGGGATGTGCGGGGGAACCTCATGGGATAGACCAAGGGAGGAAATGCGAGAGCAAATAGAAGTAGCAATGGGCCAGGGTCCCTGGAGGCGGCGAAGTTGAGCCGGGGAATAGGTGATAGGCGGGGCAGAGTAACGCGCCCCTAGCCCCGGTCGGCCGCGGACGGGCGCAGACGGGCTTAACTTAGGCGCAACTTCGGCGCGCCTTCGTCGCGCCCGCTGCGCCCGCCCGCTGCGCCGTCTATGAGGGGAAGTTGTGATATAGGGACACATGGAAGGGGTCTAAGAGGGGCGTGACAGGGGGTGAAGGGACAGAGGAGCAGCCCCGCCAACCACAGAGCAGCCTGAGATGGTGGGCACGCCCGTCCCCGCCCTCGTGACCTGCCCGTCACAGGGTGAGGGAACGAGCAGCGTGGGGCGCTCTGGCGACGGCCGGCAGGGAAGTCAGGAGGCGTCAGGGGGTGCGCGATGTCCAGGGCGCAGCCCCTGCAAGATGGAGGCAAGGTAGGTAAAAAAGTCTCGTGGGTTTAAAAGTTAAGTTGTGCCGCGCCTCAGCAGCGTTGTAGCTCCCTCGGGAGATCTAGACAGTATCAGGGCCTGAACTCGCCCTGCTGAAATAGATTACCAGGGGGGGAGGGACAGAGGAGCAGCCCCGCCAACCACAGAGCAGCCCGAGATGGTGGGCACGCCCGTCCCCGCCCTCGTGACCTGCCCGTCACAGGGTGAGGGAACGAGCAGCGTGGGGGGCTCTGGCGACGGCCGGCAGGGAAGTCAGGAGGCGTCAGGGGGTGCGCGATGTCCAGGGCGCAGCCCCTGCAAGATGGAGGCAAGGTAGGTAAAAAAGTCTCGTGGGTTTAAAAGTTAAGTTGCGCCGCGCCTCAGCAGCGTTGTAGCTCCCTCGGGAGATCTAGACAGATCAGGGGTTTGATGAAACATCCCCTACTATACAATACAAATGAATAATACAAAAGTACTTTTACATTGCTCAATATCCACCTAAACTTGTGTTTTACAAATATCTGTATTTCCTAAACCATATTCAAATCAAAATAAATAACTATAGTACCATGGTGTCTTTCCATTTCGCAATTGGCTCCCAAATTTTTAATCCTAACTTTCTTCCCCTTTTCCCCTTACGTGAGTATATTGCCTTTTCCAAATTATACATGCCTAGTAAATTGGAAAGCCAGGTTTGCATTACTGGAGGGGTCTTATCCAGCCATGCTCTTGCTATTGACAGTCTTAATACTGCAGTGGCAATAAACATAAATTCTATATAAGTATAATCTTCCCCCATGTCCCTTCCCAACAATATTAACAGCGGTGTCAATTGAACTCGTATTCTTAAAGTATTACCCATAAATTCTTCTATGTTTTTAATCAAAGTGTGTAGCTGTGGACAGGTGGTAAACATATGGACAATATCTGCATCTGTAGCATTGCAGCGGGGGAAGGTGGTGCCAGTCGACCCTCCCCATTTAGCTATTCTGGCCGGTGTGTGATACAGCGAAAAGTTTTATAGTGTTGAGATTGGAGGGGACCCGAGCATAAGATGGTACGCCCCAGATCAAGTGATTCCACAAAGTTTCCATCCTCTCCCCCCAACTTTTCGGCCCATTTATTGCTAAATTTATCCAGATCATCCACCTTCCCTTTTACAAGGCTTACATAGAAAGATCTTATCGTACAATCCCCTCCTAGTACTATTTTCTCCAATATTTCATTTCGACTAAAACCCGCTGCCCCACCCTGCTTATTGCTGAGAAAACTCCTTATCTGTAGAAATTTAAAAAAATCCCTACTTGCAACATCATATTTTCGGGTTAATACTTCAAATTGGACGATCCCATCTTCATCCATTAAATCCCCAATCTGTATTATCCCTTTTTGCGCCCATCCAGCCATTATTAAGTCAGCGAAGACTTCCACCGGGAAAGATTTGTTCTTGTACAGCCTGATATACCTGTTATATCTTCCTAGGTGCGTTTTTTTAAAGAAAGCTTTCCACACCTTAACTGCTGCTTCTACGGTCTTAAATCTAGTTCTTTTGTATTATCCAAATTCTACAAAGTTTAATAAGCAATTTTCTGTCTCGGCCCCTAACACTGCAGAATATACTTCTGTGGACATGATCGTAACTCTTTCATCCAATCCTCCACCACCGATTAGCCCCTGCATGTACTGTAATGCTGCTGCCATATGGTACATTCTAAAGTCAGGGGCCCCCCACCCCCCTCTCTCTCTTGGAAGGGTCATGTACCGATATGCGCGCCGGGTCTTCCCATGTGCCCAAATAAATCGGTTCAGTACATTCTCTAACAAATTAAACCATTTAACTTCAAAAACCAAAGGGATAGTTCTAAAAAAATAAAGAAATTTGGGCAGTATCAGCATTTTTATTACATTAGAGCATCCCATCAGGGAGAAATGTAAATTGTTCATTCTCTCTAAGTCATTCTTTACCTTCAAGATTAAAGGAGCCATATTACTCTCAACTATTACTCTCAAGTCCGCCGATAGTGAAACCCCCAGATACACTGCCGAGCTAACCACTCTGTTGTCATCACACCTAGTGTATGCATTCTTTATGATTTGCGTTTTGGCTCTATTCAAACTATACCCAGATATCTGCCCAAACATGAGGGCCTCTGCTTCTACCTCTTTTATCGCTAAAGTAGGGTTTGATGTTAAAATTGCTACGTCGTCAGCATATGCTAGTGTTTTCACTATGCAATTGTTTACTTTTATTGGTTGTATATCCACATTAGATTCAAAGCGCCGCAATAATGGCTCTAGATATAATGCGAACAGTAAGGGCGAGGAAGGACACCCTTGTCTGGTCCCCCTAGCGATACTAACTGCAGCTGAGAGCCGTCCGTTAACACTAATTCTAGCAGTGGGGTTAATATATAAGGCCTGTATAGCTTTTATAAACCTATTCCCTATCCCGCACCACTTCATAACAAACCACAGATAATCCCAAGAGACCCTGTCAAACGCCTTCTCCGCGTCGAGAAAAAGCGCTGCGACAGGGTCTCCTAGGGCCTCTGCGGCATCAAGGATGGTAATTACAGTCCTAACGTGTTGGGTTGTCCCTTTCCCAGGTATAAACCTGTGCTGTGTGGAGGTTACCAGTTGTTCAATATTTTTTGCCAATCTTTTTGCCAGTATTTTGGAATATATTTTTACGTCTGCGTTCATCAATGTTCTGGGTCTGTAGGACCCTGGTGCTTCTGGTGGTTTACCTTTTTTTAAGATAACGATAATGTTAGCACCACCCCAAGATTCCGGAATAGATACCCCTAATTGTGCTTGCGTCAATGTATAAAACATATCTGTAAGTAACACCTCTCTAAATATTTGGTAACATTCAATTGGTATTAGGTCTGGTCCTGCTGCTTTCCCTGCTGGTAAACTACCGATGGCAGACTCTAGTTCTTCCAGGTGGAAAGGGCCCTCCATAATCTCACAGTCTTCTTCGAGCAAGCTCGGAGGTACAATATTCATGAAATAATTTTCAATATTTGCCGGACTTGCTATCTCCTCTGGGGTATATAGATCTGAGTAGAACCTTCTAAAAACTTCCCTTATTAAGTTAGGATCTATTACCACACTCCCCTGTTCATCCCTTATTTCCTTTATTGCTGCTGCCGCCGTTCTCTGCCTAGTTCTTATTGCTAGTACTTGCCCTATTCTCTCACTATATTCGTATGTTCTTTCCTTTTTCGTTAAATAATTATCTGCCGCTTTCCTGGCCAATCCTTTTACAGCTTCAGCTTTTAATGCTATGATTTTAAATAAATGTTCTTCAAGTGGTAGCTTTTGGACAATAGCCCTGCTCAAGCTATCTTCCTCCCTTAGTAGCTCTTTTTCTGTTTGTTTTTTCTTATCGCTTTCCCTCTTCTGCCTTGCCAGAACAAAGCTCATAGTTTCCCCCCTTACTCCAGCCTTAAATGTGTCCCAGACCACCCCTGGGGATGCTGTCCCTCTATTAACTTCCCAGAAGTATTGTATCCATGGGACCATATGCTCCCTATATGTGATATCTTTTAATAAAGCTCTCTCGAAAGACCATTGCGAGGGTGTTCTTTGTATTTGGGTAGTTTTAAACGTACAAATCAAAGGGCTATGGTCCGATATAACCCGTGGAAGTTTTTCTATATTCAAGCCTGGAAGTAAGGTAGTAGATGTTAAAAAATAATCCAATCTGACCATGACTTTGTGTGGTGCGGAATAAAAGGTATTCCCATCCAGGTGTGGGTGTAGCTTAATCCATGGATCGACCAGGGCATTGTGAGACACCATAGCAGCTAGTGCTTTATATACCTTCTTCTTCCTTCCCCGGTAAGATCCCTCAGACTGTGTAAAAAAGCTCTCTGGGTCGTGTATATTAAAATCCCCACAGCACACCATAGGCTCAGGCCATTGCGCCAACTCAATATCTAAGAATTGGAACACTTCTGGGTCATCTTCTGTCGATCCATAAACTGAGACAATAGTTATTTTCTGTCCCCTAAATTTTATTTCCACAATCACCCATCTACCCCATTTATCTTCCTTCTTTCTCACAATAATCGTGTCCCTACATTTTCCCAAAATTGCTACCCCTCTAGTCCTGTTACCCTGTCTAGTACTCACAAGAACATCGAATCCTAGTTGCCCCAAAAGATAATTCTCACTCTCTTCTATATGTGTCTCTTGCAGACAGATCAAGTCCACACGCAGACTTTTTAAGTATTCCGCCACTTTCATCCTCTTATTCTTGTCATTGAGGCCACATACATTAATCGTTGCTATCTTACACACCATTTGCAAAAGAGTTGAAGAATGTACCTAATAAAACCAGTTTTTTTAAGCTCATCAACCAACATATAGACAAACCATAGATTCTAAACAAATGACAATGTGTTAAATCATATATTGAAACAAAGATTGTTGTTACTGTTTTTTTCCCCCTCCCACCTCCCCTGAACCCATTCCCTCCACCCCTTGACTCTCCACTCCCCCCCTCCCCCCTCTCCACCCTTATTTACAGGCAAATAGGTCAAAGGACCCATGTGTGCCCGCATTAGGTTGCGCTAGTCGCGTCCCTCCCTCGCTTAAACTTTCTTTATATGCTATACTGCTTATCCACCCTTTGGCCTTCTACCAGTGATCTACTAGCGGTAATTAATATAGCCATCCATTCTAGCCTTCCTTCTTCTTTTTCATCTCTTCCAATAGTAGTTGTGCTTTAATTTCAGATGTGAACATCCAAGGTTTACCCCTCACTATCACTTTAAGCCTTGCTGGAAACAAGAGATATGCCTCCACCCCTAGGGCCTGAAAAGGGGAGATCATCTGCCGAAGCTTCCATCTCCTCTCTATAGTGGCATGACAAAAATCAGGCCTGGCGAAGAAGGTTACGCCTTCAAATGTCCTCCTATTATCAGGTCTGGCCTTACTGATAATCTCTTCTCTAAGCAAAAAGTTTCCAACAATCATTAGGATAGCTCTTGGGAGGTTTCTCTGCCCGGGACCCCCTTCTCCCACTGCGTCGCCGGGGCCATGGACTTTCTTCGCTGTAAATGGGAACCTGTGTGCCCTCTGGATCTCCCTGTCCCACTGCCACTGGGATTCTGGGAAGGCCCCCTTCAGTAGGCTGACCACAAATTGCCTAACGTCCTGCCCTTCTGTCCCTTCTGCCACACCCAATAGCCTGACATTATTCCTCCTCTGCCTGTTTTCAAAGTCCTCCATTTTCCAACACATGTCCACCGATAACTTCTCCTGCTCTTCTTTAAATGTCTGCCAGCTTCCAACGTCGTCTTCCAGTCTTCCAGTACGTTCCTCCACCTCTGTTACTCTGTCCGCTATCCCTTCATAGAGCTTATTAACTTTCCTCAAAGTATTCTGTATTTTCTTTGTGGCCTGTCTTGCTCTTCGAGATTCTACCCTGGCCTCCCCTTGCATCTGTTTGAGAATGCTAAATAACTTTTCAAATGAGTCCTGCTTGGGGGGCGAGCCACCTGTAGCTCCCTAAGCGCACAATGCTGCTCTGGCGTTTCCCTTATCATTTACACCATCATCCTCCTGATATACCTGCGATGTCGCCGAGTAGTCCCATATCAGTCTTTTCTCCAGATGTCTGACTCCTTAGCTTCCCACGTTTCTTCCTCGTAGTGAATTCTTTTCCTGAGGTGGTATAGTCTGTCCCAGTTAAATCCTCATCATCATCTTCCACATCGGAGCTAATGTCTGTAGTCCCTGCTGATTCAGAGTCCTCATTTACTGAGTAAAATTCTGGTTCCACAGAGGCACTGTCTCCTCCACCCATAGTTTGGGTGTTTTGTATGATTATATTAGCTTCAAGGCTGGCTCTGCTACCCCAGGTGCTGTCCCGCTGATTTAGTGCCTTCATTTCCTTCTCAACGCCTAGCAGAGCCCCGAGCATATCGGCTGTCATATCTGACCTTACACTGTCCAGGTTAGGACCCCCTTTAACGCCCTCTGCAGCGCCCTCAAGGCTCTCACCTCTGTTTGTTGGACAACCTGCCTCGCGGGCCTCAGGATTGATGCTTCGCTCCGAGTTCTCTGCCAGAGCCGGTCGTTGCTTAGCAACCGTCAGCTCCGCGTCTCCGATGCCTGCAGCGTCCATTGCGTCCTCGAGGACGTTACCGGGTAGAACCGTCGGTAGAGCCGCTAGTTCGGTTGAATCCTTCCGCGGGACGAGTTGCTGTGGGTTCTTTGCAGCCAGCACCTGGACCAAGGTAGGTTGCCTGAAGACTGCCTCCCGATTCTTACTGTTGCTTTCTCTTTCTTTAGGGCGCGTGTCATTCTTAGCTGAATAGCTCTCCTCCGCCGAATGTCCACTCGCGCCTTTAGCCCCTGCGTTCGGCTTCCCCCGCAGCTCTCCCTTTTTTCCCCCGCCTTTGTCGATCATAGGAGGGGGGAGCACTTTCCTTATCGCTCCGGCGCTTCTCCCAGCGGGGATATCCACTTTCACCATTGTAGTTGATCCTGTTTTAACTACAGCAGCCTCTGGCGCCTTCTTGTTTCTCTCGCTCCCTTTCTCCCGAGGAGGTATCTTCGGTGCCATACTCCGGCTGATGAGTAGTTTCGATACTCTGATCTGAGCCCGAGCCCAGGCCACTTCAATCCGGTATAAATGTCTCTGAATAAACCTGGTCTCTGTAATCCGGCTAAGCCACACCAACTCCATTTATTACCCATTCGGTAGAGAGCCGGATGATTTTCAGCAGCACAGTGATCTTCTGATAGAACAAGAGGTTGATGCGAGAGAGGGATTGAGCGACCTCTCAGCACAACGCTGCAGCGGCCATCTTGCCCCCCATCATTCCCCTCGGCCCTCCATTGTTCTTAACGGAGTGCTCAACATTCCAATGTTATAATAGCAGCGAACAAACATTGTTCCATTCAGATATTCATGCTTATGGCTACCTAAGTACAACATAAGCATTAAGTATGATGTCATTGGAGCTGCATTCTGTGGCCTATTCATCATCATCAAGAGTTTTACACAGTAATTCCTATTTGTAATAACATTTCCTATTTGTAAAGTGTAGACATATCACCCCCTTAAGGGTTTCAAGGCTCCGCTGGCAGTCAGGGAGATTAAGTGAGCCATTGCCCAGAGTCACTTGATGTTGAGCTGAGCTGCGGCCAGGGATCGAAACGTAAACCCAGTGCTCTGGAGTTAGCCGCTGTGGCCGCTGTGCCACACCTCTTCCTGAATGTGTGGACGATGGACGCCTAAAAGGACTTAATGTTGTCTATTCAAGACTAGTAAAAACCAAAATGAAGCTGGAAATAATGGTGAAAAATTATTGGTAATCATCTTTTTCTGTAAGAAGGAACAGGAAGTCTGCTGCTCTTGTAAAGATGATGTGGTGGTTATTTTTCTGTTTAAAAGTCTACAACAATGTGCCAGATTCAATCAGTAGTAATATACCATACAAAAATGGCACTAGGCCATACTTCAAGTCCTATGAAACCACACTCTTGGGTGAAATATCTTTCTTACTAATCAGGAAGTAGGTATTTAAGTGGAGTAAAGTGAAACTTTCATTTGCACGCTAGGTAATGGTAATGCCCAGTTCCCAAAGACATACCTTTACACTGCTGCCACAGCTGCTAAAGCGTGCTGTGTCTTAACCTAATATATAGTTACAGCCATGCTTTCCATTTACCTTGAATCATCAAGGTATCCTCCTCACGGTTAAACTCAAAGACCCATTACTCTTTCCAGTCGAATCTAGAAATTGCGAGAATACTGGGAATTACACACAGATTACCAGGAACTAAGAGCCAGACATACCCACCTTTAGAATAGTGTATTTTTAAATCACTATTGTTAATCGCTATTCTAAATTTACGAACGTTTTCTTATTAAATTAGCGATTCTTAGTGAGTCGTAAATCAACCCACCTCATGAATATTAACAAGGTAGATTGCAATTTGGGACCCATTAGGAATCGCTGACATCACAGGGATGGGGGGGCCTGCTTGGGTCAGCAAACCATCATGTCTTTGATTCCTTTTTAGGTCTCGCGTGGGTGTGGCAGCAAAGCGGCCCCGCCCCGGAGAGATCTTGTAAACAAAAAGGGAGCCTAAGCCCCGCCCCTCCTTTCAATTGGGTAGCGTCAGCGTTCATGGTAAACGCTGGCTTCCCATTAGAAAGGAGGGTTTTCTGTTGCCGTCCTGTCCGCTTTTGGAACGGCCCCTCCGGACATGGTAGCCTGCATTACGGCCATCATGACGAAGTTTCTTCTCTGAAGCTTCGTCACGATGCCTTGTTAGGTCTCGCTAGTTTAAGTAGGAAGCAGCTGCAAAGTGCTGCATGGCCACTCGCTACCGTTATTGCATTTCATATGCATTTTATAAAACTTTTTAATTCTCCATTAGGAACGTGTATTTTAACACTTGCATGGTCCGCGTTTATTTAGGTGCTGGGTCTATTTACTGTCCCAGTCCAACCCCGGGTGCCGCCGTCCTGGAGGGTTTGCCACATCCAGCAGGTCACATGACTGGCAGTCAGTGCCCGTGCAGCCACAGACCGTGGGAGACAGCAGTGTGCGTGAGGCAGGTGTTTATTTATTGTATGCGTTTTTATAGCAGACTTTACCCAAAGGTGTCAGAGTGCTTCACAAAAGGGACAGTGTGTGTGAGGGAGAGAGACCGCAGCCTCCGTTTGTGTATGGGTAACGGAGAGAGGCAGCTGTGTATGCCTGAGGGAGTGTGTGTGTACAAGGGAAAGATAAGTGTGTGAGTGTGAGACATTGCTGTATATCTCAGGGAGAGTGACAGCAGAGTGATAGTGACAGCAGAGTGAGAGACATCAGAGTGAGAGTGACAGCAGAGTGAAAGTGACAGCAGAGTGAGAGTGACAGCAGAGTGGGAGTGTCAGCAGAGTGAGAGTGACAGCAGAGTGAGAGACAGCAGAGTGAGAGACAGCAGAGTGAGAGTGACAGCCTCCGTTTGTGTATGGGTAACGGAGAGAGGCAGCTGTGTATGCCTGAGGGAGTGTGTGTGTACAAGGGAAAGATAAGTGTGTGAGTGTGAGACATTGCTGTATATCTCAGGGAGAGTGACAGCAAAGTGATAGTGACAGCAGAGTGAGAGACATCAGAGTGAGAGTGGCAGCAGAGTGAGAGTGACAGCAGAGTGGGAGTGTCAGCAGAGTGAGAGTGACAGCAGAGTGAGAGACAGCAGAGTGAGAGACAGCAGAGTGAGAGTGACAGCAGAGTGAGAGACAGCAGAGTGATAGCAGAGTGAGAGTGACAGCAGAGTGAGAGAGACAGCATAGTGAGAGTGACAGCAGAGTGAGAGAGACAGCAGAGTGAGAGTGACAGCAGAGTGAGAGTGACAGCAGAGTGAGAGTGACCATAGAGTGAGAGTGACAGCAGAGTGAGAGTGACAGCAGAGTGAGAGACAGCAGAGTGAGAGTGACAGCAGAGTGAGAGTGATAGCAGAGTGAGAGTGACAGCAGAGTGAGAGTGACACAGTGAGAGAGACAGAGTGAGAGTGACAGAGTGAGAGTGATAGAGTGAGAGTGACAGAGTGAGAGTGACAGCAGAGTGAGAGTGACAGCAGAATGAGAGCGACAGCAGAGTGAGAGTGACAGCAGAGTGAGAGAGACTCAGCAGTGTGAGTGTTCCAGAGAGAGCTGGGTATGCTTGTTAATAAAACAATCTGTTTTTCTTCTTTTTTGCAGCCCGTTCCCCGTATAGGAAACTAGACTGCTCTTGTAAAGAAAAGTTGCTTTTTCTTCTGTTTTTATGTTTCAGAAGACCCAGTGGTCCTGTGAACCACTGCCTCCTGTTAACAAACTTTTATTGTTTACATTCACAAAGGATAAGGGGTCTGTTGGGATCCCCCCCGTTTGTGAAAGAGTTAGCATTATATGCTTCAATTCGGTCGCAAAACATTAAGACATACCATTCCGATTCTGTATTTGGAAGGGGCGCTCCTAAATAGTGATCAAAATAATATGGGGAAATCCTTATATTCCAATAGAATTAGGGTATAAAGGTCAATAATATACAAAAAGTGTTCCAAAGGCAATCATTCAAAAACAGGTTTGATGTATAGGCAGGGCAACAAATCCTGCTTTTATCAAATGAGAGATATGAAATCTTTTAAATGTAATAGATCCATTGTTCATACTTATTTTCCTGCATGTCCTTTTGTTACTTACCTTCATTTACACTAACCCTGGGCGTAGTACGTGTAGTCGCGCTACGCGAAGCTACGCGAAGACGTTCTCGCAGTACGTGAGCTTCGCGAGCTTGCGTAGTAACTTGCTGGACCCGTTCGCGAGCCGTTTTTCTTGCTCAGGAGCGCATTGTGCGTGTTCGGGGCGCTATCTGCGTGCTCGGGGGATTGTAGCGTGCGACCTTACCCATTCGGTGGGCTATGGGCGTGGCCATCTTGTTTTTTCAATTGTCCCACCCGCTCGCGTCCCCTATTTCCTCTTCGGGAACACAACTACTTGTTCACGCTGACAAAGTGCGTGTTCACGTGAAATCGCGCGCGAACTTACCATCGTGGTCGCGATGGGCGCGGCCATCTTGTTTTGCCACACTCTATGCTATGGTTCTGGGCCTAGTTTTCTATCCACCTTTTATCTTTGCAATCTTTACTTATTTTCACAGTTTTTCTTACTTTTTTTATCTCTCTCTGTCCCTAAGTTTATATTTTCCATTTTATTTCTACTTTTCCACCTTTTTTTAAAACTTTTCTACTGTTTTATTTTACTTCTTTATTTAAGCTCCTACTTCTTCCCCCTAACTTTTTTCCTTTTGTTCTAACTTTTCTTTTCCACATCCACCTCCACCCCAAAACCATGGCAAAGGGGAGCAGCAGAACAGGTTCGAAGGGCAAGGCGCCTGCGCCCAAGAGTCGGCTGCCCTGCGGCAGAATGCGACCTGCAGGGGTGCAGGCCTGGAAACTTTTCGGGGAGGCGGAGGTGGCCGCCCTGGTTTTTTCCATTCAGTGCCACCTCCCCTTGACCTTGGCAGCAGGCGGCAGGCCAGGCTCCGGTTACCTTCCAGAGGAGAGTCACCGCCGGTGGGCGAAGGTGCGCCGGGCAGTCTTCCGCCGCTCGGATATCCGGCGCACCCACCAGCAGCTGGCCCACCGGTGGGCAGACATTCTGGACAGGGAGCAGGACCTGTTGGACCTGCTAGGTGTCGAGGTCGTGGGGCTTGGTGAGTAGCTAGTAATATTAATATATATATATATATAGTAGTATAAGTATTGTGCATAATTCTTGGACGAATAAGTAACACGATTACTGGTGCGCTTAGTTACATTGCAGATCAATTCCGTCTCAAAATCTTCTGTTATTGTATGACACAGGTGCTGCTCGCCACTTCTCTTACTGGTTTGTAACTTTGCGCTAGCTTGGGCTGGTGATTATTGATGTTAGAGTTTACTTTAGAGAACTGAAGTTAGTTAATGCTATTGCTAGAGTCTAGTCCTTACATTGTCCTTTAGTGAAATTGTGGTGGATGGATAGTATTAGTTCATATTTTTTTTAATAGTCTGCATGACACCTCCTCTGTCACTGAATGCTTAGTTAGTTCTTATTTATCCCACCCCTCCATAGAGCCGGTTTGAAGATTCTTTACTGAGTGGTAGGCTTAGCAGCAATAGCATTGTCACGTCAGTCAGTAGCAGTTCATATGACGCAAGCAACCAACAATTTCACGTATGCACAAATTTATGCATGTGCCCTCCATCTCATCTATGCATGTTTGCGGGCAAAAATAAAATGGAAATGCCGACTTGAACAATTGGCCAGTCTGGATTCTGGAATAGGTTGTGTAGGTCAGGTGGTACTGGCTTCGTTAGTATATTCTGCAATCAGAATGTTTATGGAACATTTGATTAGTGTTCTAGTGGGAGAGGTGTGGCGCCGCGGCCAGGGCGACTGACGCTGGAATCTGGGGATCACGGTTCGATCCCCAGCGCCGGCGGCAGGTTAGCCCAGCACCATGTGACTCTGGGCAATAGCTTGCTTAATCTTCCCGACGGCCCCCAGCGCCTAGAGACCCTAACGGGTGATTGTGCGCTTTACAAATGTGGATTATTATTATTTTATTCTATAAGTAGACGGTCTGTGAATCCTGCAAGCCAGTAGTCATTTAGACTTCGAAGTACATTTTATTGCAATTGTTGTTTCCTAAAATGTTTGAGAGGATTTTTGAATGATGTATTTGTTTCACAGCACTCAATGTTTCTCTTTCTTTATTATTTCTTACATGATCAGCACCACCCAGGGGCAAGAAGACGGGCTCTGAGTCGGCGGGACAACCACCACAGGAGCGCTCCTCTACCGAGGATCCTGCTGCTGGCCCCAGTAAGTCCTACAGTGCTTATATTATTAACAATTATATTAACAATTATATTTCCCTAACTTTTTAACACACCTTATTTTTTCCAACCTAATAGGTCTCCTTCCTAATTCAATGTTAGCTAAACCTTCTTTGGTCTTCAATTTGTTTTCCAAATTTTGGGTATCCAATGCCATCCCTGACTTTCATTTCCTTCAAACTGCCTCTGCCCGATGACTCTCTGTGCTACTACTATTAGACTGTCTGTAGCTAAGCTTGCCCTGTTGGCCACTCTTTAGTTAAGGTATTATTTTGAATAAAGCTGTGATAGAATAGCTGTAGCCACTGGGTCCACTCCTGTCTTTTGCGTTGTCCTCTGTAATCTCTAGTCTTTGTCAATTCCCACCAAAAAAATGCGCAACCAGATGTTTGCCTACTAATTTTTGTTAGGTTAGTATACTACTACTACTGTTGTGGTTATTCTCTGCACAGCCACATACAGAACTATGCACAAGAAAATAGGATGTTGGTGATAGGGAGGTTGGACCTTACTTACACCCTAGTCACAGAACTCAGTCAGAAGAACCCACAATTCAATGACCGTCCACCTACCTAAGTGTCTCAGTCATAGTCATTTGTCCCACTCCCGACCCCCACACGAAGATAGTTAGATATACCCAATGATTTTATTACACAACCCAGAACAGAAGAACACCCTTTCGCTCACTCACTCGTTTAAGTCCACAACACCCCAGACTCTCAAAATATACCACAGTCTATGTGCAAGTTCAAAAACTTAATTTTTTTAATAGCAAGCTTTGTATTGTTGTAAGTTGTTCCATGAAAAACATCCAGCTCCACCATGCAAAATAAAGAAGATTAAATACTATACATTTTGTACAACTAGTGCACGATAGAGAACTGTGGGAATTGTGGGAGACCCCTCACCGTTGAACGTATACTAGTTACACATGCATCTTTCGAAAGCTCTGCAAATCTCTGGTTCGTAGAAGGCAATCTTCTCATCTGCCTATGAGAAAAATGTTGCAAGTTAGACAGTGAATACAACTATGCCAGTTTTTAGCAGTCATGCCAAAAAGTGTAACATTATGGATAGGCAAAAGGGACTAACAATACTGGTTTGTCAACCTCTTTAGTTGTATGCAACACTCGTGTGGCCTCAAAGGTGTCTTTCTTACTGTGCAACAAGCTGTGAGGTAACATGGGCAAAGCAGTAGACCCGGATCTAAAATGGTTATATGGCTCAGGCTAACTTTTCAAAGACTAGAGTAGGAGTAGAGATTAGATGACCCTAGGGACCATCCAATAAATTAAAACTAAACTCTGTCTGATGACTGCTGTACAGTAGTACGCAATTTGGACTAGTTACAATGATTTATGTTGTACGTAACTGTTTTTTCAATCTTCCTTCCTGGTGCTTTTATAGGTGCACAATCACTACCAACCACCAGTGCCCACGGGGCCAGCGGCGATGCTAATGCCATCCAGAAGGGGACAGTGGCTGCGGCACCTGCAGGAGCACCAGTGGAGGAGGAAACCTCAGCGGTGGGCTGTGGTAAGTTATATTCATTACTTATTTGCATTACGAGGTGGAAGGGGAACATTACCCTCACTGTGCTATGAGACTTATTAAGAAAGTATGAATTTGAAGTTGTACTGGACAATATACAATGGTTGAAGAAGACACCCTTTGCAGCATTACCAGCGTGAGTTGAGTAAACAATGCCTCTTCTATAATACTCCAACTCAGCTGTGAAAGTTATGGAGAAGACTAAAAGTCAGATCAGATGACCTTGAGGGATGTGTTGAACAAAAAGGGAAAGAAGTGAACTAGGGTGGAAGGAGTAAGGACGAAAGAGATGTAATAAGACTACCATAGAAGGATACTTTGGAAGGTTCATACACGTGGCTGGTATGAATCCGATGCATGGGTTGTTGAAGGATGGGTAGAACTGGAAGGTGAAAGAAGATGCATGCCTGGTTGGGCAAAACAATATGTGTGCATGGATATAGCGGATAGCAAGAATCATGAGCGTATTTTGTTCCAATGAAATCCAAGGCAAGGAAGGAGTGGAGGCATGGGTGGTTGTTGGTGAAAGTGAAACCAGCTAAGGCGATAATAAAGAATGATAGACATTTACTTTTAATGGGTGGATGCCCCCTAAATGTATTGTATTCATCATAGGTATAGACTGTCACTGGAAGCAGAGTCTTACTTTGAAAATCTAAAAGGAGATACAAAAAAGACTGGTGTTCTTCTGTTTGCTCAAGTCCACCCATAGTACTAGGGCAAGTATAATGCCGGAACAAACTTCAACAAATGTTACAGGCAGGGGAAACAGGAGGATAGATTAGATAGATACTAAAAGTTGCCACCAATTGTAAGTACTGCGCTTGGTAGTGCTACTATGCCACTATGTGTTGAATTAATTTTGAAGAGTTTCAGTTACAATTCTGTTTCTTTTTTTTATACATACTCATACTCCTTCCCAACATCATGGATGCAAATGTAGGTGCCGTGCATTTCGGCAACAACTTCTCCTCCGGGTGGCCAAGCTGGAGGACCAATTAGAGGAGCGCATCAAAATAATAGTGGACAAACACCTCAGAGCCCGCCGATTGTAATGGACCCTGTTCATTTGCCCCTTTTTAAATACTTTTGTTGGTGGGTGGGAATTGGGTGTTGGGGTTATTTTTGTGGGACTTTCTTTGAACTTGCACATTGGTTGCGGTTAGGGTGGGGATGGGGTGGGATAGGACTAGGAGGATATTTTTTTATGTACATGAATAAATGTTATTTATTTTCAACGTACACATATGATGTTGTTTTGTGGTGGGGTTACTGTTGTAAATCACAAGGTTTACTCTAGATGCAGGGCAGCGGCCAGTGTTTGATTGAAATAATGTATTAATTGACCACATGTGTAACATGCAAACAGATAGATGCGGTACCCCTCACTGAGTTATATTTGTCCTACTAGTACTACCAGTCTCTCCTCCATTATACCTCCCAGCAAACTTCTCTTCTTATCTGTGATTGATGATGATTAGGTTTGGCACCGCAAGGGCTGCATGGTTTCCCAAGACAACGGAGAATATGCTGTGGTTGTGTGATGGTAGTAGTAGACTAGACACTGGCACTAGCATTGGCAAACAAAAACAAAGAGACAGTCATTTGCCTGAGAGAGAATGTGGGAGAAGTAGAAAAATACAGTACATAAGACTGACAAAAAAATACAAACAATATTGCAACTGCTAAACTCAAAGAAATCAATGGTGTCGGGGACTGCCAAGTACAAGAAGATACCTGTACTTGTTTTGAAGGAGTCAATAAAACACAATCCAATTCGTAAACTTAAATGCTGTAAAATTAAATTCAAACAATGCCACCAATTATTTAGATTTATTCGTTGGGTCACTTTGGGAAATTAATTGCCTTGTACACTAGTACATATAGTGAGCTTGGGTGGGCAGAAGAAGATCCTCGCCTTGCCTCGTTCACATTTGATTTAATTAGTGTTGCTTTCACCACATCTGCCCCAGCAAGAGTGTGATCAATTGTTGGTGTAGATTTAATGTAGTAACATCACACCTCAATATAAAACCACACAGCCCGGGGGAAGAGGGTTAGGGTTTGATGAATGAATGGGAACGGGAGTTTGGGGAAAGGATTGACAAAGAAATACAGTACGCATGGAGACAACAAAAGCAAAACAATGAAGACGATGATTGATGATCCACTACTACCCAATAAATCTAAAGTTAAGTAAGAAAAACGAAACCCATGCATGATGAAGATAAGTTATAACTTGATGGTTAATAATAAGTGGTACTTAACTACTACTAAACAATTCAAAGGAAGTATTTCTTATATATGATATGAATATGACTTTTGCCTAGGCTTTATGCCCTCTGAGAAACCGTAATACCTGCTGTAGCGGGCTTAAAGCTAGCAAAGAAAATTAAGAAATAGTTTAAGTGAACAATCAATTACCAAACACAAGCGTAAAATAAATGAAGAGGAAAACGGAATCAACAAAAATTACGAAAATGATACTAAAGTTAATGTATTATCCAGGTCCAAATGTGTAGTTGTATCTCGTCATTCATCTTTGTCCTCCCTTCCATGGACACTGTGACTGAATATCATTCTTGGGCGCCTCTGGCTGGATGATGAGGAGGATTGGTAAGGTAAGTGTGAGTTGTTGCTCCAAGTATAATAGCGCTGGGTGAAAGGTGTGTTGATGAAAAAAGAAATGGGGTATTACAAAATAAGTTAACTGAATGAAAACATAAAAATCAATTACGGTGTAGTGCAAAAAAGACAAGACTCGTGAGCGAGAAGATTTTCAGACTGAGGCGGCTTGGATACATTGATTAACTCTACTCTTCTAGTTGCACAGCAGTCATCGAAAACAACAACAAGATAGGAGCCAGCACAGAACAGTTACAGGACCACCCCACAACACTGGGCCGTGAGTCTGTGGCCCAAACTCCATTTACCTACATTTTTCACAGATCCAGACAAAAGGCATATACAGCAACCTAGCATTTTCCAAATCAAGTGATTAAATCAATGCGCCATTGTGAGTCAATCATACCAATATTCTATTCCACCACTGCACACACATGTAGCCTAGGTCTGCTGTGGTTCTTGTTGATTGGTTGTGTTTACCTTGTATTCCACTTCCTGAACGTATTCCATCAATCATCTCAGATCAAACTGACTGACAGCGTGCAAAGAATGGTATGGTGGTCATCATCATCCGGTGTGGCACGTGTACGTGTTGTCCAACAGACCACCAACAGTAACTCAGTCTGTAGTGAGTGACTACGATTATGTCCAGACTGCACCTGCAGTAGTAGGAGTACAATTGGATACATATTATTAACCGCATCGCTGCTAGAGCGATTCCCCTGCTGTGCTGGACAGCAATAAAAACGGGTGTGGTCAAGATGAGCTCAGCTCGTCATGAGCACAGGAGCACTGTACTGCATGACGAGCTGAGCTCGTCATGAGCATGGAAGGGGTTAAACAACATGGAAACATTGACCATCACTTGAGACACAAGTACTATGTTATTATATTAAACTACTAGTATAGTTCTACTTCATGCACATTTGCTCTGAATCAGTAAGCATCCAATGCAATGTATGGCATCATTCATTTCATATACCTGTCTTTATCTTCTTTGTGGCTGTCAGATCACAGATGCAGCAGAACCTTCTGAAAGTGATGACGAGTTTACTTTAATTTTGGAGCCCTGCTCAAGTTTTGACATTGAGGAGTTGTGTATGCCTGCAGACAGAGGTGGTAGCCTAAGACAGTGATGCGTTTCAGATTGGAAACAAAACAGAGGATGGCTATAGTCACGTACGTTTCACTTGTTATGGAGGGACTGTTAAAGGCTACATTATTGTACTATTATCCATCTCCATCCAATGTATGGCAAGATGGAAATGTATTTAGGGTGAGTCAGGAAGATGGAGCAGGACTCTGAGGAGTGGAGTGCACAGTTAAATGCAGAGATGTGCAACTCCAATAGGTAATTAAAAGTAAGAGAAAGGATGGTGTTGTTTTGAAGTTTGAACCAGAAAGACAGATCACACACAAATAAAGGAAGGGAGAATGTAACAATTTAAAAGCCTAGTTGTCAGGGAAGAGGAGCTCATCCTCAAACCCTGGTAGCTCTTCTGACAGAGGTAGGTCATGTAACCCACTAGTTATGTCTTCCGACTGGCTCTCCTCTTCCAGCTGTGATTCACGTATTTTGTAGTCTGGTGGTATGAAGTGCTGATTCATTTTGATCATGGTTAACCTCTCCACGCTTTTGGGCGAGAGACTGGTCCTTTTCACAGTTACAATGGCACCAGCAGCTCTGAAAACACGCTCAGAAGAGACACTTGCAACAGGGCAAGCCAGATACTTTATCGCCAGCCTGCTGAGCACTGGAAATTGGCTTCTTGTCCTATACCAATACACCAATGGGCTTTGCTCCATGAACACCTCCGTTGTGTCATCCAGATAGGCCTGGACCAACCGCTCAATTTTCAGTGGTGCTCCGGTTTGCTTGTCCTCTTTTGGCTTTGCGACAGCAACGGACTTACCCATCCCTTTCTGTAGAAAACAAGCAGCTATTTTTTTGGATGTGTCTGATGAATCAGATCCTGTTGGTGCTGTTGTAGTTATTGGTAGTGTTGGTGACTGCTGGGAAGCAAAAGAACTGCTCTCATGCTGTGAAGCAGAACTTGACTCTGTAGGATGCTCAGGAGTACTTGCACTGTCCTGGGCTGGCACTGGCAGGCCTCTAATTGAGAGCCGTTCATTTTCTAAATCAGTGGCTTCTTCGGCTATTACAGTTTTGTACTTGGCAACATCCCCTTCTGAAAAAGGAATTACTGCATTACTGTTCACAAATAATTTGTACCGTGGATCCAAAATTGTGGCAGTAATAAAATGTTGATGTGACACAATCTTATTTTGAATCCTTGTATTCTCAGATAAACGGCCGGCTAAGGCCTTCGCCAAATAACATGCTTCAAGTTTTCCTTCAACACCTTTGTATGTTTCAGACACCTCCTTCAGCTCTTGCTCTAGCATGTACAACAATGGGATAGCTTGGCCCATAGTACTGTCCTCCCTGCTGACTGCACGTGTGAAGACCTCAAAAGGAAGTAGCATCTCGGTCAGGCATTTAATGAGGTCCCATTGCCACATCTCAACGGTCATGGCTTTAATAACAGTAGGATCCCCTGATCTTCTTGTCATGACATAAGCATTAAGTGGTATGTACTGCTCAAACAGCCGATCAAGCATGTAATAAGTAGAGTTCCAACGTGTTGGGACCTCCTGGATGAGTGCTTTGACTGGTATTTTATACTCATGTTGAATGACCCGTAGCTTCTTCCGGGCTTTAAAAGAATGGTTGAAATGCGTGCAGATTCTTCTGCAAATGGTCAGTAAGTTGCTGACTTTGCTTTCATTTTTCAGAAAGTCTTGAACAACAATGTTAATGCAGTGTGCCAAACACGGGACCCTGAAATAGCAACCATCTTGCATGGCCTTAACTACATTACTGCCATTGTCGGTGGCAACAAAACCAATGTTAAGGCCTCTTGGTCGCAGCCATTCAAAGACCTTGCTGTTAAACTCAGCCAAAATGTTTGCGCCAGTATGCGATTTCTCCATAGCAAACATGGCTACAGTTGTATGTCTGCGAGTATCATTAAAAATCTCAGCAGTGTCAATGCCTGCAGATATCTTGTCTTTAACACCTGAAAAAGAGATCCAGTGTGCAGTGATGCACATGTAATCAGTGGCTTGGCAACTGGTCCACTTGTCTCCAAGCAATTCCAGCACGTTGCGGTGTAGTGCTGGAACAGCAACTCTGGCAAAATAGTAGCGGCTGGGAACATTCCATTTTGGGCAGAAGGTTGTCACAAATTCCAGGAAACCCGCCCCTTCAACAAAAGAAAAAGGGAGAAGGTCCAGTGCTAACATTTTAGCAAGCTTAGCATTGTACAAACGTGCTATTGGGTGGTTGCGCTCGTACTTTACCTCATGCCTAAACATGATAATATAGGTACGCTGCTTGGTATTTCTTTCAGTTATGCTCGATGCAATACTTCGCGATGCAGACTTCGCACCCGTACTCCTTGGTGTCTCCCAGTTACTCTTACTCTGGTGCCACTGAGATGTTGCTGATGCGGAGGATGTGGGCTCTACCACTGCAGTGCTGGGGACAGGGGTACTTTGTGTGCTACTACCAGATAGAATGTCTCCCTCTTCTTCCTGTTCGACCATGAGTGGACCTTCTACTGCTTCTCCACCAGCATTAATGGTTCCTGCTTTTATGCTACGTAGGTGGTCCTCCCACTTGATTGTGTGGTGTTTTTTCAAATGGGTCATTTGGCCTCCGGTACCATAGTTTGTACCAAGCTTACCACGACTAACAGAGAAATGGCAAATGGAGCATATAGCAATGTTGTCTTCATATGCGCTAACTGTAAAGAAGTCCCACACTGGGGAGCTTAACTTTTGTCTCCTGCTAGAGGTGCCACTTCCAATGCTGGATGAACTGGAGGTTGTGTGTTGAATTTCAAAATGTGGCTGCGCAGTAGTACCACTACCTACTTCTGCTGAGGTGGAACTTGTGCTGGATGTAGGACGCTGCCGGCTCTGTGCAAATGTAAAAATGGAAGCAAGAAGTAGTTTTGGTGTTGCCTGTGTTGGAGGTATGCATGCTACATCCCTACTAGTCGCAGCCATTCTGAATAGGGTTAAAATGTTGGTCTCCATGTCCTCAGGCCCAGGAGTAATGCTTGTGATGACTGGGTCTGACTCATCATCACCATCATTATCCGGATGTTCAACATCGCACTCCATAAGTGTAAGGCTTCCTGGAACCTTCCTTTTCCCTTGCCTGGTCTTATTGGGATGTCTCTCCCCCTCATGCTCAGATTGTTGTGGCTCCCAATTGAGATCAAGATCATCAGAAGGGATGCTTGGCGAAGAACTCGATGGACTAACCCTCCTTTTCCTTGGTGGGGATTTGGAAAACAATAGATCTCCTGCATGAGGTGCTTCCTCTTCTTCTTGCTCTGCATCAGGCTCAATTTCCTCAACTGCCCCGACTTCGGGAGGAACAAGAACTACTATTGCTGGTGGTGGTTGTTGAACAACAACTATTGCAGGCGGTGGTTGTGGTTGTTGTTTTTGTTGAACATCTATTATTGCGGGCGGTGGTTGTGGAATAACTACTATTGCAGGCGGTGGTTGTGGTTGTTCTTTTCGTTGAGCATCGACTATTGCGGGCGGTGGTTGTTGAACAACTACTATTGCGGGCGGTGGCTCAGGTTGAACAGCTACTATTGCGGGCGGTGGTTGTGGATGCTGTTTTGGAACATCTACTATTGCGGGCGGTGGTTGTTGTTCACCACTTTTCTGCTGTGCTCCCTCTTGCGTGGAATGTGTACTACTTTGAGATAGCGATAAGTTCAGGTCAGGCTCAGTATCACTGCTTTCCACCATTAGGCTGGCTACCTCTCCCGCACCCATCTGCTTGGGCCTGGGTTGGTGGCTTGGGCCCACTGATGCGGAGGTGCTGGCCCCAGCTTGGACCCCGGTCACCGCTGCTGCAGGCGTACTTTTTTTTCCCAAAAAAGGTTTTCGGGTCAACACCAGACTTAAGTGTCACTTCCTTGTTCTGTTCTTCCTTCTTCTTCTCAGCAACTTTCTTGGTCTTGGAGGACCTGGTACCTGCTTTCTTTGGGCCCATCTTCTTCAGATGTCAGCTGCAGCACTCAGTTGCACAAGTTGCTGAGAATGATGTCTGGTCAGGTGAGTCACACCACACGTGACGTAGTACAGAAGGACGTCCATCTGGCAGTAGAAAAGGCGATGAATGATGACAGACACCTCCTCTTCAGTCGTTTGTGAACCTACAAGCAAAGAAGGCAGAATAACATCAGTCGAATGTGGATTTTTTTTAGCTTTAATTTGAATTACTACTAGAAGCATTAGTACACTCAGTAAGAGTAAGAATAGCAAAGAACTAAAATGCAAATGTAGTGGAAGTGGAACTTGTTTATCCCTAATTTGTGCATCATTTCGGATGCATGCAGCATCAGTGACCTGCAGCAGATAGCAATGGGGATGTGAACAGTAGTAAGCCAACAGGAACAATGGCAATACACAGACCAATTTGTCAAAAACAAAACAGCACACTACTACTACCACCACAACTCCCAGCCACATGGGCACTCATCACAGGAACATGGGTAAAGCCAGAAAACAATAAACTCAAGCAGGCCTATATCCCAATATGGCCAGACAAAGGAGGATGCCTGTTAAACATCACAGGTTAATGCAAAAAAGAAAATCCCCATGGCTAAAAGGTTTGAAAGTTACACAACTACACCCCAAACACCACATTTGGAAATTCAATGCATTGCCACCTATGCCCTAAATGATGTTAAATTCAACAGACAAAATGGAAACCGTGACATCAAGCACCCCTGCTGACTACCTCTGGGACTCTAGGCCTACTGGCAGAAGAAATCACAAGTTTGTAGGCCTGCGACAAAACTAAAGCACGATGGAAGGTCACACAAAATGGCCGCCCTCACATGGCCTGGCCACCCCCAACAACATGAAAAGAAAGAGAAGACAGACAATACATGCCTATGGCAAAAGGACAATGCTTGGCTTCACAAAATGGCCGCCACGCCACCCACATGGTCAGGCCACCCTCAAACAACAAAGTACATAGAGGACAGAAACAGTAAGTGGTCCATGCTCCAAAAAACTACAACCAAATGACAACCTAAGGAGTTTCTTTAGCAAAATGAACAGCATCAACATTTTCGAGAAGGTTTTATGCAAACCCAAACCAAACAAACATTTACAGTACACCAATTCTCAATTCTCAAACTTACTTGTAAAAGAAAAGTTCAAATGCAAAATTCCTCAATAAATCCAATCAAATGCTATGATGCAGCAGACATACACAAAGAGTGATCCTTCCAGCTCCAAATCCAGATGAAAGTGAACACCACATGGACAAAGCACTGGGAGGAGCCTGGTGGACAGGAACAGGAAGTTGGAGACTCGGGGGCACTTCCTTTCTCTTGAAAAAAAAGAGTAGAAACAAAAAGAGGACTCCTAGCCCAAAAAAATACAGCCAAATCACAATCTGAGGGGTTTTCCTGAGCAAAATGATCATTTTTTAGAAGGTTTTAACATGCTCGAGAGATATTCTGTGCCAGATTGCAGTTTCTGGGTGTTCGGAAACGCGATCTTACCAACATGGCGCTGCAAGGAAGATCGCGCGTCCTAATGACGTGTTCGTGCGTCCGAATGACGTTATCGCGTTCTCACAGTCGCATGGGATTGTGCGGCCGGATTCCAAACATCGTAGCGAACGCGACCAAGTCATACCACGCACGCGAGAATGCTATTGAGCGCGCGAGGAAGAAAAACTACTACGCTACGCTGTAGATTGCGAAGTAGTCGACAACTTCGCGCTCACCGCGAAGTTGCCGAAAATTCACAAACTCAGCGAGCGGAGCGTAGTTCTCCACCCAGGGTTAATTTACACTGCGCTGTCACGTGTGGCACCATATCATTGTCTGGAATTGTCATTCGAAAATTATGAACAATGGATCTATTAAAATTATTAATTGTATTAATGGCCTTCGAAATAGTGAATCGGAATTTGGTCAAAAGCCTAAATTGTTCTTTCGTAACATGTTACTGAATAGCAGGTGGGACTTCATACATAAAAAAATAAAATCAGTGGTCGCAAATGGGTCGATTCGTAGAATAGACCCATTTGCAAACACAAAAAAGCATAGCACATCTGACCCCATATATTACAGGTCTCAATAGACATGAAAAAACATAATTTCTTAAGGGTCATCATTTAATGTCTGAAAGGACCTGCTTAGGCTCTAAAATTAGATTTCCAACTTTAACTGTAATCTTGTTGTGGAGAAGCCTTTCAACTGTGTAGTATGGAGTCTTCTAAACAGAAGCTAATGTGTGTTTCTAGTAGCATAGAGATGCATATTTGTAGATGCAGTTTATGTTACATATTTTTAATAAAAATGTTAGACCAAACAAGGCCTTCCCTCAGACTACAACCATTCGAGAATATATTCCATCAACTGCTAATATAATGGGCACAATTTGTAAAAATTAAGGTATGTGCAGGGATTTTGATTCCTGTTTGAAAGTACTTTACTTTTCTTCGGAATGCACAAACCTTTCCAGTAGTATCTTTGGAAACACTATCAAAGGCAGCTTTCGAGACACATTCCCCAAAAATTCATGTTTCTTTCCCCTGCGTGCACTTTCCAGTGTGGAGTTGCACACACAATATCATTTCACATTAACTCAAGGCAACATGCCTGTGCAATCGCACATTTCCTTTTTTTCTCCATAACGAAATCATTATTCCATATGCCATATGCCCCTCTGAACAAATTGGTATAAATTTCCAACTAATTTTCGTTGTAAGCAAAGGTGAGGGAGAAAATATTGAATTTCCACAAACAGATATGTTAATGGGTGTTCTTGAACATACAAAGGTAATCACGTCTTCAAGCAACCATTACACTTCTCATGTGGGATTCAATCTACATAATTGACCGACCGAATGAACGGAGGAGAAACAGCAGCCCCATCCTGCTTGACCTCTCAGTGGTCTTCGACACTGTCTCCCATAACACCCTCACAGAATACTCCAAGTGATTGGTATACGAGGATCTGTTCTCAAATAAATCTGTTCCTTGCTGATGGGAAGAACCCAAAGGGTCAGGCTGCCGCCGTTCACATCAGAGAACAAGAAACCGATTTGCGGAGTTCCCTAGGGATCGTCCATCAGCTCCACCCTTTTCAACATGTGCATGACACCACTCAACGACATCATCAGAACACAAGACATCGCTGTTATCTACTACAGTGATGACACCCAATTCATACTCTCCCTGACAGACAAGGCAACCACCAACAGAACCAACTTTCTCAACTTCATGAGCATGGTAGCAGACTGGATGCAAACCAACCGCCTGAATCTCAACTGCGATAAGATGGAAGTCTTTGGCAACAAGAACCTCTCTGTGGGACTCCACCGGGTAAAAGTCGGAGCTAGGACCAAAACCCACAGACCATGCAAGAAATCTAGGGATCATCCTTGACAACAAGCTCAATACGATGGCTAAGATCAACATTGTGTGCACCTTCTATTTTCACATCTTCCGCATGCTGCAAACGATCTTCAAGTGGTTTTCTTCAAAACACCAGGCAGATTGTCACACAAGCACTCATCACCAGCAGGCTGGACTACAGCAACACTCTCTATGCCGAAATCTCCAAACAACTCATACACAGACTCCAGACCATCCAGTATACTGCTGCAAGACTCATACTCGATGTTCCACACCTCACCCACATCACAACGTATCTCGGGAAACTTCCCTGGCTCTCCATTCACAAGCGCAGCCAATTCAAACTTCTCACACACACATACAAAGCCCTACACAACCCAGGACCAGAATACCTAAACAGCTGCATAGACTTTCACCAACCCATCAGATTCCTAAGATCTGCCTCACTTTTACATGCAGACATTCCCTGCATCATAAAGGCAAAACCGGAGGTCGCCCATTCTCCTACAGCGCACCCAAGACATAGAGCAACCTCCCTCAATGCTTGATACTAATGGTGAGCAATCTCACTCTAAAAATTGTTCTAGCAGCACTGTGATGTTAAATCTATAACTGAGCCAATGGAGTTTTACAAGATAACCAGTAATTCTGGAAATAGTTTTGCGTGGATTAATTTGACATACTTTATTCTTGTGAGTAGAACGTGAAAATCTGGCCCTCCTGGACCTACGCTGAACATGTCTTAGCTAATGCAGTTAAAATATTCTACGTGATTCCTTCCCCCTCTTCAAATTTGTTCTATATCTGGTCAAATAAAGAGATAATTGTTCATGCTGATATTCACTAACTTGATAATTTTTACTGGAAATTATTAATAATTGAAAAATGCATCAACTTCATGTGGGAAGGAGTCTAACTTAAAATATCTGAAGAATTATCTCCTAGCACAGTAGGAATACTGGGCCAGATGTTCTATTGTTCTTATTGTGAAAAGTCTTTGGGAATCGCTCACTGACTATTTGCAATCAGTATTTTATCTTACAAACTGAGCTATTTACACATAGGTTGGTTCTGAAATATGGAATCACATGGGGTCAACACACCTCAGCACATAAACTAGGTTGCAAGTTGTGATCACATGTGATTGGCTACAATCACTGTAACAGTGACCTTCAAGTAAATGTAAATCCATATTTGTAAAGCGCAAACTACTCACCCTCATGGGTCTCAAGACACTGAGGGCCATCGTGGAAATTAAGTGAGTCACATGATGCTGAGTTGCCAAAGGAGCCGGGGATCAAACTGTGAACTCTGTGCTCCGAAGTCAGCTGTCCTGGCTGCTGCACCACATCTCTCCATAAGTGACAGCCGACTACTTTTATTTTTAAAGCAATCTGAGGTTCTGTTAGAAATGGGGTTTCTCATTGCCTAAGGTATACAGCCAAGTCAGGCTGAACCCACCACTCTAGTCACGGTAAGCTAGATATACTACTAGGATAAACTGTGTTCACCCTCTGGTAGCTTGGCACAGAACAGACAGGCATATCACAAAAGACAATGTGTAAAGTATTTGTGTATTTTACACACACTTAGTAACACAATGAATACACCCCAACATATTCCACACAGGTTTATAGAAATAGCCTTCTAAATAGGTAACAAAACAAGTCCAAAACCATATGAATACGATGAATACTTTTCAAGTTATAAGCATTTTTGATAAAGACAGGTAAAGCATGTCCTTTAGGGGCTTTACAGTAGTCTCAGTGAAATCACAACAATCCCTGTAGAGGATCAACAGATGGATTTCGTATGCTCTGGAGCGGGAAGAGTAATGCTCCACAAGTCTTCTGAATGATGCCGCTCATAACTAAAGTTAAAACTCAGCATTCCAAAATCAGTTGACTTTCAAACTCAGCAAACTTTCAAACTCAGAGTACTTTCAAACTTAGCAGCCCATGAAAGCGCAGGGTGGCCATAATTGAGCACAGTACCTTCCTTGTGTGGACAAAAGTGATGTTACCACGGCTGTGGTGGTCCTGATTAAAGTTGGCAAATGAGGCAGCATCTCCGAGTCGGGACCCGTGCTGTGATCTGCTCTTTGGGGTGGCTGGTGTTGCGAAGGTCAAACTGCGTGGGCTTTTCTTGAGCCCAACCGGTGGTCTTGGTTAAGTGTAGACTTGGTGGCCTCTCTTGTCTGGGACCTGCCCTGCAGTTGATCCCCCCTTCCTGGAGCTTGCAGCTGAGGAGAGATGAGATGTGTGGGCGCTACATCTGCCTAGAGCCAGCGGATGCGGCAATCTTGCCTCAGGCAGGACAGGCTCGGTAATTTCTGTCAACACACAGCATAGACGTTGTGAACGTTCTTTGGCGTACAACACTGGAGTGAGCAGATGCATAAAACAGCTGAAGGCACCCTGCTTAAAGTGCCAGGGTAGATTATAGTGTGTTAAGGCAGTGTAAGGCTCCAAGTTGGTAAAGCCCAGCATTAGTTGTTGCGAGGGGGAAATCTTTGATGGTCCGGAGATTTCTGATAACAGGGGAAAGCCAACAAGCCCTTGGAGAAAACTTGAAGTCAGTCACAGTGTAAAAGTAGCAGGCAGCAGGCCAGCACAGCAAGGCGGGTAGCAAAGTGGCAGTCCCTCATGCAGCTCAATGAGCAGCAGGCCAACACAGCAGAGCAGTTAGAAGAGTTGCAATCCCTCCTGGCAGCACATCAGTCTGGCAATGTGCAGATGTAGAGTTAGCCCTGTGTGGTTACCCGTCCAAAAGTGTCCTCTTAAAGGATGTCAGAGACCCAGTTCTTACACCCAAAAAGGCCTTTGAAGTGGATTTGACTTCAAAGAAATGTCTTGAAAGTGCATAGGTTCCATTTTAGCCCAGTCCTGCTTGCCAGGCTAACCTTAGTGGATGATCAGTGCTTTGTGTGTGGGCAGGACTCTACCTGTTGATGTGCATGTGTCAGGCCCTCCCCTTTCCTCTGCCCAAGAAGACCAATCAGTTGCAGGAAATTGCAGATGCAGCTGAGTGTCCTGTTTTTGTAGCTGTGTAGAGGGAGCTCAAAAAATGTAGCTGTCACGCAATCCCAGACATGTATTGAAGACAGGCTGGAAGGCACACAAAGAGCTAAGTGGAGAGAATTGCTCACTAACTAAAAGTAGCATTCCTAACCTAGTAATGCCAAATACAACTTTACCAGTAAAGAGGATTTGGCATTACTAATCCAAAGATAAAAACGACATAAAGCAGCTACTCCTCTGCAGGCAGGAATTACAGCTTTAAAGTATTTTAAGGAATCCCCAATGTTAACCTATGAAAGGAGTAAACCTCACAGCAGTGAAAAATGAATGTGGGTGTTTGTCATTACCAGGACATGTCAAACACACAGGCACCTGTTATACCTTTTACGTGCATAGCACCATGCCCTTAGTGTCCCTTAGGGCCTACCTCAGCAGTGACTAATATGTAAGGAGAGGGGAGTTTATGGCTTGACATGTAGATTTAAATACCCAGTGGAAGGGGCAGTAAACTGCACACCCAGGCCAAGCAATGGCAGGACTGAAACAGGGTTGAAAGTCTACTCAAGTGGGTGCCACAATCAATGCTGCAGGCCCAGTAGCACTATTTGAAATACATGTCCTGGGCATATGGTACACCTCTTTACAAGGGAGTTACGAGAAAAACAAAAAAGCCAATCAGGTATACACCAATGTCATCATGTTTAGGGAGAAGCACATGCAATTTATCACTGTTTAGGAGTGGTACAGTTCTCAGACTTCTAAGGACAACAAAAAGAGAATCAGTCAAATAGGAGGTAATAGGCAGAAAGTCTGAGGAAACACCACACTAAGGATGCCAGGTCTAACAGGACCTTATAAGAACTCAGGCTGCATTTTTTTTAAAGAATTGCCAATTCAGGATCAAATTAAGTGAGAGGAGACAGTGGTTCTCTGGACTGCCCCAGTCACCACCCCCTAAATCTGACAGCCTAATTCCCAAAGGGAAACTTGCCTAAAAGGTTCTAAAAAGGATGTAAAAGGGAAACTTTCCCCTTTGCAAATCAGTTACCGCCCCACCCACTGTGGGAGTTAGTAATTTGGCAATAGATTGCATGCTGAAATATGGCCACAAAACATTGATACATGGGTTACCGAATCACAATTTGGAATCCATGGACTTGACACGCTCCTTACAAATTGCTTTCACTAATGATTTCTAAAGCCATTTTCAAATTCAGGTATTTTTCAGGATTACAAAAGGAAAAGAGAATTGAAAAAGTGAATTAGTACATTACAAAAATGTTTTTTTGCAGTCGAAAACTCTGGATGTTTGCAAATTGTAGGGATTAGATCTGGCCTACTTTTATTATTGTATACTCTGCTTTGTTATGTTTTAATGACAGCATTTACTGTCTTCTGTTTCTGTTCCACATTTCTCTTCTTAACATGCCTTTTCTACTGTACAGAAGCGTTCAGCAAATCATCAGAAACCTCACAGTAACATAAAAGTATGGAATTCATATGACACTATGCACCCTTTGATCCGCAATGACTTCAGACCCCCACTCCACCCACAGCACATCAATAGCATTAGCTTGCTGTTTACTGCTGATTGTTAGGGGGATCTTAAGGTGTGTAAACAAAAAAGAGTATGACCCTCGTTCTGTTCTTACTGCTGCCTTCATGACCTCTGAGACAAGTCTAGTGCCTAGAGTCAGAGGTAGCAAGTGATAACCCCGGCTGTCCCTAACTTCAGTGCTTAATTTGAGCCGCTGGGTTACGGTGCTCAGCACCAGCACTTTACTGTCAACACTGGCTCTTATGGCAGCCTGCCTCATGGTGGCGCTGTTTGTCTACTTTTTTAAGGAGCACAACAGCTGTTGTTAAAAATTCAATGTACAATATATTCACTAATACTTGCCACCCATAGCTATAAGAATTGCTTAGGCGGCAGGTATTAGACATTTTAATATATATTTAAATTCTGACTTGCCACACTTGCATGAGTGTGATGGCTAATAGTGCTAGTACTGTCATTGGACTCTCTAGTGGGGGCAATGGGTGGTGCAAGCTGCAGTGGCCTCCTGTCAAGGGCCCTGGCACTTCTTTTTTTTGTTTACAAACTAAGCACTGCCTAACTAACACCCACAGATCAATATTGCTCGACTGCCTGAAAAAGGAGGTATACAAACGACTACTTATGGTTCTGGAATTCAATGACTTTGCTGTACATTTCTGAATTTCTGCTTTTGATACCTAGAGACATGGGGATCTTCCGCTACCTTTTGATTGTGCTTATGAGATTGCAAGAAGGTAACTTTTCCCAAGTAAGGTTGGGGAAAGGAGGCGTACTAACCTCCTGATTCTCAGTTGACAGTGGAATAAGGCAGGGGTGTGTGCTCGCACCTACAACTCACTGAGGTAAAGGACAACGACGCCCCTAAACTAGCGGCACAATGGTCCCAGCAATGATGTTTGCGTATGACACCCTTCTAATGTCAAAGTCGCCCATGGGCATCCAGAGGGTTCTAGGCAGCTTTCTTATCCTCTGTAACAACAGGGGGCGGGAGATTAACACCCAGGAGAACAAGTTCATGGTCTTCAACCCAGCCAATATATCCAGCTCTACTCCTTGTCTAAAGGGAGCTTTGCCGGAGAGGGTGTTGGTATTTAACAGCAAATATGGAGAATGGCCACAAATAGCCAAAGCTAAACGTAAATTTGCCCAGACTACCGAGGAATTGCGAAATGACTTGGAAACCCATCCTCAAAACCCACTGGACCTATAGCAGAATTGATAAGGCTGTGGCATAACAAAACTTGAGGTGGCCACCCTGCAAGTTACATGGAGGGGGCCCTCCATGCTACGGACCACAGTGCCAGAGGGGGTCATCCTGGAGCTTAAGGGACCATCCTGCAAAGTTGGGACTGCGGGGGCTTTCGTTACGCCACTTACCCATAGGGGATCTGTATCTGTATATGATATTCTGATGTGACACACCTCAAATCAACCCAGCTTCCTCAGAAGAATGGGGATGTAACAGTAGAAGACACATGTTATAGAAAGGTCCTAAAACAGCAAAAAAACGCATAACGCAGGATCCTTCTTTGAATGCCAACCTATGACAGTACCTACAAACTTTATCAGAATTTCACTAAAGGGTAAATTTACCAGTTGATTCCATGTCACAAAGCACACAATGCACCTGTGGTGTATACATATCATTGTTTTCAGCGTCAATTGATGTGATAAAAGAAAACGCTAGGAATTGCTCAGGTAGTTAGATCAAACATTAAAGGTGAAAAACTGCACTCCTGTTGACATGAAGTGACCTTACAAAAATGTATCAAAGGCCTGAGCCATCTTTAAACAAGCAGTATGCAATGCCAGCTGTAAGAGCGCTAGAGGACTTAACCAGGCCTAGGGGCACAGCTATCATTGGTGGAGCTGATGCAGTGGAACTAGTGCCCAGGGGCGTGAGGGGCCCACTGCACTGTACAATGGCTGCATTTGACTACTCAACCTGTAAGCTGGAGGATGGTTTTCCTTACTTGCATTAGGCCTGGGTGCACCCGTGCTATGCACTGACCACCTGTGTCATTTATGCAACAGCTTGAATGAAATCTCCAAGCCGTTGCTTATCTATTTTCTTAATTGAGTCAAGTCTTGTTATGCAGGACATTCAAAGACTCGGCAGCTGATGAACAACACGTTTTAACAAGACCGATTAATTACACCCGTCTTTTAAAATGAAAGCAAGACAAATAAACCTGAGGTTTGTAACTATTCGTTTTAAAATCATTCAATTAGAGACGTGTTTTACAATCAAAAAACATAAACCAACTGGTCCTACTGAGCGTGGTTGTTGGCACTTATTCTTCAAACAAACAAAATCCAGCGCCGCCTGTCACATGGGCTATCTGTCTGCATGCTTATTCCTGGAAAATGACACAATCCATTCATCAACAGAGCCTCTTTGATGAGTGCATCACTGTCTTCGTCGATGGCCCACACTGAACAGATAGCGTACATGCAGGAACTCCGAGCAGCCACAGAGTACTGTGCTGAGGGGACCCCCTGTAGCTGGGCATCCCCCCCCCCACTGTGGGGGCTGCGGGGCCTGTGTTACGCCCCTGTTATATGGTGCAAGTCAGGAGTGTGACAATGTATGGGCCGAACTATGGGGTCACTGTTGTTGTAGTAACGTGAGTAAAGTAGGGAACAGTTTTTCGAGGCAGATTTGGGTCTCCCCTCAGATACCCACCTAACCCCCCTACGGCTGGATCTAGGAATTAGACCATTTGAGGATGAGATTGGTCTCCGACTCCTAACTATTTGGCGAAAATTCTGGGTGACCCCGAAACTGTCAGAGTATCGGTCAGAATTAAAAGAGCTATTGAGTTTCCAGGGTGTAGAAGAAATCCCTTGGTCTGCATGCGTAAAGGATGAATGCAGTAGGCTGGGAATACCAAGTCTTTGGAGTAATCCAGAAAAAGTGTGTCTTGCAATCTCATGCTCAGAATTGGTAAAAACCTATCAAACCTATCATATGAACAAACTGACAGCCATCCAAGGGAGTTCGGCCTTAGGACACTTCACGGTTGAATTTCTGATAACGAAAGATGAGTATATAATAGAGCCCTTCCTGGATGATAACCAGCCACCCATGGCAAGGAAATTATACATTCAGTTTAGATTTGGTACCCTGCCGCTCTGTGCCTTTTCCTGCAAATGGTCAAAATCTGCCTTGCCAGGGTGTCCTGCCTGCAACTGTGAGAAAGAGTCAGAGCTCCATGTCTTTTTTTTTTGCCCTGGCTACAAACCAGCTAGAAAGCGCTGGCTTATCCAGCTGTGCAGGAATTTGGGGTTAGTTCAATGCGGGGAGGCATTTAGGGCCTAATTTAGAACTAACTTAAGACAAAATCCTAAACTTACTACCATTTTGGTATTCACAGAAAGCACTTACTCATTTCGGAATTCACAGAAGTTAACCCCCACATGCATCAAGCATTTTTGTAGTCGCAAACGGTGCGATTCCTTAAAATCGGCCGTTTGCGAATGCAAAAGTGCTTTTTGGGATGCATGAAGCAATTTTAGAATTCGTAACATTTTTGCGAGTTCTAAAATTGCGGGTGCTTTTAAGAAGTCGCAGATGTGCGATTTCTTAAAAGCAATGCATCATTACTTTTCAAAGTGTAAATTCGCAATTAGGGTGCCAAATTTACCGAGTGGTTGAACCACTCGGTAAATTTGGAAAAAGTGTTTCAAATGCTGAAAATGTTTTTTTTTCAACATTCATGTTTCACACACACATGTCCTTAGGACATGTGTGTGTGAAACATGATGCGAAAAATACGTTTCAGGGGTGCAGGGGGGGGTCCTTTGGACCCCCCCCTGCACCCATGAAATTTTCAAAGTGCCACTCACAATTTGCTAATGCCTTCCCATTGACTCCTATGGCCCATGGGAATTGCGAAAATTAACTTAAGAATTCGGTATTTATTTGGGATTCGGTAAAAATTGCGATTTTTACCGAATCACAAATGAATACCGAAAATAATGATGCATACCATTTTGCACTTCTTAATTTGCGATTCCTTATTTTTCGCAAATTAAGAAGTGCAAAATGTCTCAATGATGCATGTGGGGGTAAGAGTCCTAACTGCCTTCTGTGAATACCGAAAGTTTTAAAGTTAGGATTTTTCTCAGTTTAGGAGTAGTAAAGTTAGGAGTCCTAACTTTAGGACTCCTAAATGCCTTCTGTGAATAACAAAAGTCTTAAAGTTAGGATTTTTCTCAAATTAGGAGTCGTAAAGTTAGGACTCCACACCTGCTAATAGTTCATCTTACATTTTAAATCCTTTTTATCTCTTAAAATCTAATTTTATTGATGAAATAAGTTTTTACTCTTTTCTGGTATGCATAATCTTTTATACCCAAGGTGGTTTGTGATACGATTTGCCCAGATCCACCATTCTACGACCTCTGCTATGTATGTTAATGCTGTCTTAAATAAAAAACACACCATTAACCACCCAATATTGGCCCTATCCTGTGTTTACCTCTGCTTGTCATTGTCCTCTGTAATGCAAACACATCGCACATGCACTTTAGTGATGCCTTTGGATTTGGATAGCTGTCATTGCAAACTGTGTTCACGAGATATTAAGGAGATGCACTTGCACTTTTTTATGATGAATGGAATCCTTTTATCATTTTATTCTCTAATGAAATGTATTGTACTGTACACATATTTACATGGTCTTAACGACCGAAATAACGTTTTTCTGAACTGAACTGAACTGATAGTTACATGGTCTGACAAGGATATTTAATAAACACATTAAACCTAAGACATGGTTCATGCATCACCAGCCACACTTACTATTTTGTTTTCCCTTCACTAGTTGCAATTATGTTCTCACAGATACTGTCACAGATGAAATAAGCCAAAAGTTATGAAATGATATCCAAGAAGGGCACTCAAGGGGAATTTTCTAAATATGCAATTGCAATGTCATTAGGAGAAAACGAGTGGAAGTATCACTATGCTGAGTATTCAGAAACCAGTGTGAAATAAGATAAGGCAATGCAGATTTAAATCCGAGATATAGCAGGGATTTGGCTTGTCCCTGCACAGCTATAATGTCAGCCAGCTGAGGAGACCGTTCTCTGTTATTTTCATTGCTAATTAAGTTTATAATGCTCCAAAGCCTCAGTACTTAGCCATAAATAGACCTAAAAAGGAATTATGCAGTACATTGTTTATGTTGGTGCACGCAGTGCATCATGTAGTAAGTGGTGTTTTTCAGATCACACAAGGCTCTGTTTTTGAAGTCTGACTCTCAGGAACTGACAGAACCTTGTTGGATATGTGAACCTTGTTGGATATGTGAACTTCACTTAGGGACCAGCCGTGCAGCCATGTCAGGCAAAGTTAGGAACAGCCAATAGAGAATCAGGGGGCATACAACTAAATGGCACAGCACAGCACTTCAAGCAATTTAGCAGTGCTGCGCTTCGTCATTTAAAAAAGCAGGGATGGGGCGTATTGACAAAAATACTGCGCACCCCTGTGTTTTGCCTAGCACCAGCGCAGGCACCCTTGCACCACGGTTCAAGGGTGTCTGTGTTGCAGGAATGATTGTCTTTGTGTAGAATGCAGCACACATAGAAAGAGCAAAAAATTAGGAGAAATACAAGTACTTCTCCTTTTTGCACCACTCTAACGCCACCTTTTCAAAGGTGTTAGTTTTTGGCTCTGACTCAAATTTACAGATCCTTGTAAATCTGGGTCAGAGTAAAAAAGAAATGGGTGGTGCATGGGTATGCCTTCTGCAACACCCACTGCACACCCCTTTTCCACAGAAAAAAACAACGAGGTGTCTCATCTTAACAAGGCAGCATTAAGCCAATGTGGCGGCGCAAAGTATATATGGAAGCGGGCATTGCGCCACCCAAGTATCAGAAAAAGTGATGCTCCAGTGACGCACTCGCCACCGTCCCACGGATTCGCAGAACCACCACCGGAGGAAGATCGTTCTCCTACCTGGCAGCGAAGACATGGAACTCCCTCCCCGCACACCTACGACTGACCCAGGACCATCTCACCTTCAGGAAACACCTCAAGACCTGGCTATTCGAGCAGTAGCGGCTCTTCCCCCCTCCCTTCCGCGCCTTGAGACCCTCACGGGTGGGTAGCGCGCTCTACAAATGTTTCTGATTGATTGAATACCCTTATAAATATGCCCCAGTCGATATACAGTAGCATCTTCTGTTGGTCTGTGGAGCTACACCTAGCACTGTGGATCTTAGATGCAGCATAAACCCACTTTAAAGGGGCTGTCCTAATTCCAAAGCTTGAGAACTAACTCACTCTTCATCATTTTTATAGAAAATCAATATAATTCCTTATAGTGCATTTTGGCACAGATGTACTAATGGTTTGCACGGGTGATCATGTGCCACAAAATTACTACAAGGTAAAGTAGCACAAACAGAAATGACAATTCACTTTCCAGCACAAACCCTTTTTAGTGCTGAAAGTTGACTATTGTGCAGGTTCCAAATCATTATGCCAGTGTCTGCATTTGTGAATTTTTCCTGGAGGGACTACCTTGAGGGCAAATTCAATTGTAATCGCCAATGGCTCTCCTTGAGACATTGCACACGGGCAAGCACAAATGAATGTTGTGAGTAATATCTTTATGACAGCGGAATCTCCCCACTCGTGGTGTAGACTCCACAGGCATATGCAGGATTAAAGATACTACTAGTAAAATTGCTTTGTGAATTGCAAAAATTCCTAAAGTTACACAAAATTGAAAGTTTATCTGTTTGAATCAGGCTCGGTGTGTTAAAGTCCATTGTTGTTGACCTTGTTCTCTCACATTAGCTACAGACAATTGTGAGTGAGGCAGGAATGGCCTTGTGTTTGCTTCGCTTTAATAGAATCCTCATGCCTCATTAAAAAGTGGAATGTTGCTGCCAAGCAATCAAGAGTCTACAGTTTCAAAGGACTAAAGCTCATGTGGTAAGAGAGGGAAGACAGGAAATTCAACTCAGCCACCAGCCTTTAATTTCATTTCAAGCTAAGAATTTAAGACAATTTGTAGTCCAAACCTGTTTGAGGGTTCCAGCCAAGCTATTGTTTTTTTTTAAATAAGTCACTGGGCAGAGGAGTCATTTAAGAACAGCATTTCCTGTTCACGTTTTTTATGCCCCTTCCTCACCTTTTTGGGTTTGTCATAATGACAGCAAATATATTTACATAAGGAACGGATGCTTGTTTATGAAATGCCTTCAGATGCTAGAATATTTAGGGTCTGATGAACCAATGCCAAGAAGCAAACCATTCACTGGGGCAATTTTACCAGGACACTGCACCATAGGAAAGTCACTTTTTGAATGACGTTCCTGTGGCGCAATGCCCTGCTCTATATTTACAAAGTGGCATTAAGCCACTTTCTGTGGCTTAACACCACTTTATAAATATGGTGCTGTTAGACCTGGCATCTTGGGCGTGGTTTCCCTTGTCTTTTTGACTCTGCCTCCTTTATTTCTGATGCTGTGCTGGATTTCGTGTTTGCTGGTTTAGAAGCTTTGGGCACTTTGCCACTGCTGATCAGTGTCAAAGTGCAAGTGCTCCCTTTGTAATTGTGATTGTAAGTGGTTATCCATGATTGTCATATTTGTATCACCAAGAAGTCCCTAGTAAAGTGCACTGAGTGTGCCAGGGCTGGTGATCCAAATGCTAATAGTGGGCCTGCAGCACTGATTGTGCCACCCACATGAGTAGCCGTAAAATGCTGTCTCAGACCTGCCACCGCAGTGCCTGTGTGCAGTCCGTGAACTGCCATGTCCTCCTGGTCAGTGTCCCCACTGACCAGGCCTAACCCTTCCCTTTCTGTACACATTAGTAACCCCGATGGAAGGCCCAAGGTACTCCCTTGCGCAGGGTGCAGTGTATGTGAAAGGTAGAGCATGTACTAGTGCATGTGACATGCTCTGGTAGTGAATGACAGCCATTTTCGTTTTCCTCTATTGTAAGGTTACCTTGCCCATAGGCTATCATGGGGAATGCTGGCTACAGTGGCTACCAGCATATCTTCCCATAGGAGCAAGGTAGGACATACAAGTCTGGTATCCCTGAACTCAGAATTTAATAACACATCTTTTAGGAAAGATAGTTTTTAAATCCTGTGTTTGAGAACAGCACTTTTAGAAATTTGCTGTTCTCTTGTCCGACCTTTCTGTGTGCCTTGGCCTGTTTGTGAATTGACTGTATGGTTTGTGAGTGGCAGGGGCTGGGTGGCTCCCAGAGGCTGAGTGGGCCATCCATGGGCTGAATAGCTCTATCTGCATCTAGAGTAGTGGGAGGGGATAGCACCTGGGCCTGAAGAGGGCTGTGCCTGCCTTCCACAATGCTGGCTCCACCTGCTGCTGGGCGGCTGACACCCCTGCCCCTCTCTCTGAAAGGAAAGGAGAAGCCAGGAAAATAAAGTGCTCAAGGAACACCCAGTACTGGTTCAGACCGGGCTCAGAGTCCTCCTGCACAAAGAGAACAAAGACTTTTAGGGGTATAAGTACAGGACCCCTGACTACAGAAAATGAGATCATCCTGGAATCAAGAAGGAACCTCTGCCAAGGAGAAAGCTGGAAGACTGAAGAAGGAAGACTGTCCTGCTGTTGCTTTGCTGGACTGACCTGCAGTTGCTTTGCTGCCAAGGAGAGGGGAAGGACTTTGCTTTGTGCTGTGTCCCCTTGCTTGAAGGAATCTCCAAGGGTCTGAAGAAGAGCTGGCTCCCTGTTAAGAAGTCCCCGAAACAAAAGGACTTCACCCCCAGATTCCCTGAACTCTGCTGAGAGAATTCTGTCCTTCCTAGAGTGCTTGGGCCAGTTGTGGTGCCTCTGGAAGTTGTACCTGTGTTGGGAAGCTGGAAACCAAGATTTTAAAGACTTTCTGCAAGTTTTAACGCATCGCTCGCTTGCAGAGCGCATCCCCGTCAGTGCGAGGAAATTCCCGCAACCACGAAGGTAGAGATCGTAGCAGCGTCTGGTGCCGCTGCCAGAGTCGTCGCATCCTTCGCTTGCGGGAGGCACCAGTCTGGTGCGGGAAGATTACCATTGCTGCGAGTATCGTCGCAGAGCCTGTCGTCACTGGGTGAGATCGTCGCACCGCTTGCTTGCGGACCGCATCATGTCGCTGCTAGAGTCATCGCATAGCCATCGCATTGAGGGGCCGCGAGAGTAGAATATCGACTCTGATCCGCGCATCATCACCGCACCGGAGATCGTTGCCGCCCCGAAGATCGTCGCATCGTACCTTTTGTGAGCCGCTTCCTCCAAAACCTGTGCACCGGAATCCTCGCAAGCTATTGCATCCCTCCCCGTACAGACCGGAGTCACCGCAACACACCCGCTACATTGAGCGGGGTTGTCGCATCACCTGCCTAGGGTCTCAGAAGTGACTCATTGCTTGCTTTTCATCGCTACAGCTTTCACTTGGAACTGTTGTCGCATCTAAAGGTACTGTTGGCTAAAACATGATGCAACTGTGGATTATTTAACGCAACCTTAAGAACTCTTTTGAAACCATATTCTTGAACTGTGTATGTTGGATTTTTGTCGTTTTTGTCTAGTGTAGTTTAGATTAAATACCTTTATTTTTCTAAACTGTTGTGGAGTCAGTTTGTGGTGTTTTCACTGTGTTACTGTGAGTGTTGGTACAAATACTTTGCACATTGCCTTCTATAAGCCTGACTGCCCATGCCAAGCTACCAAGGGGGTGAGCAGGGGCTATCTGAAGAGTGTTTCCTCCTTACCCTGACTAGAAGCAAGGTTCCCTATTTGGACAGTGGTACCTACCTCTGCCAACTAGAGACCCCCAGTTCTAACAGGTGCCTTTTCATGTGGTATCTGTGTGAAAGGGGCATGCAATGGGTGTTCCACCGCAACACCCGCTGTGTTTTTTACACTGCCCCAGATTTACAAGGATCAGTAAATCTGTGGCAGTACCAAAAGCTAATGGCATAGAAGAGCAGAGTTAAAAATGGTGAAACAAGGAAAATACTTTTATTTCTCCTCGTTTTTAATTTTTCTATGTGTGCTACATTCTGCAGTGTGAGAAAGCCAAAACATAAAATGGTAATAACCTTTAGTTATTACCATTTTATGTTTTCTGTGTGCGTAGCGGGCGGGTCTGCTCTGCTCTTTGATCAGGGCAGGGGAGGAGTGGTCTGACCACTCCGGAGTGCGCATAATCGGCCCTCTCGGGCTGGCCAAACCAGTCATGTGGACTCTGCTGTTCTCTATGCAGGCTGCATTGCAGCCTGCATGGAGAAAATGCCCACCCCACTAACATCTGCCCGTCCTGACCATGCACAATGCTACATGCTTAGGGGAAGGAGCCTGGCGGCTGCTTCCTGTTCCTGATGGAGGCAGGAGAGCAGTAGCAGAGAATACATGGAACCCGGCAGAAAGGTACGTTTATTTTTTTTATTTCCCAGTGACACCCCAGCGATCTGCCCCGACACCACCGCGAACCCCACCCCTTGAACTCTCATGCCCGCCCCCCCATCCCAGAGCCATGCAGTCCGCTATTATTTTTAGGTAACTTCACGGAATTCCACGGAATAAAGCTCTGCGAGTTCCATTCACCCCTACAAAACACACACAAAAATAATCCACACCTGGTTAGACAAATAGAATTTAATTCATTGAACAAAACAAGACCAAAATGACAAAAATCTTATAAGTAAAACCAGAGTTTTGAACTTTTAAACAATCTCTTAAAATATAGTGCACAGGAACATAAAGCGAAAATCTGAGCTAGCTGGTCGCACTTGACTGGGTCAAATCTAAAAGTTCAGGCTGACCACAATGTAGCGTAGGTCAGATACAGGAACCAACCTTGTCCCATTGAAAAAGTTTCTTGGCTGGAGGATCCGTCAACGTCAAAGACCCAATACGGGGAACAGAGGAAGTAACGTATCGGTATTTATTTCTTCGGATGAAGGTGATGCATCGGTTCCAATTTGCGCTGTTGGCGATGCGTCGATGTCGAACCCTTTACAATGAAGGCGATGCATCTTCGTCGTCAAGCAGTCCATCTGCCAATGCGATGTCCTTCAGCAGAGATGTGTTGGTTCTGACCAGCGCAACAGTGGCAATGCGTGCATTTTGCTGCTTCAGCACAGAAAATCCACTTCCAAGGGCCCAGGGCTGGATTGTTACCACTTGGCAGGGTAGAACTCACAGATGACAGAGTCCAAGTGCTGTTGCAGGGTTGCTGGACGTCTTTCATGTCCCTCGGACAGGAGGCAAGCAGACAAGCCCTTGGAGTTCAAGTGGTGTAGGTTCCTGTCCTTCTCACCAAGGCAGAGAGGTCAGCAGGCAGGTCAGCATAGCAGAAAATGTAGTTCTTACAGAGCAGCAGTCAAGCAATGTGTTGGTCCTTAAGCAATTTCAGCAGTCCTTCTTCCTGTCAGAGAATCCACAGGTCCAGGAGTGCACTGAGTTGGTAGGGTGGGAAGTTCAGTTCCAATAAGTCAGAAATCCCATTTTTATAACAAGTGGTGCCTTTAAAGTTGAGGTGACCACAAAGAGGGGATTTGAAGTACATAGAGGTCTTCCCTTCCTGCCCTGGTTCCAGACACCATCCAGGGCATTAAGCAGTCCTTTGTTTGTGAGGAAGACACAGCCCATTCAAGTGTAAGTGTCAGGTCCTCCCTACAATCCTATCTAGGGTCACTCATCAAGATTTGAATGGCCCATCAAGCACTCCTAAGCTTCCTTTGTGTGCGACTGTGTAATAATGCCAGCTATCACCCAACCCAGACGTATATAAGAGACAGGCAGCAGGCACACAGAGCTTAAGGCAGAAAAATGGCAACTTTCTAAAAGTGGCATTTTTAAAGTTGTAATATTAAATACAAATTTACCATGTAGAGTGTTTATTATTACATGTCAACAGCTAGCAAACATGACAGTTCTACTTCTTCTCAGTCAGAAATTACACTTATTATATGTGATAAGGAATTCCCACTGTTACCTTATGAGAGGGGTAGGCCTCACAGTACTGAATAACGAATTTGGGAGTTTTTCACTAGCAGGACATGTACAACTTAAAAGTATATGTCCTGCCTAATTTTTACATAGCACTCGTCCTATGGGCTATCAAGGACCTACCTTATGGTTAACTTATGTTAAAAAAAAAGGGGAGGTTAAGGCTTGGCCAGGGCTTTTAAATGCCAAGTCGACATGGCAGTCAAACTCCATAGACAGACTCTGCAGTGGCAGGCCTGAGACATGTTTAATGTGCTACTTAAGTGAGTAGCATAACCAGTGCTGCAGGCACACTCATAGCATTTAATAAACAGGCCATATATATAGTGAACTTTATTAGGGACTTAAAAGTAAATTACATGTACCAATTGTGGATAGACCAATGTTACCATGTTTTAGGGGCGTGAACACATGCACCTTAGCACTGATTAGCAGTGGTAAGGTGCCTAGAGTCCTGAGGCCAACAAAAACAAATCAGCAAAAAGTGAGGCAAACAGGTACAAAGTTTTGAGGAAGACCACCCCAAGACTGACAGGTCTAACACTATGGCTCTGTGATACGTAGATGAGATACGTTGGTAGCTGTTTCATTGAGTAGTACTGAGTAGTGGTGTCATGCTTGATGCCTCAGAGTGTTTGCTCCAAGCATGACACCCTGATGTATAAGCACATTTGATGCATGTGGTGGAAAATGAAGAGTGAAGATGGGCTCGCAAGTAGCATATGCATTGCAAATCAATCAAAGTAGTGGCCAGAGAACTATTCAGTCTTCAATTAAAAATTGTGTATGGGTCTGATCGTTTATTGTTCCATAATGTGCATGCATGTACTGTAAAAGCAACTACTTGCTATGTGGGTTTATGGAAAAAAGGATTATTAGAAGTGGGGTTGTCCTTGATCTGAGTCAAGAGTTTTGATCGTAAAGAAGCCAAGTCCCAGCCATGAATTGCCTGATGTGCAATGCAGAGCTAGATATTCCTGAATCATATGTAAGAGCCCCACAAAGAGGTAAATATAATGCAGGATTCCTATCATCCAGATCAAGTCTCTTGAAAATGTGTTGGTTTGGGATTGAATAGAGATGTTGGAGTGCATAATCCCTCCATGGGTTCTCACTTTGTAATGTGACTTACAACTGGTAGGGGAATACCCAGTCAGACCCACTTATATGAGCAAGACAAAATGGGGTGAAAAATTCATATTCTGAGTTCAAAATTATTTTTCAACTCGCAGGATGGCTTTTGCATATTGTGACCAGTGATTACTTAACATTCGCTTAGCCTCTGTGCCCACATTTTTAGGCCTGACCTAGTGACTGCTTTAGCTGTTGAGATAGCCAAGTAAGAAAATAAAATTTAATAAATATTTTATTAATATGTACATACATATAGGGACTTTCAGTCTCCTCTCTTCGTCCATTGGTCTGCGTGAGTGTCATTCACAGTTTGATTTAATCCCGCAATATACAGAGAGGGGGCAAATGGCCAGGCCACTTTATCTATTGGCTATCTTGCACTGTGAGTGACAGCATTTTGCGTGATCACATGTGCACAGTTCCAAGTACAGGCAGTGGGTCACCACCAATGGGCAGACGCTGGAGGCTCTACTGGACACAGGAACCAGGATCAGTATTACTGTAAGGCATCATCTGGTGTCCTCGATCAAGTGATTCCCAATACATTCTACCAGGTTGTAGTAGCATACAGCCTGGAGAGCCACTACCCTGTAGCTCTGATTCCCCTTTGAATGGTGGAGTGGGTCTAAGGTCTTCTGAAAGTTGCTGTGAGCCCTGCCATGCCCATGGTCTGTCTGTTAGGGAATGATTTTGATCACACTGACTGGAGGGAAGTGGAACTCACATCCCACCTGGAAATAGTGGAGTTGTCTGAGTAGGTCTCTGTTACAACCTGGTCAATGGCTGCCCATGAAGGGAGTCAATGAGATCTGGAGCCTGGAAAAATGGCCCAAACATCTGCCAAGAGAGGAAAGGGCAAAGAATGTGGGAAATCAGCCCTGAATGTTCCGGGTACAGGTGAATGGGGTGCCAGAGAAGGCTGTCCCAGAGCATACTGGGGAGGTTATTGCCTCCCTTGGTGGCATGCCTGCACTTGCTGGATGGCAAGCAGACTGGGGATCCACCATGGCAGAGTTATGTATGGCACAGAGGGTGTGCCCAACTCTGGGGGTCAAGAGACAGCAAGCAGAAGCATTGGAAGCTAGTGATCATCTTATATACTGGGAGAATGAATTCCTGTATAATTGGCCTACGGCGCCTGTGCAAGGGTCTCAATGTGTGTTGGTAGTCTCTCAATGCTACAGGGCCTTCCTACTTGGTCTGGATCATGAGATAGCTCTGGCAAGACATCTGGGGCAAGATAAGACCTTGTGTCCCTCTCTATTGGCCCGGATGAACACCTTCTTGGATGCATTCTGTTGGACTGGCTGAACCTGTCAGGCCAGTGGATAGACAGGGAAAAAGCTGAAAGCACACATGAATCCCTTACCTGTCATTGGCACCTCCTTTTAAAGGGTGGGCATTGCCATTGTAGGACCCTTTGGCCACAAGACAGCCATAGGCAACAGGTTTATCCTGGCCTTGGAAGACCACACCACTAGATACCCAGAGGCCATGCCTATGAGGACTGTAACTGCACCTGCAGTGGCTAGGGCTCTGGGCGAAAGTTCAGTTTATTGTACAGTTAATTAAAACCTTTACAATCATGAATTAAAATTCCTCTTTTTTAAAAAAAAATAATGTTGTGACTTAAATTAAATTGTTGTTAAAACACAATAAAATTCAGTCATTTGTGACCCAGAAGTAGTTATAAACAGCAAAAAGAAGAAGTAGCGGGCAGGCTAGGCATGTTAAGTAAAGTGCAAGGTGCATGGCAGCAAGTGGTGCTTCTATGGGATTCTTATTAAGGGTCATGGGTGTTCTGCTTGTCTTATGACAAAAGAGGTGGTGTTTGCAAAGCATCTGCTTGCAGCGCGTTAACCAAAATAAGGCGATATACGCATAGCCATGGAGTGCTATTGGGAGCTTAAAGCTAGCTAGCCGTGGCTATAACTAACTATGGCGTAAAGCTATGGAGCAGTGCGAACCCTGCGGGGTACAGTGAGTTTGCCCGGCAGCGTTGGTCTGGTGCCTGGCAGCTGTTTGATTAAAGGGGCCGAACAGGAAAAAATGCTTCTTACAGATAAAGGGTGCCAAGTGCTGGCAGCGAGTACGGCATCTTCTAGATGATCGCGGTGGGCAACGGTGTTTGGCCTGACTTGCGCCAGGGTAGAGTGATGTGTGCTGAAAGTGCTTTTGTTCAGCCTAACTTGCAAGAGGGTAAAGTGCTGTGTGCTGAGGATGCTATTTCCAGAGAATCTTGATGTAAGATAAGGAGTGGTGCTTTCATTGGAGTTTGTTGAACGTTAAGTGTAGTCATATATATGGGGGCTTACAATGGAGTTATGCATTAGAGCTTTGAGTATTTAAAAAGAGGAGTATGGCTAGGGCTCTGAGAGGGATTTCCACCAGAGGGTGCTTTCCCAAAGAAGTAGTGTCCGACAGGGGTACTAACTTCATGTCTGCATACCTAAAGTCAATGTGGAAGGAGTGTGGAGTAATTCCACATCCTACCATTGACAAATGAATTTGTCAACAAGACCCTAAAAGGCATGATTATGAGACAGCCTGAGCCCATGAGACGGAAGTGGGCCATCCTCTTACCCTGCCTACTCTTTGCCTACAGGGAGGTGCAACAGAAGAAGGTTGAACTGAGCCCCTTTGAGCTTCTGCATGGTCAGCCTGTTAGGGGACGTCTCTCTCAGTCTGGTTAAGGAGGGGTTGAAGCAAGCTCCCAAGATTGTGGTTAGTACATGCTATCCCTCAGGAACAAGATGGCCATGTTCTGAAAGTACGTTTCTGAGAACTTGGAGGCTAGCCAGAAGGTTATGAAGCAGTGGTATGACCAGACGACTACTTCTGTGGAATTTCAACCTTGACTGAAAGGGTGGGTAGCCTGTGGAGCCCAGGGCCCTCCAAGATAATTGGACCGGCCTTTTGTAATAGATGAGAGTAAGGGGGAGGCCACTTAACTGGTTCTCAAGATCCCCAGAGACCCCTTAAGTGTCCTCCATATCAACTGTCTCAAGCCACAGTATAGGTGGTTTGAGGTCACCATGCTGCTGGTGACAGATGAATGGGAAGAGTAGCAGAATGATCATCTCCCTGACCTCCTATCATCACAAGAGAAAGATGGGTCAGTGGAGAGTGTCAACCTCTCCCCTCCTGCGATGCCTGAACAGCGGATGGACTGTCACCAGTTATTGGGACTGTTTTTTCTCAATTCTGGACATACACATCTGTGTACTCATGATATCGATGCTGGAGACAGTACCCCTGTCAAAAATAAAATGTATAGGCTGTCTGACACAGTGAGGGCCAGCATCATAAAGGAGGTCCGTAAAATGTTGGAATTAAGAGTGATTGAGCAGTCTAGTAGCCTCTTGTCTAGCCCTATAGTGCTGGTACCAAAGAATGCCCCACAGGACACTGCCTCAGAACTCCAGTTCTGTGTAGACTACAGGGAACTCAACTCAGTTACTAAAACGGATGCTTACCTCATCCCCAGAGCTTATAAGCTAATCAACGGATTGGGGGGTGCAAAGTTCCTGAGTAACTTTAGCTTAACTTCAGGGTACTGGCAGATTGCCCTAACTGAAGGGGCTAACGAGAGATCAGCCCTTTCACTCCAGAGGGCCACATTCAGTTTAAAGTGATGCCCTATGGGCTAAAAAATGCCCCTGCCACCTTCCAGAGGCTAGTGAACAGGGTCTTGGCTGGTGTAAGAAATAGGGTCTCTAGTTGGCCGTGGTTTGCACCCTGTCCAAGTAGGGACCCTCACTCTAGTCAGGGTGAGGGAGTCGCACAGATAAGAAAACCCCTACTCACCCCCTTAGTAGCTCGGCATGAGTAGTCAGGCTTATCATGAGGACAATGTGTAAAGCATTTGCACATAAACACACAGTAACAAAGTGTAAACACAACAAAAGGAGTCCACATCAGACAAAAAAGACAAAAATCTAACATACACAAATAAAGACATCACTTTTCAACGGTTAAACAAGTTCAGTCCATAGAAATCTATGGATGGCATTCTTTTAGCACAAAGTACCCGGATGCATTGAAATTCAAAGATCAAACAGGCTCAGGGGGGTCAGGGGCCAAATAAGCAACCAAATTGTACAGCCCCTTGTAATCTGTTACTTCAGTGCCATTCACTCAACCATCTAGTGCTCGGCAAAAAAGAATCTACTCATTCAAGCCATGTCTGGGAATCAAGTTTCTTGCTCTGCCTAAACTTGTGTAGGCACTTCCCTGATATAAGACCATGTCTAGTGATCAGGGCATCCTTCATGGCAGGTTAGGTGAGCATATTTAAGTCCCTTAAGGCCAACAATGTGTCCCACCCCTCCACTGTAAAGTAGTTCTACAAACCGGCCCCCCAATATCTCTCAGAGACCCGGTGCATGAAGAGAGCTGACTCGTAGCCCTGAAACCACCTGTGTTTGTCATCCTTCTTGGAATACACTTTTCCTAAACCCTTGGGTATGTGCACTTTAAGATCAAGTGCACTTTAAAAATGCTGCCAAGTCATCATTTTCTGCCTCTCTCTTGAGTTTAGCTAATTCCAATTGGAGCCCTCTCTCTCCATTTTGAGGTTTTTCATCTTGCACTTTCTAGCTTTCTGCCTGTCATCCAGATTCTCTGCGGATAGACTTTTAGAGGACACAATGCTGCCAGCGCCGGAGGGTGTTCTCCCCCATGTGAATCCTGATCTACAAAAACCTTGTGCAGGCACTGTACCTCTACATCCTCATTCTTGTCCTCAGTATACCCACCAGCTTTCTTTCCTGCCAACCAAGCCATCCTCACCTTTTACAGCTCCTCTTTCATAGTGAGGCCTCATTTGAGCCTCTTGCAGATATTTTAAAGCTGAGGCACCTGGGTTGGTCTCCAGCTTAACCTCCTCAAACGCAAAACCTACAGCTCCCACTGATGTCTCACCAGACATGACTGTGGATCATCCCAAGGGTTGCAAAAATAGAAAGAGAAAGATCAAAAACAGTATGTGGTTGTGTAATATTCTGTCATATTGAGGTAGTGTAAAACCAATCACTGTATGTAAAGTACAAACACAAGTCCCATCCTCACTGCTGATCACCAATAATACAAATTGGCTCTCTAGTTGGCAGTGGTTTGCATCCTGTCCAAGTAGGGACTCTCACTCTAGTCAGGATACATTTTCACAGAGGTAAGATAACCTCTGCTCACCCCCTTGGTAGCTCGGCGCATGCAGTCAGGCTTATCTCAAAGGCAATGTCTAAAGCATTTGTACATATATACACACAGTACAACAATGAAAACACTACAAAAGGAGTCCACACCAGTTTAGAAAAATAGCCAATATTTATCTGAATAAAACATGATCAAAATGACAAAAATACAACTAACAAAAATAAAGATATCACTTTTCAATGGTTAAAAAAGTTCAGTCCATATAAAACTATGGACGTGCTTCTTTTAGCAAAAGTACCTAGAAATTAAAAGATGAAACAGGTGCAAGGGAGGTAAGGCACCAGATAAGCAAAGCGATGCATCGGTTCCTTACTGCTACACAGGTAAGGTGATGCGTTGGTTCCTTACTTCTACGCAGCAGAGGTGATGCGTGGGTTCCTACTGTCAGGGGTAGTGATAAGTCAGTTCCCTTTTTTTTTTTTATTAAACTCAGAACAGTACAAATTCATTTGTATGCATAAATAATATCCTTTACACTTTATAATTCTCATAATTACATTTTGCACAATGATTGCCATTATTAAGAACAGTTTAATTAATCCAATTCATATAACTTTTACAATACAGTTCAATGATATCGGTATCAGCCCACTCCTCATCCTAGAAGACAGAGAGCCTTAGGTCCTCCACTCATTCTTGTTATTGATTCTAATTTCATAGCAGTTGACCTAGTAGGTCTGCTGCATGGTTCATCTTATTTTCCCGATCTATAATCTGGGACCAGATCTTTTTCCCTAGTTTTGCACGTATACCCTTACATTCATAGAGAGGCATCTCCTGCTTGTAAACTGCTAGTAGCCGAGCTAACAAGGCCTGGAATGGGGAGGGATTCTGGTCCTTCCACCCAGCTGCAATTAATATTCTCACGACAGCTACTGAGACAAATAAAAAATAAGTCTGCGTTAAATGAAGGCTGAGGCTGTTATCATGCCCCATAATCATGAGTGTTGGCCTAATTCTGATCCCAAGTAATCCTTCCCAGAACAGTACCATCCCATTTTTCAGGGGCATTAGCCTAGCACATTCATAAAACATATGATTCAGGGTAGCTGGGCCTCCCGAGTATCTTGGACACTTGTCCTCTATTCTCTTCCCCCATTCAAAGAGTTTTGCCTGTGTGTAAATTGAATGCTGTTTTAAAATGTTGCATTTTCAGGTTTGCTGACAGAAGTAGTTTTGAGGCTAATCCCAGTGTATTATCTATATTGACATCCGGATCACTGAGCTTCACAGCCCAGTTTACCTCAGTTGTTTCAAGGTTGTCCGGAAGGTTTTCTGAAATACAACAATATAGGTTGGTTTCTTAGTGGAATCTGAGGTGATGCTTCGATCTCCGAACAAGTGCCTCGGTTCCTAACTGATGTGCAACGTCGATGAGCAGACAACCCCCATAGACACTACGTTGAAAATAAAGATGCTCTGTGTCGATGTGGCAGCAGCAAAGCAGGCACTGCGTCGATTTCACAGCTGCGTAGCAGGTAATGCATCAGAGTCTGAAATGGTGCCACGGACGTTGGTGCTACGGTGCCCGGGACTCGGGATGCAGTACGTTTTCAGCAGCAAAGCAGGTGATGCATCAATTCTTTAGCCGCACTGTGGTGCTAAATCGAAAAAACGGGCGCTGGGATTCGATGTGTGGATTTTCTCTCCAGATCACCAGATTCTGTTTCCAAGGGCCCAGGAACTGGATCTGGCACCACCTGGCAAGTCAGGACTCTCAGCAGAAGAGCCCAGGCACTGGTAGGTGAAGTCTTTGATGGTCCCGAGACTTCTTAACAGGAGGCAAGCTAGCTCAAGTCCTTGGAGAACCTTGGGAGCAGGATACTGAAAGCAAAGTCCAGTCCTTTTACTCCCAGGACAGAAGCAACATTCCAGCACAACAAAGCAACAGGCAGAATGGCAGTCCCTCCAACAGCAAACAGCTCTTCTTCCTGGCAGATATTCTTTAGTAAGAAGTGTTTTGATTTTACGGTGTCAGAAGTCCAATACTTAAACACCTTTCTGTCTTTGAAGTAGGAAAACTTCAAAGGAAAGTCTTAGTAGTGCACAAGACCCTGTTTTTCCCTGACCTGGGTCTAGACACACAACAGGGGAGTGGCGACAGTTTTTTGTGAGGACACGCACATCCCAATTCAGGTGTCAGTGACAATTCCTCCCATCACTCTAGCTCAGGAAGGCCCATCAGGATATGCAAGACATACCTCAGCTCCCTTTGTGTGACTGTTTAGAGTGAATGCACAAGAGCCCAACTGTCACCCTAACCCAGACATGTATTCTACAGACAGGCAGAGGCACAGAATGGCTAAACAAGAAAATGCTGTCTTTTTAAAAGTGCAAAAATAACAGTTGATGGACAGAATGCAGAACAATGTCATACATTCACCCCAGTACAGAGATCTGGGCCAAAATCCATAGTTTTTTTGCCCACCATGCCATTCCAGTTTGAACTCAGCCATATGCAAATCCGTCTTGACCCGGTGCCCCATGGGAACAGTCCAGCCCGAACTACTAAGCCAGGTCCTCCCTGGAATGGAAACAAGCATCCAAGGACCGGTTTCGGGCTTTCAGCCCTCATCAGCCAGGATAGCTTGATTCCAGTGGCATGGAGAACACGGGACTCACGTCTGAGCATACCCGTCCCACTCGGGGTGACAAATTCAAAAACAACAGTTGCTGGAGAGAATGCAGAACATTGTCGTACATTCACCCCAGTACAGAGATCTGGGCCTAAAGCCATCGTTTTGTTGCTCACCATGCTATTCCAGTTTGAACCCAGCCATATGCAAATCAGTCTTGACCCTGTGCCCCATGGGAACAGTCCAGCACGAACTGCCAAGCCAGGGCCTCCCTGGACTGGAAACAAGCATCCAAGGACCGGTTTCGGATTCATAATCCTTATCAGCCAGGTTATCTTTAATCCAGTGGTAGAGCGAGCAAGGGACCCAGTCTGATTGATTTGCATATGGCCGTGTCTGAACCGGGGTGTTGGAGTGAGCTAAAGAATGGTGATAAATTAAACCCAGATCAGTTGACTGGGGGTGAGTGTTTGATTTGCTCAAACACTCCGTCCATCATCCCCTTTGGTATCGCTTTGCCCCACTGTAGGCACCCTTGCACTATCGTGCAAGGGTGTCTCTGTTGCTTGCATGCAGGATTGTTATTGTGCAGGAAGGGGCACCTTCCTTCATAAAAGCAATCCTAAGAGACATGTTTCTGCTTGGTCAGATTGCAAAAACGGTTGTTGCTTGGTTCCATTGCCAAGATCTAGATCCTTCAGAACTGCTTTCTCAAATGTTAGCACCTCTGGAGGGACCTTATGGGCCGGGGTATTTGTTTCAGTGTTCTCCATAAAGAAAAACTTTAATCTGATCTTGCTGAAAAGTCAGAGTAGTTCCTGATAAACTTGAAATGCATTCCCTTTCTGAGTGAGAACAAATCCAGGTCATCGACTTAGTACTCTCGGCTCATCAATCAACCCACGGAGCGGCACAGAGGCACAATGGAGAGGTATTTCCTGCGGTAAATGACCATAGGAATACACCTTTGATGCCATGCTCATGGGGCACAATAAACATTGAAAAATAGACCAAACTGGATCATCATTTTTTATTTTTTTCTTCAAAGGGCCAACTCAAGCCCTAGACCAGCCTATTTTTGCTAGTCTATTTTATGAAAGTAGGCATACTACACATGAATCAGTTTTTTGAGTGTAGTAGGGATCAACATAGGTCCTGATGAGTAAAGCAGGGGGGACTGCTTACGAAACATGTCGACCAAGTAGGGCATAATAAATAGCCCTACCACAACCCCTTTTTAACATTTCCAGCTAGAGAAGTGAATAAATTATTTTTTCTACTAGTCAGGGAATTTTTAACATCTCATATTTTGCACTTAATCCTTCCACTCCCTACCACTCACACTATTTTCACACCACACATAGCCTATCTTCAAAACAACAAGTGCTCCGACGTAGTTCGTAGGTCGCAGCACGCCCCGCCCCGTAGAGGGACGGGAAGACCGCTATGGTGAAGCATGACACTATGGGAATCATAGTGTGTGAGGGATATTTTAAAAACACATAGTGCTTGCCCTTGTCAATTACAAGGACCAGTAACACTCACTGTACTCTTTTTTCACCATATATATCTAAAATATAAAATAAAAATACCACTTGATAGAATCTTATCTTAACCAGTATAAACCAGGTAAAAATGGCAGTAATCAGTTGAGGCATGTTGCAAGTGGTCGAAACAAGTAGGAACCAGTTGTCACTGAAAAACACAAGAAGCAGTTTAAAACAAATAACATTCAGATGCAATTGATCCAGACCAGTGAGAATCATATCGATTTGTAGTTGCTAAACAAGTAAGAACCAGTTGAAACTATCTGAAACCAATCAGGTTGGTGCTGGTAGAAACTCATAAGAACCAATTGTAACCGATCGAATATGTAGGAATGGGCATTCACAACAGTTGGAGCCAGTTAAAACTGATTAAAAAGAGGAAATGTTAGAAATAGCCATAATCAGTAAAACCATTTAGACCTATTCATAAACATTATGAAGCGGTTGAAATTGGTTGCAAATAGTGTGCACTATAAGTCTGCTGACAGTCCCTGTTTGCACAATCTGCTGTCATTCCATTATGCACTGTGTGTAACCTTTTTCCAGGTACTGTCCCCAGGAACATACACCCATGAACTCATGTTCTATGGTTATCACAAAAGAGTCATAGATTGCACTCTTCAATCATAACTTGTACCCATAACTTTGGTCACAGGGCACCAACATTAGCTATGGTCTGACACACAGATGTGTTTAGTGATGCTGTCAAGTGTTTATTCCGTGACAAAGGAGCCAGAAACAAACTTATATTTTCAAGATCAATAAAGTGGCTGCCACTGGTCAATTAAGGAGTATATTTCATAAATGCACATTGATACCTGCCAAGGGGCGAGCCTCAGTCACTCTTGAGTCACTCCTTATGTCATCTCAGATGAAAGACAAGCATGCCCACATAGAATGCCCGGAATTTTGCATAACTTTCCTACAGATGAAATACAACAGATATTAAAGATAGTTTATTGAGTTAACTCTCTCCGACGATACTGTGTTTATAAATGATAGGTCACAAGGTGCAATGAAATTACATCACTAAGTGGAAAAACAAACACTGGAGACTTCTTTTCCTAACACACTGGTCGCAAGATCATATCCAGACAGAGACAAACCAGGGGCAAATCAGTATTTTATCCCTTGAAAGGTATTATTGAATTGACCAATATCGACAGCATGCCAAGAGGTAATTCAGTTTCCCAACAAAGAGTCATGTATCTTAGATGTTGTTACCTTCCACCTCGGAGTCGATTCTTTTGCCTTAGATTTGTCTTACATTTATAACGTCTAGTCTCACTTAATTTCACATTTCTTTTCCAATCCACAAGTATTAAAGCCATGACATGTTCTAAATTCCACCAGACTTCATGATCTGAATCTATTAACTTTGGGACTTTAGTAAACTCAGAAAGTATGAAAATTGTGGTAGTTCGCAGTCTAAGCGAAATGGTTCACTCACGCAAACTCAGAATATTGTTATCAAGTTTAAAAGATTATTCTTTATTCTTCCATGTAAGTACATTTTTATCCAATGATTTTCCTAGCCCTGCCTATTTGTCTGCTGGGTCCCATATCAAGACATGCCCCTATATTCTCCCATTCCCTCACTCGTTCATCCCACCCACCTATTTACTCACACCCACTCACTTATTCACTGACTCCTTCATCCCAATGACCTGCTAGGTCGTACCCACTCAGTCTCTCACTCACTTACACATTGCTTCATAGACTATAGACTATAGAGAAGCAGTCGGTGAACAACCGTTACAACGAAACTTTTACAACGCACTACCATTACAACGCGGTCATTACAACGCAAACCATTACAACGCATTGCACTGGGGGGCGCTATAGGATAGGGAATAAGTTTAATTTACTATCCAACACCTTCCCTAGTGTCAAAGGGGACTGGTGTTGGAATAGTAAATTAAACTTTTCACTATCCAACACCCCAAAGCGATATGCGTTGTAATGGATTGCGATGTAAAAACCGCGTTGTAAAGGCAGGCGTTGTAATAGCCTGCGTTGTAACGTCATACATCCGAAGCAGTCAATTACATAGAAAGCACTAAACTATGGCAGAAATTGGAAAAGTGGGAGATATGGATATCCCTCCTAAACCAGTTAATTGTGCTACACACTGACACCTGGGTCAAGATCAAGCTGGGACGCACCTCTCAAAGCGAATCAACACCTCCAAAGGGCTAAAACAAGGGTTTGTTCTCGCACCCCTAGTTTTTACCCTCTTTATGGCTAACCTCTCCGGGGAGCTGGACAAGAGCAAATCGAATGCCCTAAGATTGGGAAAAATAGCCCTGTTCAACCATTTATATGCAGACGACCTGGTGTTAATAAGTCGTACACCAATTGGTCTGCAACATCTCCTGAATACCACTAACAACTTTTCACAATGCAACGCACTAAACATTAACTTAAAGAAAACAAAAATCCTGACATTGAATTATTTCAGGAGGAAAAAGACCAATTGGTATCTGGATGGGTATTGCCTAGACCGGGTAACCAACTATAAATACCTCGGAGCCTTATAGCGAGGCTCGTACAAACCCCAACAGGAGGCCCGGCGCCCGAAGGGCACCACAAGCTCCCTAGCAATGAAGCCTCTGAGAAAAGTTCTGCCAGACTTAACCCTAGACCCTTTATTACAGGTTATTCGAGCAAAACTACAACCTTTGCTAACATATGGGAGCAAATGAATGTGATGGCACTAGATAAAATAATCACCAGTGCTTACAGAACAATTTTCCATCTACCAATCTACATGTACCCCGCCCAAATATGCTTAGAATTTGGCCTACAGAAATAATCAGTGGAAAGAAGGAGGGCATATATAAAAAGCTGTCATAAGATCAGAGGTACTGAGCCAGAAACTCAAAACTTGCACATTTGAAGTGAACTGTCATGTCGCGAAAAATCACCTGCCAGAGAGTATTTTCTTCATTTTCTGACAAGATTGTGACTAACCAACCTTTGAGCAACCACCATAGCTCACCAGAGTTTTAAAAAGGTTGTAACAAAAGTAACAAGAATGGCATCTATCACAGAAGACAAGGAAAGCCTGGCTAAAAGGGCACATGGCTGGACAGTGCTTAACGACTATAAAGTTCTCGTACCTCAAATTTATTTAAAAACAAGAGTCAAACTAAAGCTAAAAGAATAATTCAGAAAGCTACATTTTGGCACTTTACCAATCCTCCCGCACATATAGATCGGCATAATTTACTCAGTCAAGGTAGGATTATTTACTCATTTTTCATCATTTTTTTCGTAATTGTGATTATATGAGTAAAATACGAATGATTGAAAACCTAACGTTCGGGTAGCTACAACTTTTTATTTATAGGGTATCAAGTCACAGAAAGCGTAGGGTAAGTCGCTTACTTTGATCTTTTAGTGGTAAAACTTTATATTTCAAACAAGTTTTTTACATCGTTGTTTATCGCTGGCTTTTCATCTTCATTTTTCAGCTGACTGAACACATTAATAATTATGAGAGGTATGAAATAAGACTATTTCAATACACACCCCCATGACATTTGTTTAATATAGTACACTTACAGGTCTTGTTGTTTCGTTTTTATTTCAGATCATCCCCTGATGAAGGCACTATCTGGTGCCGAAATGCATTGGGCATGAACGCATAAAACAATTATATGCTATGAATTATGAGTGGTCATAACATGATTTTGAAATGTTGACTTTTGAACATATTGTATAAAAAGATATTGTGTTAAATTGAATTTAGTTTGTACCAAAGTATGACATCTTTTGATTACGAATGAATCAGTATATGAAATTAAATAACTGATGCATAATTATATATTTGTGTTGACATTAATAAATGTTTAAGGTGTAGGATTACACCAGGTGAACTGTGCGCAACTAGATGAGATTCATCTCATCAAAACTAGTATTTTCTCACTACGGGCGTGACACACCTGATTAGTTGCAGCACCGCTTGTTTAGATTGAATATTTAGTTTAAAACGGAGTGCTCCTCACAAACCCTTTAAACTTTGCGAAAAATCACCTGCCAGAGAGTATTTTCTTCATTTTCTGACAAGATTGTGACTAACCAACCTTTGAGCAACCACTATAGCTCACCAGAGTTTTAAAAAGGTTGTAACAAAAGTAACTAGAATGGCATCTATCACAGAAGACAAGGAAAGCCTGGCTAAAAGGGCACATGGCTGGACAGTGCTTAATGACTATAAAGTTCTCGTACCTCAAATTTATTTAAAAACAAGAGTCAAACTGAAGCTAAAAGAATAATTCAGAAAGCTACATTTTGGCACTTTACCAATCCTCCCGCACATGCCGCCTTGGAAAAGGAGACCAGGAGAGCAGACTTATCGTCTTTGTGGAACAGGAAACGAGGACCTTGTGCATGTCATCTGTACCTGCCCTAGTCTAAAGGACATAAGATACACTTTACTCTGCCCAATATTCAAACAGAGTGCCACCTGGACCTTAAGGCATGCAGTAAAGTTATGCTTTAACCCAGTGGAAACTCAGCTAAACTGCAGACACAGTGGAAGAGAGACTTAAAAGCAAACCACAAAGCAAACAGTGAATAGCAAAACAGTATAGATTATCTATTCTAAACCCAAGTGATGCGTCACTTTTAATTGGCACATTCAATCTGGCCATGCTACTAGTTGGCCAGACTGCACAGGCCATGTTTACATCCTGAAGCACAGGCACTTTAAATCTGTTATGACTTTCACATCTCCAACTTGACATCAAAACTGAGAACAGACGTGTTCTCCCATGTATATCGAATTATCAGTAATCTCAATATAAAAGACTGTATACTCTGATATCATTTATACCTTGCTGCACAAATTGAAAGAAGGACGGTTTTATGTGTTTTTGAATTTGTTGGTTAGGTTTTTATATTGTGAGTTTTAATTAGCTGAATAATAAATTACTTACTGCTACTAGGAGAACCGCATGTATACAGCTGCACAGAACCCGAAGCAATTCATGAAGTGCTGGAATCAGAAGGGTGTGGAATTACCATTAATGTAGTGGTACTACATGCTGAAATGCCCCAACTCATGTCCTCTCTTTCTTAGCCTTGGCTGCAATGAAGACAGCTCTGTTGACTCGGAGGTGCTTACATCAGCCAGAGGTGTGCTGCTTTATGAGTGATCAGCTTTGGATCCAGACAAGGGGGATTTGAGCTGCCTGGAAGCTCCTGGGTAAACTCTGGTCCTATTAAGAGCTGCTCAGGTGTGCATTTGTGGCACAGATGGTAGCTTCATTAGTAGCTTCAAAACATCTTTAATGTAACACTTAATTTATAGAAGACACAGTGTCGCAAGAGAGTAGCTTCCACCAGACATGTTTCTGTTTTGTTCCTGTCAGTCCATATGTTGTCTTGGAGAAGTTTAAGGGCTAATTGGGAGCCCAACCAATGTAGCTGCTTAACAGACATGGTTATGAAATAACAAACACTAGAGCCTGTACTCTGAGTGTAAAATTGACAAATAAGAGTAAAGATAGATCAGCAATGAGCCAATTAAAGAAAAGATGTGATACCACCTAAAAAGGTAATCTGGTAAATGATGTTACAGTAGAGCTCAAAACCAAAGCAGACATCATCAAACAAATCAACAGTCTAAAATGGTTATCTTTGGAGATTGTTAGAGGTACAGGACTGGCCACTTTAAAGGGTACTTGGTGTGATACCTCATTAGCTGAACCTTCATTGATGTGTGCCTTATTTAGAAACAGATTTTTTTTGGGATAAAAGTGCCTACACGTCTACCCTGGTCATGGTTCCTCCGGGGGAGGCATATGCGGTCCCCGGCAGTGATTCCTAAACAGGTACCCCTGTAGAGTCAAACCTTGATGAGAATGTGACTACAGGCTTCACTCTCCCCTGGAGGAACCATGAAGCAATAGCCAAACATTATTAATAACAGTGAATAATCTCCAGATAGATGGTATAAGTATAAACGCCTTTCAATAGCATGCATTAAATTATATGTTCAGTGTGATATCGCAAGCATGGCATGAGGAAGCTAATATAAATATAGAATTTATTTCCATAGGTTCTGATGAAAAGCCAATAGGGGTATGGGTAGCAACATATCGATCTTTTAAGGATCAGGTACATTGAACCCTTTTTCCCTAAACTCTCCCTTTCTTTTAATCATACCGATAAGATAGCGGAACAAATAGAAAAAACCTACTAGCCAGGTATTTTTAAAAATTTCACTCCAGCACACAAACCACCCCACTCCTATTCCTGATATTATCTGTTATGTTATGTTAATGGGGGTACTTTTATAGCGCACAGCTACTCCGAAGAGTGTACCGGCGCTAAAGATCATCACTGACCCAGAGTGGAAGGCAGAACAGAAGGAGAACTAAGAGCAGAATGGAGTGAATTATTGTGTGAACAGCAGAGTCTTCAGATCCTTCCTGAATGCCAATAGATTGGTGTTGGACCTGAGAGACAGAGGAAGAGCATTCCATAACCGGGGGGCAAGATGTTTAAAGGACCGCCCCCCGCTGCGCGCACGTCGGATTACCGGGTTGACAGCCCTAGCCTGGGTGGAGGATCGCAAAGATCTAGAAGGCAAATAGAAGCTGATCCGTTTCCGAAGATAACAGGCACCTGTACCATGAAGGCCATGACCATTGCTTTAAAGGCAATGGTCATGGCCTAAAGGTGATCCGCTTCTTAATGGGCAGCCAGTGAAGGGTTCTGAGAAGATCGCTGGCCCTGACTCTCCTAGTGAGCCCAAAGATGGCCCGGGCCGCAGAGTTTTGCACAACCTGGAGACGCGCACGAAGGAAGTCCGGAAGGCCTAGGTACAGTATGTTGGAATAGTCTAGGCGAGAGCCTTTCAAGGCTTGTACCGTGATCTTTCTATGCTCTAAAGATAAGAGCGGCAGAAACTTCCTTAGCATCTTCAAGATTGCAAAACGCTTGCCGGCCAAACCAGCCACCTGAGTTTTGAAAGAGAGGCTGTTGTCGATCTGGATGCCCAGATTTTTAGCAGCCCCCAAATCGCTGGCGGGTGGGAACATGGCAGGAGGCACCCACTCCTTCCATCTGGGGATCACGGGGCAGCCGAAGATGAGCACATTCAGACTTATCGGAGTTGCACTTGAGGCTATTGCGACTAAACCAGTCAAACACTGCCCCAAGGCAACCCCGGATGGACGTCCCATCAAAATCGCAGCCCTTGTCGCAGGTGAACAGGAGTTGTGTGTCATCAGCATACGACACGATCTGGGCTCCACAATCCTCCGCCAATGCCGCCAGAGGGGTCATATAGATGTTAAAGAGCGAGGGGCTCAGAATTGAGCCCTGTGGTACTCCGACCTCCAAAGGCGGCATTGTGGCAGAGAAAGGGAGGGCCAAGACCGTTTGCTGGCGATCCGAGAGAAAAGACCTAAACCACCGGAACACCGTCCCCCTTAGACCAATCTCCCAGAGTCTAGAAAGGAGACGGTCATTGGGGACGGTGTCGAAAGCCGCAGAGAGGTCAAGCATAACCAACATGGCTTTGCCTCCTCTGTCCAAGGTTTCCTTAACAGCCTTGGTGACCTCGAGCAACGCTGTTTCCGTGCTCAGATTGGAGCGGAAACCGGACTGCAACTTATGGAGTATGTCATTCATCTCAAGAAAGTGGGACAGGGTAGTATGGACATGTTTCTCAACCACTTTCGCAAGCGCTGGCAGGAGGGAGATTGGTCTATAATTGGCATGGGATTCCGGGTTCAGGTTGGATTTCTTTAGCAATGGCAGAATAAGAGCCTGTTTCCACGGTTGGGGAACCTCACCCATGCTAAGAGAGAGATTGAGTATCGGGCTAATAAGATGGTTGAGAGTAGGGGCCATTTGCGCGAGGAATTTAGCAGGACAAGGGTCTAAAGGGGAGCCAGATTTCAATTTGGAAAGGAGATCCAGGGAAGCCTGTAAGGTCAAAAATGGAAAGTTCCAGAGGGCGGGGCCCGCAGAGATCGGGCAAGGGCAAGGGGAAGGGGACTGCCAATTAAAGGTGGTAAACATGTCTGCCTTTCCGAAGGAGGCCTGGATAGTCCGAATTTTGCTGGCGAAAAAGTCAGCAAGTTCGGAGATCCAGGACTCTGAATGCATGGAACTGGGGGAGCACCACGGAGGTGAGATAAAGTCCTTGACTATCCTGAAGATTTCTTTACAGGAACTGGAAGCATCTTCAATCCTACTGGCCAGATAGGACTTTTTACCAGCTATAATGTCGTTGTGATAGTCTCTGACCATATCCCTAAAGGTTTCCTTCGAGCTGGCATCATAGTGCTTACGCGACTCCCTTTCGGATTTTTTACATTGCCGTCGCTTATCGGCTAGCGCTGGTGAAAACCAAGGGGCGGAAGCTTTCACTGAAGGTGTCCTGAGGGGCCATGGAAGGGCTAAGACGGCTAGCCGTTGAGTCAGCCAGAGCTGCAAGAGCTCAAGGCCCGATTCCAAAGTACCCGTTAGCAGGCATGGGTGGGTGTCTAAAGCCTGCATCAGCATAGCAGGGGAAACCGATGGAAAGCTCTGGAGGGGTGCGCTTCACGCCACTGTCCACTGTAGGTACCCTTCTCAATAAGAGGATCTCAAAGTCTGCTAAGAAGTGGTCGGACCACAGAACAGGAGCCAGAGAGGCCAAGACTACAGGGACAGTAGAAAATATTTGGTCCAACGTGTGACCCTTGCAGTGAGTGGGAGACCGGAGGTACGGGATGAGCCCTAAGGATGAAGTGATGTCATTAAGCTTTATGCTGTCAGGGTCAGTCACACTGTCCATATGTATGTTAAAGTTGCCTAGGAGCAGACAGTGTTTAGACCTGAGGCATAGCGTGGAAATAGCCCAGTAGAGCTCTTCAAAGAACGTACCCATTGGGCCCGGGGGCGTATAGACCAAGAGCCCTATACATGATTGATGGGGTGAAAAGGAGAGGGAGAAGGCCAGAACTTCACACCCATGAATGTTGTCCAAGGGAAGAATGGAGCATGCGATGCGCCTGTCGACGACCAGGGCGACACCACCCCCCTTCCCGCTAGCTCTGTCCTTTCTGAAGATAACATGGCTCGGGGGAATGGCAATGGCAACATCAGGTCCTGCACCCTCCCCCAGCCCTGTTTCTGTCAAGAACAGACAGTCCGCTTTAGAGTCCGTCAATAGGTTGTGGACGTCAAGCGCATGCTTTCCCAGGGACCTGGTGTTGAGCAGTAAACACCTTTTACTTTTAAGGGGAGGACTAAGAGAAGAGACAAATCCCCTCCCTGGTAGCCATCCACAGGCCGAGCATCCGTTATTGCCCCGGGGAGGTTTAAGGAAAACCCTGAAACAGGTGTTATGAGTATTCTTAAGAGAGATCAAATCATCCCTTGAGTAGACTATCATCCTTACTCGCCTGCCCAGCCGAGCCCGCGCCCGACCGCCTCCGGGACGCTGACGGGCGCTCCTTAGGCGCCTCCGCAGCGCGCGTCCGCTGCGCGGAAAGAAAGGCACCTAGTTTTAAGGCGCCGCGGGCGGCACAAATCTGCACCACTAGACTGCCGCCTCGCAAGCCAGCCTACCCCCAAGATGGCCACCACAGAACTGCGCGCCTGCAGGTCCCCGAGTACCCTTCAGCACCTCGATGTGCCGGCTGAATGGGTAGGGAGACTGCGGGCCGAGCAGCGCATCACACACAGAGGTGAGTAGGAATATAGAGAAACTCAAAAGTGCAGAGAGGCCTAAGGTCACCCGGCTTTCCGCCTCAGGTGCCTGTGAGGAAGAGAAAGTGCAAAGTGCCAAGGAAATAGCAGCAAAGCAGAGAGCCAGAAGTCAGCTCCTAAAATAATAAAATGATCAGCAGCAACAATTAAAACAATACATCAGGTTTTTTAAAATCAAGATTTCGCTCGTAATCAGCGCAATGTTACACACTCTCCCCCACCCGGCATCCGCCTCGAGTGGTATTAGGGAAGTGAAGATCTGCTTTATCATTGTATAATAATTCATGTGCCCCATGTATCCCGTAGGTCAGAGCACGCCCCGCTCTCTGGTGGAACGGGATGAAGAAGATGATGAAGCATGCCACCAAGGGCAACCCTCGTATGTGAGAGTTTTCCTAGAAAACTTTTGTTTTCGCCTATGGAGGGTTAGTCTCCTCGGTATAGCTTGGCTCTTGTTTTTGGTTGTACAATTATATATAATCAAAAAGAATATACAAGACAGAGGGGCCGACTACCCCACAACCAGATGACGATGCATCCTACGCGGTTTCTAAACCGTGTCAGTTTGTTTCATAAATGGCAATTGGAAACTGATACAAATAGTCAAAACAAGCATTGGCATTGCCAAATTCCCCTCCCAAAAATGACCAACTATTAGCCACAACCACCAATACATCTGTATAATCGGTCAAAAACATGACCATGATCATTTGCTCTAATACAACTGCTGCAAGGTGTTAGGAGTCTCAACAGTTTCCCTGTTCTCTGCCTCTCTTCCTCACACACTCATACTTCACCCACCACACATCTTGCACATTTTTCACTAAAGAAATTCTTACATATACTCTTGTCTAAATTCACACTCACCCTCACCTTCACATTCACCCTCACCATGGCCCCAAGGAAGCCGCCATGTTCCACAGAGAAGTAGTTGGAAGTTCTTGTAGATGAAATAGCCAGGGTAGAGCCACAGTTATTTGGTAACATAGTCCAACGGACCCCCTCCCCTTTCCCAGAGAAATAGGATGTGGGATGTGCTAGTTAACAAGATGAATACTGAAGCACCTATCCTGCGCACAATGGATGATATCAGGAGTAGGTATTATGATGTTAGAAGGAGGGAACAAAACTGCTGGCCAAAGAACATGCTGAAAGACAGTGGACTGGCGGTGGCCCTCCTGCACCACCTGTGCACTTCACTTCCTGGGAGGAGAAGGTGCGTGCCATCCTTTCGCCGGAGAGTGTCTATAGACTACCAGAAGTACCAGAATCTGGTAAGTACCCACTCCATATTACAAAAAAGTTAGCAAATACACCTCTATAGACATCACTGTAAAGGATACAGTTATACATATGACTGTTTTTAAATTAAAAAACAAAACTAGAGTACATGAACATGCGATGCGTATGTCATATTGATAAACAACATACCTGCAATGAAAATTAAATACTTCTTACTAACTCATTACAATACTTTGTGCTCCAAACACCAGTCACAAGTGTCAGCCATCTTGTCAGCACATTTTCAAACACTCTCAGGAAAGCTGAGTCACAGGTAGGCTGTTTGGAATAGCTGGGAAGGTGGGTGTGGGCACAGGCCTTATGAGAGTTGTTGTGACAGCAAACACTCCACCTCCAACATAGCCCAACAGGCCCATCTGGAACTATGCTTTCCTGACAGTGAGTGGAAATGTACTAGCAAGATGGCTGACACTGCTGCATGGTGTCTGGAGCAGAAGGCCTTGATGTGACTTGCAGTCAAGTCAAACAACAGGCATCTATGTCAAACATCTTAAATGTACACTTCCCTTATTGTCAGGTCATCACTCTCCCTGGTGACCAGGTGGCCTAGTAGGGGTGTCTGGGGAGAGGAGTGTTTGCACTGACTACATCTCCCATCAGGCTCTGTCCTACACACACCTTCCCACACAGCTCGAACAGCACACCTGGGACTATGCTGTCCCTGACGGTGAGTGTAAATACACTGGCAATATGGCTGACACTGGGGACTGCTGTTTGGAGCACAAGACCATGATCGGAGTTGTGGTCAACTCAGGAAACAAACACCAGTGTCAGACATCTTGATAGTACACTACCCCTCATTGTCTGATCACCACTTTATCTGGTGTGCATGTTGTGGAAAAGTAAATTTTGCCGAAGTTCGTCGTCGTAGCAGTCCAGTCCCGTCCGAGGCCTTCCGTTCCGTGCTGCCCGGTGAGTACCATTGCTGGGGTAGTATCTAGACAGGACCAATCTAAATTGACTCCTGGTCCGTGGGTTGGTGGTGCCCAGACTCACAAACGAAGTGTTCACCTAGGTGGATACGGGTCTTGATGCGTCCCTTTATGGGACCGGTATGTTCCGTACTGTTACAGCAGTGCATCCAGTAACTCTAGTCTGTTCCATTCTCGAGAAAATCTGTTCTGTTTCTGTTTTCAGTATTTTCAGGTAGTATTCTGTCTGAACTGTTATGTTATGATGTTGTTCAATGTATTTCCAATATCGTGGTATGCCTGAATTGTTTTCCCAATTGTTATTGTTCTTTGTGTATTGTATTGTGTTCCGATTCAAGTTTACAATGCCGCTCCTTTCCAAGTTACGACAGTTAAAAACTAGAAAGGGTTTATTAGAAGAAGCAGTTCCTGTTCCGCCTAGGGACAGTCCAGGTCACTTTATGTATCAGAAACATGGCATAAGCGCCATACTGTACCTAGATTTATGGGTAGAGTATACCAAACAGTTAGAAGAAAAGTATAGATGGCCCGTATCGGGTACATGGGATGCCGAATGTATCATGCGAGTAGAAGAAGCATTATGGAAAAAGAAAGCCAGACAGTCACAGAAAGATGCCATCGAGTTATGGCGTAAAGAAGCGCATAGAAGAACCGAAAAGGAAGTCAGAAAGTCGGAGTTAAGTAGAGAATCCCAGGAACGAGCCCAAGAAAGAGAATTAATCGAGATAGGTGAACAAGTCAAAGCCGAACAGTCAGACAGACAGAGGCATGCCCTTATTAGGGGTATGTATCCTCTTCTTGCCGAAGGTTTGCCAAAGGCGACCCCAGAGGCATCTAGTAATTTCCCGCCACCATTAGTTCCGACCAAGCTACGTCACAAACCAACCGCAGCTGATATTTTTATTTCGTCCTATCTGGACGACACAGTCCCCGAATATGCAAACCCCGTTCGCGCTCCGCCAGTCCCTGTAAATCAGGCACTTCCTGCTCCTTCAGACACCGGGGTGCCCTTAACAGCTCCCCCGGCCCAGTCCGCCATACAAGTCCAGCCCACGTTACAATTACCGACCTTGCCAGCACGAAAGGCATCAGTCGACGATTCCGGTTTAGGGGCCACAGGAGGAGGTCTTCCTCAAACCCCGCCGCCACACAAGCGTTTAACATTACTCGAATTACATGCTCAAGCGTTACAGCGCACGCCCAAACATCAGTCTGTTACAGAGATCAGGCAAACCCTTACCGAATGTGTCTATGATCCAGTTCCAGGCGAGTATAATATGGTTTTATATTCCGTACGCGTAAGGAGGGTGACCGAGTATCTAGTCACCTTACCGAATATGAAAGAATATCTAGACAGAATATATCGTTTCATCCGTACAGGGGATGATCCAGAAAGTATTGGCGAGATTATGTCTCAAAGGAAAGCCGAGATTCAGCTCATGATATTAAAGTTCCTGATCAATTGTCTAATAAGAGAACAAGATTATCCGTCTAAAGATCCCGCCGAAATGAGAATCCTGACAAGGTGGAGTGATAATATAGCCGAGGGTAAGCACAAGACCGTCGGTGCTATGGAGAGTATGTACAAGAAAATTCGTAAAGAAATAATAAGGTTACACGACCAGCGTAAAGCAGCACAAGTAAGCGAGAAAGAAAGTATCTCTGATCCTGAAGAGGAAGAGAACGAGAATCCCGCCAGAATAGCGTATGTAGGAAAATCCAGATTTCCAGATCGCCATTTACACCTAGAACCCAAGTCTATTTTTCATCATTCAGCGCCAGAACAAGGTTCCCTAGAACAAGTATTCCAAGCTACCGACCACATTCTGAAATCACGAGTCGGTTACAGTGAATTAAGTACTATGCATGAACAAGAACTAGCCCGATCAGCAGTCCGATGGATTACTGATTCTACCACTTTTCCAGACGAAATAGTGGCACAAATGTTCCTGAAATTGCCCCCAGCCGCGCAACGACTGGTGGGTATGTATATGATCCAACACCTTATTACTCTGTATGAGGGTCAACATTCTGATCCAGGCCCGTTACACGATGTCCTGAACGAGTTACTCCAGTATAGATGGAGAGGTCTAGGTACCGATTTAATTAGTGTCATTCTAGAACAGCGCCACAAATATAGAACGTTCCTGAACCCGCATTTTGTTCATGTCTCACCCCCAGAAAGTAAATCATTTTACATAGACAGACAGAATCCGTTACGAGAAGTCCACCCAGTCAGAGGGACGGGTGGCGAAATGCAACGAGTGTTTGTATACACTCCGATTTCAAAGATGGAACTTCTTGAAATGAAGAAATTAATTCCCTGTCATGACAAAGATCCAGCAGGGTTCCATAGAGAATTAAAAGACATGCTCCGTATGGGAGAATACACTTACCCAGATATCATTAAAATGTTAAAGGTCCTGTTACCCGCAGGGGTATATGAAAAGTTAAAGGAAAAAGAATGGGAGGTGGGAGAGAAAAAGATCGATTGGGCAACTCTAGAAGCTGAAGACAAGGCACGAGTACCAGGTACCGGTCTTGGAGATAAATGTAAAGAATTACCAGAATTACTGATTCAAGTTTTACCCAGATTATTGACAACTAGGAAGGAAGACTGGGATGCAATCTCAGCCTGTAAACAGAAACAAGATGAAGATATTAGTGATTTTTATTCTAGATTTGAAAAATGTTTCAGTATCAACAGTGGTCTCAAGACAAGTAGTGAGTCATACCCTCACCTTTTCGTTACTAAATTAGTCGAGAATTCAAGTCCACAAATTAAAAATCGAGTTTTGAAAGTCGAAAGCACCTGGCAAGCAAATACTCCGTCCCAGATGCTCCAGATGCTCCAGTATCACCAGAATAGAATCAGGGAAGAGCAAGAACACGAAAGAAAACGTATGAAAGACACGAAAATGAAAGTGCTAGTTGCACAATCTGTTCCTCAAGACAGTCAGAAGAGGGGTCCGAATCAAGCCAGTCATCCTGCAGCTCCCGTTAAAGGGAACTGCAATTATTGTAAACAGCCAGGTCATTTTATAAACGAGTGTGCAGTTCTGAAACACAACATAGCTACTGGTAAGACTAAAGAAAGACCACGTCCGCCTAGACAAGAACAAGTTTCACAGATTCCTCAGCCACAGAATGCACAACAGACAGTTACAGCACCGCAGCCTATAGCTGCAACACAGCATGTCACATCGCAGATGTACCAGTATGCACAGTCTGAGTATCCAGAATATCAGCCATATTCGTGAAACAGCCTAGAGAGGGAGGTAGGCTTGCCTCTCATCGAGATACCTGTAGATCAAGAAGGTCCCTATGTTCACAGTCAAGTATTAGGGAAAGACAGAAAGTTTTTGATCGATACAGGGGCAAGTAGGACCACAATTAGTCATGCCGAAGTTCCAGGGGCTCCGCTCTCAGGCTCAAGAAATGTTTCCCTTGGATTTTCAGGAAAACCAATAGTTAACGAGATATCAAAGCCAGTTACTCTAGAAGTAGGTCCATTGTCCCGCACTACTGATCTGTTACTTACTAAGTCATGTCCAGAAAATCTGTTAGGCATTAAGACACTGAAAGAATTAGGTGCAGTCATATGCTGTTCCCCAGAGGGAATACGTCTGTTCCTACGTGACTTTAAGGGTCACTATGTATTACGAGATTTTGATTCCAGATTGTCTAATGTTCCGCAGCATCTATGGGCGCAAGGTCCAACTGATGTAGGTTACATGCAAATCACACCCCATCGTGTGACTCTCAAGCCAGGTGTAGTGCTACCACGAATCAGACAGTACAGATTGCCACCCGAGGCTGTAGCAGCCTTATCCAAAATTATTGACGAGCTCATAGCTCAAGGAGTAGTTGTAGAAACTGACTCCAATGTATGTAATTCTCCGATCATTCCAGTCATGAAACGTACTGATCCAAATGCACCCCCAGTATATCGATTAGTGATTGATTTACGAGAGCTTAATAAATGTATTATTCCGCAGTACCCAGTTGTCCCAGACATCTCTTCCCTATTGACAGCCATTGATTCCGAAGCCACGTTTTTCACTGTCATTGACCTCAAGAATGCATTTTTCAGTGTTCCAATTCATCCAGACAGCCAGTTTCTTTTCGGATTTTGTTTAAATGGAAGGAGCTATATGTTCACACGCGCTCCTCAAGGTTTCACAGAAAGCCCTAGTATTTACAGTCAAGCACTTAAGAGACAACTAGACAATATTCACATGCCAACTGACACTGCCCTGCTCCAGTATGTCGATGATCTACTGATCACAGCCCGTTCTGAACGTGCTTGCGAGCGAGCATCCCTTACAGTTCTGTATTTTCTAGCCGAGATGGGGCACAAGGTGTCCCCTTCGAAGCTTCAATTCTGTGTCCAGCAAGTGGTCTACTTAGGACACTTACTGTCCAAGAGGGGTAGGCAGTTGACACCAGACCGTATCCAGTTAATAGCGAGTCTTCCCCAGCCCAGAACCCAGAAGGAGGTACGTGCCTTTATCGGCCTTACTTCTTATTGTAGACAATGGATTCCCCAGTATGCATTTCTAGCCAAGCCACTGATACAGTTAACGACACAGGAGGCAGCCGTATCGACTGTCCTCCCTTGGACATCTGAACATACACTTAGTTTCAATGAATTAAAGAAAGCCCTATGCCAAGCTCCAGTTCTAGCTACACCGAACTACAGTAAGCCTTTTACACTTTTCGTTACTGAACGCGAAGGTACAGCATTATCTGTTCTCACACAAGATCAAGCAGGACAATACAAGCCCTGTGCTTATTTTTCGAGCACATTAGATCCAGTCGCCCAGGCGTTGCCTGCGTGCCTCAAGTCAGTTGCAGCCACAGCACTAGCTATCAGACAAAGTGATTCCATAGTTTTAGGACATTCCCTGACAGTACAAGTCCCACATTCAGTAGAAGTTCTTTTAAACCGAACACAAACACAGCACTTGACAATTGCACGTTTAACAGGTTATGAATTGACACTGTTCCAGCCACACATAGAAATTAGACGCTGCAACGTCCTGAATCCTGCTACACTGTTACCATCAGTTAATTCAAATCCAGACACACATGACTGTGTGGAAGTAGTCAACATTACGACAAAGCCAAGACAAGACCTGACAGACATTCCGTTACCAGATCCCGACCTGACACTTTATGTGGATGGTTCATGTATGAGAACTAGTACAGGAGAACTAGTCGCAGCATATGCAGTAACTACTGACACCGACGTTATTGAAACACACCGTATTGATACCCTGTCTGCTCAAGCAGCAGAGCTGGTTGCTCTGACACAAGCCTGTATACACGCCAAGAACCTGAAAGTTAATGTTTACACAGATTCACGTTACGCATTTGGAGTTGTACACGACTTCGGAGTGCTCTGGCAGGAGAGAGGTTTCATGACTTCTCATGGAACCAAGATTCAGCATGGTCTCCTTATTCAAGCTCTGGTGGATGCCATACATTTACCGACATCTATCGCTATCATGAAGTGCAAAGCACATACGAAAGTCACTGACATTATTTCCCAAGGTAATGATCTAGCAGATCGCACAGCCAAGCTTACAGCACAGACTCCAGACGTTCCAGTTAACATGACACATACTCCAGATCTGACTACATGCATGACAGTTAAGGACCCTACACAAGATGTCATAGATATCCAGTTACATGCTACTCCCGATGAAATCAAGAAATGGTCTGAACAAGGAGGGGTCCAGACAGATCAAGGATGGTTAACGAAGGGTAGAGCCACATGGTTTCTCCCCGACTCTATGGTTCAAGTCATTATCAATACCGCACATAGTCCAGCACATTTAGGAGAAAAAGCTATGTTAGACAGTATCCAGAACATTTGGTTCAACAAGCATTTACGAGCTGCAGCCAAGCAGAAAGTCCGTACCTGTATGATATGTTGTCAGTTTAATCCAGGTAAAAGTGTCCCGGTGGAACAAGGTGGTTTCCAGCCTCCTGACCACCCTTTTGAGGTCCTCCAGATGGATTATATTCAGATGGAGCGATGTCGAGGTTTCAAGTATGTCCTTGTAGTAGTATGCGCTTTGTCCAGGTGGACAGAAGCATATCCAGTCCCAGATTACACAGCCGCGACCACTGCCAAACAGTTGGTTCGTGCATTTTTCCCTAGATATGGACTCCCTAGAGTCGTATATTCTGATAACGGTCAGCCATTCTCATCTGAACTCATGAAGCACGTTTCCCTGTTGTTAGGGTACCAGTGGAAGTTTCATTGTGTACGCCATCCTGAAGCAGCCGGTCTGGTCGAGAGACATAATCAGACTCTGAAAATCCGTATCGCAAACGTTTGTAAAGACAAAGGTGTGGACTGGCTAGTAGCTCTGCCAGTCGCTTTGTTTTATATGCGCATGGTCGCACATTCCAGATCAGGTCTGTCCCCGTATGAGGTCGTATTCGGCCGCCCCCCTAACATGTGGGGTACTCCTAGACCCCGAAGTATTACCGATGTTTCATGTAATATGCTGACAGATTACCTAGCTTCCTTGATGTCTGCCCTCAACTCATGTCGTTCACAGGTTGCTGCCGCCTTTCCAGACAATACCGAGGTGGCACCGCATGAAATCGTTCCAGGTTCCCTAGTGATGGTCCGGAATTTCGACAGATCAAGTCCGCTGGAACCACGTTGGAAGGAGCCACGTCAGGTCCTCTTGACCACCCGTACTGCCGTCAAGTTGGAAGGCAGAAAAGGATGGATCCACCTGTCTCATGTTAAACTTTTTAAAGGACTGAAATCTGTTTCTAAAAACATTTCCCAGGATTCGAAGGACTGCCAAAATATTGCTCTTAAGGACTGTCCCGCAAAAGACATTATTACTACAACCCCTCCCTGGTTAGAGAAAACTCCGCAGCAGGAGAATAAGCTAAAGCTCAGGTCTAGTAAAATAAGTCAGTCAGTTTGATTGTATAAGTCCTCCCCTAGGTGAAACGGTTAGACTGTTTCTGACATGTATAAAATAGACCCCCATAGTGAGAGAGTCAGTTTAAACGCAAACCGATGTATTGTTTTTCTGAGTTTCATATTATTCATCAGCATTATGATTTCCTGCACCAGCTATGCATTCTATCTGTATTTTCCAGTTCCTCATGTAAATATGTCTGCTAATGCTACAGTAGAGCACACGTTTAGTGATCTGCCTCCTCACGAATATTCATACCGCCTCGCTATGCGCAACAACACATTTATCCGTATGTTACATTACTCACACCAGACCAGCAATGCCACTAATTGTTGGGTGTGTGGTCGACTCCCCCCTTTCCAGACACCGAAGGGAGTTCTGCCACTCTTTCCTTATCCATTCTCACATAATGGTTCTTGTGGAGCATGGTCCACGTTAACGTCATCCTCAACAGATATGTCTTTTCTTAACAGTACATGTTTCCCAGACAAGCAAGGTCTCCCCCACAGAACAGGTTTAGATCTAGAAAATGAAGTATATAATTTAGGTAATTATTCGTCGAATTTCATGGTCCTGAATGTTCAGTCTGATACTACTCCAGACTTACCTGCTATTTCAGTACTACCTGTCAAAGGCGAATTATGTGTCCGTAGTTATGGTTCCATACATGTAGGTCATAGTGAATGTACTACTGTTATCCAGTATAGTGACAGTGGGAAATCTGTTTTCAAAACTTCACGTCATTCTTATTTTATTTGTGGTCAAACCGCATATGTCCGTCTGCCCCTCGATTGGGAGGGAACCTGTTACATTGCCTTCCTACTGCCACCTGTTTTCCTAGCCCCATCTGATTATCACAGAAACACACATCTAGTACACATTAGACATAGAAGGGAGTCCCCAATTGTCGATTATACTGAAACTACTCTAGAACAGTATACAGATTTCAATAAAGGTTTCTTCTTCTTCGTAGGACCTGTTCAGAACAGTAAACTGATCCGTAGGTTAACAAGAACCCTTGAAGCTGTAGTAAATGAGACTGCCTCTGCTCTAGGTAACCTAACCGAAGAACAATCTGCTATGAGATTTGTCGTTTTGCAAAATCGTCTCGTCCTTGACGTCATACTGGCCGATAGGGGCGGGGCCTGTAGAGTCATCGGATCTAGTTGCTGTATTTTCATTCCAAATAACGCGCCGTCTGTCTATTCAGCTATAACCAGACTCCATAAAATTGCCCATCTGTTACACCAAGATCCAGGCACCTGGACATGGTCCGGTTGGTTCTGGAATATAATTTCCGCATGGGGATGGAAAGTCCTGTCTTTTCTAGGTATTGCAGTAGCGATCATATTTAGCTGCTGCCTCTGTATACAATGTGGCCCTGCGATTTGCAGCATGTGTGCTACCTCTTGTATTCCTAGTCCCAAGCCCCGTTCTAAATCCCGTTCCAAGACAATTCGAGACGAGCAAATGGTACTGTATGAAATGATAGATGGTATCATGAAAATTGATGTTTCCTGATGGAAACGTAGTGACAAGGAGGGAATGTGGAAAAGTAAATTTTGCCATGTTCTGTGTCCCTACTCATCCATCATATGTTATGTGTGCATGACCAATATGCATATGTTATTCCCCATGTCCGATTAATGACGCAATTACAGTTGTGTCCACCTCTGATATGTCAGTTTCCAGTCCTCGTGAATACTACGAATACCAGGCCTATGTAAAGTTATGTTGCCACGTTTCTCAGTGTGCACGTTATTCCATTATAAAGTCCCCGTTTCTAGGCCTCAAAAGGGCCCGGACATCAGATTCAGCTCCTGTCTCCTGAAAGCCTCGCTGAGGAGCGATACAGCCCCCACCTGTATCCTCGACCCTTCACTTACTTCTTGCCTCGCAGTGCCCGGTGCAGCTTGGCTCTGCCTCTGAGTCTGCCAAAAGTATGTTATAGTTCCAGTTATCAGTTCAGTCCTCCTTCTCTGCATTCCTAAGCTACTGAACTGCATCAATAGTTTCCGTCATTGTCTAGCCTATTCGGCTCCACGTTAGAGAAATACTGTATTAATGGTCATTTAACATTCTTCATCACGCACTACATGTAGAATAATGCATGGTCCAGTCTTAGAATCAAGTTAGCTTTTCCCCTCATGACTTCTAGTTTATATCAACATGTTCCCTAAACATCAGATACCAGATAGGGTTTAGGTACATGTCGCTCCGACCCTCCAGACTCTAGTCTCTGCTCCTAGCACAGAGTTCATAGCCCCCAGCTTCTCCTAGTGATACGTCATTGCCAGTTTACGCGCACCATTAGGTTAGAGGTCCCGGCTCCTTAGGTAGCCCCCTCCAAAGTTTCCGCCCATTCATGACATATTCTGTTACGTTTGCATCACATGTCTATGTATACCCCCAGTTACACCTCTTTTTACTGTTATCTTTCGCGACTGCTACGCGTCACGCCTTCTGCTCCACCCACTGTTACGCCTACTGCAATGTAATGCTATGTGTTTGCGCTATGTATATAAGTCCATGTATTGTTATTAAAAGTTAGCGCGCTCATTCCTGACCCAGCCCCGGCAGCTGCCGGGCCCTGTTACCCCTGTTCTATGCAGGTTGTCCTGATCCTGTCCTTATGCTGTAATAAACCTGCAGAAACTCCTACTACCTCGAATTTTGACTCTTATTTTATTGAGCTATCTGTTATTCATTCATTCATTCAAAAATAGATCCGGTATTATTTATTTATATACCACAATGTGGGAAGGTGTGTGTGGGCCCATGCCTGATGGGAGTTGTAGTTACAGCAAACACTCCGCCTCACACTCATCCAAAATAGCTGATCTGGGCCTACGGCTACCTGACAGTGTGGGGATATGTACTTGCAAGATGGCTGACACTGCTACATGGCATTGAACCTGAAGCCAAATTCCATCATGGCCTTGTGCTACAAACACCAGGCCTCAGTGTCAGCCATCTTGCCAGTACATTTCCATTCACTGTCAGGGACTGCATAGTTCCAGGTGTGCTGCCTGGGATGGCTGAGAATGTGTGTGGAAGGCAAGGCATGATGGGAGTCGAAGTCAGTGCAAACACGCCCACCTAGAACTGAGTTTCCCTGACAGTCAATGAGAATGTACTGGCGAGATGTCTGGCACTGCAGACTGGTGTTTGGAGCTCAAGGCACTGTTGAGAGTTGTGGAAAAATCAGACACCAACAACTCCTTGTGTACCAAATACCATGCAACAGTGTAACTCAATTTGCTAATACACTACCATTCACTGTCAGGTAGCCATAGGCCCAGATGAGCTGTACATGAGCAGAACATATCCACTTACTCTCAGGAAACCATAGTTCCAGGGGTGGTGTTTGTGCACGGTAGAAAGAGTGTGTGTAGTGTAGGGCTTGATTGGAGATCTGGCTATTGCAAACACTCCTTCTCCCACTCATTCCCACAGGCCCACTATGAACCATGCTTTCCTGACAGTGAGTGAAAATGTACTGCCAAAATGCCTCAGACTGGAGAAGGGTGTTTGGAGTCCAAGTCCATGAGTGGACTTAGTGTAAAGTCAGACACCAGTGCCCAGTGTCAGCCATCCTGCAGGTATATTCTGACACACTGTGAGGTAAGCTCAAGTCCTTTTGGTCTGTTTGCGCTGGGTGGGAAGGTGTATGTTGGATAGTGCCTGATGGGAGATGGAGTCAGTGCAAACATTCCTCCTCCTACCCAAACTACCTGACTACCTGGCTACCTGACAGTGAGGGGATATGTTCTAGCAAGATAGCTCATAGTGACCCCTGGTGTCTGAATTGAGCACAACTACCATCATGGCTTCGTGCTCCAAAGACCAGTCCCCAGTGTCTGCCATCTTGCTAGTCCATTCTCCACTCACTGTGAGTTAGCCATAGGCCCAGATGAAGTTGCTGTGCCATGTTTGGGGAAGTAGTAGTTGCCATCAATCCAAATCCCATCAGGCAAGGCCATACACACATTTGTCCCACCAATCCCAAACAGCAGCACGGGGTACAAGTGAATGAGACCAGTGGAAATGTACCAGTAAGATGTCTGATACTGGTGCATGGTGTTTTGGAGCATAAGGCCCTGATGTTGGGTGGACTCACGGCAGGGACCTGTCCCCAGTGTCAGAAATCTTGCAAGTACATTGTCACTCACTGTTAGTAAAGCATATTTCCAGGTTGGCTGGTTGGGCTATGTGGGAAGGCGTATGTAGGTCCCGGTCTGATGAGAGTCGGGATAACAGCAAACACTCCCCCACACACAGCACAACCACTTCATCAGGGCCTATGTCTACCTGACAGTGAGTTGATGTGTACTAGCAAGATGGATGACACTGGGGACTGCTGTCTGAATCTATCACAACTAACATATTTGCCTTTGTGCTACAAACACCAGCCCCCAGTGACAACCCTCCTGCAGGTACACTTCCCAGCATTGTATGGACAACACTCTTCCTGGTTGGGCTGGGTGGGAGGAGGAATGAAAATTTCACAAATAGAGCCTACGCACTCAAACCGTAGCTCATTAAATTAGTTTGCCACATTTTGGCAAAAAGCAGAGTTTATGATCTCATCTGACTATGGAGTAAATAGACAAAATACATTATCTGCGTAGGCACAAAGCTAAGCAGTAACATATCTTGTTCCTCACAGCAATTCACTTGAGTAATGAAATGAGAACAAGAAGCACCTCACTCACACCATTCCCACATATTTCAAAGTAAATAAACAGACTGTGAGTGTGTAGGCAGCCACACCTGACTGCTAAAGACATGGACTAAGCCCAGTACACAGACCCGGAAAATACAAAATTTGCAGATATGTATGTATGTTACATGAGAGTACAGGTGTGGACCACACCAACCCACCTGTGTCATTCGCATGGTGTCACTAACGAGTCAATGTCTTTGGACATGCAATATCAACTAAACACAATATGCCCATGAATGCACACAGCTGAACATGTTGTGTTTCTATCTAGGACCCTAATTCGATATTCCCGATTTATGTCCTTGTATGGCTATAATAAATAATATCCTTATAAAGGCAAAGGAATCATATCCATATTTAGTAATAGCCCATGCAGTCCAAATACGGCATGGCTACTCCCATAGACTCCTAGAAAGTACAACGCGTTCTTTAAACAAATCAAGCCTCCAGCAGCCCAGGAAATCCCCCTGCTCTTGTTTTGATTTGCACAAGAACTCCTAGAGTCAGAAAGAACTGTTAGTTTTTGGTGACGTCTTATGTCCAACCTTACGTCAAACCCAGCACCTTTCAGGTATAAATATACCAACGTTGCCTTAAGCAAACACACGGTGGTTTGGAGCAGAGCGGCTATCCACTTGCCCGGAAGCCCAGCTGATGCGAGGAGCCGAAGGTAGCCGCCCCTCCCCTTTGATGCACTGGGGAAGACGCTGTCTTTTTCTCCAGCCTAGAAAATCCAGCTCCGGTGTTTCCAGCCACCCTTGCGGGTTGCTGGGATATCGAGTCCTGAGAGAGAGAGATACAAGACCTCCTTCATTCTAAGAACCAAGATACGGAGCTGACTAAACCCTTAAGAGAATTCTTGATTCAGATCCTTGGCAAAAGCAACTTAACTTAAACTGCAACTTACTTACTCCTTCCCACGTATTAGGCTTAGGTCAGGTACACCGGGGTAGGCATAGATTAGAAGCACCAGTTGAGGACGTTAGTCAATGTTTTTATGTATGTATATATTTTATCCATTTTAAAGTATCATATGGCTAAGAAACCATATCAATGCTTTTACAGTATTATTTTATAATACTCCTTTTACTGTACGCACTTTATGATAAGTATTGCAATTGTGGCAATTTATTTCTCTTGCATGAGAAAGAAGACTGCTCAATAAATAACACCTTTTATTGAAAACGCCCGTCTCTCTATTTCTCTGCACTCTGGTGAAACTAAGTATGCATGATTGACTGAACGAAATAGTTGTCTATGTATATATAGTTATCTATAATAGTTGTATATTTTCACACGACTCTAGAGATACACTCTTTATTCTGAGGGAGGAAAGTTGTCATGTTATATGGTTGTCAGAAGCTAATCCTTTCTTGTCTATCCAGGGAAGTTAAACTCCTCCTTGTTTACTCGAGAAAGTTTCTAGTGACCTCTGAGGTTAAAATCCGCCGGAACTTAGTAGGAAGAGATTCCTATGTATAGTTTTTGGTTTAATCAACGTTGAAGGATACAGTGTTCCAAAATATTATGCACCTAATCTTTGTTTCCCTTTAAACCTGCTCTGCAACAGAAACTTTCTGTTAGTAAAAATGACGGAAAGTGAAGACGAAAGGGAGGAAGCTAGATTAGCAGCTCAACTCCTAGCGGATGACACAAGTCTCCAAGAAAATGACCCGATTGCTATAATCATTCCGGTATATGTAAGAAAAACTATAACAAAAAAACGTATAGAAAATGGAGTATCATAACGAGGTGGTACAGTAATATTCGTGGTAGAGGCCATGAATATCGGCAGACAGAGGTATTCTATTCATGGATAAATTTTCCAGCAGCGCATGCTGTGACACACGAATTCCGCTATTACAAAATAGGGGAACCTCCGGATGAATACGCTCCTTTCGAGGACGTTGAAATCCCACTAACTTACCAAGAGCACCTGCTCTGGTTTAATGGCGCCCTAAAACATCAAAATCACATCAGCAGGCTCGGTCAACTAGGTAGACCAGGAGCCACGTGGCCGTTTCTAGCCAGCTACACACCACATCCCGACATCGAAAAGATGTCAAGTGAAGAACTGTTAATTAAAATAAAAGAATTAACAAAGGCATACCGAGAATTAGTTCAATTGGCAATGGAGGATATAACATACCTCCCGAAATTGAAAGAAACAGATATAGCAGAACAACCTTTTGAACTTGCCAGAATCATAGAAAAATCCTATGAAGAACTAGGGAGAGATAGTTTGGGTGGGGAACCAGTAAAACCCCAACTACTTGAAAATCCTGAAAAAACATTTATTAGAAATAATCTAAACACTCGAAAAAAGAGTTGGGATGGAAATAAACAATCCACTCCCAAAGAAAAACGATTCCAGTCCAGAGGAAGGTCTCCTCAACGGAGAGATAGATTGACAGAACGAGGTGGCAAGTCTCCCCAGACGGAGCCCTCTGAGAAAAGATACAACCTTAGAGATAGGGATAAATTGAGAAAACCTGACAGATATCAAGATATTGATACACGTCCCTCTCGATATTTTCAGACTTCCTCACAGAAATCGGAAAGAAGAGGACGGTCAGTACACAAGGAAGAGCACGTCAAGTCCAAAGACAAGGAACCTGCTCATCAAAGTAAAAAATTACAATTTCCAAGAAAGAAGGTAGCTGGTATTAAAATAATAAAACATGCCGAGGAAACTGAGGACACAACTGAAAAACAGAGAGTGGGCCCAGACAATGCTAGACAGCGCAGCAGAAGTGACCATAGCTCGCAAGATCTTGATGAATCTTCTGGAGACAGTGGACACGAATGAATACATTCAAGTGGAAACTGCAGACACCAGAGTTAGCAAAACCCATAAATTATACGAAATAACATTAAGTATTGAGGGGGACAAGACTAGGAAAGTAAGGGGTCTCTTTTGGGATAACCTTTCAAATGGCTGTGACATCCTGTTAGCTGAGAAAGACTGGCCACCAGAGTTTGTCAGGGAGTGCCCTCATGGCGAAGAAATGATTATGCCTGCCTTCTCAAATCATATTGCAATTCATAAAAAATACACATTAGCAAGAAAATGGGCAGTAGCTCAAGCTCCTGCATTTTATAAAAATCATGTAGGATGGGATGAGGATTCTCCTCACCATAAAATCCAGTTAAAAAAACAACCCACTGCATAAAGGCAGTACCCAGTTAAGCAAGAAGCTAAAAAGCAAGTCAGGGAGATCTTACATCAACTTGAATATCAGGGGGTGATTGAAACATGCCCCTCACAAATGAACAATCCTTTGTTTCCTGTCTCCGGGCCAGACGATTCATATGGTCTAGTTTTGGACTACAGACACTTAAACTCCTGTTGCAAAACATTTACAGTACAAAACTCGCACAGTGCAGCATTAATGAATAACATAAAATATAAAACGACATTAGACATCTCTAATGGATTCTTTTGTCAAAACATTGCACCTGAAAGCAGGTATTTGACCGCTTTCTCAATAATGGGGTCGCAAAAACACTTCTGTCCACTCCCACAGGGATTCAAGAATAGCCCAGGATTGTTCTCAGCAAGAGTAACAGAGTTACTACAAATATATGATGATGAAGCATTATCTTATGTCAATGACATCTATCTCACAGATGATGACCTGGAGACACACTTGAAAAGAGTGAACACCATAATACTTGGGTTTGCAGCTGAGGGTTACAAATTCAACTTTAAAAAGTCGCGAATTGCCCATCTAACTGTCCTGTTTTTAGGATATGAATTATCAAGTGAAGGCAAAAGCCTAGCAGACAACTTCTTAGAGAAGTGTGCTGTACTCCAAGCACCTAAAATGCTGAAGAACTTACAATCAATATTAGGTTTCCTGAATTTCGGAAGAAAATACATTCTAAATTATGCAGAGAGAGTTAAACCTCTATATGAATTAATAAAACCTGATTTCAAACCAATAAATTGGACTCATAAACACACAGAAATGTTAAGATCATTGCAAACAGACATGTTAGCTAAAACTAAATTGCAACCTCGCAAAAACGTACGCAACCTTGTAATCTGAGTCATCCCAGGAAGATGCGGATTCACGTACCTAACCTCTAATGAGGGAGAAACAGTACCAATAGCTTACAAATCACACTTGTACACACAAGCTGAAATGAAATTCAGTTCTACTGAAAAAATTCTAATAGCGGTTCAAACTGCTGTAGCAAAAGAAAGAGCCCAAGCCCAAGGCAGAAGAATAACTGTTTTAACAGCAGAATCGTCCCTTGAGGCATTAACAAGCCCACGCAACTTGAATGCTGTGGCATTAGATCCAATATGGATACAATGGAAAAATTATCTTGCTACAGAAGACGTGAAGTACTATTTTGACCCAAAAATGAAAAAACTAGAAGATCTAGAATATGAATAAGAATATCCTCTGCCAATCGAAATTCTGACTCTCGAACAGTACACATGTGTAATCTACATGGATAGATTTGCACAACACTACGATGTAGAGAAAAAATCCTACAACGCAGCGTGCGCGATTGTTAAAGGTTGCTGGCGCTTTGGTAAATTCAGACCAATAGTCACCAAAACTGAATCACTCAGAAACTGTTCAACTCAGCGAGCTGAAATAAGATCTTTAAAGATGGCGCTTGAAAATGCCGATCGCAAATTCCCCACACTAATAGTGTGCGATTCGCATTACTGCGTCAAGTCTTACAACAATGACATGCAGACCTGGATTCAAAACGGTTACAAAGATGACACAGGTGCCACAATAAAGCATTTTATAGCAACAAGGGACCCCAGTTTAGTCTGTCGGGACCATGGGGAGCATACTTTTGAAAAACAACAATGGTCCCAAGCAAAAGAAATAATGAACGAATAACATATAGACAGAGTCAATCTATATTTACAGGACAGACATGTCCAGCCGGACAGGGGTCTTCCAGAGATTTTACTCAGTATTTATGTATTGAAATCACATAGAGAATACCTTCCGACAATCAACCAAAGTGGACAACAAGCCTGTGTCCAGTACTGACAGAGCGAGTACAAGTGGTGATGTAGACAGCAAAGAAGGGCTTTGTAAGGCAAAACAGCGTTACTCTATAAATAGTACAGTTGTACAGAGTATAACATAAATGCACTAGACATTTCAGTAGTAATCACATTTCAGTTCAAGTGCATAAATAGTCGACGGCGTTTCGGACCCCTATAAAGTATCAGGGACCATCATCAGGACAAATACAATGAAAAGCCTTAGATTAATTAAGCCTCTAAATGCCTAAAAGGGGGGAAGGGGGGGAGAAAAAGAAGATATTCAAAACATACAATGGATAAAATTCAAAACCTTGGTGACATGAGTGAGAGCAGTGAACAACGACGTATTGGTCGAGCAAGTCACGTGGACTATAGTGCTGGTGATGTGCACTAATAGCTGCGGTCCAATCGGTGGAGACTTAATATGGACAGTGAAGGTGTTTCAGTGACTAATGACTGTATTGTTTATAATTGTGGTTAAAATGGTTAAAACCGCGTAGGCGTGGGGTGATATCGGCGCAAGTGGTGTCTTGAGGACGTCATGAGTGAAGGAATTAATAAATGGTGAAAATAGATCCAGATGCGGGCGTGAGGAGATAACGGCGCAAGTGGTTCCTTCGAGGTATAAAAGGTGAAGGGAAAGGTAACCGTAGCGTCGGCCGTGTGGGCGTGGGCGGAATACACGAGGAATTACAGGCTTACCGGGTCGCCTCAAGAAGGAGAGGCTGACTCCTTGGCAACAGTTACAACCGCGAGCCCTGCAAGGGTAAAAAGGGTGGTCAGGACCCGGGAGACGCGGTGCTGGAATTTAACGAGCCGCGAAGGCTCTGTGAAGGCGTGCAGCCACTTACCAGAGTCGGGATGCGGGAGCCGCGGATAAAGTATTACCGTCGGCTGGCCAGGATACCTATCAAGAGGGGGGCGCATCAGTACAGAATCAACTAAATTAAAATAACATCATCACGCAGCCGAAGTGCTAGAGGAGGATCCACTTACCGGATCAGTCGGCTCGAATGTTTTCCTGGCGTCCAGAGCGCAGGGTAGCCAGGGTCTAATATACTTGGTTCGGATTGGACCAGGGAAGGGGCATGGAAATAAAAGACGGACCTGCATAGGTGCCATCTTAGGGTAGTGAGAGGACAGGACAGGGCATAGAAATAGAAGACGGACCCACATGGGGGCCATCTTGAGGCAGTGAACGTGAGGAAGTGAAGGCATGCTTGTGAACAGGCGCGTTTAAGGGAATTTAGGTGTAGTGGGGAGTTTACACATACATACAATTAAACAATAAACGGACCCAAGCAGCCAGTACAGTTGAATACTTCAGCAAGGCACATAATTGTAATCGTGCAGGCACAGTAAGGAATTTTGAGCAAGGGTGTCAGATAAGGGCAGTCCATTCATCTTGGACGTTGAGCCCCGAGTTCAGACTATCAGTCTTCAGAATCCATTTCAGTTCCTCTCTGTTTAAGAGGCGTGTCAGATCTCCGCCCCTTGGTGAGATTATGATTTGTGAAATCACAGTCCATTGAATGTCGTTCTCGGAGTGTCCTTTCTCCACAAAATGTTCCACCAAAGGAGCGTTGGGTGTTTTACACCTGATGCGGCTACGGTGCTGGGAAATCCTCAATTTGACCTTCTGCTTAGTTTGTCCCACGTATATCAGGTTGCAAGGGCAGAAGATGGCATATACAACATTATGACTGTTACAATTGGTAAAGGTGTTACGAACATTTCTAGCATTGTTGAACACAAATTCTTTCCCATCCATTGAAAACTCACATACAACGCACGTCCCGCAGCGGGCGTGCCCAAGAAGTGGAGGTAATTGCCAGTGGTCATTCAGGGTTACATTTCTAATGGATGGTAAGGCAGCCCTAACCAATTGGTCCTTGAGATTTTTGTTTTTCTTAAAGGCAAATAACGGGGTGTCCCAATTCAATAAGCCTGAGTTCAAAATGTGCCAGTTCTTTTTAACACATTGTCTGACCCGGCTTGACACCGGGGAATATGTTGTTACACACACCAATTTCTCAGTGGTCTTTTTGGGTTTAGGTTCCAGGAGGGTTTCCCGAGGGCAGTACCAAGCTCTCTTCATCGAATTCTTGATGAGACGCTTGGGGTACCCTCTAAACCTCAGTTTACTAGATAGTATATTGGCCTCACAGAAATAATCTTCCTTTCTATAGCAATTTCTCCTCAGTCTCAGGAATTGAGAATATGGCAGACTGTCCCTCAGAGCCCTGGGGTGACAGCTGTCATATCTTAGCAGGGTGTTTCTCTCCGTTGGTTTGCGGAAGAGGGAGGTGTACAGGTTGCCCTCATGATATTGAATATTCAAGTCAAGGAAGGGGATGCTGCTTTGGCTGTGAGCCATGGTGAAGGTGAGGCCATTGCAGTTGTGGTTAAGCCAGTGTAGGAGCCCACCTAGTTCAGGGATAGTGCCTGCCCATATCAAAAAAATGTCGTCTATGTATCTCTTCCAGTTCTTTAGACCTGAAAAAAATGGATTCGTAGGACATAGGATGGTATTAGTCTCCAGCCAGTCCATGTAAAGAATGGCCAGCGTGGGAGCAAAGACAGCTCCCATAGATGTTCCACGTACTTGTTGGTAGTACTGTGAGTCGTACATGAAGAAATTTTGAGTAAGACAAATTTCCAGAAGTTGGATGATAAATATGGTTGGTACTCTGTGGGGGCTGGCTCGGGTGTTGAGAATGCTCTCCATCACCAACAAGGAGTCCCTTTGTGGAATGTTGGTGTACAAAGACTCGACGTCTAGTGTACAGAGGGTCTCGGTGTTGGGATCAAAGGCATGATTTTCTATGATATTTATCATGTGCATACTGTCCCTAATATAACACTGGGTTGTTGGTACAAAGTCTCGTAGGAAATAGTTGACATAGAGGCCCAGTGGTTCAAGAACAGAACCACATCCCGAGACGATAGGTCTGCCGGGGGGATTATCCAGTCTTTTATGGATCTTCGGTAAGGTGTATATCACCGGTATTCTGGGGTTGGAGGTGTTGAGAAAGTTGAATTCATGTTGGCTGATAATGCCCTTTGACATCGCATCAGTCGTCACCTGTCTGATGAGAGTCTGTAATTCCTTAGTAGGATTGCAGGGTAACCTGCAATAATGATCAGTGTTGGAAACCTGACGCAATAGTTCATCTTTATAATTCCCAATGTCTTGTAGGACAATCCCGCCACCCTTATCCGCAGGCTTAACTATGAGCTGGTTGTTATTTTTCAGGGTTGAGATGGCATTCTTTTCTTCAATAGTAATATTGAAGGGTATGAAGAGGTGGGATTTCTCTAGCTCAGAGATCTCCTTCAAGATAACCTTTTCAAATGTAACAATCTCTCTCGGTATCATGCTGGCTGCCGGAGAGAAGGTTGAAGGTGGTCTAAAAGGTGTGACAGTGGTTCTGGGCTCAGAGGGATTGAGTTCGAAATAGGAACGTAGTCTTAACTTTCGAAAAAAGACCATCAATTCAGACTGAAGGTCCAAAAAATTTGGGTATTTTGCGGGGACAAAGGAAAGTCCTCTTTGGAGGAGTGACGACTCACATTCAGTGAGTACGTGATTCGAGATATTAAAGATGGGTATCAGGTTGTGGACACAGTTAGGAGTTACCATTGGTAAAACTTGTGCCTCGTCTGGCGTTCCCCAGGGGGATTCTGCCATCTCTGTTGTTGTTTCACTTTGCCTCTCTTTGGGGGTTCTGGGTTGCCTCTGGATAAAAAATGAGAGGGGTTGCGTTGATTACCACTTGTTCCTTCACCTGTATCTGAATTGTCAGATGAGTCAGCTGATGAGTCTGTGAATCCAACCACTGTGTTCCTTTTATTGAAACGCCCCCAAGGTCTGGGGTTCTGCTGGTGTGGATTGAAGTTGCGGTTAAGATAGAAATCTTTTTGCAAATAGGGATAGGTGCGTTCCAAGGAAAAGAATTTGATGTCCTTCTTTACCTTGTTGGATTTTTTGTTCTGTTCTATCCGATGGAATTCGGCAACTGTTTTATCAATTTTCTCCAAGAGAGACTTTGTATCAACAATGGTTTTATCGTCTATGATTTGTTTCTCCAAATCCTTAATAATATCGTCTAGTTTTTTCAATTCCTCAATAGCGGTGTCAATCCCTAGAACTAACCAGTGGCGTGAACAGGTAGTGCCAATCCCACTAAACCCTGTGATATATTTGGGGTTGTCAGTAAACACACCCGGAATGTTTCTCACCTGTAAGCCAAGGGGTATAGTGTTAGATTTGAGATACTGCGTCAGCATGAGCATCATCAGTTCTAGGCGTGCATGTTTTTTCTTGTTTTTTTCTAAATCATCTGGTAAACTGTTATTACCGGTTGGAGATGGTGCATCAGGGGTGTCAAACAGGGAAGGGCCTGCACAAATTTTGTTTATGTATTCAATGGAGTATAGGGGAGCTGGGTCAGACATAACAAGAGGAGGGGAAAAGGTACCCAACTGTAGGTGCCGGAGGGCAGGGACCACTTAGGAGAAGTGGAGGGAACAGAAAACCCTTGCAATCAACCGATTGCGCAAAATGAATTTTATAGCAACAAGGGACCCCAGTTTAGTCTGTCGGGACCATGGGGAGCATACTTTTGAAAAACAACAATGGTCCCAAGCAAAAGAAATAATGAACGAATAACATATAGACAGAGTCAATCTATATTTACAGGACAGACATGTCCAGCCGGACAGGGGTCTTCCAGAGATTTTACTCAGTATTTATGTATTGAAATCACATAGAGAATACCTTCCGACAATCAACCAAAGTGGACAACAAGCCTGTGTCCAGTACTGACAGAGCGAGTACAAGTGGTGATGTAGACAGCAAAGAAGGGCTTTGTAAGGCAAAACAGCGTTACTCTATAAATAGTACAGTTGTACAGAGTATAACATAAATGCACTAGACATTTCAGTAGTAATCACATTTCAGTTCAAGTGCATAAATAGTCGACGGCGTTTCGGACCCCTATAAAGTATCAGGGACCATCATCAGGACAAATACAATGAAAAGCCTTAGATTAATTAAGCCTCTAAATGCCTAAAAGGGGGGAAGGGGGGGAGAAAAAGAAGATATTCAAAACATACAATGGATAAAATTCAAAACCTTGGTGACATGAGTGAGAGCAGTGAACAACGACGTATTGGTCGAGCAAGTCACGTGGACTATAGTGCTGGTGATGTGCACTAATAGCTGCGGTCCAATCGGTGGAGACTTAATATGGACAGTGAAGGTGTTTCAGTGACAATGAAATTCAGTTCTACTGAAAAAATTCTAATAGCGGTTCAAACTGCTGTAGCAAAAGAAAGAGCCCAAGCCCAAGGCAGAAGAATAACTGTTTTAACAGCAGAATCGTCCCTTGAGGCATTAACAAGCCCACGCAACTTGAATGCTGTGGCATTAGATCCAATATGGATACAATGGAAAAATTATCTTGCTACAGAAGACGTGAAGTACTATTTTGACCCAAAAATGAAAAAACTAGAAGATCTAGAATATGAATAAGAATATCCTCTGCCAATCGAAATTCTGACTCTCGAACAGTACACATGTGTAATCTACATGGATAGATTTGCACAACACTACGATGTAGAGAAAAAATCCTACAACGCAGCGTGCGCGATTGTTAAAGGTTGCTGGCGCTTTGGTAAATTCAGACCAATAGTCACCAAAACTGAATCACTCAGAAACTGTTCAACTCAGCGAGCTGAAATAAGATCTTTAAAGATGGCGCTTGAAAATGCCGATCGCAAATTCCCCACACTAATAGTGTGCGATTCGCATTACTGCGTCAAGTCTTACAACAATGACATGCAGACCTGGATTCAAAACGGTTACAAAGATGACACAGGTGCCACAATAAAGCATAACAAGCTCTGGGAACAGGTAGTTCTTTTGCAGAAAGAACTACAAAAGACTCACGTGATACATACACTGAGTCATCAACGTGATGGCGTTCACGTTGCAGGGAATTCATTGGCTAACAAAGCCACAGCGGAAGCGGTCCGACCGGCTTCCGTAGCCACAAAAAAGCGTTCTGAAAATTACATAGACACAGAAACTATGCTAGCGGTAAAAGCATCATTAAAAGGCGACTATGCAGCATTACCTCTCGGCTATCCACTCAGTTATACATACATAATTGATGCAAACTCCGTTCCTTTTGCTCAAATCCCTGGAGTGGGGGACAGAGTAATTCCAAACACGACCAGGAGAGTCTTTTTAATAGCAGATGCACATATGGGATTGGGTCTAAGGCACCAAGAGATAGTGAAATCTCTGAAAGAATTACAATCAGAATACTGGTGGCCGGGGATGAACTTGCAACATTACAAATTTGCAAAGGATTGTCCAAACTGCAACCGAGATCGCAGTCGTGAACCAGACCAGACTAGTGCCAGGATACCTCTATTAGAAAGCATAAGGCTAGCTATACGCAAAAATCCAGTAGGAGAAACGCGATCCCATAAATATTAAGACTAGATTCACTTAAAATGCAGACACCAGCGCTCGGCTGACGCCAGAACTGTTATAAAAGATTTCCGAGTCTGTATCGGCATATACGTAATTGACATGCTACATTCTGATCAGGGTCCTGCGTTTAGCTCTAGGGCTTACAAGGAGGCCATGGCCAGCATGGGCATTGCATTGCGGTACTCTTCTTCATTCCATCCTGAGGGAAATGCGGTAGTGGAAAGAAAAAACCGGGACATAAAGCAATCTATAACGGCGAGGGTATTAGGTTCGGGTGATGGGTGGGTCAAACATTTAACAAATGTCCAACACAGTCTTAACAATCTGCCAAGAAATTCCCTAAAAGGTTTCACTCCCTACGAACTATTGTTCGGTACCAGAATGCATATCCAGGACTTGGATAGTCACACTTCAGTGGTAGAAGTAAAAGCCTTTGATATCAAAGACCGTTTGGCTGTTTTACAGGACTTAAATGAAACAAGAAGAAGTCTGAGTAATCCAAAGCTAAAGCCAACGACCACTGAAGAAAAACCACCTGTCCCAGCAAGACCTGTCTGGATTCCAAAGATTGGGGATCTGGTAAGAGAGAAGATAGCGGTGAAGAAGGAATTTGGGACTTCTTACAGAAAAGCAGTACCTGTCTTAGCTGTCAGCGGAACAAGATCAGTTGTACTACCGCCCCTTGCTGGTAAAAAGGAGAACCGAGTTGTATCCATCGACCTGGTAAAACCACAATCATGTGGCCAATAATAAGTAGTAGGCCCAGTGGACTCCCAAGAAATAGCAGAAGACCAAATCTTGCTACAATCCAAGAGGTTCAAACTGAAAGACTAATCACTTTTGATAAACCTGCAGTAAATAAAAAGGACTATGCAACAAAGCCATGGAACTTGTGCCTCTTGAAACCCAAATTGCAACAGTTCGTCAAGAAACACCAGTCTACAACGATGTAGCCTCAGACTATGCTAGTGAAACAAAGAAAAATCCAAAAGCAAATAAAAATTCAGAAGCACTTCCAACAATTGACAGAACTGCATCTGGCTACTTCATCAATTTCTATGACTTTTCTGAAGATCCAAGCGAGCATGAAGAAAGGCCAGCAACAAAAACTTTGAAAGATAAAGTAACTGAACTCTTTCATCAACTCAAAGAAACATACCTGATTTCTCCATGGATTGAATTTTGGATTGTGTTAGGTGTACTTTTCCTCCAGCTTTGGCTCATCATGTTTCTATGTTTGGGAAAATGCATTGATGGAACATATAGTACAATGGACACAGCAAGTCAGTACATCAACTTGGTCCTAAAGCCTCACACATCCTGTCACATCACAAAAAGAGAACTGTCACCAGTGAACATCACAGCTAATCCAATACCCGGTGGGGTAGCATGGGACAAAACAGATTATGAAATCTATGGCTCGATTGAGCTCTTGAAATATCCACACCAATTTAAGGTTTCATTAAGTGACTTTGTGACACCAAGTACTTTCTCTGATGATTGGGACTTTGAAAATATTAATAATATGATGTCAGATTTAGTAATGTCAGCCAAATTCACAGAACATGATTACTTGCAGGGTTCATCAAATTATGAAGAGTTAGATTGTTATAATCATTTTGGTCATCACTATTTGCATAAATCTGCTCAAACGTTTTATTTTAAAATGTTAAATAAGACAGGAATGAAAACAATGTTGACAAATACTAAATTGATTTATTCTGAAACATATCATCAACAAGCATTTACAATGCAATGGTTTCGCCTTTGGAAAAGTTAGAGCTATTGGCATTGTAAATGACAAAATTTGTATTTATGTGTTGGTTTTGAAAACAGATAAATAAATGGCATTGTCATTTACATTGCCATTAGCTTAATCTCTGCAGTCACTCTGCAGTCCCTAGCACTCCCTAGTCACTCTGCACTCCCTAGCACTCCCTTAGCACGCTGCACTCCCTAGTCACTCTGCACTCCCTAGCACTCCCTTAGCACTCTGCACTCCCTAGTCACTCTGCACTCCCTAGCACTCCCTAGTCACGCTGCACTCCCTAGCACTCTCTATTCACTCTGCACTCCCTAGCACTCCCTAGTCACTCTGCACTCCCTAGCACTCCCTAGTCAATCTGCACTCCCTAGCACTCTGCAGTCACTCTGTACTCCCTAGCACTCTGCACTCCCTAGCACTCCGCAGTCACTCTGCACTCCCTAGCTCTCCCTAGCACTCTGCACTTCCTAGCACTCCCTAGCACTCCCTATCACTCTGCAGTCACTCTGCACTCCCTAGCACTCCCTAGCACTCTGCAGTCACTCTGCACTCCCTAGCAGTCACTCTGCACTCCCTAGCACTCCCTAGCAGTCGCTCTGCACTCCCTAGCACTCCCTAGCACTCTGCACTCCCTAGCACTCCCTAGCACTCTGCACTCCCTAGCACTCTGCACTCCCTAGCACTCCCTAGCACTCTGCACTCCCTAGCATTCTGCACTCCCTAGCACTCTGCAGTCACTCTGCACTCCCTAGCACTCTGCAGTCACTCTGCACTCCCTAGCACTCTGCACTCCGCACTCCCTAGCATTCTGCACTCCCTAGCACTCCATAGCACTCCCTAGCACTCTGCAGTCACTCTGCACTCCCTAGCAGTCACTCTGCACTCCCTAGCACTCTGCACTCCCTAGCACTCTGCACTCCCTAGCACTCTGCACTCCCTAGCCCTCTGCACTCCCTAGCACTCCCCAGCACTCTGCACTCCCTAGCACTCTGCGCTCCCTAGCACTCCCTAGCACTCTGGACTCCCTAGCACTCTGCACTCCCTAGCACTCTGCACTCCCTAGCACTCCCTAGCACTCTGCACTCCCTTGCACTCTGCACTCCCTTGCACTCTGCACTCCCTAGCAATCTGCACTCCCTAGCACTCCCTAGCACTCTGCACTCCCTAGCACTCTGCACTCTGCACTCCCTAGCACTCTGCACTCCCTAGCACTCCCTAGCACTCTGCAGTCACTCTGCACTCCCTAGCAGTCACTCTGCACTCCCTAGCACTCTGCACTCCCTAGCACTCTGCACTCCCTAGCACTCTGCACTCCCTAGCACTCTGCACTCCCTAGCACTCCCTAGCACTCTGCACTCCCTAGCACTCTGCACTCCCTAGCACTCCCTAGCACTCTGCACTCCCTTGCACTCTGCACTCCCTAGAACTCTGCACTCCCTAGCACTCCCTAGCACTCTGCACTCCCTAGCACTCTGCACTCCCTAGCACTCCCTAGCACTCTCTAGCACTCTGCATTCACTCTGCACTCCCTAGCATTCCCTAGCACTCTGCACTCCCAGCACTCTGCAGTCACTCTGCACTCCCTAGCAATCCCTAGCACTCCCTAGCACTCTGCACTCCCTAGCACTCTGCAGTCACTCTGCACTCCCTAGCACACTGCACTCCCTAGCACTCTGCACTCCCTAGCACTCTGCACTCCCTAGCACTCTGCACTCCCTGGCACTCTGCACTCCCTAGCACTCTGCACTCCCTAGCACTCTGCACTCCCTAGCACTCCCTAGCACTCTGCACTCCCTAGCACTCTGCACTCCCTAGCACTCCATAGCACTCTGCACTCCCTAGCACTCTGCACTGCCTAGCACTCTGCACTCCCTAGCACTCTGCACTCCCTTGCACTCCCTTGCACTCTGCACTCCCTTGCACTCTGCACTCTCTACTCTGCACTCTCTACTCTGCACTCTCTACTCTGCTCACTCACTACTCTGCTCACTCACTCTGCACTCACTACTCTGTACACTCACTTTGCACTCTGCACTCACACTCTGCACTCACTAGTCTGCACACTCACTACTGTGCACTCACTACTGTGCACACTCACTACTCTGCACTCTGCACTCACTACTCTGCACTCTGCACTCACTACTCTGCACACTCACTCTACACACTCACTCTGCACTCTGCCTTGCGTTGTCTGTACGTTGCACAAGGCGATGCAACACCTTTTATAAATCCGGGCCTCGGTATTCAATTTTACACAGAAATCAACTCAGCAAACACATTCTGCAAAGTCTGCCTTCCATCCAACATAAACAGCTCCACGCCGACTGCAGCCCCACCGCATGCAAATTAAAAGGTCCACTGGATTGTGGATTGACTCTGGACAGGTCACCGAGGGCAAAGGAACTCAGCCACTCTGTCTTGTGACCAGCACAACACCGGGGATGCGAAATCAGCAGAGCAATACTTCCGCGAAAAGAAAGCCGTTCGATTCCTGCCCGATTTTAGGAAGGTGCCCGATTTCATACGATATCCCTTTTCCCTGATGCGGCGGATATGTAAGAGTGCTATTTGCGTTATATTGAAAAACAAATATTAATAGCGTGCTCTTCACTGAGGGGTCTGGAGCCTCACTGTGCTCGACTCCAGAAACCCCAAACTGATCCGCCGAATGCACACTCCTTATAATATTTCAACCACACAGTCGAAAACGCTCTCTGAAACTCACGACCGAGATAATAAAACCTCAATATAAACAAGAAAAGTGAAATGGCGCAGCCCACCCCTGCTCGGAGTAGGGAGCGGGTCGGCTCTGCGTCCTCACAGAGAGAGCGAGCAGGCTGGTGTGACGAAGGATGCCGGCCTGGAAAAAAAAATTACATCCGCCCACCGCCGCATGACGTGGCGGAAAGCCTAAAAATCGCAGGAACGCCCACGAATCTGCTCGCACACTGACGAGCAGATCTTTCTTCCAATGGCTAGCCTCCATTTATGGAGCTAGCCAATGGAAAGAGAGTGCGGGACAACACACACACACACTGTACACAAAAGATTTCGCCTGTGCCGAAAAGCTGCACGGCGACCTGCGCCCCCACGGAGCTTCTCGGGGCTCTAAACAAACATGCCCCCAGGGAGCCTCTCGGGGCTCTAGACAACGTTGCGCCCTTAATGCACCACAGTTAAATATGCCCCATTACTGGGCCATCACGGGCCTTCTAGCCCAGGGAACACTTCTCCCTACGTTGGAGCGGCCCACTATCACACGGGGCTGCTCTGATACCGTGCCCGCACCGGCACTACTCCAGTCCCTCTGCTCCTGCTCCTTCATGGAACAGAACCAGAACTGCCCCCCCGTCTCCCCGGCCCAGCGCTGACTCACCGGGCTTCTCGGGGATGACGGGCCGCTCTCCGCACACAAACTCGTCTCTCTCTCTTGGGCGGCGGGGCTCTCAGCATATCCCCGGTCGCGGCTCTCATGGCGGCTTCTGCAGACACCCGGGAGCCAGCCAATGGCAGTGTGGCTCCCGGGACGAGCCTCTGCGATGCTGACGCTTCAGCCAATCGCTGCGCGGCTCCGCCGATGACGCGGCGGGGCTGGGGCCAATCCCAGCGCGGCGTCACTGAGGGGGCTTGTCGCTCTCCGCCAATGGGAGCGTAGATGCTTCGATCTTTCTCCGCGATCCCCGGCCAAGGGCTCTGATGATTGTAGGCCCCGGGCAGCGGCAGAGAAAAGCGTAATAAATCAAATAAAGCGCTCCCAAGCGCTAAAGGCAGTTCACAGCGCTCCCCTGCGCTAAAGGTCCAGAAAAAGCGCCCTCAAGCGCTAGAAGTAAAACAAAGCGCTCCCAAGCGCTAGAAGGGGAAAGTAAAGCGCTCCCAGCGCTATAGGCAACCAAAGGTCACCAGTCCCGCAAAAGTACAAGTATAGCGCCCCTCAGGCGTTAGTGCCCCAAAAGTCTTCCACAAAGTCCTTCGGGGGCCCAGGACAAGTCCATCAGGCATCCAGGGGCTGGGTAGGGCTCAGGGAGGCAAGCCTTCCCCTGAGCCCAAGCAGCAGCACGCCCCTGGCAGGATTCAAGTCAGAAACAAGAAAATTTTGGAAGGGGACACAGCCCCTTTTTATACAGAGAAATCCTTTGTCTAGCAGGGTGCAGGCAGTGTGAGAACCAGCTAGAACTGGTTATAAGGAATTACTTTCACTGGCCAGGCTAGGGACATCAGACGCACCCCAGGGGGTGGAGACAGCATTGTGTGGGGAAAACTGGCAGGTCCAAGGTTTAGAAGCACTATTTAGAGCCTGCATGATCCCAGAACAATTAATATTCCTGCATGACACCATTCAGCAAACAACCTGTCTTGGTTTAGCCAAGATAAAAGACTTAAATAAACCATCTATTCCAAAGCCCATACCTGATAGTAATAGCACTACAGATGTGGAGATAGACGTATCCCATATTTTACACCAAAACAGAACAAATCCTGATTGGAAAAAATGGTTGATCTGGCCCACAAACACAAATAACTGTCAAGATAGATTTCATTACAAGAACGGAGGCTACATAATGCATTATTCCTTTAATGCAGTCCAAGCAGCCGCTTACATCACAATATTAAAAGGTTCCAGAATAGAACATTAGCAACACATGACAGACATGAGACATCAGCAATCTGCCTCTTTTAAATGCGGCTCCAAGCAGATAAGTTCATTTTCCTTCATTACAATTAATAATTTGTATCTCTATTTTGAAGTTCCCTAGTGTGTAGCTTAACCCCACCCCCCTTCCTACTGCCTCTATACCGATCTCCAATTTACGGAGATCTCCCTACACCCCCTTTCCTAGTCCCATCCTTGCATGACTGACCAGATTAACCTGCCTTTTCTTTCAGCTTATTTACTATTTCTAATGTTGGAATATATTTAAAGGTTTTTAGATGTTTAATCGAACCTTAATATTTAGTTTTTTGTGTAAACGATTATTCTTCAATTTCATCCTTGTTCTACTTCCTCATGCCATAACAAGCTTACCTAATGTCTTTGTTTAACTCCTGTTTTTCACCTCTTTCCACCGATGCAGGCTACGCACTCCAACGCGGCTCTGCATCGCTACCTTTTATTATTTAGGATTTCATCCGCAAGTTGTTATTGATTTACAACCTTATTTATAAAAAAGTGGTTTTCACAGGAATCCCCAACATTCTATAACAAAATTAATTATAATAAGAGAGGAATTATTCTCTTGACATTCCTTCATCTATAAACCTTGTCACTATTATTAAGGGAAATGCTCCCTAATTATCTTTCATTAAAGGGCTTTACCACTTTTTACAAGTTAACATTCCCTATATACCATGCCTGACTGACTCAGACAAGACTTCTGCCCCTACTCCTAACTTAGACAACGAAGCCCTGCAAAAAATCCTTAATAAGGAATTGAGGTCCTGCATGTTTGAGACCTTAAGTCAGATCATGTCCTCTAAAGGTCACTCCCTGATGAGGACAAAATCTCAGAAATTCCAAACCTCTACTCTGACAAGATCAATGAATTAAGGGGTAAAAGTCTAAAGAAAAGTAAAAACATTGATAAGAGCCATATAGGAGGTCCAAGCACCTCATCAATTCAGGGAGGTCTTAGCACCTCAACTTTTAATAGAGGTCCTCACACCTCAAACTCCCAAGGTGTCCCTAGCGGCACAACTTATCTGGGTGTCCTTAGCGGCACAACTTATCTGGGTGTCCTTAGCGGCACAACTTATCTGGGTGTCCTTTGCGGTACAACTTTTCTGGGTGTCCTTAGCGGCACAAAACATCTGGGTGTCCCCAGCGTCACAAAATATCATAATGCTCTTTACAATATGGGAGATAACAAATCTAATGATATAGAATCCTCAGACACACCTGATGAGTATGTCCTTGATCTTGATGAAGATGATCAAGAATTTTACAATCCATAAGAGGAAATCTCATCATCCTCTAAGGACATTATCCTTGACCTCTTAGGGGAAGAAATGTTTTCCCCATGAAATCTGAAACACCCAACAAGTTCTGAGTGGTTCCCTCAGGACCACGTCGCAAAATTCAAAAGAAAATTAGATCTTGTATTTTAGATACATTAAAGGAGGGTATGTCCTCTAAAAAAAAAAAGGGCTAACTTGTTCTCAACCCCCAGTTATTAACCAGGGTAAAAAAGCCAAAAAAATGTAATTATTTCGAGCCTTATACTAAGAGCACCATTGGAGGTCATAAAACCTCAAATGAGTTGGGAGATCATAGCGCCTCATTCATGAAGGGAGGTCCCTGCACCTCAAATTTGAAAGGTGTCCCTAGCGGCACAATTTACTTTGGTGTCCTGAGCGGCACAAATTACGATGGTGTCCCCCGCGTCATGTCTTACATGGGTGTCCCTAGTGGCACAAAAGACCGGTGTGCTCATTATATTACAGACTCTGATTCAGAAAATGAGGATGTCTTACCTGACCCTTCGGATGAATTTGTCCTTGATTTGGACAGTGATGAGGACCTTGATTTTAACAAGAACTTAATGATGACTCGCCATCCTCATCTAAAGATGTCTTTTCAACGTACTGGGACCTTTAGCCAGAATCCTAGATTCCGCAGAAGACAGCCACATCAATGACACACCTCTCAACACCAATCTCATCAGGGGATGGAGCCAGAGAGCATTAATTCTACTGGGTAATGCCAACGCTAGCATTAATGCAGAAAGACAAAGAGTCATTTTGACTAAAATAAATCCAAAACTAACTGACATGGCGGATAAAGAACCCTAGGAAAAGCCAAAAGGTTTACTCTTTAAATAGTTTATGATAGTGATAGAGCGCGCGGGTCACCCGACCAATAATTTCGCCACTTCCGGCTTCTGGCCCATATATTTCAAATCACCATATACATTGATCGGATGACCTCACGGTCTGCTATCAATAATTTGTGAGTTCCTTTCGTTATTCTTCAGAATACCCGACTTACCATCCACCGATGCGGGTACCTATGACCACAATGGATCAGGGAGCTAGTTGTAAAAGTGAAAGGCAGCAAAATACAAACCCAACAAATAACATTCAATACTCTTTGTAAAATGACCACGGACAACTGGAAGTTTTATCTAATTTAGTAAACTTCAGAAAATATCAAATTCACAGTAATTAAGTAATCAATAAACAGAATAACATACAGTACACAGCTGAATAGCAAATAAGTCAGTGCAACCATTTATAAACTAATGGAACCAGGACACATTCAAAATGAGGATCAGGATTTAGAACGTTTTAAGATGAATCACTAAAGATGGGATAGGCTTTGATTAGGACTAGTATTCTAGAATTGTCTCAAAGAAAATGTGACAGGATTTCGGGACATATATATATCTATAGGAGAGACTATGAAGAAAGACACGCTATGCTTTAAGGCAAAAGTTCTTTAGATAGTTTAAGTAAGGATGTTCTAGACCATATCAGGAAATGACAAACTGCAATGCAAAATATAATTTCTAACAGGTAGGGTAACATAGGAACACGTTACGAAACAAATGCAAATGACTTTTTGATTCAATGATTGCGGAAAAAAGCATGGAAAATTAACATATGCAAAGGTATGTCTTTATTGAAGCAAAAGACAGAAATTCAGAAAGGTGCAAGATTCAGAGTTTTCAGAGTGATATTTACCTAGACTGGTGTGGAAACCAAACCCTGGCCACGGGTCAGTTAAGGACAGGAAACCCTCAAGGAAGGATACCCCTCAATGGACAGCAGGTGCAGAATGGACACCCAGGACAGGACAGGAAGACCAGATTAGAATCAGGACAGGATCGTCAGGACAGGACCCTCAGGACAGGACCCTCAGGACAGGACCCTCAGGACAGGACCGGCACCCGCAGTTCGGAAGCAACGCCTGCGCTCCACCCTCTCTGCAGCTATCGATCACGACCCCGATTGGGTCAGCGAACTCCCAGCAAGTGCTCCGCCAGCACTTTAAGGTTTAGTAAAACCTTAGTCTATGGTCAAATTTCGGACAGAGTGCTCCGCAGCGCTCTGTATCTTCAGTCACCTATTGAGTGCGTTGGGTCAGTGACAGGTCAGCTAAACCAGACAAGTCGGACAATTTCCCTAGGTGAACCCAGGGTAGATATACTGTTTTGGGACGGTGTACCACCCCCCAATGTTGCAAAGTGTCAGAATCCCTCAATTTGGATTGGTCCTAAGGTAGGATTTGGGTAACACACCAATCAGAACAGACTATTTGGAGGCCTACTTTGCATCTCTGGGTACCGCCTAGCGAGATTGGGGTTCCCATGGGAAGCTGTACAGCAAACAATATCGCAACACACAATGTATCATATAAGGAGCAACTTTCTCTGTTCTCGTAGGGCAGAGGTGGCTTTCCCATGAGCATCTTGACTGTGGCTGCCAGCTGGCTGAGTTCCACTGTCCAATGTTGCCACCTTTCAGTGCACCACGAGTATGCGCAGAAGGGACCTTCAATATGGCTCCCAACCGGTTCGGACCCCCATTTCCCGCAGTACATGAAAAGTAAGCGAGAACAAATTAAAACATAGAAATGAATGCATGAAAAACACATCATGGTTTTGTACTTTAACCTTATCATTATAAAAATATACTATGCAGTTTAAATATTAGCAACATATACACGTTCACAAGAGCATCACCACGTTATTCACGAAAGCTGTGTATTACGCATGCGCACCCTTTCCCACCAAACTTATAACTACGTCAGGTCACGTGAGTGTGACTGACGCATGCGCAGAAGCAATTTTCCAAGCGGCGGCCATGTTTTAGGGACATGGATTAGTTGTATTAGAAAACACATATACAAGCTTCATCTACTTGGTTCGAATATAAAAAATAAAAGATTAGTAAGACGTACAAATTTTATTAATTGATTACACACGGGCGAGGTTCATGACTCGAGCAAGTCGCGATGCGAAGCTTGCTCTATCAATAGATTGGACTCAAATACCTTTACAAACTTCTTTCCAAAGAGACTTGCCTTTCTCTTCAGAGCAATAAAAATTAATAGAGAAGCAGATCTCCTCTATGCTTCAGAAAGGAGACATAATAGAGGTCCCATTAGAAACTTTAAGATTTATAAGTACACTCTTTCTTGTAAAAAAGAAAGACAAAGGTTGGAGACCTGTCATAAACTTAAGAGAACTAAACAAATATTTGGTTTACAGACACTTCAAGATGGAGGGCATCCATCTCTTGAGGGATTTACCTCTAGAGGGAGACTGGCTAGTCAATCTAGACCTAAAGCATCCTTACTTTACCATTCCTATGGCCAAATCCCACCAACCCTTTCTTTAATTTGTCTAGGAAAAATCACCTTTACCAATTTCAGGCTCTCCCCTTTGGACTCTCCTCTGCTCCTTGGTGCCTCACCAAGGTCATGAGAGCTGTTGCCTCATCTCTAAGAATAAGGGGCATTTGTTTAATCATTTACTTAGACGACATTCTTATAATGTCTCAAGAGCCTTCACAACTAGCCAAGGTCCTGAAGACTGTGATGGATCTCCTAGAAAGTTTAGGATTCATCACAAACAAAGATAAATCAATTCTGTCCCCTTTCAGATCTCTGGAGTTCCTAGGTTTCACAGTAGACACATTGAAATGTCTCCTTTTACTACCTTCAAAATAGATTTCCAAAATCAGGAAGGAAATAAGACACGTCCTGAAACAGCAAGATTTATCTCTGAGAGAGCTAGCCAGGATTCTGGGTCTCCTCTCCTCCTTCACCCAAGCCCTCTTTCCCAGTCCCCTCAACTATCAGGACCTCCAAAGGGTAAAGGCGAGAGCCCTAAGAACTGGCCTCTGGTACGGAGATCGGATCTGTCTGGATCAAGAAGCCAAATCGGAACTAGCCTGGTTGCTCGAGAACTTAGACGCTTGGAACGGAAAAGCAATCTTTGGTTCAAAACCAGACTTTGTTTTACAATCACATGCGAGCCTTCATGGCTGGAGAACTTGCCTTCTCAATCAGAACACTGGTGGTGTCTGGTCACAAGAGGAATCTTCTCACCACATAAATTATTTAGAGCTAACAGCTGGGCTTTACGCCTTCATGAGCGCACCAAATCTGCGGACCTCTCGAATCTAGCAAAGAAACTTTGGATGTTCTGTCTGGAACATAAGATCGCTATTCTGTCTGGAACATAAGATCGCTCTCAAAGTGGAATACTCTGCAGACTGGAACTCAGGATTCCTATTAGATCACAGCAATTGGAAAATGAATGTTTCCATGTTCGGTACCCTAAACAAGATCTGGGCCCTCTAGAGATAAACTTATTTGCGCGCAGACTAACCTTTCAACCTGAGAACAACTTCAGCTGGATGCCCGACCCGGGTGCTCTAGCAGTCAATGCCTTACTACAATCTTGGAAAGGAGCCAAGGTGTACACATTCCCTACCTTTGCCATGATTCAGAGAGTTCTTCAGATAGTGATACAGGATCAGTGCTTCCTTGTCCTAATAACTCCCTTTTTGCCATCCCAAGCATGGTTCTCCACCACTCTACAACTAGCTTGCAACCCCCCTTCTTAATTCCTACCCTAGAGAATCTTCTTGCAGACGTAGACAGAGGAGTTCACCCCCTAATTCAGAACAGGAGTTTAACCCTTCTTGCTTGGAGAGTATCAGGAGATCCAATTAAATCTCAGGACTTTCGGCGACGGCTGCAACTCTCCTCAGAGAGTCTTGGGCCCCAGGCACTCACTACCGATATAACAACATATGGAGAATCTGGGTATGTTGGTGCCTGGAAAGGAACCTGGATTCCTTGGAAGCACCTATTGTTGACATGGTTAACTTCCTTGCTAAACAATTTCATAAAGGCCTCAGCTATAGAACTATCCATTGCTTTAGATAGGCTATTTCTGCTGGTCATGTCCTTGTCAATGGTAAAATGGTAGGTAAAAATGTCATTGTTTGTAGAGTGATGATAAGCATTTGTTTAAGAAGACCTCCTATACCTAAATATGAAAGTCTTTGGGATGTCAAACTAATCCTTGATATTTTCAATAACTGGCCTCTTAATACTCTCCTCAATGGAAATAAAAACGTTTCCATTAAGTTGGCTTCTCTACTATCCCTAACCTCATGCAGAGGGGTCTCTGATGTCAAAGCCCTGGAGATTACAAATAGATCTTTTAACATTTTCTGAGACAAATGTGAGATTTATAGAAGAACAAAGACTATGTCTGATTCAATCTTTTACCCACGTTTTGATTTATGTCCAAAACTTTGTGTTGTGGACTGCATGAGAGAGTGTGATCGCAGAATGTTTTCTCTTCCCCCTCAGGATGTCAACCAATTACTTATATGCTTTGTTAAACCCCACAAAGGCATAACCTCAACCTCTATTGCTAGATGGGTTAAGACTGTCATGAGTTTAGCAGGTATTGACTTAAAGACATTTCAAGTTCATTCCCTTAGAGGGGTGCTATGGCCAGTAAATCTCTCTGGTCTGGAGGTAAGTTGGATGACATTCTCAAAGCTGCTGACTGGTCAAATGCTAGCACCTTTGCACGTCATTATTGCAAGCCTATTGAACAGATGTCTGATGTTGTTTTACAAAGCTACCAACATGCATAATGTAGCCTCCGTTCTTGTAATGAAATTGCGATTCTCATATTAACATGACTAGAGAATCTGGATTTCATTAAAGACACGGAGGCTGACATTATTCCTCCCATCCCACCCCTTGGTGGTCTTACAATAATTTAAAGCTGTTTTTGTTACAGTTTATTACTGTACTTTTTATTAACAGTACTTGTTTCATCTCTTGTTCCTTTTAGCTTGATAAACTTGACACTATTTTTCACATTCAAGACATATTTACTTCTTTCTCTTTTCAGGTAACGTTCCTTAACTATGTGCTGTCTGGCCTTTGGTTTTACCTTCGTTCTTCCTTCTCCTTCATCCTGCTCATCAGAAGATCTTTTTGATGCTTCAAGTTTCATGAACTTATTTTCCTCCACATTTAAAAGAGGCAGATTGCTGATGGCTCATGTCTGTCATGTGTTGCTAATGTTCTATTCTGGAACCTTTTAATATTGTGATGTAAGCGGCTGCTTGGACTGCATTAAAGGAAAAATGCATAATGTCAGCCTCCGTGTCTTTAATGAAATCCAGATTCTCTAGTCATGTTATTATGAGAATCGCAATTCCTGAACAAAATACAGGGGTTTAAACAGACCAGGCCAGACCCTAGATACTCCCAGAGACAACATCCAGGGATAGTTACAACATACAGTGTAGGGAAACTATGCCTTGAATGGCAACAGAAATCCACACTGGCTGAAATTAAGCAACACTTGACTTTACTTAAAGACGGTGCTGACTTGCGTGATTTCATACTGGGACCACGCAAACAGCGCCAAAAACATTTCATATACGCCGGTATATACGCTGCTTACAACGAGGCTTGGAAAGTAACACAAATTGAAACAGCTGAAAAAATACGAGAAATTGATTGTATTAATTTGGAAAAATCACTTTCTGTAGTGAGCAATGGGTTAACGACTCTGTCCTCCAGAATATATTCACTGGACAGCATTGTATCATCTGCTATTTATATAATAGAGCAGGACTTGCTAATGTTACAACATGGTCAGTCCCAATTACGTTCTATTGTACAGCTTGGCTGGACGTTGCAAAATCTGCGTTCAGGCTACGTGCCATGGCGTTTAATCAACGTAACGTCATTATTCTCTATCTTTAACCTTACTGATAAACAAATCAGTTTGGCACAAAAAGGAGCAGACTATACGATTCTGAGCATTGAAAAACTTGAGAGATTACCATTGACAATGTCAGAGAGACCTGTCATTGAATGGATAATACATGGGACGATTACAATCCCAATAACAACTTTCCAGTTTAAGTATTGCCAAAAATATATACCAGCAGGCCTGTATGAAAGGTTGGGTAAAGGATACATCAAGTCAACATGGAAATTGCCTTATACACGCAAATGTTATAGTGAAGGGAAAAAGGAGGTATTTCTTAGTGGTAATAATTGCGAAAAATCACTAAGTGGTACACTTCTGTGTCAAGGTATTAACTAGCATGGAGCCTGCGAAGGGTCTCAAATTAACCTTTCATGTCACCTGCACGGCACTCCTGCAGCACAGATAGAGTCATTTTTTAGACAGCTTTCCAACGGCAGCTACGTTCTAATAAGTGACCACAGCTGTTGTGGCATGGTGCCAGGAAAAGCCTATCTCGTGAGCGTTAGTTCCATGGTCACTTGCTGTATGCAAGTATTGTATCCAAACAGCAATCCAGACATGGAGGCGGGAATATGGCCTTCTTTGAATATCTCTTCCATTCGAATTGATACTTTAAGCAGAATGAAATCCATTCTTTTACAGACAACTGTGCCTTTAACCTCGTCAAAAGAGACGTATGATCTGCAAGTTGCAAGGACAGCAGCAGAGATGCATTCTCTATTATCAACAAACTGCCCCGTGCATTTCGTAGAAATGTTAGGTAAAATTTTAAACAAGTCTGATACCAGTGGCTTCGCACATGTACTTAAGACAATTTTTTCAGGACTGTTAGCACCCTTTGATACAGTTCTGGGCATTATCCCGAATTTTGTGCATTCATTATTTGGCGGTCTGCCTCTTCTTCTGGGACTCGTAGCAGGAATTTTATTTTTGATCCTTCTGCTCCGATATGGCAAACCAAGCCACAGACAAGACTCCAGCAACGATGGGAGAAACGATCCTAGCTATACGCTACCGGGACCGCATCACTAAAGTCCTCGGATTTGCCCGGCTAAGAGATCTAAGTACAACTTGGTTTCTTTCATTCAGACCGATCTGGCAAGATTGCATCTTACCTGTGCTTCGATGTATGCTATGCGGAGAAGAATGCGTGTTGGACGTCTGTCTTACACTACCATCAGCAGTGCCAATGGATATCGATACTTTGCTAGGTCCGGTAATGACTCATGCATCGTGTTGTCCCCAGCGGCTACCTATTCTGATGACGGCATTCGTTGAGACTTCACCACTACGAGTAGGTGGCAGTGAAGTACGAGAGGAAAAGCAGCACAAAACAGGTACAACCTTCTGTGAGCATTGCTGATCCTGACATCGATGATAGCAATCATTCTAACCTGATGTTGTAGAGCAATTTTTTGCGAGTCTGTCTGAAATGATGTTCTCCCTGGAACAAAAAGAATAACTTTTTAAAAACAACGAGCACACAGCGTTCCCTGAACTCTGAATTCGGCCTTCAGTTTTTGATAAACACAGCTATTGAAAACAATTGGAAATATTTTTCCCTTGAGAGCGAAATTATTTTTTTTCCACTTCCAAAGTATTTACCCTTTTTCTGGCACAAAGTACTCTGCTTAAAGTAGAACTATTCTTAGAGAACAGAGCTTCTATTTTAGGAACTCTAGAGACAATATTTTACCTCAGCCTCTAGCACATGTACAGCATTTGTATAAATATGTGATGGAATGGTCTCGACCTTCTTTTCTGTATTCAGAGCCATTTCATGTGTAAGTTTCGCAATTCATTCAGCTGATATATATATGCATTTAACTGCATGATAACACTGCTTGAAAAGCGTACAGTACCAATACTCATTTTCGTGTATTTGCCATATACCATTTCAAATGCAATTTATGTATTTTGGGGTGGGTTGGAAAACACACATGCATCGTTATGTTTAATATTGCTTCGTTTTTAGTAATGATGGACATTAATTCGTGGAGTGGGTGTTGTGTTTCTATCTAGGACCCTAATTCGATATTCCCGATTTATGCCGTTGTATGGCTATAATAAATAATATCCTTATAAAGGCATAAGAATCATATCCATATTTAGTAATAGCCCATGCAGTCCAAATACGGCATGGCTACTCCCATAGACTCCTAGAAAGTACAACGCGTTCTTTAAACAAACTAAGCCTCCAGCAGCCCGGGAAATCCCCCTGCTCTTGTTTTGATTTGCACAAGAACTCCTAGAGTCAGAAAGAACTGTTAGTTCTTGGTGACGTCTTATGTCCAACCTTACGTCAAACCCGGCACCTTTCAGGTATAAATATACCAACGTTGCCTTAAGCAAACACAAGGTGGTTTGGAGCAGAGCGGCTATCTACTTGCCCGGAAGCCCAGCTGATGCGAGGAGCCGAAGGAAGCCGCCCCTCCCCTTTGACGCACTGAGGAAGACGCTGTCTTTTTCTCCAGCCGAGAAAATCCAGCTCCCGTGTTTCCAGACACCCTTGCGGGTTGCTGGGATATCGAGTCCTGAGAGAGAGATACAAGACCTCTTTCATTCTAAGAACCAAGGTACGGAGCTGACTAAACCCTTAAGAGAATTGTTGATTCAGATCCTTGGCAAAACCAACTTAACTTAAACTGCAACTTACTTACTCCTTCCCTTGTGTTAGACTTAGGTCAGGTACACCGGGGTAGGCGTAGATTAGAAGCAACAGTTGAGGACGTTAGTCAATGTTTTTATGTATGTATATATTTTATCCATTTTAAAGTATCATATGGCTAAGAAACGATATCAATGCTTTTACAGTATTATTTTATAATACTCCTTTTACTGTACACACTTTACTTTGTGATAAGTATTGCAATTGTGGCAATTCATTTCTCTTGCATGAGAAAGAAGACTGCTCAATAAATAACACCTTTTATTGAAAACGCCCGTCTCTCTATTTCGCTGCACTCTGGTGAAACTAAGTATGCACGATTGACTGAGAGAAATAGTTGTCTATTGTTTTCATACGACTCTAGAGATACACTCTTTATTCTGAGGGAGCTAAGTTGTCATGTTATATGGTTGTCAGAAGCTAATCCCTTCTTGTCTATCCAGGAAAGTTAAACTCCTCCTTGTTTATTCGAGAAAGTTTCGAGTGACCTCTGAGCTAGCTGGCAAAACTAATTAAGTCTAATATAGTCAGTAGAGACCTAGTCGACCTCAGTCCTACGTCTACACTGCTGTTTATATTATTCCAATGGGCAGAGCCTATTGGGAATATAGGAACTACACTACAAACATGTTCATTATTCCCCATCTTGTCAGAATTATATTGTCCTCCAAAAACATAGGCCAACATCATGGATGAAGGAGGACAAACTATGTACATTAACTCATCATTAGGTTCAGTAACCTATGTAATGGGTATGATTTGAGGGGCAGTGTTACATTCACATCAATCATTGTGTCATTTATGTACCCACAGGGTGAGCTGGGAACACCCCCGGACCAACCAGGACAGCCAGTCCCAGACTCTGGTCGACCAGGAGCTCTCTGGCATTGACCTGGCTAATCAAGTGTTGATCGGACCACAGCATCAGCACCAGCTACAGCACGATCCTCTGCAACTACTCCCACCTCAGCTGACAACACCCAGATGACCCCTACCCTGATGGATACAGCAGCCCGAGGCACCACCGACAGCACATCAACACAGGGCACTGTGGAGTTGGTGGACAACAACACCCCTGTCAAAGAGGAAGGAGGCTCAGTGTTGACTGTTCCACCACCAGCTGGTCCTGCTTGGGTGGATTGGGATTGTGGGAGGGGCCATGGGGATCTACGACGTCAAGCTGCTAGTGCTGCTGATGAGGAGCACCCAAATCTCTCCCGGTCCTCAACGCTTACGAGGATGACCAGGGAGAATTTGGCCAGGTCATTGGGATCCTCAGGAACATTGAACAGCTGTAGGCAGCTCAAAACCAACGTCTGAACACTTTCATGTAAAAAATGTATAAAATGACTGTGGTGCACTGGGTCATTGTCACCTGCCTCCGCCATATCGCTAACATGTCCACACTTCCCTGTGTGCCCACAACATCCAGTGCCTCAACATCTGCACAAGCCACAGGGAGGGACATGGAGTCTGGTGGAGAGTCCCCAGCACCGCAGCTGCCTGCACCTGAGGGTCCCCCATAAAACGTGGGAAGAGTCGTCCGAGGAAGAATCCCTGAGAGACAGATGACAATGCTTCACCCCCAGGAAGCGACAGTCTGCCCCTGGTATCCTCCATTGTGTGCCAAGAGTTCACTTTGTTGACTGTCATTGAACTGTCCCACATTGGATGGATGGTCTATGTTGGACTTTGGACTCAAATAACTGTGGATTTACTTTTGGAGACATAATCTACAAACACTACCAACACCAATCTGCACTTTTATATTATTTTGTGGAACAATCCACCATTGTGAGGAATGATCTCCTAACGGTACGCAATAAAATAAATCACTTTTCACAAAATACTTGCTCATGTCATGACTTTGAATCAAAAAATTACAGATTGAAATGTTGCACAAAATCACAAAAAATAAAGTGTCAACAACATTTTTAACAAATCACTTCCAAAATGTCAACTAATGGCTTGTGAGTACCTTGTCACAGCATGATAGATAGACACAACCAGGTTATCACACAACCCGTAGTATGTTATGTTAAAAATATTTATACCGCGCTCGGTCACCAGACGGTTTCATGGCGCTCAAAACAACAGCGGAGGGAACAGTGCAGCGGAATAACTCAATAGGCTAGCTGAAAAAGATGAGTGTTGAGTAATTTGCGGAAGCAGTACATGGTACTGATTTAATGGAAGTCTATTGTCTACTAAACTATCACCATTTGCCAGCACAATCAACAATCATTGTTAGCAAACCAACGCATCATGGTCCATTTTTGTTTCAAAACATCTTTGGATGTGTGATAACAGACAAGGCACACCTAAAAGTGGAACACATGTTTATTCTATAGATACAACATAACACTATAACCCATAGTCAATTGATTTGTGAGAAGCTAGCCTGTCAGAAAAGTGATAGCAGGTCTTCCCAATTGGGTATACCTGTTAGGAAAAGAAAATTATTTTCTTTAGTCCCCTCACTCACCAGAGGTTGCCCTTAGGTGACATGCTTCAACATTGGGGCTTCGCAAGCATCTACTGCTTGGGGCATGCTGCGACTTGCGAAGGATACGTAGGAGCACTTTTTGGTGAAACTATGTTTGGTGCGGTGTATGGTGGAGTGGTGATAAAGTGAGTTAAAAATACCTAGCTAGTAAGCCAACCTATTTATTCTTGCCTCTAGTTGGTATAATAAAAAGGGGTTTACTTTGGACAAACGAATTGAAATACATGAGTTCAATGAACTACATCTCCCAGAAGTCGTTGTGAATGCAATTTAATTATCCCCTCCCGTGATTGGTCAGAAACGCATCACGTGACACTGATGCACCATCACATGATGTGTGAATCTGCTCGGCGAGTTGCTAGCAACAATGGAGGCAGATCCCCACTTGAAACCTTGAGCCTGAAGCTTTATTAGGTGAGCAACACACATTGTGCACTTGCATCTAAGTGCTTCCAGCCGAAAACAATTTTTACAAATTCTTTACATTTTTGCCCCTGCAGCCACAAACTATATTTAAAGAGAGTGAAGGACTGTCAATTGTCACAACACTTCCTCTGCGGGGCCACGCCTTTGGGCCCCCCTCCCCGAGTAAGTAAATAACTTGCGCTCAGTTGTCACGTTTCAAATCTACATGAACAGACACCGCGAAATCGCATGTATTATTTCTCTTGCAGAAGTAAAGACCTGCAATTGCTGTCTATTGCTTACAAATGGTCTAGGCCAAACAATATTGAAAACCAGGTAACCCTTTTCCCTCCTTCCCCCTATACATAGCTATCAGACAAAAGAATTAAGCCCCATGAGCTAAATCATTTATAATGTACTTTATTGCAGATTGGCAACCACTGCTTGTTACATATTGCTGATGGTCACATCAAACCGGCATAATGCAGGTATGTGACCACTAACTTGTTCAGATAGAGAAAGAATTAGGGTTTTGGGAAGCGCCTTTTTAATAAAAACTCAAACCCTTCTCCCCCCTTTTTGTCACAAACAGTCTGTTCGTGAGAAAGGCTAACCCAACCCTGATGAGAATGCGGCAATTGATTTAACCGGCACTCGAAACGCGTCGGCAGACAAAGGAACTCAACTCCTTGGTTAAATATTGCAAATACATCCCCTTATGTCCCTGATATCTCAGGGGAATTGATTTATCCTAAATATAAGGGTGCTAGTTGTCTAATTTATCATTTTGTATGACAACTTTGTATTTCGTATTGTGTATATATTGATTGTTCTTTGTGACATTTCATTTGTTTGTATTGATGTTTGATTATTATGAGTTTATTTGTAATTGTATGTCAAAACACATTTTCACGTTGTTCATTTTCACTGTGTAAGTAGTAATGTGGTATTTTGTTTAGTTGACTATGTGTTCTTTTTGTGATCGTATTAGTTTGCGTTCATCTTACTTCATATGAATAAGTGTTGTGAAGTCACTAGAGGCATAGGTAATTTTTTTCTTATGTAGTTCACTTGGTATGGTGGCATGATTCACACACTCACACTGTCTCACATCTCAGCTGGTCCTGAAGAAATCCACAGCACGTCTACAGAGGGCATTCTGGCTGAAACATGTCAACCAATTGACCACTTTGAGACCATGTTAGGTTGAATTTTCCTGCCATGGCCCAAATATATCGTTTTTAATCCTGACTCCTGGGTGCTCCATTAAAACACATCTTTAACACACCAGGCAGCCAGTTTTATTTTCACTGTCACTCTCCTCACATTCTCCCTCCTCGCCCAACCCTTCTGAAGGTTTTAGGATGCCTCCCTACCATCACAAACAAAACATCCCTGAGCTCCTCCCTCACAGTGAGGGGGTTGTAGCCCCCACTACGACCAGGTCGGCAGTGGGAGGAAATTCCCAATGATGAAGCAAGCCACCTACGGGTTGGTGAGGGAATACGTCCTTTAAAAGGGACCTCCCTGCACTCCACTGTCACTAGTTCGACCCAGGGTGGTTTGTTTGTGTTGCCACATTTGTAAAGTTGACATTTTCTTATCCCAAAGATTTGGTGCCTGCAGCTGTATATTTTAGATACAGCCCTGTGGGATGGGGTCCCAGGGGTTTTGGAAGGCTCGGGGAGTGGACCCACATACACTCTCCCCTTTATTTTACATATGGCCCCAGAGGATAGGCTACCTGGGGCTTCTTGGAAGCTCAGGGAGTGGGGTTGCGCCGCTCCCTCAAAATATTTACATGCCAGGTTCCATCTGGACCAATGCCCATCCCAGAGGGTTTTTTAATAAAAGACAGGAGCCGCCATTGTATTTATGAGACCCACAGATCCCCCTCAACAGCTGGACTTCCAGAGGCACATTCACACCCATTAATAACAAAAACCTGATTACACCACCAGCAACACTGAATGTGAACTGTCAGCCTACCACTGGAAATACAACATTTTATGACCGCCTTGCGGTGCTGTAGTATTCCTGAGACCTACCATGCCCCTTACAAAAGAAACCTGGTAATAGCTCATGGTAGGTGTGTGACTGTTGGCAGTGGATATTTCATGTACAGTGACCCAGTCAGAGTACAGTATTAGACTGCTTACCTTAGATTCATGTTCATTATGTGCACTACATAATTAGCTATCTCTACCTTACCTATCAACAAGAAGGAACTCATCTGGAAACACATTGCATGTCCTGAAAAGGCTTTAATGGGGCCTAGCTGTTCAAAGCGTTCTCACCTGAGCTAGAACCCTGTTCTGTACAAGGGCTTTCCACTCACCCTTTGATAGCTGCTCTTCACCTGGTTGCTGTCTGATGAGTGAAGAAACTGAGTCATATGGTGGAGCTATGTGACTGGGGAGGTCTGGGATATGTAAGAAGAAGAAATGCTTCCATTGACAAGGGAAGCATATTACAGGCATTAATAGCCTCTTAGTAGCAAGTAAAGTACCCCAGGGTATCCTCTTAGTAGCAAGTAAAGTACCCCAGGGTATTATTTATATGTAATAAATTATCTCATTGCATGAACACCAACAGGCACATTCATGTGTAGCTTGCAACTATTGAGCCACAAAATGAAATATACACATGGATCTCAGACACATTTAGCAATTCCCAATTGGGTCACAAATGACCTTCCTCATTAATATTCATGAGGCAGGTCACATTTTGCGATCTATAGAGAATGGGCAATAACACAGGGATGGATGCAGTGGCGTAACAAAGGCTCCCACAGTGCGGGTCCCAAACTCCAGGGAGCCCCCTCAGCACAGTACCCTGGCCGCAGAGCGCATGAGTGTGGCCGAAGGAGGCCCTCTCCATGTACTTTGCAGAGGGGCCCCCTCAAGTTTCTTTATGCCATGGGTAATAACACAAGGAGAGGAGACCTCAATCTCTGTTTCCTTTTTAATAAAGCATTTTTTTAATGCAGCCCCTTTTTCATTCAAAAAGAAAAAAGAAACAATTCTGTTTCATTTTTTTAAAGGCAGGCAGTGGTGCGTGGGACCACGGCCTGCTCTTAAAAGGTTTTGCAACCATTTACAAAGGCGAAGGGGTCCTCTTGGGTCCCCTCCCATTTGTGACTGGCTTACCACCTACTTGAAGTACGTGGTAAACTGCGGTTGTTTTGCAACCGCATTCCGATTGTAACACAATCATACATGCCCTTGCGACTTGGCCTTGGCCCTTCCTAATAGCGACTCGCAAGCCCTATTTTTTTGCGAATTGGTAATAGGTTACCGACTAGCAAAATAAGGTAAGAACATGTAAAAAGGACGTTTGGCTGTCACAAACGGCCAGATTCTCCATTTGCGACTGCTAAAAACAGTCTACATGTGCCCGATTGTTTCCTAAAAGTCACCTCAATCAACAATACAAATCCAGGTGCCGCAAAGAAGTACAACAACGCTCTCGTTGGACAATACTTTAACTGTAAACCAAGCACTGTAGGTGGGTGTTAACAGGAATTTATTCCATGAACAGTTTGTAGACTAATATTCTCAGACCATCCCGATCAATTTTTTTTTTTTCAGAGTCCAGGCGATATATCTGATAAAGAGAAATGGTATTTGTTGGAACATATCACGCCTATCTGTCAGAAGTATACAAAGTTCTGAAAAGTGCAACTAACTGTTCCATTCCTTTCAAAATGATCTTGGGGTGCATTTTAACGGTGTTTACATAAATTGACCCTAAGGCACCATATTATAGGGCATTGCAGTAGGGAAATACAACAAGGGAAACACATTTGAACAATTATTAATTGCAGCAAACTTTCTTCGCACCAAGGCAAACCTGGCACAGATCGATATCACAAACATCTGACCGTATTCACATAATGGGATGCAGAGAACATCCATTTTATGACGTATCACATGTGAAAGGAAGTTTTGTTTGAGGCAATATCAGTCGATTACTTTGTTCATTGTTTAAGTAGCCGCAACACTGGACACTTTGCTGATTCAAAAAACTTTTTGTAGCATGGACTAGAAAAATATGCTTACGCAAATTCGTAATTTAAAAGTAGCAAACTTGCAAAATGTTTTCATACCCAGTATTTGCACAAGCACAAACCTACTGAAATAGGGCCCCGGTTTTGGAGCAGACCCCCCGAAGACGGCAACATATCAGGATTATGAAACCCTCAACACCCATAACGATAAGATTTCTATTGAAAAGTGAAGGAGACACCTAAAAGCTATATCTGGTTGGACAAGTGTTTGTCACCTCCTTTATTACCTATGGTCCATTAGGATTTCAGCATTCATTCTGTACACTGGACAGAAATCATTGGCTGACTTTTGAGCCTATGACAGTGATGAGACATAATAAAACTCAAGAATCATCTTTGACTGCTGACATAGCCCATCATCATTTAAGAATCCTGATATAGTCCTCTGCCCAATCTGAATCTTCCATCCAGAAGTGGGACCTCATACATAAGTTGAATTTGAGGCCTATTAAGATATAAGATAAAGTTGAGACGGGTTCACCTGAAGAAGAAGAAGGCTTTAACGCCGAAACGCGCGCCGTGTTCCTTTTCATCGACCGCCAGCCTTTGACACCTTTGTCTTTCACCCCTCCTTTAGTTTTTAATCTTTTGTATAGTAATGTACTGTGTGTGTTGTTCTTTGTGTACTCAATTAATTATGTATGTATAAAAACAATAACTGTATTTGTTGAATTTTTTTTTTTTAAACTGGTGAAAAATAGATACAATACTATGAACTATGATCAAACACGAATGAAATCATCAAATACAAAGAATTAAAATAATAAAGAAGAATAATTTTGTACCAAATATTTGGAATGTATGTTATATTTTTTCAGAAAAGTAACATTCACACGTAGTATCCTGACACTTTATATGGGCTGAGTTTTCTAGCGCATAATTATCAAATGTTCTTGCGGTTAGCTCTTTGTTTACCCCAGTGATCTGTGCCCTACAGCTAGCAAGCCTCATTGTTTTGTCGTAGGGGTCCCTTTCTTTCCAAAGTATAGGGCCCCTGAGGACCTGAGGTAATGCAAGAGGCACAGTATGTATTCAAAGTGCAAATATTATAGAAGTAAACTGAAAAGTATGTACTTACTGTCCTTGCAGAGGGTGGAATCCCGCACGCTCCTTTAGAGAATAAAGAAAGTCCAGGGTGCAGGGCGTGTAAGGCCAATTCAACCCAAGACGCGGGAGAAGCCAGACCCTGGCCTCGTGTGGTGCAGAACAAGGTGGCCTCGCTTCAGTTCCCGGGTAAAACCCGCCAGCCTGACCTTGTGTTGTGATGCAACGAAGGACACCTTGATAAGCTGCCCGCTCAGCATGGGACACTGGACTCACACTAGACAAGTGGGACCACGCAGCACTCGTTCGTCCGCGCCCCCGTGGGTCTCGGCCTCCTCTGCTGTTAGTTATTCACCGTGAGATGCTTCAGGGATCGCCTTCTCCCTCTGATCTCAGAGGAGTGAAGCTTGTCCAGGGTTGTTCCTTTCAAGCTGTGTGTCTGGAGCACTTGCACGGTTTAATTACAGCCAGAATTACCATATTTGCACTCCGCCTCCTCTCTTCAGCTGTTTGTATGTCCCCTTCAAATCATACTTCCGGTAAACATTCATGTCGGTAATGTAGTGCCCTGTGATCCTTTTATCAGCGACTAAGACAGCAGCCAGTATGGCGCTCTGGGTTCGATGCACTGACATTAGGAATACTGATGTCCAAAATCAGTATTGTAATGCCCAGCACAAGTCAGCATTCTAGTGCTGAGCCTGTAACTACACTGAACACCCACCCACCACTGATGTCACAGGTCATGTGACACAGTACCAATAAAAGAGGCCGAGCGCACGTGCTCTGGGCCAGTTGCACCGAGCCAGCAGTGTGTCCTGCGTCCCAGTCATTTCCCAGCATGAGGGCCTTAGGCCCGACCCTACAATGGCGACGAGGGTAGCTGTGTCCACGCGTGCCACAGCTCTAAACATCATCGAAGGAAAGGGGAAGAGAATGCTGCTCGCCTGAGAGCACCCCCTGCGAAGACTCGAGCGCCGAGAGGCCCGTGGGACGTGTGTCGAGCCCCGGGCGTGGAGAAGAAGGAGGAGGTGACCGGGAGCTCACCCCGCACCTCTCCAGCCTGCCGTGGTCCGCCCTGCCGTGGCGGAGCCCCGGAAAGACAAGTGAAGCCATCGCGGTGCCCACCCGCTGAAGAACAGGCCCGTCGGCCGAAGGTGAGCCAAAACTGTGAAGCACCAAAAGCGGAGCCCACCCGCGATGATCATAACCGCCTCCTAGCGCCGCCCAGGACTACACAAAGCGGAGCTCACCCGCTAAAAACACTAACTGGGCCCCAAAAGTGCGAGCGGCGCTGATTACTGGCCCCCGCAATCAAGACACGACTCGCGGAGCCCACCCGCGGCCTGCCTGCTGCGACGCGGCGTGGGCCGCAAATGCCCCCAATGACAAAGTAAGGCTCGCGGAGCCCACCCGCGGCCTCCATGCAACCATCTCCGCCCCGCCGCGCAGCGTCTGACTAAAGCTGCCGCGGCGGTCGGGAAAAGGAGCCCGCAGCGTGAGGAGAGCTGCCGGGCCATTAATTGAAGGAAGCGGAGCCCACCCGTCAAGCGCTACCGTCTCCCCGCGCTGCGTGTGCTGTGAAGGCGGCGGGGGAAGAGAAACGTGGAACCAGCGTCTAGCCTGCAGCCGGTCAGACAACACCTCAACACACCCTGCGCAGCCTAGAGACCAACCACTACACGATCTGCAAAGCGGGCGCCGACCCCGCACATTGAAAGTAGACCCCAGCACCCCCCTGCCCGCGCAGGACTGAGTGAGGTTTGCGGGCAGGGAGAGCGAAGCACCGATAATGTAGGACTGCCGCCGGCGAAAATTAATGTGCCCCGCCTCCTGTGCCCCAGCGAAGTAAAGGAACGCAAAGATATGGCCAGGGCCGCCGAAGTAACTAGAGCTAGGTGCGTGAGCCCTGAAGACAAAGAAGCACCTCCCACACGTGGTCTGCTGCCCCAGCACACCAGCGGAACCAGAGTGGCTGCACCAACACTTACCCCATGCAGCGCACAAAACCCAGCACCGGCCACAACGTAAGGAAAGACTGCTGGTGCCTGCCCACGAGATTCCCCGCCATCTAGTGGCCAAAATGCGGAACTGCACCCACGATGTACAATAAAGTGCAGCAATACTGAGAACACAACCACGAATGCCCAGGACCCATAATGATGCCCCACACCAGAGAAGCAACAGGTGTGACTGCGAGATAACAGTCAAGGATACCCAGTCAAGGATAAGGCAAGAGGAGGGTGCCCAGTGAGACTGCCTGCAAAATGCACCACTCCCAAAGCCACAGGAAGCAAAGGTGAGAGCAAACTGATCACCCCAGGAACCAGAGAGCATAAAGCTCGACGAGGAAAAGCACCCACAGCTCAACCAACAGAAGAATCCACACAAGTGACGCACAGAGACTGATAGAGGACCACCTGCTGGCAGGTGGCTACTCGCAAGAAGAGAGGAGCGCGCCACAAAGCACAAAGAAGGTTTGCAGCAAAAGACTACGAAGGGCACCAACCTGCCCGCCGTCACGTCCAAAGAAATCCACAAGCCATCACACCGCCGAGGAAGAGAAAAGGTAAATGCGCAGCCGCGCGCCAGAAGCACAAAAGAGCGTGAAGACGACCCCAGGAAAGCGCCAGAAACCCCAGAAGCGCGCCAGGAGTGCAGCGACTCCTCACAAGATATTCAAGAGAACACGCGCGACAAGGGCGCCCACAAGAAGAAGATCACAAGAATCGCAACTAGCACCAAACAGAAGAAGCAAGACCAGAAGAACGTCAACGGAGTGGTGACGCAACCCTCCAGAAGCATCTACGCCACGCCAGAAGAGGAGACAGCGATGCCTAGTGGCCACAGGCCATCGCTGCAGCAGAATGGCGAAAGTAAGAACACCCCACACGAACCAACGATGGTTCTAGAACCCAGCACGAGGAAGTGCGAAAACGCATGACGCTAATGCGCAGCAGTGCGGACAGCACTAGCCCAAAGCAGCAAGTCACAAGAGAAGACATGAAGAGCGCACCCAGATGCGCACCAAACCAACTCAACTGCGATGAACAGGAAATGGTTGCGCAGACAACCCGCAGCATTGAAGATATACCACAGAAGCAACCTGACCACTCAGCTTGGTCACAAAGCACGAAGTCGACCAGCCAGATGGTCGCAACAAGAAGCCTACCTGCCGGACCTCGGCAGAAGGGACCAGCACGACGTCCAAGAAGCTCAGCACCACAAATCCTACCTGCCAGACCTCGGCAGAAGGGACCAGCACGACGTCCAAGAAGTTCAGACAATGCACGGTCCGACGACTTAGACCCACGAACTTCAACCACACAAATTAACGAAAGCAACAGGAAGAAGATGTGAAGGTCGCGACGCTAACCCTGGGAGGCGAGTAATGAGAAGATAGTGTCCTAGGACTAGGACAAGACCAGGAAGACACGTGCAGAGTGCGCGCGCTGCATGGGGAAGCCTGGCCAGAGAAGATGAAGAAAAGGGGGAACAGGGTACGTTGCGAAAAGAGGAGAAGAGAAGAAGAAAGATCGGAGCGGCACACTGCCACCGAAGAAAGGAAGGAAAGAGAAGTCAGAGTGACACCCAGTCACTGCAAGGAGAATGAAGAAAGAACAGAGTGGCCACTGCCACTAAGAAGAAAAGAAGGAAGACGCAATCAGAGTGGCACGACTGTCAAGCCAAGAAGAATGAAGAAAGAACAGAGTGGCCACCGCCACTAAGAAAAGAAGAAAGGTGACAGGCACTGGAACACCGGAGTGCAATGGAGAACAAGCCTGGTAAGAGCACCGGCAGAGCAGACCAAAGACAACCACTGACGAGTCATCCATCCACATGGCGAATGCAGAAGAGAGCAAGATAGACTGTTGAAGACATCTACCTCTGGGGTTGGCGGAAGATCGAATGGCGAGAGTGCTCACACATCCAGCTGATGAACTGACCACTCCACACCGACCCGTGGCAACCCAAGAAGAGGCCTCAAGGAACTCTGGTGGCAGCAAGTCCCAAACGGGAGACAGATCTACAGAAGCACGTCTGCAGGACTCAAGAGGATGAAAGCCTCGAGAGCAATGAAGTGAGTCGACAACTCAACCTTCAGGTGGAACTAGGACACAACGGTGAGGCTCGTGGAGCGCCCTGCTCACGGCCCGAAGGCTATGGTAGAGCAACGCGACCAAAAACACCAGTCCAGTGGAAACCTGGCAAAGAGGTCCTCCCGGACATCTTGTGGCAGAAGAAAACCGGCGAGAGGGGCATCCTAGTGAGAGGGATGTTCGCACCTACTATCTTCACCTGCTAAGAAACACACTGAAGCCTGCCTGGAAACAACACGCAACCAGCTTGGAGAAAAGTAGCCGGAAGGCAAACAACAACCACGTCATCCATCTCTCTTGAACCATTCGTCACCAAGAGAGCAAAGCAGAAGGCAGGGCTGAAAACAGCCGACAGAGAAAGAATGAACCCGCCGAACAACTAAGAACCGTGCCACCAAAAACTGCTAATTCAAAACGCAAGAACTGCTAATTCAAAACGCAAGAACTATACTGCCTGCGGCTTGCAAGCAGCCAAAGAGACTCTTTTGAAAGCGCAAGTCCAATGTTATTTTCTGTGTTTTCTTTCCCCCACAGGTGTTTGGACTTTTCATGTTTGGTTTACTTTTTAACCAATTTGGGGAGGGATGTAATGCCCAGCACAAGTCAGCATTCTAGTGCTGAGCCTGTAACTACACTGAACACCCACCCACCACTGATGTCACAGGTCATGTGACACAGTACCAATAAAAGAGGCCGAGCGCACGTGCTCTGGGCCAGTTGCACCGAGCCAGCAGTGTGTCCTGCGTCCCAGTCATTTCCCAGCATGAGGGCCTTAGGCCCGACCCTACAAGTATCACAATTAGAAAATCTGTGCTCTAAGGGGCACATGTATCAAAGCACAAGTTTGCGAGTCCTTAATAGCGATTTTTTGGGAATCGCTATTAAGGATTTGCAAACTGCTATGCAGGTAGGAATCTTCTATTATTTCGCGATTCCTACGCATTCCTTATTCTGCGACTCGCAAATTGCGAGTTGCTAATAAGGAATGGCTTCTCATTCATTCCTGTGGGCCAAGAGGCCTATAGGAAAGAAAGGGAATAGCGGGCGCAATTTGCGAGTACCCAATAGGTACTCACAAAGTGCGCACGCAATTTCAGGGCTGCAAGGTTGCACCCCTGAAATGTGCAGGTGTGCACATGTGGCGCATATATATGCCCAAAGGGCACTTTTGAGAAATGCATAAAATTGCATTATTAGCCCATTCCGTTCCGTCACGAGCCTCGGGTGGGCTGTGCTGCGGAACGGTTCCGTCACGGCCCGCTCGCCGCACCTGGACAGCGCGAATTCCGTGCCTGCGCTGAGCGTTCTATTAGGTGGTCGGGGCCGTGACGGAACCGTTCCGTCACAAGCACATCCCACCCGAGGCTTGTGACGGAGCGGTTCCGCGCGGCTCCCCCTCCCCCTTAGCACTGCGGCGGAATAGCCGCCGCAGCTAAGGGGTTAAAGGAAATCGCAATTTACCACCAAGTTGGTGGTAATTTGCGAATCCTTACAGCAAAATCGCAATTTGCGATGTCTCTCAGAATAGCATTTAGAGAATCAAAAATCGCGATTCTCTAAATGCTTGCGCAAAATAGGGAATTGCAAATTTAGCGATTCCTTATTTTGCGAATGGGTTTCTACTTACCTGCATTGCACACAGCTGAATTGCAATCGCAAACTCGGAAATTCTGAGAATTTCAGCGTTTGCGAGCACAATTTACCTTGATACATCTGGCCCTAAATGTATAAAATGGTCTATGCCTGATGTGTGAAGCCCTTTTCCCCTTAACAAACGGGCCGATTCTCAGAAGCGGGTCGTTTGCGAACGGGAAAAAGTCTTTTGGGATGTATCATCCCAAAAGGCCCTCGCAAAATAGGATATTGCAAAATTTACGATTCCCTATTTTGTGAATGCATTTAAGGAATTGCAAACTGCGATTCCTTAAATGCCATGCAGGAAGCACGCAAGTTGTGCGATTTTCCCTTAGGAAATAGCAAATTACCACCAACTTCAAGTGGCCACATGTGCATGCATACATATTTCAGGGGTGCTCCAGTATGTGTTTTTGACACCATTGCACCCTTAAAATTGCATTCACAATTTGCAAGTACCTCTAGGCCCATAGGAATTAATGGGAAGGTATTCCTTAATAGTGAATCACAATTTGCGATTCACAATTAAGGAATACTAGGGAATCACAATTATTTTTGGGATTCCTATATACATAGCATCTTGCAAGTCCTTAATAGCGATTCGCTAAAAATCGCTATTAAGGACTCGCAGACTGCTAGGATGATACGTCTGCCCTTTAATTCCCAAACAACTATTCCTAGAAGGTTGCAAATCAACCTACCTCATCAATTTTAATGGAAATAGGAGCCATCACAGGGATGGTGGCCTGCTGAGGCCAAGAGACCGCCATCTCTCAGATTGCTTTTTACTAAAGCAATTTTTTTAAATCCAGCCCTATTTCCTTAAAGAAAAATGGGATGTGTTAAAAAAGAAAAAAATGAAACTTTGAAGTTAAATTTTTTAAGAGTAGGTAGTGGTCAGTGGTACCACTGCCTATACTCACAATATGTGTTTTTCAACTTTCTCAAAGGGGAAGGGGTCCCAAGGGAAACACTTCCCATTTGCAAATAGGTTACCATCACTTTTAAAATCTTGGCAAAGTATTAGTGTTGTGCGGCCGGAAATCGGTTGCAAAACAGTAATACATACCATACCGATTCGGTATTTGGAATGGATGCCCACACCACAGCCCTTTCAAATACCGCAACCTTAAAAATGTTTTGAACATCTGCCCCAAAGTCCCCCCTGCTGTATATGATAAGGATATTGCAGGTCAGCCTGGAATTCCATACCCTTATAAAGGAACTCGGCAAGAGTATGAGAATTTGAAGATCTGAGGGGCAGGTAAGTTCCTGAAAGTCACGGACCAGGAAGCCTAAACAGGGGGAGCACTTTTTTGAAAAATTGGGCTAATTTGCCATCTATGATGGCAGTAAGTTTCTCCATGCCCAAAATATCCCATAGTCTGTGGACGAAGTCTCCCTGGGCCAGGATGGGGTCTCTGCCTCATTTTACCGTGATGGCCTGTTTTGCAGAGCACAGTGCTATTTCACTGACCTTCCCTCTGGAGGAGCGAAGTGGGTATGTGAGGGCATTGGGCAGGTCCAGCAAAACAAAGCTTATGAATGCTGGAATGTCTGTGTTGAATGTCTGATTAACCTCCTTGTGCACAGCCTTTCAATATCGCTTAAGTTATTCAGACCCAAATATGGGATCGATTGTTTTGCCCAAGTTAACAGAAAGTGCTGCTCCAAGAGGAGGAGGCCATTTTGTGGAACCATAAGATGAAGGACATGTGACTTTTGGATATTGACGTTAAAGCCAGAGATCGCCCAAAGTCCCTTAATGTGTGTAGTAGCATGAGCCCAGATGTGAGGGTCTGCGTAAGTGTTAAAATCACATCATCAGCATATGGGGCAACACATCATCGGCATATAGGGCAATTTTATGTTCCTGTCAGCCAAAGGTGAATCCTGAGATGTGTGAGTTCCTTCGGATTCTTGCCCCTAGTGATTACATGTATAAGGCAAATAGGAGTGGGGAGAGGATGCATCCCTGTCTGGTGCCTCTAGCTATAGAGAATGCAGATGATGTCTAGTTGTTTACCCACACGCGGGCTGGGGGGATGGTTTAACTACATTGTACCCATATGAGGAATCTGGGGCCTAGACCCACCTTGGCCAATACTTGCCAAAGATAGGGCCAGTGCACTAGATCGTAGGCCTTTTCTGCATCTATCGAGTGGACGAGCATCAGTATGTGCAAATGGGTCACTTTGTCAATAAGATGCATCAGTTGTTTCATGTTGTCATTGTAGCTTCATTCTGGGATAAAACTAGTTTGGTCCGGGTCAAGAAGTCTCTGCATGTAGGGATTGAAACGTGTGGCCAGTATACTCATAAAGAGTTGGCATCTATGTTAAGCAAAGATATTGGGCGTTAGGAGCAGCATCTTGTAGGATACTCCCCGGGCTTAGGATTCACCATGATTAGCACCTCCCCATGGCGCACATCAACACACCCGTCTCCCCCAAATTATTTATGTAAGCATGCCAGCAGGGGAGCTAGTTGGGTGCCAAAGTGTTTGTAGAAATCTGCCATGAACCTGCTCATGCTGGGTGCCTTACCCATCTGTAGTTGGGCAATGGAGGAAAGTACCTCGTCCACCTGTATATCTGCCTGTAGGAAGTGTGCCTTTGCACGGTGTGTGAGGAGGAGAAGTATGCGTCTGTGGCGCATGAGTCTGTCAGTTCCATGATGTTGAGGTCAGAACAAAAGCAGTCAAATGCTTGCGCTATGTCGTGGTCAGTGCGGGATATAGAACCTGTTTTACTATGTATCTCTAAACTCTATGGGCCCACTTCACAAACGTCTATGTTTACCTTTGTGAATTGGGCCCTATATTTTTGTCGCTGGGCTCAAAGTTTATGCGCCAGGTCATCCCGCTTTATTACCGCCAATGTTAATTCCATGTTTAGTGCAAGGAGGGCTAACTTACGTCAGTCCATGGCCAGAGCTTTGAATTGCTTATGGGCTAGGTCAATTGAAGGCACAATCTGTGGGTGCCGGTTCATTTATATGACTTCTCGAGTTCTCGCTCCTGGTTCTCCAGGGAGGCCTACTTGTCCCTCCTAGTCCCATTCAGCCTAGCTGATATAGCTATGAAGGAACCTTGCACCACTGCCTTTAAGGTGTCCTATAGTAACGCGATTGGGGTGTTGGGGAGTCATTCACCTGAAGGTAATGGCTGATCACCTCTGTCACTTCTTTGATTATAGATGCATGAGAGGAGGGTGTGGTTGAGATACCATGTTTTACAGGGGTCAGGGCCCCAGGAGTAGGCAACAGCAGTGTGGTGGGGGCATGGTCTGAAAAGGGAGAGACTCTGTTAGAGGTGATAGCGTGAGTTGCCACACGGCAAGAGGATAGCAAAATGTAGTCTATGCGTGCGTGAGCCTGGTGAGAGAGGGATAAAAAAAGTACTCTCTCGCTGTGGCGTTTTGTACCCACCAGATACCAATGAGGCCCACATCTCCAAGCCAACATCAACCCTCCTCCTTCCAGGTTCCTTTTAAGAGAGTTTTCTGAGCACTTAAAAAATCACTTCTTATGTGGAGGTTGTGGTATCAATTGTCCTTTATTGGACCATTAAAATTAATCTCTTTCTTTTCCTGCCAACACTTGTTTCGTCTATTGCTGAAATCTTAACAGCAGACTTCACCAGGGCATGTCAAAAGTAAATAGAAACTAATCTTCAAGTTGAAATTTGATGGTGTGACATAGGTCTGATCAAGGTAGTTCAACAAAATATCTGAATAATTCTTGTTCACCCAAAAGTCAAGTATAGAGACTGGGGTACAAGCAGTAATAAAGGTGTAGGATCTCCGAAAGCCAACGGTCCCGTCGAGTATTGTGTCCATGGCGTGCTGACAAGAATTATTCAGACGTTTCCCGTCAAGGACCAATCCGGCTGCAGCGTTTCGGACGTTCTGTAGTTTCCTGAGCTGTTTCTGGGTGACGCCAGCGTAGAGTGTGTTGCCTTATTCAAGTCTGCTGATGATCAGTGCATGCGTGACTGTCTTACTGGAATCTGTGGGGGGTGTACCTGAATGTCTTTCAAAGCAGGCAGAGCATGTGGAAACATTTCCATTTTATTACATTTGTAACGCGCATAAATCACCCGAAGGTCTCAGAGCGCTGGCAGGCAAAAGGAACCTCATGTCCATCGAATCTAGGAAAGTAGAGTAAGCTCATCTGGCTAAAAGAGCCAGGTTTTTTAGCTGTCTTCGGAACTTCGCATGATCAGGCTGTAGCCTGAGCTGGATGGGGAGTGTGTTCCAGGCTTCTGGGGCGGTTTTACTGAAAGTTCTGTCTCCATTTCTGACTGTCCGAACTCTGGGTACAGAGAGAAAGGCCTTGCTGGAAGAGCGTCGCGTTCGGACTGGGACATGGGCCTTGAGCTTGTGTTCAAGATAAACTGGTCCATGACCATTTACAGATTTACGGACTAGGCAGCATAATTTAAACTTTATGTGCTTTTGTATAGGTAGCCAGTGCAAAGTCTGGAGGCAGGGGGCTGAGGGGGTACGAGGGGGTAGATCAAGTACTAGCCTAGCGGAAGTGTTTTGGAGGACCTGCAGTCGATTCAGTATTGTTAAGTTGATGGCTGAGAATAGAGCATTTCCGTAGTCCATCCTGTTAACAATGAGTCCTTGGACTAAGGGCATACGTGCTGAAAGTGGAATCCATTTGAAGATTTTCCTCAAACTGCGCATCAGGCCGTAGCTGTTACCCACGGTTTTCCTGATGTGTTCAGACATGGTTAGCTTATCATCTATGATTACTCCAAGATTCCTGACAGAGGGCTTTGGGGCTGGGCAGGGTCCGAGGGAGGCTGGCCACCAGTCTGGCGACCAGATTTTGTCGGCTTTGCCAAACAGCATAACCTCAGTCTTTCCTGCATTCATCATAAGGTAATTCCTGGTCATCCATTCTTGAATGCTGACCATACAGTTTTTGAACCTCATTTTTGCATCATCAGGGTTTTCATTGATGGTGATGAGGATTTGAGTATCGTCGGCATAAGATACGTTTCCAAAACCATGTGCTCTGATGATCTTTGCAAGAGGGGAGACATATAGATTAAAAAGGGTAGGGCTCAATATGGATCCCTGTGGTACTATGTTGTAAATAGCTTTATCTGTTTAGTCTGTTTTCCTTGTTTCTTATTTGGAACTTTAGAGTGTTCCTGATGTTATGATTCTACTTAGAATTACTATGCTGTCAGTTAGTGCTTGGCCAGATGGTGATCTGCTTGTTTATTCTGTGCAGCGAATAAACGTAATACTTACAAGTTTCTACCTGCTTGATTCATCATTCAAGTTTACTACATACACCCTTGTCACTTTCATAGAAAATGGAAGAGTGGGAGCCTATCTGGACCTTGGACCGCCTGTTGCCGAGATAGCTTGTCAGCCATTGAAGTGCGGCGCCTTCGACACCAACCTCCGCAAGGCGCTCTAGCAGAACGCGATGCGAGATGGTGTCGAAGGCCGCAGAGAGGTCCAGCAGGATCAATATAGCCGATTGTTTAGAGTCTAAAGACAGTCTTATATTACAACCTCAAGCAGGGCCGTTTCAGTGCTGTGGAATGCCCTGAAACCTGATTGGGAAGGATCAAGGAGTTTGTTGGACTCCAGGTAGGTGACAAGCTGTTTATTTATTAGAGCCTCCATAATTTTTCCAAAGAGTGGTAGAAGGGAGATTGGTCGGTAGTTGACTAGTTGGTCCGGGTCAGCTGTAGTTTTTTTTAAAATAGGCCTGATTACTGCCTCCTTCCAGTGCTTAGGAACGGAGCAGTGGAGTAGGGATTGATTGAAAATGTTAGTTAGAATGGGGATCAGTGCTGGGGAAAGCGTTTATGAATGTCATTAACTTTCTCATGAAAGTAAGAGGCTACAGATTCCACCCAGTCCTTGGTGTTGGGGGGCACCTGCTGCGCTCCTGCTGGATTAGTGAATTCTTTAACAATGTTAAAGAGTTCTCTTTGTGAGTTGGCTGCTGATGCGATCCTGTTTCCAAGGTAAACTTTTTTTGCCTCAGCAATATCCTTTATATACTGCCGATGTGCGGTTTTATATGTTACCCTGTCTTGGACACTTTTTCTGTGTCGCCATTTCCTTTCTGCCAGTGCGAGGGTGATTGCCGATTCAAGTTTCATGGCAGCCAGGCTAGGGTTGGTGCTCTTGGAGATGGTAGGAGGAGAAAAGTTGGCGGCAAAGGCAGCCAGGGTGATCTTATTCCATGGCCTGCTCTTTTTCAGCTTGGTTAGGCGGGTTGCCAAGGCCTTAGTGCCGTTTCTAGCGAATTTTATAATGAAATGGTCCGACCAAAAAACTGGGTCGGTCTGTATAATCGCTACCTTTGGAGAGTTGGTACATACAAGGTCAAGGGTGTGACCGGCTGCGTGGGTTGGACCTGTTGGAAGTAGGCATAACTGTAAAGTATCCAGGTTGGCAGTTAGGTCTATGGTATGAGGATCGAGGGTTTGTTCGAGGTGGTAATTAACATCTCCTAGCAGAAGAAAGTTTTCTGTGGCGAGAGCATAGGGCGCTATTGCTTCCACTAATTTCTCCGGGAAATGAGTCTTGGATCCAGGGGGCCTATAGATAAGGGCTGTCTTCCATGATTCTTTATTGCCCACAGTCATAGTGGCAATGAGCATCTCGCCCCAACATTCGAGGTAAGAGTCATTTATATAGATTTTTATAGATGACTTGTGGATTATGGCTGTTCCACCCCCTTTTTTATTGCCAGGGCGGTCGAGCCTATGTATTGTGCATGCTGGGGGCAGGGCTACTGCAATGTCTGGCGCGGATGACTCCTGCAGCCAGGTTTCTGTTACAAACAGCGCGTCTGGTTTAACCGAGTCTAGGAGCGCCCAAATTTGTAATGAGTGCTTAGCCATTGATCTAGCATTGCAGTATAGACAGACTAGACCAGACTGAGGTTTAGAGGTGTGGTCTGTATGGTGGGATTTTTGTGTTGGTACTTTAATTATAGTTGATTTTGGTTGGGGGCTAGGGAGCTGAGCTGTAAAGATAGGTCGTTTGAGAGGATTAAGACTGTGTAGTTCTGAGCTTGTGTACCTGATGTTGTCCATTTCGCAGTGCTGTCGGTGAAGGCGAAAGGTAGGGGCGGCGGACGAACGGGCAGGGTCCCTGGCGTCTGGAGTCGGCCGGGCGGGCGCAGACGGGGTTGCCTTTGGCGCGCCGCCGGCGCACTGCTGCGCGCGTCCGCTCAGCGCACTGGGCTTTGTAGGGCCAGTGGGCGGGACCTGCAAGCATGGGGCTGAGGCTAGGACGCTAACCCTGTGCGGCACCTCCAAAGATGGTGTAATCCCCTCCGCACAAACGGCACAAGCCGCGACGGAACAGGGGGCACCGTAACCAGGTGAGCAGCTGATATTCAGAGCGCAGTACTACAGAGATGCATTAGTAATCAACGTTCAATGATGTGCAAAATAGCAATTTTAAAGGCTACAATGATGTGCAAAATAGCAATTTTGAGGCTACAAACAGTTAGGGCTATACATCCGTAAAAGCGTTAAAAAAGATTGGTATTTTTAAAAACAGCAGCGTGAGCAGCCTCGATCCTCAGAAGAATCGTATCTGAGGGTTTCTTGCCTGCGCGCGTCCGCTCGGCGCACTGGGCTTTGTAGGGCCAGTGGGCGGGACCTGTAAGCGTGGGGCTGAGGCTAGGATGCTAACCCTGTGCGGCACCTCCAAAGATGGTGTAATCCCCTCCGCACAAACGGCACAAGCCGCGACGGAACAGGGGGCACCGTAACCAGGTGAGCAGCTGATATTCAGAGCGCAGTTCTACAGAGATGCGTTAGTAATCAACGTTCAATGATATGCAAAATAGCAATTTTAAAGGCTACAATGATGTGCAAAATAGCAATTTTGAGGCTACAAACAGTTAGGGCTATACATCCGTAAAAGCGTTAAAAAAGATTGGTATTTTTAAAAACAGCAGCGTGAGCAGCCTCGATCCTCAGAAGAATCGGATCTGAGGGTTTCTTGCCTGGATGAAGATACTGCATTGATTTGACAGTTCATTGTGAACACTCTGATAAATGTCATAAAAATTGTTTTTTAACTGTGAACTCTGAATAATGCAATTGGAAGGGGTTTTACATTTTGTACTCTATGACAAACAGCATAGGAAGAGGAAACCCTTGGCAATGTAACAGGGAGGGCTTTACTCCATAAACCCCTTTTTAGATCTGGCCACTGTATGAGCTTGGTGTCTTCATAAGGACAGCTAATGTTCATGTCAATGTATAATCAGGGGCTCCATACGTTGTGTGATGAGCCTCAGTCTTGGAGAGATAACACAGTCAGGTTTATTTTCAACTTAAAGCCAATTATTAAATAAAATGACAAAGGGCTCTCATTTACACTGTGAATGAATTGACAAATTTGTAGACTTGACCTTTTATAATCGCGAAACGCCTTGTGTGTTCTAATAGACCCATACAGGCTTATTGCTGCTTTTTACAATTAGAACCTGCTGGTGTACTTTGTGCCACAGTGTACCTCAAAGATGATGGTAGCAGACTACATTTATAGGGTTAGTTGTGCCCTGTGATATTTCTCTAGTGTATGTGATCTTTTAAAGGAGGGGTTCCAATATTCAATAATTCCAGTTGAGATCTTCTAAAATATTCTTCATTTTGATTATACTATTTAATTGTGTTGCAATAGGGAACCTTTCAAGTGAAAAGAAAATGCAATGGTTTGACATTGGCTAATTGAATGTTACTGTTGTGTGTTGCTTTGGCCCTGGTATCTAGCATACAGCATTTCTGGATTCAGCCCTGGACTCCATTAACAAGTTACTGGTAGAGACAACTGCTCAAAGAGGCACTTTTTCCTGTGTACAAGGTCCTGCCTTGGACCCTGCTGGTAGCCTCTGTTAGAGTGTGTCCTAACCCCCAGGTGGTGCCTCCCCAAGTCCAGGAACCTAAACTAGTTTTGGAGTGTACTTCTCCAGTTCCCAAGTGCATGAGCTGGGACTTAGAAATGTTTTACCAACTTTCTGCCTGGAGAAAGGACGGACCTGAGGAACCACAGCCATCGATGCCGGATCACTGATCAGCATCAGGTCACTAGTTTGCCCCCCTGAAGGAGATATAACTTCCCAAAAAGTCTCCAAGTCCAAACATAGAAGGATTCACCAGGACCAATGCCTCGCTGAAGCAGATCATTTTCCAGACCTTCCTGGGCATGGACTCCAGGTTTTGCCCACTCAGAGCTTTCTCATATTTGCTGATGAACGCACCGGGTGACACTCTTCAGCGACCTGCTGTTGTGAAGCATCACTTCAGATCCAGGTTGCAGCTTACCACACTGATGACTCGTTGATGACAACTTTTCCTTCATAAGCATTTCTAAGCATAAATAAGGTAAACATTCCACTGTGATGAAACTGGTACCCTGTATCCCACTCATTAACTTTTGAATTTGACCCTATCTAGTGCAATTAAAATGGATAACTGGTTGGTACTTCTGACTTATTGGTGATAGTTTTAATTTAAAATTTAAAAAATCAACTCTCTGGTTCAACGATTTTTGTCACTGTGCTGTCATTTTATTTTTTTAAATATTCTGTTTTTCCAAATTGGTTTGGGATTTTTCTTGTATTGTGTTTTCACACTATCACAGTTTGAAATGCTGCATAAATAATTTACACATTGCTTTCTAAGTTAAGTCTGACTGCTGCGTGCCAAGTGACCAGAAGATTAAGCACAGGTTTATTTACTGACTTTCGTGGTTCACATTGACAAGTATTGTAATCATTACTTGAGGTGGATTCTCACTCACCTCAGCTAATATTCAAATTTATTTACAATGATCCCATTTGACTGCTGTCTCCCCCCTCCCCCGATCTTTCTTTTGTTGATAGTTGCATACAGTTGTACATGATTAGCTGGGATTTCAAACAATAAAAGAATGCAAAAGGCATGTCTAATTTGAAGACCATACAGTGAATCATAGAGTCCATGAAACAGAACCAAGGAAAAACAGTGGAATATTGGCAGAGTTGTGGACTGAATCATAATACTAGATGTCAAGTATTGGATTTCATGCATCTCAAACAAGTACCTGAACAATGTTGCACTAGTGACCAGTGCTTAATTAGTAAATAAATCAGTGCTGGGGCTCTCAGCGGGAAACAACCACAGCTTGCACCACAAATTGCCCCGGGCATGCTGCCAGTGATAGTAACAACGAAACTACTAACCATCACACTCGTGCAAGTGTAACAATTCAACTATTCCAGGCCCTGAAAGCTATAACAATGGCTTGGGCGGCAGGTAATGGTCATTTGCAATGTTTATTGAATTAATAATTGACTGTTGTGGTCATCTGATACAGCGCCACCTTGTGGCAGACTATCACAAGTGACGGTATTGACAATTAAGTTCCAGTGCCGAGAAACTACCAGGCTCAAAATAAGCACTGCTAGTCACCAGACTATTTTGCATTTTCATTTGCTCTGACTGACATCTTTAAAATATTATTTGGAGTCTCTGCAAATTTCTTCTTACACTGATCTATGAGTGCAGATATCACTTGCATTGATTAGTCAGTGAAAAATAGAGCTGTCACCAGCGCAGAATTATCCAGGTAATTATGAAAAACAGAATTTCAATTAAACAAAAAATGCCTGACCTTCGAATTGTGACCATATAGGAAGCATCCTCTTCCTGTGAAAATTAATTAGGTTCGAAATACAATAATACTGCAACACCTCATGCTCAAGAGATTCCTCTTACAATAAAAACAAAGGGGCAGATTTACAAGAAAGTGACACATCTGAACTGGGGTGGCAGAGTGGGCTAAAGAACGGTGATGGATCAAACCCAGATCTTTTGACTGGGTGTGAGTGTTTGATTGGTTCAGATGCTCCGTCCATCACCACCCCTTTTTGTACCACCCCCCTTTTTGTACCGCATCTACAGAGATGCATCACTATCCTTACGCCACCCAGAAAAAATGCTTGCACCACCATGGATGCGCCGTATTTACAATACGGTACAAAAGGGGGTGGCAGAGTGGGCTAAAGAACGGTGATGGATTAAACCTAGATCTTTTGACTGGGTGTAAGTGTTTGATTGGTTCAGATGCTCCGTCCATCACCACCCCCTTTTGTACCGTATTTACAATACGGCGCACCATGGCGGAAGGATTGACAGCTGCGTCAGAAATTCTGACGCATCTGTTGGGTCAAAAGTCACGCATTGCTTTAGTTGTGTCGCAAGCACGACGCAACTCCAGCAATGCATTTTGTGGCCTATTCCCACTACACTGCATCACTCCTTATGCCTGCTTCAAGCAAGGGGAAGGTTTTGATGCAGTGACATCCTAAAAGTGACGCAGTGAAATTTTGTAGATTTCGCTGCATCACTTTTACGAGGCTTTCCTGCATACGAACCCCCCCTGCATACATTATACCTGATGCACGTATAATGTGACACAGGGCTTTACAACGTGAACCATCTCCCTAGATGCATCACATTGTAAATAGGGCGCATTGTTTGCACCGCCGTTGCGTCACAAGAAGTGACGCAATGGTGGTTTAAAGAGGCGCAAGGGGCTTGTAAATCTGCCCCAAAGTTTCACTTTCTGCTTCTTCGAGCCACAGCAAGTGACAATGGCAGTTTATGCGTGAGGGCATCGGGGCTCCGCCCCCTTTACGTATACCCCCTTGGTCGGCTACTACACAAGTAAAACAAAATTATTTTCATCAAAGTAAAAAAACAAAATTACACACACCTCTTCTTGCTTTAGGCCAATCCAGCCCTGGGGCTGTTGTTGCTGCGAACATTAGTGACCCTGAGTGTCATGTCACGTGATCCTGGCAGCAATGCCTACTAATTTGATTTTTGCCCTGTCTACTTTCCCGAGCAGACAAGCTAACAGCCCTGAGGCCTGTGAGGTCATCAGCTCGGCAAAGCCCCAGGGACCAGTCTCCACCCCTAATGACGTGTGACTAAATTTGGTTCCATGATGAAATATCGATTACTAAAACATCGACCTACAAAAATATCGCCACAAATACATCGTCTACAAAAATATCGTCACCATATACTTAAACAAGGATTTACACAAATATCGATATTTTTTTATCGACTACTCTAATATCGTTAACAATTATATCGACTACATAAATATCGACTACTACATTATCGACAATATTTAAAATAACATTACCTTCTACACTAATATCGACAACACTAATATCGACTACCTTTCTACTTATATTAATATAAAAAAATATCGTCATTTTCTTTATAACCTTATATACACATTACCTTTCTGTTATTCACTTTTTCATAGTTATTTAAATTCAAAAAAAGCTTTTCTAACATACATGTATATACAATATGTATTATTTATTTATATATAATAAGAAAAAATACATTAGTAATATAAAGTATGTATGACGTTACAACGCATACTTTTACAACGCATACCTTTACAACGAAATTTTTACAACGCAAAAACCATTACAACGCATGTATTTACAACGCATGTTTTTACAACACAGGTACCTTTACAACGCATACCATTACAACGTAAGTATTAGTAAATATATAATAATCTTTTTAATATAAATTAATTAAAATGAATAGATTTTAATTAAATTAAATTTAATTTCATTTCATTTAATTTAATTTATTTAATTAATATATTAATTTTTCTTTTTTTACCCTGTACCCCTGTACCCCAAAAACACAAAACTGAGCCTGACCCTAAAAATACCCCTTTACCCAAAAACTAAAAACTGACCCTGACCCCTTAAAATACCCCTTTACCCAAAAAGTAAAAACTGACCCTGAACCCTAAAAATACCCCTCTACCCAAAAACTGAAAACTGACCCTGACCCCTAAAAATACCCCTTTACCCAAAAACTGAAAACTGACCCTGAACCCTAAAAATACCCCTTTACCCAAAAACTGAAAACTGACCCTGAACCCTAAAAATACCCCTTTACCCAAAAACGTTAAACTGACCCTGAACCCTAAAAATACCCCTTTACCCAAAAACGTTAAACTGACCCTGAACCCTAAAAATACCCCTTTACCCAAAAACTGAAAACTTACCCTGAACCCTAAAAATACCCCTATACCCAAAAACTGAAAACGGACCATGAACCCTAAAAATACCCCTTTTCCCAAAAACACAAAACTGACCCTGAACCCTAAAAATACCCCTTTACCCTAAAAGCCAAAACTGACCCTGAACCCAAAAAATATCCCTTAAAAAACCCCAAACATATTACATTTTAAATATAATTATATACTTACCAATACTTACGTTGTAATGATATGCGTTGTAAAGGTACCTACGTTGTAAAAACATGCCTTGTAAATACATGCATTGTAATGGTTTTTGCATTGTAAAAGTTTGGTTGTAATGGTAGTGCGTTGAAAAAGTTGCATTGTAAAGGTTGTATACCAATTTAAACATTACCAAACACTATCATACACTCTTATCGGATTACTTTAAATCACATTTCACTAATTTTAACATTGTAATAAATATTTACCATTAAAATAAAACACATATAATACATTTGGTAATAAAAATCGAAAACAATTATTCATGCTACTAACTCTTTACAAAATAACGGCTTTCAAATTCAAACTAATGTTGTCAGCCAATGAATTTAAAATATATTTAATTGAACCAATCAAATATAACCATTAATTAACTCACTACTATAAATACAATTACAAACTTAACTTAAATTACCATTTTTTGGCCAAACTTGGAGGAAAACGGTTACCTTGCTGAAAAGAAGAGAATACACACCTACTACAACGACTACAACACAGCATACTACAACTCAAGTAAGTCAAGTTCCATTTCATTTATCATACAAACCTGTCGAAAAGTAGCTAAACTCCCTAAACTAAAAACATGGTCTTTATATTTGTTTAAATATAACTACAACATCCTATCAACAACCAGCACAAGATAATAATTAAATGAAATTATGAACTGCCTTATCCATGTCTACTTAGGAAGCTTTTAAATAATTTTAAAAAGTTGCAAAGTAAAGTTGCAAAAGACTTGATATGTTATTACCTACTAATATATCCTAATACAATAAATAACACAAATTAACTTTCTTTTACAGAATATACAAACTTCATCTACCAATCTACAACTAAACTAACAACATCTACTACATTAAGTAAGTATACCCACTGTGTCTATTAATAATCAGAAAGAAAAAATAAACAACTATAAAACTAAATCATTTTTTTGTATTATTCTTTACCACAACTACAGAACATTAAAGAGTGAAAATCTACATATAAGAACAGAAAACATAAAATTAGCAGGAAAACAACATTGTAAGTAAGTTTTTGCACTTTTTCCTTTTAACGTACACATCTCAAGAAATGTTTATCACTTTTACTAAAAAAACATATATATGTCTTCACAGATCTACCTTAGACATGGCAACAGGAGCTACTTTTATTACTTCTCAAAAAGGGAAAATAATGCTGAGCTACATGGGTTACACCTACACCCGAGAAAGAATAAAAGGGAATAAAACTTACTGGAAATGTAGTAAATATTACTCAACTGCATGCTATGGTAGAGCAAAGACTGTTGATAACAATGTTGTAAATGTACATGAGCATAACCACCCACCCAATGTAACAGAAGTCGAAGTAAGAGAAGCACTAGAGACATTGAGAGAAGCTAGAACAGGCTCACAAGAAACAAGCACCACTATTTTGAAAAATGTTTTAAGCAAGGTGCCAGAACATGTCACAGGACAGTTACCTTCAATACCCAACTTGAAAAGATTAATTGCTAAAATAAAACGAGATTCTGATCCAACTCCACCAGCACCTTAAACTTTTCAAGACATTAAAATATATCCTGAATATACTATTACACACAATGAAGATAAATTCTTAATGTATGATAACCACAGTCATGATAAAAGAATTTTACTTTTTGCAACAAATACCAATTTGCAAAAACTAAAATCGTGTGAAACCTGGATGATGGACGGAACTTTTAAAGTATGTCCCAAACCTTTCTATCAACTTTACCCCATCCATGGTGAATACCAAGAAACAAATATCCCTTTAATGTATACACTGCTGCCAAATAAAACAAATGCTACCTACGTAGAAATTTTAACAACTATCAAAGATTTTACTGATAATTACTATCCACAAAGAATAATAATAGACTTTGAAATAGCCATGATTCAAGCTATACTTAAAATATATCCTCACACATCTATACAAGGGTGTTATTATCACTACAACCAAAGTATATGGAGGCACTTACAAAAATCTACTTTAAGCATTGAATATTCAACAAACAGTAACTTTGCTTATCAGATTAAAAAGTTAATTGCATTGGCATTTGTACCAACAACAGAAGTTGCTAACTATTACAATTTACTACTTGACAGCCCTTTCTACCGCACCAATGAGAAAAAATTAACTCCCTTCTTAGACTATTTTGAAGATACCTGGGTGGGAAGATTACATCGTTCTGGCCACCGCAGACAACCTAAATTCCAAATTCCATGGTGGAATGTGTATGCTAGTACTATGGCACAGAAAGCCAAAACTAACAACGCGGTCGAAGGATGGCATAATGCCTTCCAAGCCACAATGGGAAGAACACAACCCACACTTCATAAACTAATCCAAAGCATCAAAAAAGAGCAAAGCTACCAAGAACTAATCTATCTAAAATCGGCCCTAAACTAAGTAAACAAACAATAAATATGTACGAATACCTACAGCAAAAAATAAGAATGTACCCAAGTATCGAAGGTCTTGAATACTTAGAACTAATAGCAAAATCTATCCTTTAACAAGCAACACATAAAAACATTTCAAACAATAAAGAAAACAAATTATGTCATGTAAAAATAAATGTAATCTATTATTACAAGACATAATAAAACGACATTGAAAAAAATTGCACAATATAGCACAATCCACCCTAAACAAAAATATAATAATACCTTAACTGTTCTGCAGCTGTAGAATGTGTTCCAAGAAGATGGTTTCAAGACGAATAGAACCAAAATCAATCCGCATGTTTTAAAAAAATCCCCACTATTGCAAAAAATACAACTGTTTTATAAGGGTCCCACGTAGCAATCCTCTGGAGAACGGAACCATAAAAAACCCGATAAATATTCACGATAAAAACGCTCCAAAATCCCGAAAAATCAAGAAATGTAGTGAAACATTTACCTGTATTTTACAAAAAATACGAGATAAAATCCATCTGCTCACCAATACTAACACCTGTAAATTAATACAAACAAAACCCACCCACAATAAATACGAAAGCCACAAAGCCTAAACATAATATATAAAACATAGGAAAACACCTGAACTAATTCATTTACACAATACATAAACCTTAATTTCATAGGAAATATCTAAGAAAGTACGTTATCAATAACGACCTTAAATAACACGTATTTTTCACATAAACTGTAAAGTACAACACATAGCAACACGTACACACTACAACTAGCTCTATAATGTCTTAAAATGTAGTTAAAATTAATGTAAAATAAACTTACATTCACCAACACGAAGCAGCTCCCAACCGCGAGGTTCCGTTTTCTGAAATGACCCAAACAACGATGTAGATAGACTAAAAAGTGATGTTCAAAAAACAAAATGGCAGCACAATAAAAATAAAAATAGGACTAAATCCCCATTATTAAAAATAAACAATAGAGATGAATAGCAATTTATTTTCCATGTTTTGTAATAATTTACTTATTGTTTGTAAATAAACATATGATTAATGTAAAATATACAATAATATATTTAATATATTTATATATTAATTAATTATTGTATATTAAAATTATGTTTTTGATTGTTAAAAAATATTTTTTATATGTATAAAACTGAGCACTATTTTATGTACATACTTTAGAAAAATACAATTACATGTAAATTAATTAACATATTACATTTTAAAAAATAAATTAAAAATTTAATATACTAATTAATGTAATATAACAATGTATATATTACTAAAATTGTAATGTAAAATGTAAACAAATAATTGAAAAATGTGTATTAAAATTATGTAAATGTTTGCATCAACAAATGAAAGTATAAATAAAAAAAATGTACAAAACTATATTACTATTGTACTTAATAAATGTTGACACTTGTGATATGTATGTAAAAATGTTGAAAATATTCATATTAGTTTATTTATAAAAATAATATTACAACATTATATATAATAATAATTCTAAAAAATTAAAAAATATATATTTTAAAACAATTTTTATAAATAAAAAATATAAAACATAACTCATAGAAAATACTTAACAGTAAGCAACAATAAATAACTATTTTAACTCCAATCATACATAAGTCAGATAAAGTGCTGGACAGGAAACCATAATAAATAACTATTCTAACTCCAATCCTACATAAGTCAGAGAAACTGCTGGACAGTAAACCATAATATTTGTGATATTATAACACATAAACATCACTTTATATATATTAATAACAACTCTTATCTATTATACTACAAAATAGACTATTAAATTACAATCACACAATATGTTTTTTGAACATAACAATAACACATTTTTTAACCAAAATTTAAATATCAAATTTCGAATTTTTTATAAATGTTTACATAATTTTCACAATTTTATAATTTTTAACCCAAACTTTGTTTTTTTGTTTTTTGAATAATTCTTAGCATATATTATAAGAAATACACAAACATAAAAAATTACACACTTGACTTATTTTAATATAATTTAAAAATTAATTTTCTAATTTCAAATTTCAAATTTCTAATTTAAATATTGAAATTTCAAATTTCGAATATTTTATAAATTTTTACATAATTTTCACAATTTTATAATTTTTAACTCAAACTTTGTTTTTTTGTATTTCGAATCATTCTTAGCATATATTATAACAAATACACAAACATAAAATATTACACACTTGACTTATTTTAATATAATTTAAAAATCAATTTTCTAATTTCAAATTTCAAATTTCAAATTTAAAAATTGAAATTTCAAATTTCGTATTTTTTATAGCAATTTTATTTTTTATTAAACACTATATAAATAAAACCCACAATTAATTACAAAATTATTATATAATACATTCAATTTCAATTAAATATAATATTTTTTCGTATTTCAATTTATAATTTTTTTAATTAAATTTAAATGTTATTAAACATATTTTAATATACTACCCACCCTTATCCCCTATATCACTAACAACCCGCTACTAAATATTTTTAAAAACCCATTAAATAAATAATTCTGTTATTTAAATTAAATTTCAAATTTCGCCATTCAAAATAAAAAATAAATAAAAAATTTCTATTTTTTTACCATTCTATACATATTATTTACACTACTTTTTTAAATTACTACCCACCCTTATCCCCTATAATACCAATAACCCGCTCCTAAAATATTTACAAACATTTTTTTTTTTTTTTACATTTTGATCCCTATAATAATAAAAATAGACATTTAATTAATAATATTTAAACATAAAACAAATTTTTCTACACTTATATAACACATTCAATTATTTTGTCGATATTATATTCAACGATATTTCTCTAAACGATATTCTTTACAACGATATTTTATTTTGACGATATTTTTGTCATTATACAAAATCGATATTTACAACAACGATATTTACTTCAACGATATTTTTTAAATTCGATATTCTTACCTCGATATTTATGCTAGTCGATATTATCCCGTCGATATTCCTGCTTTATACCACTAAATTTAGCCCCGGGTGCTTCAGGCTCAAGCCCTGTGTCACCACAGGCTTCACGTCAGTCAGGGAGTGGAGAGGATGGCACCCAAGTAAGAAATGGGAGACCCCCTCTGTGTTGTAAAGAATACGACAGAGGATGGCACCCAACCCTTTCGTAGCATGTCAGAGGGAGGAGGGTCCTGCCCCCTGACAAGCTGGGAAAGGGTGTGGTAGAGGCTGCAGGTATGAAGTCGAGTCTGTGCAGTTTGTCATCAAGACTTTTGAAGACTAACTGCGCAGACTCGCGGTGTCTGCTTCCCGCGCTGCTGGAGCAGGGTTGTGTAAATGGCCGCCATCATTAATTTGCAGCTCCGGTGTTTCAGTGGGAGGTTCTAATAACTAACTATGTACAATACCCTGAATTTTACTCAATTGGTTTTAAAGACTAAGGTCTAAATAAACAGAGTTTTTTCTCTCTCTCAGTGGGAGGTTCTGACCACACCCATGTCAAAGCACACCTCTCTTTCCATGGACTATCTCACACCTCTTACATGCACCTTTTTTCCCCCATCCAAATTCCAAGGCCCTTCCCTGGTCTCGTCCGGCCCCAGACTCCGTGCTTATGAGTGCTGCAGTAAGAAGTCCGACTCCGCCGCTGATGAGATCCTTTCCTGCCTGTGTTAAGGAAAGCTGACAGGGATGCTCCAGCCACATCTTTTCTAAATTAGCACACTCCCAGCTCCAGCACAGCTAGAGGCTGGAGACAAGCCGTCTAACAAACAACAGTCCCAAGGTGGCCAGTTGTCCATTATCAGGTGAGATAATCCTTCTCTGTTGCAGATAAGTAGTAAAACTCTGTTTTGGCAAGTCCGACCTTGGCGTGACCTTAATGAGCTGTAATTATCTTCCGCTTAGCATGGCTGGTATCAGGAACCTGACTTCGCCCCTGCAGCTAACTAGCTGCGCCAGAGGGCTCTGAGGGCAAGGTGTATGCAATGGGGAGGCCAGCGTGGTTTCTACATGCCCAGCGCTGTGAGCCGTGTATTTGAAGGGATGTGATGTGACTTAATTTTTCCTTTGGGGTTTTGGGTGCCTGCCCTTTGCTCGGCCAATGCAGATTGCAGACTGTTTTTTAACATAGGCTTTACAATGCAGGTAAGTGCTATGCAGATGCAGTGCTGTGCATGTGTGCATGAGAGTGCAAGGGGTTTTGTGACGTGCAAAGCTTCTCCCTTGCTTCCTTCCCTTCCTGCCTTCCAGGCATCTGTCTCTCCTCTACTTTATTTCGCTCCTTCATGCCCCTAATATTCTCTTCCTTCCTTTACTCCTTCTATGCCTCTGTCACACTTGTTTCCTTTTCTCCCTCCATGCCTCTCTCTCGCCATTTGTTCCTGCCCCATCATGCCTCTTCCACTTGTGTCAACACTCCTGCCATCTCCTTTCGCCCCTCATGTCTTGCTTTCTCTTTCAGGGGCGGCCGGTGGAATTTTAAACTGGTGGGCATAAGCAGAACAAATCAACGTATGCGAGCGAGCACAGCCAGCGAGCCCGAGAGCACTGAGGGAGGTTTTTAAAAAAATTAAATTGGCAAATTTTTGGTGCGATTTTCAGCACTATTTCGGTACTAAATGGACTAAAAATTCATTTCTTCTAGGCATTCAAAGAAGAAAACTCATACATTATTTCAGAGAATTTCTAGGTTGCCAAGCAAGTCTGACTTTTGAAGAGGGTTAGAGTACTAGCAAGACTGCTTTGGCTCTACCCTTTCCAATAGAAAACACTGGTTAGCGATGTGAATAAGTTCAATGGACAAATCTATATATATACAATATAGTGAGCTATTTCAATGGTCCCACAAAAGAGACCCATTCAAAAGAGACTCATATTTCCCAAGACACACTAGACTCCGAGCTAATCAATGGGTCTGGCATTCACAAATTGGCTATACACTACAGGTACCCTCGATCCCGTGCAGTAACAGTTTCCTTCCTCTAAGTGAAATTCTGTGTTCTAAGTTAGAACAAAGAAGCTCTGCTTTTGATGAGAACACCGAGGAATGGCATAACTCTAGGGTGCGCCGTGAAGTGTAAAAGCTAGAGTGCGCTAGTCACCATAGAATAAACTGAGGGGTGCATCGTATTATAAAGCATGAACAGAGGGAGCACCAATAATCCCAGCATGAGCCAAGATGTGCACTGGTCATCATTGCACATATCAATGGGTATCAGTATTGGTCAAGGAATAAACCCAAGGTTAGCACCATTTATCAATACATACATGCAAGGGGGAGCGCAGTTCATTAAAGCAGAAGCCCAGTGGTACACCACTCATTAAAGCATAAGCCCAGTGGTACACTACCCATTAAAGCATAAGCCCAGTGGTACACCACTCATCAAAGCATAAGCCCAGTGGTACACCACTAGTCAAAGCATAAGCCCAGTGGTACACCACTCATCAAAGCATAAGCCCAGTGGTACACCACTCGTCAAAGCATAAGCCCAGTGGTACACCACTCATCAAAGCATAAGCCCAGTGGTACACCACTCGTCAAAGCATAAGCCCAGTGGTACACCACTCATCAAAGCATAAGACCAGTGGTACACAACTCATCAAAGCATAAGCCCAGTGGTACACCACTCGTCAAAGCATAAGCCCAGTGGTACACCACTCATTAAAGCATTGGCCCAGTAGTACACAACTCATCAAAGTGTAAACCCAGTGGTTGTGCTATTCATTAAAGCATAAAAGCAGAGGTAGCACTATTCATTAAAGCATAAATCCAGGGTTTGCATCATTCATTAAACCATAAACCTAGGGGTTGTACCCTTGTGTCCAAAGCATAAACCAATGGGTAGCGCCATTCAACAAAGCATAAACCAGTAGGTAGTTTGATTCAACAGAGCATAAAACTTAAAAGTAGTGTCATTCATCAAAGCATAAACCTAGGGGTAGCACAGTTCTTTAAAGCATAAACCGAGGGGTTTCCCAATCATTGACACATAAATGGGGGTGCTGCGCCAATCATTGAAACATAAACCAGGGGGTGATGCTATTCGATAAAACATGAACATAGGGGTACACTGATTATTAAAGCATACACTGAGGAGTACACCAATGATCTCAGCATAAAGTGAGATGTGTGCCAAAATTATCTTAGCTTATACCGAAGGAAAAGTCATCATCAGCATTGATGAAGCTCATGTCAACATCCATCTCATATTATTAATAAAGGGGTGGTCCATTCGATTTTGCATAACATCAAGAAAGTGTCATTCATCATACTATAAATGAAGGGTGTACCACCCAGGTCTGTCCATCATCATTGCATAAATCAAGGAATGCACCAGTAATGGAAGCATAAGCCTGTGAGTGCTCTCATCATAGCTTAACCTGAGAGGTGTGACATTGCATAAACCACAGGCATGGCACTCATCATAGCATAAACTGAGAGATCACCAATCATTAGAACCCAAACCCTTATCGACCATGTATCATTTTAGAAACTTCTGCATAGCCAGGTGAGCATACCCACACTAATAATGAGCTGGAGTACCACCTTGCGTGCAAGATCCTACAACCAGATTGTAGTCAAAGTCTTCAGCACAGACACCTGCTTGCATAGAACTTAACCTGGCCTGTGGAACCTGCCTCGCGCTGGCAGACAATTATTGTTTTCCGTAAACAGATGTAGGCGCGACCCAGTTTTGATTCTAAAAACCAGGCCAGGCAGACACGAACTGAAAGAAACGGTCCCAGTGAGATACTGCGCTGTCATCTTTTTTGCCATACACTCACGCACCAGACACAAGCAAATACCAAAAAGCGCCACCGTCCACAGCGCACAGAAAGCCATACAGGCACTTGGAAAATCTTTAACATGGGGCAAGCTCTTGACCACACCAAAATATCGTATGCAAACAAAAAACACACTCACAGACGCATTCGCACATGTATGCACCTATGCATTACATACTCACCTGCAAATGTTCACATAGACGTATACTAATTCACTTAGGCTTTTAACCACACGCACCACAGGAAATCATGCTCACAGAATTATACTGGGCATCCTCGAAACCGGAGAAAGGATAAAAGGCCTTGGGAATGTAGAATCTCTACTAAACACCTACCATAAAAATAAGATAATAACAATAGCTCACAGCACTGTCTGTTATTATTTGGTGCCTAATGTTATGATATAATATTATATCACACAGTAAGCAGCCTGGTTTCTCTAGACACGTATTCTTGCAAGCTTTATGATCTTAAAAATATAATTACAATTTGCTGTAATTTTTCACCATATCCAGCTCAGTGCACATTTGTGATGATACAACGTTGTGCTAAACACTTCGCACCTGTAAAATACTAATTTTTCTATCAGATTATATTTCACCTATCACTGACTTCATCCTCTTGATCTTTTTTCTGAGGATCAATTTTCAGGAAACAAAAACCTGCCATGTATTAATCTTGGAAACTCATGCTTCAGCTTTACAATGTCTTGCATGTAGCCCTCACTCTCTTCATTACCTCTAACAGTGTGCCAAGATGTTTAGTTAGAAAAGCAATGGCCTGTTTTTTGTAATGCCTGCTCCCCTGTGTGCAATATACAAAGCACCTTGGCACAATTTGACTGTAGCCTCGAGCTCTGACCTAATCACACCTTAAATGGGTGGGAGCCTCTCTGAGGCCTCCATTGAACAACTGGTTTAAGAGAATGCATGCCCAATTGCTTTTGCTAAAACAACAGAGGAGTTTGTGTGGAGGGGTGGTGCTGGGGAGTGGCCTGTCCTAAGGCCATGTATAAGGCAATGCAATGCAACCTGTAGCTGCAGGTCCCACCGGTCCCACCTGTCTGGCCTTACATCTTTTTTGTGCTCAAGCTGCAGTACAACCCAAAAGTTGACAAAATGCGGAATTAAACACTGAATCACATTGGAGCAAACAACGCATACACCAATCACGCTCCATAATGCCCAGAGGGAGGGGCAGATTTACGTTAACTGGCGCATCCCCAGGGATGCGCCAGTTAATGTGCGCCACAGTGCGCCACAGCTCCGCCACCCATGGTGCGCCGCATTTACAATGCGGCGCACCATGGTGCAAGGCAGGGAAGATGCGTGACGCATCTTTCGGCGTACGGGCGGCGCATTGCTGGAGTCATGTCGCAAGTGCGACATGACTCCTGCAATGCACAGGGGCCACCCCTACATTGCATGGTGCATCACCCTTACGCCTGCTTCAAGCAGGCGTAAGGAATTGACGTAGAAAGTGACTGGGATGGTGCAATGAGCTAAAAAACGGTGTTGGATCTAGCCCTGATCTCTTGACTGGGTGAGAGTATTCTGCTTAATTCAGAGACTCTGTCCCTCACCACCCCTTGTTGTAAATATTTTTGTCCACCCTAAGCGTGGAAGGGTATACTCAGACATGAGTCCCTTGCTCATTGCACCATCAGGATTCAAGCAAGCCGGGCCGAAGACGGCTGTAATGCCAGAAACCGGTCCCCGGAAGCTTGTTTCCTTCCCAGTGTAGGAATTGGCTTTTGTAGTCTGGTCTGCCCTGTTCCCATGATGCACTGGGCCAGGGACAGACTAATTTGCATACAGCCAGGTTCTGAAACTGGGATGGTGCAATGAGCTAAAAAACGGTGTTGGATCTAGCCCTGATCTCTTGACTGGGTGAGAGTATTCTGCTTAATTCAGAGACTCTGTCCCTCACCACCCCTTGTTGTAAATATTTTTGTCCACCCTAAGCGTGGAAGGGTATACTCAGACATGAGTCCCTTGCTCATTGCACCATCAGGATTCAAGCAAGCCGGGCCGAAGACGGCTGTAATGCCAGAAACCGGTCCCCGGAAGCTTGTTTCCTTCCCAGTGTAAGAATTGGCTTTTGTAGTCTGGTCTGCCCTGTTCCCATGATGCACTGGGCCAGGGACAGACTAATTTGCATACAGCCAGGTTCTGAAACTGGGATGGTGCAATGAGCTAAAAAACGGTGTTGGATCTAGCCCTGATCTCTTGACTGGGTGAGAGTATTCTGCTTAATTCAGAGACTCTGTCCCTCACCACCCCTTGTTGTAAGCATTTACAATGCGGCGCACCATGGTGCAAGGCAGGGAAGATGCGTGACGCATCTTTCGGCGTACGGGCGGCGCATTGCTGGAGTCATGTCGCAAGTGCGACATGACTCCTGAATGCACAGGGGCCACCCCTACATTGCATGGTGCATCACCCTTACGCCTGCTTCAAGCAGGCGTAAGGAATTGATGTAGAAAGTGACTCAGTGAAATCTTGTAGATTTCACTGAGTCACTTTCCAGGGGTGTTCCTACGACGGAACGCCCACCCCTGCACCGTAATGCCTACATGAAACCTGACGCAGGTTTCATGTGGCGCAGGGCCTTACACCGTGACGCATCTCCATAGATGCGTCACGTTGTAAATGCCTCGCAGGGATGCGCCACGTTTACGCCGCCTTGCGTGACGCAACAGCGGCGTAAACGTGGCGCAAGGGCCTCATAAATCTGCCCCGAAGTCTTTACGGAGGTGTGACCTAGTGGTTCAGAAGCTAACCCATGAACTCGTTTTAATACCACCTCTGATGCTTAACTTTGCTGCTTGATTATAGATACAGTAACTCGGGATCACCATCGGAGCTTACGGACTCCCCACCCTTTGCACAATGCCTTTGTAGATGAGACTTATAAAACGGACACTAGCACTCAGCAAAGTTTGCAGTCGCGGCTCGTGGGAGGAGGGGTGTTGCGGTGAGGTGTCACGCAGGGGTGGGGGCTGGGGCGGTTTAAATAAAATAAAAATCATCTTACCTGGTCCGCACCGCCTCTGGTCCGTTGGCACCTTCAACAGCCTCATCACTGCTGCAGTGCTGGCAAGTGAGTGGCAACCCCTCTCAGCCAATCCTGGCGCTGGAGCAGTGCCAGGATTGACTTAGGGCATGGTTACTCTCCACCCTCCAGCCCATTAAGAGACCGAGATTTGAGCCTTTGCTCAACTCACGCTCTCCTAATGGGCATGCCCCAGCCTGAGCAGACACCAGTGAGCATGACTGGGTACGGCAGAAAAATCTGCCGACCTTCCCCACTCATGCGCACCTGTGCTGCTGCCTGCCCTTGACAATGCCTGTCAGTCACCATGATGCTGGACCACCCACCCCCTTCAGACTCTGAAGGGGGTGGACGGTCCGATGTCATGCTAAGCCTGACTGACATGCATTGTCAGTTCTCCCTCGGCATCTCTGAACTTAAGTAAACTGAGAGTTTACTTAAGTACAGAGACGCCGAGGGAGATGCGGGTGGCTGGTGGGGCAACGCTTCAGCGCCCTAATGGACGCACAGCCCCTGTCCTCTTTTTCCTTTATTACCCCTCCTGTCTCTAGCAGCTACTTGCTGCCAGCTCCACCGCCTCCTTTCATAGCATGTTCCTGTTGTCCCGTGTACAAGACCAGGGCTACCCTTTTCTCCGGGTTCCGTTAGTTCTCTGGCAACTGAGGTCAGGAATTGGATGAGAACATATGTCTAGCTTTTGCCTTGCTGAGCTGTGCAGAGAGAACGGACACAGACAGCTATTGGTATAAAAGGCCAAAGAATCAAACTTTCCCTGTTAAGGAAAAAAAAAGCCTACCTGGGCAAACGCGTTAAAGGTGGTAAATATCTTGTAAATTGGCAGTGAGGCGATTAAAGTGCAGGCAGCCCTCTCATGCACCTAGTGTGGAGTGGGCCCTGCACATTCCTCTCTCTCTCGACCTGCCGTCTGGCTCCGTTTAATGCCTTGCATAGTGTGCTCTTGGGCTCACAAGCTACAAGCTTCAGGATCTGAGGATTTCCCAATGCACAATAGTTTATCTTATGGCAACATATTGAGGGCTCAATGCAAATAAGAGGACATGTTTCTCCTGCAGACAGTAGACAAACAAGACAACCATGTGTGCAGGTAAGATAATTATAAACCTTGCTTGTACTGTAAATTTGCACACTACAGTTCCAAAACAATTTTAATCTGTAAAATATGGAGTGTTTTTTATGTGTTGAAATATTTCAAGTCTACACTATCACAATTGCATTATAAACAATCGTGCTTCATCAAATATGCCTTAAAATGCATGATTTTCCCACTCTTTTTTTTCAAACTTTCACATGGGAGAAATCCCTGATGTGCACACTCAATTTGCTCGTGACACAACACACATGAACAACTTCTATGCCCTACCACTTTAAAATGTCACCAGCCGCCACTGCACCACACCACATAATACATGCAATTCAAGGCCAAGTGTGTCTCGCCACAAATAAAGAAGACATCAGCCATGACACTCCACCCACTCCGGTCTCTACCCAGCTGCAGTAGAAGCTCTTGCCACATGGCCATTAAAGACCTACTATCCCTAATTTCAGTGCAAAGCATTAACCACGTGCTAGGGCTATAATGCACACTAATTCCAAAATAATTCATATAACTAGCTGCATGATTATGTTTATATTTTTTCAAGTGAAGAGCGACGGAGCAGTGGCATTGCTAATACAGATTAAGCAACAGATCTTAGAGGATGGGAAGAATGGTACACAGATGTAATTTTGGGTCACTGGGAGTTGCAACTGCGACCCTCGACTCCCCCACCCCCTTCGCTTCCTCTAGCACTGCTTGTGCGACCCCTGGCCTCCGAGGTGTCAAAAGCAGTAACAAGGACAGAAAGTAAAAAATATTCTTACCAGCACTGTTTACCTTCTGCAGATCCAACTGGGAGATTACACGTTAGGTTAAATAAATTTAGAGGTGGAATAATGCGCAATACAATTAAACAAATTAAAAATACTTTAAAACAAATTGTTGCAATGGTCCTTTACTGTGATCATTTGAAAAAATATGTTTTTGAACAGAACTATTACCACCTGTGTTCCACATTTATGAAAGTTCTTTACAAGCCGAGATAAATGTAGGTTTATCAATGAAAAGGGCTAAATCAAGCCAACATCATAGTTCATATGTAATGTATAGTCCCTACAAGTTAGTACTAGTGGGCCATACTGCTATTATCTTTTTAAATCTCTTTTGTGTGTATCACTGTGTCGTTTAGCAATATTTTTTTCCATTTGGGGTATTATTATGATGTCATCATGATCATCAGGATAAAGATCATGTGGCATAATTTCATGGGATTTCGCATCACACATCATCAGATGCTACTTCCTGTGAAGCCACTTCTTCTGCCGATTCGCTATTTTGTGAATTGACTTTCATGGAATGGTGCCACCTGAAGCCTTCCTTCAAGGCAGCACAGCTGGATGAGAGAGCTTCTTGCACAAGCCACATCAATTTCAATGCAACATTTTCTTTTACTGGGTGTCAGTGAAGAGAAGCAAGATCCTGTAAAATATGGTCTGTAGTCCTCAGATGCATAGCAGTATGGTTGATGCTTTTGAACTGACTGCAGCTTGTAAAACCAACAGTCAAGCAGTCCAAGTCAAATTCCAATGCAGTAATATTCATCACCTAAGGTGAGAAAGCGAATAGACACACAGCTCCCTCCAATGATGATATGTCTCGCTTAAGAAATGATAATAATAATAGTAACTGCACTTTTGATCTGATCCTGTAGAGCTAATATTGAATTTAGCTGTACTACAGGTTTCTATATGGCTTTAGTCCAAAGATGGGACAACAAACCCCAGGGTTGAAACACACCGCATAGACAACCATGGTCAATGAGGACTGTAATCAATTCAAATACTCACTCAAAGAGAGTCAATGGACAGCTTTAGATTGTCTCCACAACAATCACTGCAAATCACTCCAAATGCTCAGCTGGCGCCTCATTGAAGTTTGTGAACCGTAATCGTATTCACTTTGCCATTTAAATATTTTAAGCAGTGCCAGGGGTGCTCAATATACAGATATCCCGTCTGTCATTGGATAATTCAGTGTTTACCAAATACATTTAAAAACATGTTCACCCCTTTTTTAATCTACCTATATATTACAGATATTTTTTAAACTGTCCACGGCGAAGGTTGATACAATCTGATATACTGCATATATTTATACTGAACAATGACAACTCAATTATTTTCACTATTAATAAGCTTATAACTAAAGTTCTTAAAAAACTTGAAAGTGATTTCTTATAAAGGTAAAAAGCAGTTTGTTTTCTAAAAGTATAAACAAACCTAGGGTGGATGTCCTTATTTATTTATTTATTTATTTGTTGCCATTTATAAAGCGCGACAAATACCCGCAGGCGTCTCGGCGCTGAAATATTTGCGTAAATACTGCTCAGTGTAACTTGCATCATCCGGGTACCTTTCTAGGGGAGAAAGTATTGGTTAAACAACCAGGTTTTTAGTTTCTTGCGGAACTGCATGAGTGAAGGACTTAGTCTGATGTCCTGCGGCAAGGTGTTCCATAGTTTAGGTGCCGCTATCAGAAAGCGACGATCACCCCAAGACACTGTTTTGGACCGGGGGATCACTAGCTGGTTACGGTTAGAGGACCGAAGCTGTCTGGGGGGATGATATGGAACCAGCTGGTCCGTTAGAAATTGGGGACCTTGATTGTTTAGGGCTTTGTACACTATGCATAGCGATTTGAATTTGATCCTATTCTGGATCGTCAGCCAGTGAAGTCGTTTTATTGTTTTGGAAATGGCCGCAAATTTTGGGATTCCTGAAAGTAGACGTGCTGCGGCGTTTTGTATCGACTGCAGCTTTCTTGAGACCCTGACCTGGGTATTTAAAAATAAACCGTTACAATAGTCAAGGGCTGAAAGAACCAAGGAGCTAACCAGAGTTAATTAACTATGACTATACATTAATTATAATTACACACTCAGTTCCAGGTATAAGTTCAGTCTTAGTGTGATATAGGGATATAAGTCTTGGCAAGTGCAGGACACAATATCACAAATGATGGAAAAGTCTTACTTGGCTAAATCACAAATGGTTTTCCGGTTTTGTCCTTCCATGCGTGTCACATCTAACCTGTGTTTCACCTTAGATAAACATTTTTTCCCTAATTTACTGTGTTCAAGGTGTATTTTACTCTATCAATAACTGGGAGTCTGTTCTTCTTGATCTTTTAAATATAGACACTTAAAGAAGAGTCAGATTATCTGATTTGAGAGAGAATTGTTGGGTGTTACATAATATTTTTTTAATTCAAAAAGGCAGGGTCCCATCAATTTTACATCATTAATCTACAATTAACTGTTTTAATATTGTTCAGTTGCTTACAGAAATAAAACTATACAAATGGCACACCATATGTTCATGGCAGATGCACTAACATGTGCACAACAATTTGAACTAACAGGAGATGATTTAGAAGATGGCTCAGAAGATCCAAATATTGAAATGTGATAAAATCCAGCCTCAATGAGTAATTGAAGTTGCTAATAATTTTGAATAAGTCCAGTTAATAGGAGCAGTAGCTTTCTAGCCACCCGCATAGTTGAATGACGAAGTCTGGGTGTTTTGTTGATTTGTGGGGCCAATTGAGGGGCCAAATACATTTTCCCCTACAGGCCCCTTCTCTGTCAGTACTGACGGAGTTAGCGGCCACCAAATTTAGAAATTACCACCAAGCTGACGCTCATTTCTAAAGCATTGTCAGCAAGCATCAAAGCTTTTGCTGCAGGGCACCTTCAACATGTTGGAGCCCTGCATCAAACTGGTTTCTTTTTTATTTTCAAAAATATAATGCACCCCCAAGCCAAGGGGGTTACCTCCCGTAGCAAGAGGGGCATTTTTCCTTTTGTAACTGTCCTTTACTTGCAGGGTGTGCCTTGCGGAGATGGGCAGTAAAATAACTGCTTTATGTCTGGCTAATCTAATTGGGCACATGGACATGTAGCCAGTTCTCTGGCCTCCCTTTTACCATCGGACTGTTGGAGAAGTTCGGCTGAGATGTTGACGAAGCAGGAGGACCACTTTGTTTGTGGGGAGGGAACTCTGTCATGTTGGCGAGGAGGGAACTCCATCGCCATTGCAACAAAGTTCCCTCTCCTCCAAAAAGTTAATGGACCCCTTAGTCTTTATCCAATTGAAAACAAATATTGCAAATTCTGGTTGAGGGTGCCATAGAAGTACACATGGTAGAACCCAAGAAGGTTGAACTCTTTTTGAATGCCAACTAATAGCATCTTAGGTTTGTCATCATCATTAGGCTTGGTTTTTTCCATTTGTCTGTTCTGTTCTGTTCTGTTCATGCAATTTAAAGCCAAACAATATCACAATGCAGGCCATAGGCATAGCAGAAATATTAAACTGATCCTTGTAAAACTTGCCGTGTGCAGGTGTATGAAGAAGAAATACGAGACGGAATGGCTCAAAGTGCTCTATTTGAGAGATAAAAGAGACCACCCATTTAAGTGCCAACCCCTTGATACCTGTATTCTGCAGTCATTCACATAAATAACTGCTAAGATCCCAACATAATCTATTGTACAGAGTTACACAACTACCCCTGTGGAATATAGGTCTATTTTAAATAAATAACTATAACTCCTATAGGAATATGACTTAGCATTTTTATTATCATTTATCAACATTTAATAGATTTATTTTTCTATGAACCACTTTTATCAGAATTTTATTCAAGAAAAAAAAGGAATAACATATCACCATTGTGGCAACAAATCACTGCATCACATCAAGCCTTTATGCATAGAATAGTATATGTTGTATGGTCTAACACTTCTCAAATCTGTGATTCAAATTCAACCATACAATCTTCCCAAACTTAGGCCAGAACATAGTTTGAAAATGAGCAGTGAGATACTCTTACGAAAACCAGGGATTAGTTTATGTGTACTTACAGTATACATGCTTTTGTAACATCTTCAAAAAATATCATTCTAGGACTTTGGGCTTTCAATTCAAATGTAGTTAAGATTAGAAGGAAAATAATATGACAGTTTTCATAGTCTCTATCCATATTGCAGCAATCTGAACAAACTCCAAGGTATATTGTGATCTTGATCCAAAGTGGAAGTCATCTTTAAATGTCTAGATCTTAAAGACCCCGGAACAGATCAAGCTTTTCCTCAAATGGAAGATTTCTCAATTGATAGGAAAATATTAGGGAGAATATTTGGACAGGCTTTCCAACGTTGAGAGACCCCTTTCCACCTATCCTGAAGCAGACTGTGTGCTAAAGAAACAGAAAGCATACTTAATTAATAAAAATAGTATTTACCTGTATTTTAAATGTTTGTTGGGAAACTATAGCATTCGCAGGAATGACTTTACATTCTAATGAAAAAACATCTACCTTTTAAACATGCAAGGAGGGACGTGAGTCTACAGAACAAACATACTTGAAATATGTAACCGCTGATAGATTCATCTCTAAAGTTTGTCTGAACAAGCTTTCAAATTGTGGATATATGATTTGATTGTGCTATGTCCCTCTTTTGACCTGCTGGACTGATTTCGATTCTGACAACTGTAAGATAATTGATGTATCCAACCATCTATCCATTTGACTGCACTCACTATAGTGCCAGGTCCTTGTGTGAAACATAGAATGCCTGGTTCCATGAGTGTAACATAGAATGTTTCTGTTGCGGCAGTTTCTGCCTGGGAGCTGCCGACATGGGACGCATTAAATGAAGTACGTACATACTTTTTTCCTGGTTTGGGAGACGCCCGCTAGGCTCAGACTGCCTTTGCTGCCCGCGCCTTCCCTGAGATGTTGCCCTCGAGACGCACTGTGCGAGGGAGATGCGCACCTGAGTGCTTTGCCTGATCTGCCTGACGCCACATTGTTGCAACGTCGTTACGTTATGTGCGGCCATTTCGCATCCTGCATTGTGTGCACAGATACCGTGGCAGGATACTATAGAATGCACAATTGAGAAAGTTCAGTGGCAAAATAGAAAGCACATACAATTAAGTAGAATGTACATTATTATTTAATCACAAAGTACCAGTGCATAAACACTTGCGCACAAAACTAATATTAGCATAATGAACAAATTGTAGTGCCCAAAGTAGGGGGAACTGGAGTGGAAGTGCTAGTGATAGGAGGTAGTGCAAGGTAAGGAAGTGTAATACAGTGTAGGTCAAATGTACTTATTAAAAATACTACTTAGAAACTGGCCGCAATTCGGACCAGAGACAATAACACATAAATGAATAACAAGTCAATTCAGGCTGTAACCATGCTCCCTAGAATGGAAATACAGTTTTCAGGCTTGGGATGGAAGCTGGTAAAGGGATCAGTTGTCGACATTTCGAACCCACAATAGGGTAGGGGTAGTTGGGCCCTTACATGAGGGTCTTCCTCAGGACAGGGGGTGGAATAGGGCAGACTCTCTGAAACATTAATAGGAACAAAATCAAAATGAGTCCCCAAGGGATCCGGTGTGCATAGTCTAATGGTGTTGTGACAGAGAGAAAAAGTGTTTTTTCTCAAAAGGTAAGGAAAGAACTGCATTAATGTCTCTGTTGTATGAAAGCTTACAGACATATGGTTGCTAATTGGGCAAAGCTGCTATCCAACTCATTGAGTCCATTATCAATAGAGTCCAAAAGAGTCATCCACTTTGATTCACTGACATTTAATATGTGGCTAATACTGCCTCCCTTTGGTCCCAAAAGGGCCTTTTCCAAAATGATCCACTTGAAGCTGTATGGGGCGTGGCCTTCTTGTTTGAAATGCTCAACCATCGGAGCGCCGACCACCTCACAACGGATCCGACTACAATGTTGCAACACCCTTGCCTTGATCTTTTGTTGCGTCTGACCTATGTAAATCAGATCGCAGGGGCAGATGATCCTGTAGATAACATTGGTCGTGTTGCACTTGGTGTGTGTCTTCAGTATGATCTTGAGTTGTTTGTAAAATAATTCCTTGGTTTGGATTGTGTTGGCACATGCCTTGCAATGACCGCATCGGTGGTGGCCTATGATGGGCGGTAGGTGCCAAATGGACAAGGACGTTGGTGGTGTAGGCGGGTCCAGAAAGGAATGGACAATATGGTCCCTGATACTCTTGGCATTCTTGAATGAGTGCATGAGTGGAGTTTCCTGTGCGAGGTCATCAGATATGTGGTTCTAGTGTCTGTTGATAATCCTTTTTATGGCGTTGCTTTTTGTGGAGAATGTATTGACACAAATAAACCTCTGCTCCCGGGTGTTAGATCTTTCTTGCGGTTGGAGTTGCGATTCACGTGGGCTGAACCAAGCCCATTTTCTAGCCTTCTTCACTAGTCTTTTGGGATAGCCACCTTCCATTAGGTGATCTGCCAAGTCCTCTGATTCACTCATGTAGTGTTGTTTGAGGGAGCAGTTCCTCCGAATGTGGAGGAACTGCCCATAGGAAAGGTTGTCCCGGAGACCTCTCGGGTGGTGGCTGTTATATCGAAGAAGTGAGTTGCGTTCTGCAGGTTTTCGGTACAAAGTTCTCTCGAGTGTACCCCCGTCGGCGTAGATGGTCAGATCAAGGAAATCAATCTTGTGCGCATCTGAATGCAGTGTTAATTGGATATCACAGGACCTCTGGTTTAGCTAGGTATGGAAGGTAGTCAGCTAGAGTTGGTCACCTGTCCAAATCGGTAGGATGTCGTCTATATAGCGTATCCATAGCCCCACCATAGATTGGAAAGGGTTTATGTTGTTGAAAATAAACTCACTTTCAAAGGCAGCCATAAAGATAATAGCCAGATCAGGGGCAAATGTCGCCCCCATCGCTACTCCTTTGGTTTGCAGATAGAAGCAATTCTGAAAAATGAAGAAGTTCCTCATCATGGCAATCCTCAAGAGGGAAATGATGAAGTTGGTGGGCACAGTGACCGGTGCCCCACGTTGGTTCAATGCTGTGGACATGTCATCAAGAGTGATGTCTTGCGGAATGCTTGTATATAGTGATACAATGTCGCAGGTGACCAGCAGTTGGTTGGTGGAATCAAATGGATGACCATCAATATGTGGAAGGGCTTTCATATATTAATAATTAATTTTACACACGAGACAGACCTAATTAAATGCAAACATGAGTGCATTTAAAATTGTAGACTGTAACATGCATACTGCCTAGAAAAGTAGACTAACCGTTTGAGTAGTATGGCTAACAGATTTTCTGTTTCTTTGTCAAAACTGTATGTTTCCTGATACCATTCAAACTAAAAGGACAGAAAAGGAAAACTTCCCACTTTACACATGGTGGACCCACAGCTACAAGGGAAGATTACTTTGGGCTTTATTATAAATTTGGCAGTGCAGGAGTAGACCACCATGCCGGCGGCCCACCCCAGCACCACCAAACCTGTGGCCATGCTGCCTGCAAGATTACGAGTGTTTCTCGTGTCTGGCTGCCATTGTTATTTGGTTCCACGGCAGTGTCTCTAAAAATTGGCTCTGCAAATGGAATGCCCCAAAAAGTTCCTGCTGGGCATGGACTGTACAATCCATACCGTGCAGGAACTGGGGTGCATACACAAAGTGGGTGCATGTTATGTACCCTTGCATGCACCCCAGGGCCCATAGCCATCAGGGGTCCTGTAGGTCCCCTTTGTTTCCTCTCCGCCACACTTTTTCATGGAGGAGAGAATGTGCTCTCTCTCTAAAACATGGTAATATTGGCTTACCACAATTGGCCTGTTTAATTTACTTATACGTCCCCAGTGAAGTGAACTACATGTGCTCAGGCATTAAATGCTACTAGTTGACCTGCAGCACAGATTGTGCTACCCACCTAAGTAGGTATTTAAACATGTCTCAGGCCTGCCACGCAGGGCCTGTGTGTGCAGTTTACACAGCCATGTCTACTGGCATTTAAAACACACAAAAGGCACCCCTAAGATAGGCCCTCGCTAGCCCATAGGGCAGGGTGTTGTGAAAGTAAAAGGCAGGATATATATTTTTAAGCTTTACATGTCGTGGTAGTGAAAAACTCCCAAAAGCGGTTTTAACTACTGTGAGGCCTACCTCTCTGCTAGGTTAACATTGAGGATTTCTTATTGGTGTAATTCCCAATTGGAAGGAAGTAGATATGTTATTTTTAGTACCTATCAAATTGCAATGATAAACCCTCTTTAATGGTAAAGTCAGATTTGTCATTACAATTTAAAAAATACCAATTTCAGAAAGATAGCCTGGCAGTTCAGGATTTACTATTACCATGGGGAGAAGGGTCAAGACTAATTTGCATATGGCTGGATCCAAACTGGAATGGCATGGTGAGCAATAAAAGGTTGGATTTAGGCCCAGATTCCTGTACTGGGGCTGAATATTTGACATTGTTCAGCATTCCGTCCATTAATTGTTCTTTTTACTTTTAGAAAGATGGTATTTTTCTGCTCTTATCTCTCTGTGCCTAATGCCTGTCTCCAACATACATCTGAGATGGGTGACAGCTGGGGATTGTGCATTCCCACTAGACAGCCACACATAATGTGAGCTTAGGTGTGACTTAATGGGCCTTACTGGGCCACTAACTGGCTCGATGGATGGGCGGAGCTGAGTACTGCCTCACTTACACCTGCATAGGCTGTGTCCTGTCCACACACAACGGGCTACATACCCCACTGTAGTGAGCCTGGAGCCAGGCCAAGAAGGGCAGGGCCTCATTGCACTTGAAAGGGCATCCCTGTGATGTCTTCCCCACTTCAAAGGCACTACTGGGTATTAGAACTGGACCTCAGGCCCAACCACTTCAGTACAATTCTGCCAAGAAGGACTGCTGTGCTGCTCAAGGAATGCTGTGTTTGCATTGGTTGGAAGTCTTTCGTGTCCCCAAGACTTCAAACAGGAGGCAAGCAAACAAGCCCTTGGAGTAACTCTGGGTTCAAGAGGTGTAGGGCCAGTTCTTCACATCCAGGCAAGGAGGACAGCTGGCAGTGGGCAGGCCAACACAGCAGAAAAGCAGTTCTTCCAGAGAAGAAGTCCAGCAGAGTGGTAGTCTTTCAGCAGTACAGCAGTCCATATTTCTGGCAGGGTATCCAGAGGACCAGAAGTTTATTGAGTTTGTAGGGTCAGATGTCCAGTTCTTATCCCGAGTGGTGACTTTGAAGTTGAGGTGACTTCATAGAAGGGCTTTCAAGGATGCAGGGCTCCTCTCTTCCTGCTGTGGCTCCAGAAACCCTCCAGGGGATTAGCCAGTCTGTTCAGTGTAAGCAGGACACAGCCCATTGAGATGTAAGTGTCAGCTCTTTCTTCCAGTCTTGCCCAAGATGTGAATGGCCCATCAGGCACAGCTAAGCTTCTGTTGTGTGTGCAGGTCCAGCGGGAATGCATAAGACCAAGCTGTCACACAACCTAGATGTGTATTTGAGACAAGCAGCAGGCACATAAGACTTCAGAGCAGAAAAATGCCAACTTTCTAAAACTGTTATTAGAAACGAGGGAACCCAATTACATTGGTTACGGACTTTGGGTATCAGTAAGTTATAAACACAGTGGTCCCAAACAAGGACAATAGGAGTGGGGAAAAATAAATATATACTTAAAATCAGTACTATATTTGCGCTGTCCAGCCGGACATGATCAATTTTAATATTTCAAATATTAGCAACAAATAAAGTGGGGACACTATCCTGCATTCAGCCAGATTTACATATAAAACAAACAAAACAAATGCTCAGGCAGAACTAAATGCTTGTGCGTAATGCATTAATTAAAGCAAGCATAAATGTGAGAAAACACCGTTACACATGAACAATGATAAGCCAAATTCCATTTACAGTGTACAAAGAGTCGACAACGTATCGATCCCATAAAAATAATTGTGGGATCATTATCTGGACATTATATTACATGCCTGAGTGAATGCCTGTAAAATAATGAAGAAAATAGAAAAGAAAAAAGGAACAAGAGAAGGGTCAATGTGCAATATGGTCTGAGAACATCAGAGCGGCATGGGCCATGCAGTTGGGAGTGAAAAGTGATGGTCATAGAAGTGCAGGTAAAAAGAGGGGGCTGGTGTTACCGTGTGGTTCCAATTGTGACTGGAATAAGGGAACTGTGTTGGTTGAATGCAGTAGGAAGTTACTATGTAGACTTACCATTCATGCTCTTATAGCAATTCATCAGGACCTAGAAAAGAAAAACTGTACTACACGAAGTGGTAGGGGCGAAGACTACCTTCCACAGGAAAAGTAAGGGCAGGCCAGGAGGTCCTGCTGTATCCTAGTGGGACCTAGAAAGGGATGACAAAAACGGGGGGTGATACCAAAGTTAATGTCACCAGTAGTCTAGATCACCAATACTTGGTTCAAAATTCAACATGCATGCTCTATTCAGCAAGTGAGAGGTGGACTTAGTCAGAAGGTAAACAAGGTCACAGAACATATTAAAAAAGATAAAAACATATAAAAATGACTGAGGCTCGGTCACTGTAGGTAACACAAATAATCAAAAAGGAAGGGTAAAAGTCTCACCCTACTAGTGACAAAAGCTGGTGTCAACGGTCTTCTTCCGTGTAATGGCACCCAGAATGTAGGTACCCTGTGGGTAGGGGAGAGAGAAGAAAATTGACCAAATAATCACACACTACAAAGTGTGTCACCTTCCTGTGGAAGGTAGTATTCACCCCTACCACTTCGTGTAGTACAGTTTTTCTTTTCTAGGTCCTGATGAATTGCTATAAGAGCATGAAACATGTCGACCACTAGGTAGAACACACATCACTGGATCCTTGCACCAGTGTGTATTTTCTCCTTTCTGTTTGTATTAAGGTAGTTAACCACACCATTAAAATACTTTGTGGATTACCTAACCTTTTTTAACTACCACCTACCTTTTACATCTTCACTCCCCCTAAGCCCTCACACCCACATGCACCAACTGGCAGGAACAAAAGATCTCCGACAAAGAGCCCCTTCACGGGTGCCCTTCAGACATTGCACCGCCAGTCTGACGAGGAGCAAAACCCAGATGATGAAGCATGACACCTAGCTTACTGGGTGTGTGAGGGTTTTAGTTCCGAAAGAGGAATTCCCCCTCCTTTCTTTCCTTCTGCTTGGTTCTCTTATTCTCACTTTCTTTTGGGGAACAGTGTATACTTCTTGTCTTCATAGTCTCAGGGCTTATACACTGAACCCCGTTAAAAATAGCCCTCCTGGTTCCTCCATTTGTTGTTCAGTGCAATAACTCTGACATTGAAAAGTAAGGTGTCAATCAGCTGTCATTAGTTCTTCAGTCTTTTTTAACAGCAGTGGATGGGGGACTGGAATGCTTCTTGTATCTGTCAATTATGAAAAACTGAATCAGGTCACCAGCAGTATTTAACCTGATGCCAGGAGGGATTCTGCTTTTATTTCAGTCTCTGCTGTTACTGGGCATTTTTATTTTTTGCCTAAAAGAGGGAAATAATCAGAAGGTAATGGTTCTTAAATGATAATTTCGGGGCAGGATCCTCATTTGGGTTTAGCTTGTAAAACAAGCAGGTAACATGAGAAGTTGTCTGCACCATTCCTGCTTCCAGCAAAGTCTATTCCTCCCTGGAAATCCTTTCATAAATAAGATTCTCCTTCCAAGGAATCAATTGTTTGATTATCGAAGGGGTTTCACCTGGGGCCCAAGAATTTTGGAGCAACTCCCAAGAGAGGGCCTAATATGTCACCTCTGATGCTTGAAAGGACGGCTTGTGAAACAACTGGGTATTGGACATTTAAGTGCTATAAAGCATGGTGTTTCTCCAGACTGTGATGACATTGTAATAGTTTGCAAAAGAACATCTCAAGGAAATTGTTCCTAGTGCCAACAATTCACTCTCCTTTTGATTGTTGGGATGATCAGGGTGACATGTTCGTCCTTGCCTTCCAGCCATAAGTAGACATTCATCCAATTCTAGATGCAAAAATGGGAAACTGGTTTCTGGGAATGTGTCTATTTCCAATTGGCACTCTTAAAAGGCCCATCAAAATGTTGCCAATCATTGGACTTGCATGATGCCTCCATTTATGTTCATTTACTCCCAAAACATCTGATGTACCTGAGGGTTTCTCTCACAAATGACTGATATCAATTCCAGAATCTTTCATTTCAGCTTCATGTTATCAACAATAGAGTATACCAAGACGCTGGCTCCAGTGGTAGACCACTTTTATGACAAAGGCATACTTACCAGGGGCCAGATTTATCATTATTTCATGCAACATAACTTAGCAAGACAATTTGCTATGCTGCGTGAAAGGGAGAGGTCAGGAATGCACCATATTTACCAATATATGGCACATTCCTGGGCTCTGCCTACATTGGCGCACAATCCAATGCCTAGCGCCAACGCAGGCAGAATTGTTTTGTACAGGAGGGAAACACTTTACTGCGCAAAAACAATCCATAGAAGCTTTTACCTCTTCCTAAGTGTGCTGCAGAATGCAGAACACTTAGAAAGAGGAAACAACAAGAAGAAATAATGATATTTCTCCTCGCAGTGCCTCCCCTAGGAACCTGTATAATTTCGAGCCATTCCCAGGTTTAGAAGTTTTGATAAATCTGGGAATGCACCAAAATCCATGGTTGGATGCATGGGAACACCCTCTCTCCACCCATGGTCAGGGCAGAGTAACACGTCAGCAACTTGGGCTGCCTTGCATTACTCCAGATTTACCATGCAATGCAGAGCAAAGCCACACAAAGTGGCCTTGCATTGCTTGGGAAATCTGACTTAAGCATCGTGTTGCCCTTGCAACACCATGCGTGACGCAAGGGCATCACAATACAATAAATGTGGCCCCAGATATACAGGATTCTGTCAACCTTTGCTTCATGAAGGCTATATGTTTTTAAAACTAGAAAACGTCGAGCCACACGCTTTGTCAGAATATGACTTTCCTTGGAGCATTCTTCAAAACACAATCTGAAAAATTTTACAATTGTCTAAAGAGGTTTCAGAGGATTGAGCTCATTTTCCAATGTCTTTAATGTCCAAAGTCTTGTTTCGATGCTTAAGGAAGGCCTCCCAAGGCCATTCCATGTCTGTACTCAATCACACCATTTAGAGGTCAAACTTTTGGCTGCTATGAGTGCAAACGATTTGTGTGCTCATTTTAGCCCTCGCTCCAGTAATGTGCTTGGTGCTACAACTCATGGTAAAATTGAGCACTAAACTCGAAATGATTCGTAGACTGAAATAAATAAAAAAATGGTTGTATCCATTATTCCTCATATTTACTATGAATCAGTAGAATCGTGTAGTTTTAGGGCCCAATTTCGATTTTGGCGGACGGGTTACTCCATAACAACGGTGAGAGATATCCCATCTTCCGAAATATGAATCCCATTATGTCCTATGGGATTTATATTTCGGCAGACGGGATATCCGGCAGCGACAGAGCTGTCCGCCAAGATCTAAATCAGGCCCATAGGCTCGTTGGTATTTATTTCTACTAAAACGTAGCTAATGAATGGCTAAATGGTTTATTTTTTGTTAAATACTTTTAGCAATTGGTACTTGTTGATGAATGTAATTTTCATTGATTGGGAGTTGGTGTGGAAGACAGTGAAAGTGGTGTGAATATTCAGAGACACATTAGCCCAGAATTATCAAGGTTTTGCATTGCCCTTGCACCACGCAAGGGAACATAGAGCTAATGAAACGCTTGTCACTGCAGATCTGTAAAGTGGATCTAAAGTAGAAACAAAAATATAGTACCTGAGGACCATTGTCTCCTTGTTGAGCCTGAAATCTGACTCCCCGTGCGAGTGTTTTCATTAGCAAGAGCAATAGCTTTAACATCTGTCCATTCTGAGCTCTTTTCCTATTATCAGAATTCCGCACTGCAGAAGAATCCAAAGGGGCTGTATGACATGTAGCAGCTTTTCATAAACACCTGCCTGATTGGCATATTGAAAGGTTTAAAAAATCTAGATGAGCTGCTTCATCAGACCACACTACTGAATGTTAAGAACTCAAATATATTGATAACCGCGCGTCCACTACATCATGCCTCACATAGTAATTAGCACCTATGTAATATCCAAATAGGTATTAAAGCAACTTTAATTGGGAAAGCCCATTATCTGTTTTCATGCTTTAAAAGAATTGAGAACATTCCCATACATTTTGCAATAAAAATCATCATGTTGAGGTCCTGTGTGTTCTTTCTAAGGAAGTCCAGCACATCAAATGTAAGCAATTTGAGAAGCAGGAATTGCTTCAACCATCACACGTATAATAATACTACCACTAAGTGATGCAGAAAACCAAAAGACAAAGCCCTTACTGGAAACCATTCAAAGAACTTGTGTTGATAGCTGTGTGAGGCTGAAGGTAAGAAAATTAGATATTAGGAGTATATGAGCCATTCCCAGGTATTATGTCTCAAATCTTATCTGGTCCAAATAAACATGGGCTCAACCCTTGGTAGCAATAGTATAGAGGAGACAGGTTTAACATAAGGAAATATATAAAGTATTAAGCAGTATCAAAACAATTAAAAACGTGGTGTTCGGGCAAAATATTGAAAACCAATACACTGATACAAAAATATTGTTTCGAGAATGTTGGATTATCAATAATATTGTCGACAGGATTATTGAAGGCAAAGATATAATTTCTTGTGTTGTTTTTAATTTCTCTGTTAAAAATATCGATGTACAAATTATTATTGTATGTAATATTCGTAAGAGTAATTGCTATGTAATTTATTGCAGCAGTGTGTTTGTATGTGTATTTTTTGTGTTTTTAGTTAGACAGTTTTTTAGTTATGAAATTGTTTAAATTATTTTTTTTGTTGTATTAACTTATATAAGTAATTTTTTAATAAATGTTTTTGGTAGTGGGATATTGGGTTTTTAGGGGATAAGGGTGGGGAGATTTTAAAAAATATATGTTTTAGTTTAAATTCAAAGTAAGTAATTTAATTTTGTTATGTAAATCTGTTTAATTTATTTTAATTTGATGTTAAATAAAATATGTATTAATGGTTTTAAAAATATTTTAACATTTTAAAACATATTAATAGATTTTTATTTAAGTAGAATATTTAGAAAATAGTTATGTTAACATATAAAAATAAAACTTCTAATATTTAAAAATGGATAATGTTTTACATTTTCTAGATTTATAATTTACATTTCAATTAATTGTTTAAAAAAATGTAAACTATGAAATATATGTAAATATTCTTTAATGCATGTTTGTTTCTGGATGCTAATAAATATTTTTAGGAATATATACATATTTAACAGTCCTTAAAAAATACATTTTAAATATGGATATCAAGGTTTGCAGTTTATAATAGTGTGTATTTAGATAACAGTTTAGTTAATTTTATATAAAAATATGTGTGATTAAGGAACATTGATTGTGTATGTAAAAGTTTAATTTGTATTACCTTGAATAAAATGTTTTATTTGGTAGTGGATATTGTAAATTTGATATCTTTAGCCTCTAACATCTTCTTCAAATAGCCTTAGATTGGAGTGGGGATAGTAAATGTCACCCTCTAGTGTCCAACACCTTTCCCCAGTATTCTATTGGAATGGTAATTGTAAATGTCACTCATTTATTGTCCATCACCTTCCCCCAATATGGATATATCGGAGTGAGAATAGTGCATTTCACAACGTTAGTGTCCAATGCCTTCCCAAAATTGCTTTAGTTTGGAGTGTGAATAGTAAGTTTCACCCCTTTTGGATCAAACAGTTTCCCTCAATATGGTTAGAATGGAGTGGGACTAGTAAATGTCAATCAATCAATCAATAAATCAGGGATTTGTAAAGCGCAGCTACTCACCTGTGAGGGTCTCAAGGCAAGGGGGCTGCTGGTACGTCAGATGTGGAAGTTCAGTCAAAGAGTCAGGTCTTGAGGTCCTTCCTGACCTGCCTGAGGTGCAAGGGTGGGTTTCCAGGTCTTGGCGGCAGGGTAGGCGAAGGACCTTCTCCGGCTCTGGTCTTGTGGATTCGTGGGATGAAGGCCAGGGCGAATTAGGCAGAGGGGAGTTGTCTGGCAGGTGTGTGGAAAGATATTTTTGTCCTGTGTCACGGAGAGCCTTGCAGGCATGTGTGAGGAGCTTGAAGGTGTTTCTCTTGCTGATAGGGAACCAGTAGAGTTGTCAGAGGTGTTGTGTCATGTGGATTTGGTGGGAGATATCGAGGGCCGGTCTGGCTGCGGTGTTTAGGACTTTCTGTAGCTTCCTGAGCCTTTTCTGGGTGACGTCAGCATAGTGTGCATTGCCATAGTCAAGTCTACTGTTGATGAGGGTGTGGGTGACCGTCTTTCTGAATTCAGTGGGGAGCCATCTGAAAGACTTTCAAAGCAGGCTGAGCGTGTGGAAACAGGATGATGATACTGTGTACATTTGGCAATTCTTAGAGAACGAGCAGTCCAGTATGATGCAGAGGATGCATGCGTGGCCCGTAGAGTTGGGAGGGGTTCCTAGTGTGGCGGGCCACCAAGAGTCAACCCAGGCTGAGGGGGTGGGTCGCAGGATGAGTATTTTGGTCTTGTCTGACTTGAGCTTGAGGCAGCTCTTCTGCATTCAGATAGCAACTGCCTTCATTCCGTTGTGAAAGTTGGCTCTGGTGAATGTGTGCTTGTTGGTGAGGGAGATGATCAGCTGGGTGTCGTTGGCATAGGAGGCAAGTCTGTGGCTCTGACCATGGCTGTGACTCTCTGCAGCTGATCTCTGTATATTCTGAGAGGAACAGGGGTAGTATAACTCATTGAGTTGGGCCAGTCAGAAAGGAGAGGATTCAGTCCAGTGCCTTGTCGCGGATGCCGGCATCGTGGTTTCGCCCTGGTTAAGGAGGGAGTGGATGTTGTCGGTGGTGGCTAGAACTGCGATCTCGGTGCTGTAATTGTTTCGTAAGCCAGATTGGAAGGTGTCCAAGACATGGTTCACTTCCATGAACTCGGAGAGTTGGGCGCGGATAGCTTTCTCGATGACCTGGGTTGGGAAGTGGGTGGAGGGAGGGTGGTGGTGTGCGGTGGAAATGTTGAAGGTGGGTATACGCAGTGGTGATCGGTCCTTAGGAGTTTGGTGGTGTGGCTGTAGGTGATGTTCCCACTGGTGGAGAAAACGGGGTTGGGCGTGATTCCAGCTGTGTGGGTCGGTGTGGTCACTAGCTGCTTCAGTCTGATGTTGGCAAGATTCTCTAATAGGGAGTCAGTGTTCTGGTCACTTGGGTTGGCCAGGTGGAAGTTGAGGTCTCCGAGTAGGATATATTCAGTGGATGAGAGAGCCTGGGGTCCGATGAGGTTTACGATGGCAGCGGTGATGGGCGGGTGGTGGCCAGCAGGCCTGTAAATGTCGGCGCCCCAGAGGGATTTGTTGAGGTTGGCCTGATCTAAAAGTGGAGGTTTTCCATGGTTGTTGTTGAGTCATTTGAGACCGTGGTCAGTCGGAGGGTGTTTGTCTGAACGAAGGCGATGCATCCTCATGGTTGGTTGTGGGTGATTTTGTAGGTATCGGGGGTGGCAAAGGTGATGTCTGGTCCAGAAATGGGATTGGTCCAGGTATCCACGTAGAAGGCAATGTCGGAAGAGGCAGCATAGAAGATTTACCAGATTTTAGTGGCGTGCTTGTAGAGGGATCGTACAGTGAGGAGGCAAAGGGTCCATGGATCTCCTTTGCCCATGCTATTTGGTAGGAGGTGTGGTGTCCTGAGTTAAGGGCGAGGCGGGTGCTTGCATCATAGTGGTTGAAGGTCAGAGTACCAGAGTCCCTGGACTTGCTCCTTCACAGCTTAGCTCCGTTTGGTAGCTGCTGCTGTCTAACGTTGCTGCTGTCGACCCTGGTCAGGAGTTCGAAGCCCTCCCCGTGGTCTAGTGACATAGCTTCACTGCTCTGCTGCTTGGCTGTCCTTCTGACTCTCCTTCGGTCTTTTTCTTTCTCTTTTATTTTCTCCTGCCTCTTTGCCTCTGCCTTTTTGCTTTTTTCCTTTTGTCTCCTGTTCTGCTCCTTCATCGCCCCTGCCACTGCAATCCCCTGCAGCCCTGCCGCCCTCCAGTGACCCCTCCCGCTCCCACGTTTTCCTGTCTCCCAGCTGTCCAGCCCCCACATAGTACTACTTAATGGTGCCCGCTGCTCCTTCAGAGCGCAGGTCCATCTAGTAGCTGCTGCTATTTACCCCCATTGCTGCTGTTTACCCCGGTCAGGAGTTTGAGGCCCTCCCTGCTGGTCTAAAGGCAGAGCCTCACTGCTATGCTGCTTGACTACCCTTCTGTCTTTCTTTCTATTTTTTCTTTATCTTTTACTTTCTCCTGCTTTGCCTTTTTCTCCTGACTTTTTGCTGTTTCCCTTTTGTCTCCTGCGCTGCTCTTTCGTCACCTCTGCTGCTGGTGTTCCTCGTAGCTCTGCCTCGCTCCAGTAAACGGTTTGGTGCTACAACTCATGGTAAAATTGAGCACTAAACTCGAAATGATAACATTAGTAGACTGAAATAAATAAAAAAAAATGGTTGTGTCCATTATTCCTCCTATTTACTATGAATCAGTAGAAATGTGTAGTTTTGGGGCCCGATTTGGATTTTGGCGGACGGGTTACTCCATAACAACGGTGAGAGATATCCCATCTGCCGAAATATAAATCCCATTATGTCCTATGGGATTTATATTTCGGCAGACGGGATATCCGCCAGCGACAGAGTAACCTGTCCCCCAAGATCAAAATCAGGCCCATAGGCTCGTTGGTATTTATTTCTACTAAAAAGCTAATGAATGGCTGAATGGTTTATTTTTTGTTAAATACTTTTAGCAATTGGTACTTGTTGATGAATGTAATTTTCATTGATTGGGAGTTGGTGTGGAAGACAGTGAAAGTAGTGTGAATATTCAGAGACACATTAGCCCAGAATTATCAAGGTTTTGCTTTGCCCTTGCACCACGCAAGGGAACATAGAGCTAATGAAATGCTTGTCACTGCAGATCTGTAAAGTGGATCTAAAGTAGAAACAAAAATATAGTAGATGAGGACCATTGTCTCCTTGTTGAGCCTGAAATCAGACTCACCGTGCAAGTGTTTTCATTAGCAAGAGCAATAGCTTTAACATCTGTCCATTCTGAGCTCTTTTCCTATTATCAGAATTCCGCACTGCAGAAGAATCCAAATGGGCTGTATGACATGTAGCAGCTTTTCATAAACACCTTTCTGATTGGCATATTGAAAGGCTTAAAAAATCTAGATGAGCTGCTTCATCAGACCACACTACTGAATTTTGAGAACTCAAATCTATACTACTATTATAAAGAAAGAACTTTGAACCTTTGAGGTGGGTAAACTCAGGAACTACAGCACCAATCCAAACACCCGATACATCGTTGTAATTGTCAGGGTCTGCAGATGGACATAGGCTATATAAAAAAATAAAATATACGTTCTTTAAAATATTTACGATTAAAAAAAAGTAGTCCCTTGGAAGTAGCGCCGGCCGCAGATTGCTCTGAAAGCTGTCAAGGAGCGAGCAGTGAAATGGATGCAAATAAACAGGCTGATCTGAACTTCGTGTGGCTTTGCTTTAATTTGGGGCTTCCTGTTTAGACTATATGGATATCGGCTGTTTGCCCAGTCGAGAAGCGAGGCCCACCTTACGAAGGGTTCGTGCAGGCTCTGAGAAGGGGCTTGCAAAGACGGAACGAAGACAAGAGCAGCTCCAATGCAGGTGGTGCTGCCTTGAGCACGAATTCACTGCTGCAAAGCGCAATCTGAGGGCTTACAGCGCTTTACTTTACTCCACTTGGTGAATACTTGGTTTAAATTGCAAGGACTGTTGAGTGGCCCCACTGTGGGAAGAGGGCCAGCGTACTACAAGGCACAGAAGGCTTTGCAATTTAGCCAAACCCACTGTGGCAGGTGCCAGTGATTATATGAGCAGACGCGGCCAAAAACTGCTCTTCCAGCCCTTCGTGAACAATGCCACTGAAGAAAGGATTATTTCCGGAAACGCGTCAGGCTTTACATGTTCAAAGATTGCTCTGAAAGCTGTCAAGGAGCGAGCAGTGAAATGGATGCAAATAAACGTGCTGATCTGAACTTCGTGTGGCTTTGCTTTAATTTGGGGCTTCCTGTTTAGACTTTATGGATATCGGCTGTTTGCCCAGTCGAGAAGCGAGGCCCACCTTACGAAGGGTTTGTGCAGGCTCTGAGAAGGGGCTTGCAAAGACGGAACGAAGACAAGAGCAGCTCCAATGCAGGTGGTGCTGCCTTGAGCACAAATTCACTGCTGCAAAGCGCAATCTGAGGGCTTACAGCGCTTTACTTTACTCCACTTGGTGAATACTTGGTTCAAATTGCAAGGACTGTTGAGTGGCCCCACTGTGGGAAGAGGGCCAGCGTACTACAAGGCACAAAAGGCTTTGCAATTTAGCCACGCCCACTGTGGCAGGTGCCAGTGATTATATGAGCAGACGCGGCCAAAAACTGCTCTTCCAGCCCTTCGTGAACAATGCCTCTGAAGAAAGGATTATTTCCTGAAATGCGTCAGGCTTTACATGTTCAAAGATTGCTCTGAAAGCTGTCAAGGAGCGAGCAGTGAAATGGATGCAAATAAAAGTTCTGATCTGAACTTCGTGTGGCTTTGCTTTAAGTTGGGGCTTCCTGTTTAGACTTTATATATATATATATATATATATATATATATATATATATATATATATCCACAAAATCGGCTCAATTGCCCAGTCCAATGGCGCTCTGATATCGGTGCACGGCTCCCAAGCAGAGCCCCGCTTGTATATATTGCACAAATCCTCTTTGAAAAAAGAAAGAAGAACGAGTCGGCACTCACAGAGTATCTATCCCAATCCTTTTATTCTTTTGTGATCACAGCCAGCATAGTAAACAGCAACCAACGCGTTTCGCAACAAACAGTTGCTTGCTCACGGTCAAACCCATAAAGTGTTAGTCCCACCTATATCAGACGGACTCACCAACAATTCCCTGTATGTGATCACACTTCCTGTTACCTGCACAGGAAGTTGGATGGGACTTGTAGTTTTTCCCATTTTTAAGGTGAAATAACATTAGTATCGTGAGGGAACTCAGATTCATGGTAGTAGTTTGATTCGTGATCCATATGGATACATACCAAGCCATATATCTACCCAAAGGTTGATTTACATTAGTGGCATAATTAATTGTAATTTGTAGCTAATACTTAATCCATGCAATGCCAAAAATTTCTTTCCTTTTTGGCATTGCATGGATTAAGTATTAGCTACAAATTACAATTAATTATGCCACTAATGTAAATATTGTGCATATTGCAATGATTGAAATGCCCACTGGAGGGCGATAATTTTTGGTTTAGAATATACCGCGCTATTAGTTAAAAAATGTGGGGTTACATGTATATGAAACATAGGGGAGTGTTTCAACCTTTGGGTAGATATATGGCTTGGTATGTATCCATATGGATCACGAATCAAACTACTACCATGAATCTGAGTTCCCTCACAATACTAATGTTATTTCACCTTAAAAATGGGAAAAACTACAAGTCCCATCCAACTTCCTGTGCAGATAACAGGAAGTGTGATCACATACAGGGAATTGTTGGTGAGTCCGTCTGATATAGGTGGGACTAACACTTTATGGGTTTGACCGTGAGCAAGCAACTGTTTGTTGCGAAACGCGTTGGTTGCTGTTTACTATGCTGGCTGTGATCACAAAAGAATAAAAGGATTGGGATAGATACTCTGTGAGTGCCGACTCGTTCTTCTTTTTTCATATATATATATATATATATATATATATATATATATATATATATGTATACATATATATATATATATACTACTATTATAAAGAGAGAACTTTGAACCTTTGAGGCGGGTAAACTCAGGAACCACAGCACCAATCTGAACACCAGATACATCGTTGTAATTGTCAGGGTCTGCAGATGGACATAGGCTATATAAAAAAATAAAATATACGTTCTTTAAAATATTTACGATTAAAAAAAAAGTAGTCCCTTGGAAGTAGCGCCGGCCGCGACGTGCGTGCTGACATCAGGTGGGCGGGGAGGAGCGGCGTACAGGAGCGCGAGGAGGAACGGCGGCGGACATGAGAGCGGGGAGAAGCGGCGGACAGGCGGGGAGGAGAGGTGAGGAGAGGCGGACAGGCGGTGAGGAGCGGCGGACAGGCGGGGAGGAGCGGCGGCTGAGGTAGGTGAAGCGGCCCGTGTGCGGCTCATTGGGGGCCTTGAAAGTGGCGGGTGCGCTCCGGGGGACCCACGGACAACGTCGGGGCGGACGGGGGCCCTGAAGCCTGAGACAACGTCGGGGCGGGCGGGGGCCCAGAAGCCTGATTGCTCCCGGACAACGTCTGGACGGGCTGCTAGTATATTGATAACCGCGCGTCCACTACATCATGCCTCACATAGTAATTAGCACCTATGTAATATCCAAATAGGTATTAAAGCAACTTTAATTAGGAAAGCCCATTATCTGTTTTCATGCTTTAAAAGAATTGATAAAATTCCCACACATTTTGCAATAAAAATCATCATGTTGAGGTCCTGTGTGTTCTTTCTAAGGAAGTCCAGCACATCAAATGTAAGCAATTTGAGAAGCAGGAATTGCTTCAACCATCACACGTATAATAATACTACCACTAAGTGATGCACAAAACCAAAAGACAAAGCCCTTACTGGAAACCATTCAAAGAACTTGTGTTGAATATCACCAGGCTGTTGATAGCTGTGTGAGGCTGAAGGTAAGAAAATTAGATATTAGGAGTATATGAGCCATTCCCAGGTATTATGTCTCAAATCTTATCTGGTCTAAATAAACATGGGCTCAACCCTTGGTAGCAATAGCATAGAGGAGACAGGTTTAACATAAGGAAATATATAAAGTATTAAGCAGTATCAAAACAATTTAAAACGTGGTGTTCGGGCAAAATATTGAAAACCAATACACTGATACAAAAATATTGTTTCGAGAATGTTGGATTGTCAATAATATTGTCGAGAGGATTATCGAAGGCAAAGATATAGTTTTTTGTGTTGTTTTTAATTTCTCTGTTAAAAATATCGATGTACAAATTATTATTGTATGTAATATTCGTAAGAGTAATTACTATGTAATTTATTGCAGCAGTGTGTTTGTATATGTGTATTTTTTGTGTTTTTAGTTAGACAGTTTTTTAGTTATGAAATTGTTTAAATAATTTTTTTTGTTGTATTAACTTATATAAGTAATTTTTTAATAAATGTTTTTGGTAGTGGGATATTGGGTTTTTAGGGGATAAGGGTGGGGAGATTTTAAAAAATATATGTTTTAGTTTAAATTCAAAGTAAGTAATTTAATTTTGTTATGTAAATCTGTTTAATTTATTTTAATTTGGTGTTAAATAAAATATGTATTAATGGTTTTAAAAATATTCTAACATTTTAAAACATATTAATAGATTTTTATTTAAGTAGAATATTTAGAAAATAGTTATGTTAAAATATAAAACTAAAACTTCTAATATTTAAAAATGGATAATGTTTTACATTTTCTAGATTTATAATTTACATTTCAATTAATTGTTTAAAAAAATGTAAACTATGAAATATATGTAAATATTTTGTAATGCATGTTTGTTTCTGGATGCTAATAAATATTTTTAGGAATATACATATTTAACAGTCCTTAAAAATACATTTTATATATTACATTTTAAATATGGATATCAAGGTTTGCAGTTTATAATAATGTGTATTTAGATAACAGTTTAGTTAATTTTATATAAAAATATGTGTGATTAAGGAACATTGATTGTGTATGTAAAAGTTTAATTTGTATTACCTTGAATAAAATGTTTTATTTGGTGGTGGATATTGTAAATTTGATATCTTTAGCCTCTAACATCTTCTTCAAATAGCCTTAGATTGGAGTGGGGATAGTAAATGTCACCCTTTAGTGTCCAACACCTTTCCCGAGTATTGTATTGGAATGGTAATTGTAAATGTCACTCATTTAGTGTCCATCACCTTCCCCCAATATGGGTATATCGGAGTGAGAATAGTGCATTTCACAATGTTAGTGTCCAATGCCTTCCCAAAATTGCTTTAGTTTGGAGTGTGAATAGTAAGTTTCACCCCTTTTGGATCAAACAGTTTCCCTTAATATGGTTAGAATGGAGTGGGACTAGTAAATGTCAATCAATCAATCAATAAATCAGGGATTTGTAAAGCGCAGCTACTCACCTGTGAGGGTCTCAAGGCACGGGGGCTGCTGGTACGTCAGATGTGGAGGTTCAGTCAAAGAGTCAGGTCTTGAGGTCCTTCCTGACCTGCCTGAGGTGCAAGGGTGGGTTTCCAGGTCTTGGCGGCAGGGTAGGCAAAGGACCTCCTCCAGCTCTGGTCTTGTGGATTCGTGGGATGGAGGCCAGGGCGAATTAGGCAGAGGGGAGTTGTCTGGCAGGTGTGTGGAAAGATATTTTTGTCCTGTGTCACGGAGAGCCTTGCAGGCATGTGTGAGGAGCTTGAAGGTGTTTCTCTTGCTGATAGGGAACCAGTAGAGTTGTCAGAGGTGTTGTGTCATGTGGCTGTGGTGGGAGATGTCGAGGACCGGTGTGGCTTCGGTGTTTAGGACTTTCTGTAGCTTCCTGAGCCTTTTCTGGGTGACGTCAGCATAGTGTGCATTGCCATAGTCAAGTCTACTGTTGATGAGGGTGTGGGTGACCGTCTTTCTGAATTCAGTGGGGAGCCATCTGAAAGACTTTCAAAGCAGGCTGAGCGTGTGGAAACAGGATGAGGATACTGTGTTGATTTGGCAATTCTTAGAGAACGAGCAGTCCAGTATGATGCAGAGGATGCATGCGTGGCCCGTAGAGTTGGGAGGGGTTCCTAGTGTGGCGGGCCACCAGGAGTCAACCCAGGCTGAGGGGGTGGGTCGCAGGATGAGTATTTTGGTCTTGTCTGACTTGAGCTTGAGGCAGCTCTTCTGCATTCAGATAGCAACTGCCTTCATTCCATTGTGAAAGTTGGCTCTTGGTGGATGTGTGCTTGTTGGTGAGGGGGATGATCAGCTGGGTGTCGTTGGCGTAGGAGACAAGTCTGTGGCTCTGACCATGGCTGTGACTCTCTGTAGCTGATCTCTGTAGGTTCTGAGAGGAACGGGGGTAGTGTAACTCATTGAGTTGGGCCAGTCAGAAAGGAGAGGTTTCAGTCCAGTGCCTTGTCGCGGATGCCGGCATCGTGGTTTCGCACTGGTTAAGGAGGGAGTGGATGTTGTCGGTGGTGGCTAGAACTGCGATCTCGGTGCTGTAATTGTTTCGTAAGCCAGATTGGAAGGTGTCCAAGACATGGTTCACTTCGATGAACTCGGAGAGGTGGGCGCGGATAGCTTTCTCGATGACCTGGGTTGGGAAGTGGGTGGAGGGAGGGTGGTGGTGTGCGGTGGAAATGTTGAAGGTGGGTATACACAGTGGTGATCGGTCCTTAGGAGTTTGGTGGTGTGGCTGTAGGTGATGTTCCCACTGGTGGAGAAAACGGGGTTGAGCGTGATTCCAGCTGTGTGGGTCGGTGTGGTCACTAGCTGCTTCAGTCTGATGTTGGCAAGATTCTCTAATAGGGAGTCAGTGTTCTGGTCACTTGGGTTGGCCAGGTGGAAGTTGAGGTCTCCGAATAGGATATATTCAGTGGATGAGAGAGCCTGGGGTCCGATGAGGTTTACGATGGCAGCCGTAAAGGGCGGGTGGTGGCCAGCAGGCCTGTAAATGTCGGCGCCACAGAGGGATTTGTTGAGGTTGGCCTGATCTAAAAGTGGATGTGTTCCATGGTTGCTGTTGAGTCATTTGAGGCCGTGGTCAGTCGGAGGGTGTTTGTCTGAACGAAGGCGATGCATCCTCATGGTTGGTTGTGGGTGATTTTGTAGGTATCGGGGGTGGGAAAGGTGATGTCTGGTCCAGAAATGGGATTGCTCCAGGTATCCACGTAGAAGGCAATGTCGGAAGAGGCAGCATAGAAGATTTACCAGATTTTAGTGGGGTGCTTGTAGAGGGATCGTACAGTGAGGAGGCGAAGGGTCCATGGATCTCCTTTGCCCATGCTATTTGGTAGGAGGTGTGGTGTCCTGAGTTAAGGGCGAGGCGGGTGCTTGCATCATAGTGGTTGAAGGTCAGAGTACCAGAGTCCCTGGCACTGGGTGCTATTCTGGCACGGACAGGCACAAACGGGCTGCAAGCGGCCACCATTAAGTAGGGCTACGGGGAGGTCTGGACAGCTGTGAGGCAGGAAGGGTCACTGGAGGGAGGCAGAGCCACGAGGAACACCAGCAGCAGGGGTGACGAAAGAGCAGAGCAGGAGACAAAAGGGAAACAGCAAAAAGGCAGGAGGAAAAGGCAAAGCAGGAGAAAATAAAAGATAAAGAAAAAATAGAAAGAACGACAGAAGGGTAGTCAAGCAGCATAGCAGTGAGGCTCTGCCTTTAGACCAGCAGGGAGGGCCTCAAACTCCTGACCGGGGTAAACAGCAGCAATGGGGGTAAATAGCAGCAGCTACTAGATGGAGCTGCGCTTTGAAGGAGCAGCGGGCCCCATTAAGTAGTGCTATGTGGGGGCTGGACAGCTGGGAGACAGGAAAACGTGGGAGCGGGAGGGGTCACTGGAGGACGACAGGGCTGCAGGGGATTGCAGTGGCAGGGGCGATGAAGGAGCAGAACAGGAGACAAAAGGAAAGGAAAAAAGCAAAAAGGCAGAGGCAAAGAGGCAGGAGAAAATAAAAGAGAAAGAAAAAGACAGAAGGAGAGTCAGAAGGACAGCCAAGCAGCAGAGCAGTGAAGCTATGTCATTAGACCACGGGGAGGGCTTCGAACTCCTGACCAGGGTCAGCAGCAGCAACGTTAGACAGCAGCAGCTACCAAACGGAGCTAAGCTGTGAAGGAGCAAGTCCACAAAAAGATTAGTGGACTGCCCTCACGTCACCCCTTTAGTGCCCAGCACCTTGTCCAAAGTGCTTTAGATTGGAGTAGGAATAGTAAATGTAACCCCTTTAGTTTCCCATACCATCCCCCAATGGGGTTAGATTGGAGTTGGATTAGTGAATTTTAACCCTTTAGTGTCCAACATCTTCCTCAAAATAGTTTAGGTTGGAGTGGGAATAGTAAATGCCACCCCTTTAGTGTCCAACACCTTCCTCCAATATGGTTAGATTGGAGTTCTATAATTTATTTTAGAGTGTGATAATTTAATTTTACAATTTTATCGAAAAACATTTCTTTTATGTTTATTTTTCTGATGTAGAAATGCTTTGTGTTATTTTATTATTATTACGGTTGAGTAGCGGTATGAAAAATAGACGTCAAACGTTTCTATTTTTATGTTTGCAATTTTTAGTTATTGAATATTTTTTCATTTTTAATCATATGTACTAAAACAATCAAATACATAACACATTTTCACATTGTTATTTATTAACAAAAACACGTAAATGCATTTTTAATGAACATTGTACATTGTATAATTGCAGCTTTTTTCCATTGTTTAACACATTTTTAACATTTCATTAATGTGTATATACATACTTTTAACATTAGTTTTACATATGTTTTATTAGTATATATTGAATAATTGTATATATGTTATACTATTATTTATTTTATACCCCACCATTTTTTCATATTTATAATTGTTGAATATGTTTTACATGTTTAATACTTTTAAAACATTTTGTAACTTTTTATCAACATTTTTATAATATTTCTAATTCATTTCTAAGGGGAGTTGAATTTAGTTTCACATAGTGGCCATTATTTGTACCTCTCCCTTCTATTTGCAATCAATTTGTGCTATTTTTAGCCTATTTTTCCGGAATCCGGTCGCAATAAGGTGCTACCTTTCATTGGAACGGGTAAGTCCTATCCTAAGTATTTTTTAAGGGTTTTGATAATGGGGGAACTTAGGAAGGAGGACTAGATGTCAGCTATAGTGTTGCTTGTGGGTTTTTGTATCTGTATATGTATAACTGATACTCTTTTTCAGTAGGTTATAGATTTGCATTTATGTACACTATTTTAGTAAGGTTTCACTATTTTATGTTAATTTGTGTGATGTTAGCTATGTTTTGAGGACTAATTGTTATGTATATGCATTTATGTTATGTATATATTTTTTAGGGAAAGCCATTTGTTGACTCATGCCCACAAGGCCCACCACGACCTAGGACCAGCAGACATCAACCACCGCTTGAGCTCTACAAATATGAATTGATTGGTTGACTGATAATGTGTTTTGCAGGGTTTTTTTTAATATACTTAAACAGGTTTTTGTCAATGACCATGGGTATTTGAAGTTTAGTTTGTTTAAAGGAAATCAGTTTTGGTTTATATTAAACCAATATTTTCTACTTTGATTTCCTTTTTTCAGGTTACAGGGGTGTTTCTTTTTTTAACAGTTTTTTGGGGGGTTTATGGACCCTAGAAACTTTGGATCACTTCAAGGGATATCTATTGGATCTGTTATATTTTTGCATTTTTGTGGGGAGATTTTTGGATATTAATTACCTCATTTTTGCTGTACATCTGGGGGTGGTTGTGCTCTCTTGCACAAATTACAACATCTTCTTTTGTAGTTAGCATGCATTAGAATAATATTTAGTACATTTCAAGTTTATATTTCCTGAGGATGCACTTTCTTGTAGGTATAGACCATGTGATTTAAAAACTGATTTCCTTTCTGTAAAGTGATAAATGTGCCAGCCTCTGTCATTGTGTCTGGAAATAGTGTAATAGTATAAATATTATATTTTATCTTTGGCACGTTTATTAATAATATGTAACGAAATGCACCTACTTCTATTTAGTATACTTATATATATGTTCTGTTTAGATGTCTAGAGCTCTTCCGTTGGGATTATTCTATTGTGGAGCAGGTGCTTTCATTTCTGTTCAAAGAAAAACAATGTAAATGTCATTTTAAATATTAATTTTTTGGTAGTTTATCGAGGTTGAAGTAGTTAGGTTTATTTTTTGCGCATTATTTTGGTGAGTTTATACTCTTTTATTAATTTATGGATACTTATGTTTTTAATTCTTTTTACTGGTTTGTTATAGTTAATATTTTCTGCCAGTTTATTGGTTTCCAAGTCGTAAATGTTTTCTTTTAGGAAGCCTATGTAAAGAGATAGCAGTTGAAGAGTGTGTAACATTTATTTGCTATTTTATGCTTTCAACCCCTTTGCTGCTATGCCTTTTCCAACCTGTACTAAGCCTTTTTTTGGCTATTTGGGGTAGTTTGCGCTTAGGCCCCTGTAACATTTTGACCACATAAGGTATCCAATGTAAAATGTGCGTCTTTTTCTTTCAACATGATGGGGATTTTAAAGGTACCCAGGGTTTGTTGAATTTTAAAATGGGAACAAAGTGCTGCAGATGAAAGCATGTGGTTGTTTCCCTGCAAATGGTATCAACAAAGGGATTGTGATGCTGAAATCACAATGTTCCCAGCTTGCAGGGATTGACAGACTTTTGTCAGAAAACCAATTTTATTTACACAGTTTCGGCATTTTACTGGGACATAGCCTATTTTTGCTATTTTTTCTGCTTTCAACATCCTTCCAATTAATGGTAAAAATGGGTATGAAAGCAATGATGGATCCTGGAAAGCTACACATTTATGAAAAGTAGACAGAATTCTGAATTCATAAAGAGAACATTTGAGTAGATCCTGTAAGGTTTTGTTATAGAAACTAAAAGTTGAAAATAGGAAAATTTGAAAATGAGTTGAAAAAAACAACCATTGGTGCCAACGTTTTCACCTGTAACTTCTTCTAAGTATGACAGATTATTTGAAACCATATACCGTTACATCGGCCGGACCCTTCTGGTTGTGGGGATATATAGGTCTTGTAGGTTCACCAAGAACCCGAAGAACCCAGAGCCAATAACTGAGCTGTGTCTTGCAATGGTTTTTTATTGAGGACTTGGCATAGAGCCGTTCATTTCGGAAAATATTAAAAGTGAACAATCGGTATGAAAGACCCCTATGTATTTCTGAAATGGAAAAAAAATATAGAGTTTAGAAACAGTAGCTATTTGCACATCTCTGAAATTGTGGGTACCCATACCAGCATGTGAATTACAGGACATTTTTCAAAGGGACTTATTTTTTACACATCGACTTTCATTTGGAAGACAGAAATGCATCAAAAGTCAATAGGTAATAACAGTTGCTCTACAATTCGGTGTCGTCCCAAAGTCTTACGATAAAAATGATGCCTCACTTGTGTGTGTGGGCCTAGTGTCCGCGACAGGAAATGGCCCAAAACGCAACATGGACACACCACATTTTTACAGTGAAAACTGACCCATTTTTTGCAAAGTGCCTAGCTGTGGATTTTGAACCCTAACTCTGCTGGCAGCTATGAAAAACTAGCAAACCAATACATTTTTGAAAACTAGACACCCAGTGGAATCCAGGATGGGGTGACTTGTCTGGCTCTCACCAGGCTCTGTTACCCAGAATCCCTTGCCAACCTCAAACATTGTCAAAAAAACATATTTTCCTCACAAATCTGTGATGGAAAGTTCTGGAATCTGTGTGGATTCACAAAATTCTACCCACCCAGCATTCTAAAAAGGCTCCTGATAAGAATGGTACCTAACTCATGTGGGTTGGCCAAGTTCCCACGGCAGGGAAGGGCCCAAAACATACTGTGGAGACATCGCAATTACCTATCACAAAACAACCTGCTTTTGCAAGGGGGGGTCACCTGGGTTTTGGCCCCGGGCTCGGTGGCCATCTAGGGAAACCTACCAAAATCATACACTTCTGAAAACTAGACACCCAGTGGAGTACAGGTAGAAATGTCTTGCATTGACTCCCTCTCAAAGTTTTCCTACTCAGCATCCCTGCAAACCTCAAATTTAGCTGACATTTTTTTTTTCAAATTTCTGTGTGGGAAAGTTGTGGGATCACTGGGCTGACACTAATGTTTTACCACCCAACGTTCCCTCAGGTCTTCTGATAACAATGGTACTTCACTCGTGTGGGTGGCCCTAATACCGGCGACAGGCAAGTGCCCAAAAACTATTGAGGAGACATCACAATTACCTATCACCAAACAACCTGGTTTTGCAAGGTGGTCACCTGGGTTTTTGGCCCCAGGCTCAGCGGCCATCTAGGGAAATCTCCCAAACCCACATATTTATGAAAAATAGATACCCAGTGGAACGGGGGAGATATGGCTTGCATGGACTCCCCCCAACGTTTTCCTACCCAGAATACCCTGCAAACCTCAAATTTAGCTGAAAAAAGCACTTTTTTCTCAGGTTTCTGTGTGGGAAAATTGTGGGATCACTGGGCTGACACAATTTTCCTATAACCCAGCATTCCCCCATGTCTCCTGATAACAATTACACCTCACTCGTGTGGGTTGCTCAAGTACCTGTGACAGGTAAGGGCCCAAAACGTATTGAGAAGACTTCAAAATTACCTATCACAAAACGACCTGGTTTTGCAAGGGGGGCACCTGGGTTTGTGGCCCCGGGATCGGCGGCTGTCAAGGGAAACCTACTAAACCCACACATTTCTGAAAACTGGACAACCGGGGAGTCCAGGGAGGTATGGCTTGTGTGGATCCCCCAGAGTTTTCGTACCCAAAATCCCTTGCAAACCTCAAATTTTTCTTAAAAAACAAATTTGCCACATATTTGTGTATGGGATCGTCGTGCCTGCACAAATGTCCTACCACACTGCTTTCCCCTTAGTCTCCAAAGTAAAATTATACCTCACTTGTGGGTGTCCAATGCAGAATTGGTTAAAGAAATATATATTTCTAAATGTAGAGCTTAGAATTCTCTGTACTATACTCTTAATCCTTATGTTTTGTCTCTTCCTAGTCACAGGCCCTTGTTCCACCCACACAAGTGAGGCATGATTTTACTCAGGAGACTTAGGGGAACACTGTGTGGTAGGACATTTACCTTCTTAGGGGGCAGGGTGGGGCATTGGGATGCCCATTCTGGGCAGCCCCCGCCTCAGCGTATAAAAATAATCCCTGGCGTCTATGTAAATGTAATGTAAATGTACAGGGATTTATATAGCGCAAATCACTGAGCGGTTTCTAAGCGCTTGCTTAGGGAACCCGTCCTGGTATTCCCCTGTGAGATAACCCCGGCAGGGTATCCGCAAGGTGAAAGCCAGGCATCCCGCCGCGAGGGGCCGTTGTGGAGATTAAGCAAGCTATTGCCCAGAGTCGCAGAGTGTGAACCCGTGAATCGAGTAGGCACCGGAGCGAGAATTGTCGAGTCCATGGACATTTTAGGACTCACGACCCCGCCGAGCCGGGAATTGAACCCTGGTCCCGGGCTGACCTCTGCTTCCAGGTCTGCCTCCTCTAACCAGTGAGCCACACTTCTCCACCTGGGACTAGAAAGACTATCAGTGGCAAAAATGTATTGGGGGAGCAAAGGCCCTTGCCCAATGGGCTGCTCTCCCTCCCTGGTGCTAGTGGGTGGATACCTACTTGGGGATAGCCCTCCTGGGGTGATTTCCAAGTAGGGATCCACTAGGGAAGGGTACCATTGGAAAGGGGAGATTCTCCCCTATTTAACAATACCCCTCCCATGAGTTTCATTGCTTGGGGGCTGAGATAGCCCCACAAGCACTGAAACTGTTTAGTTTTCGTTGTAATGACGACAGCACGCCATGTGCGTGATCGTCATTACAAGGAAAACTAAAACCATTCTTTGCTGCAGAGGGATTTTTTGCAAGTGTGCTAATGATGGAGTGGGCCCGTCATGAGCACACTTGCACTTGTGCTCATGACAAAACTATATTTTAGATATACTTTTTTGTTGGGGTAAATGGTAAATATTTTGTCGATGTAATATATTTGTATTTAATTTAAATATGTGCATCACAATCTTTTTAAACATTGTTATCTATTTATTAATGATTATTTAATTATTTTAGCAATAATATTGTAGTCGATATTGTTAAAGCTGATATTTGTGATATATTCTATATTTATTTAAAGGAAACAGTATTTTTGTTTCCGATATTTATGTTTTCGATATAGGTAATAATCGATATTTTTGACAAAGACATTTCTGTTCCCAGTATTTGTGCTTTTTATAGTTAAGCAGAGGAAGTTGATATTTTTGTGGTTTTATATTATATGCATCAAGATTGTTATTATATCAGTTATTCACACAAAGATGATTACAATCCAAGAAAGGGTTCCGGAGATATGAGTTTTCAAAATGCACCATGCAAAACTAAAGCTCTAATCAGAAGTCACTGTTTGCCATTGACTCAGACCTTAGAGTGATTTAAGGCCCATCACAATGGAACAAATGCCGGTTAGACCAGGCGTGTCATATCGGCCACAGTTTTTACCTTCTGACCTAAGGGCCGATTTGGATGCCAGCCATTCGGGAGTTTACGTGAGCTATTGCCCAGAGTTACAAGATGATGAGCTGATCTGCCGCCAGCGCCGAGGATTGAATTGTGAGTGCTGTGCTCCGGAGTCAGCTGCTCTGGCTGTTACACCACACATCTCCCTCTTTTATCAGAGATGGGGATACCTCAAGGCATTGAATAAGGTATGGGGGCCTGGCATGACTACAGGGGTCTGTGATGAGAGATTGACCTGCTAAAAGGGAAAAGTATGAATGGGGCACTCTTGGTGTGCTGGGGTAGGGAAATATTTATGAATGTAAATGGACAGTAAAAGTGCAGTTGATCAATGCCTTGACAATGTACAAATGTCATAATGATGTATGTCATGTATCAATCTGTCCTTACCTCCTACATGAGCTGTATGATGAGCACAGTTTGAATAAAAAGAGTTTAAAATGAAAATAATCGTCATCCAGGCTTGAGGCCTGATTAAGAATTTGGTAGACAGCGTTATTCATCACAAATGTGATGGAGTACCCTGTCTATCAAACCTTTTGTCTGCTTGCCCTATTATGAGTTGGGTGGATTGCCAGCTGCCCTGTTAGCGATGTCAACAGAAAGCTTTCTCCAATGTCCAGGTGGAGTAGGGCCACCAGAGAAAGGGCATTGCACCGTCCACCCTATTTAGGGGGAACTGTGTGTGATCCTTTTTTTCTGTCTGGCACCACCAAATAGAACCTTCCGGTGAGGTGTAGTAAAAAAAAAAATATATATGACTCCCAAACCCAGGGAAAGTACCCCAAAATTCCACGGACTCGACAATTCTCGCTCCGGTGCCTACTCGACTCACGGGGTCACACTCTGCGACTCTCGGCAATAGCTTGCTTAATCTCCACTACGGCCCCTCGTGGCAGGATGCCTGGCTTTCACCTTGTGAATACCCTGCCGGGGTATCTCACAGGGGAATACCAGGACGGGTTCCCTAAGCAAGCGCCTTGAGACCCCTGGGTGATTAGTGCGCTATATAAATCGAAATACATTTACATTTACATAGGTGTGGGGGGCATCTGGGAGTATGCTTTTGTAAAACCAAAACTTTGGTGAATGACTTGCAAAACCGACAGAGGCCGTCACACCTTTTTGTATCTTGATGGTGGTTCCTATCACTGGGTGGGAGGTGATCTCCTAATTTTGCAGACAGTTGTCCATCAGGATGACAAACATAATGTCCTTTGCCACCATGATGGACTATACTCAGTCCACCAAACTCTTAGCCTCTTTTTTGTAGTTTGAAATCTTCCAGTGGTGCGAGCCTCAGGCTGTATCAGAAGAAGTCCTTTAGAAATCTAAAATCTTTCAGCTAAACAGCTCTGCTGACACCCCACCCCCCCCTAGTGCCTTGAAACCCTCACGGGTCCAGAGATCTTGTAAGTCCACAATTGTTCTAAGTCCATCTTTTCAGACTTTCTAAAGGAGTTCTACCTGGTCACTTCTAAGGGTTACAGACCCTCAGAGACAGTCTATTCTCAAAGTCAGGACTCACAACACAAGAGGCCACAAGGCACAGTCCAAGTTCACTTTTACTTGGCCATCTAGTCATTTCAAAAATCGGCCTCTTGCAGCTTGTCTGTCCCTCTACCAACACAGAAAGTCAGCCAACTAACTTTTCCTAGTAAAGTCCAATATGGTTGCAGGTCCTTATGAATCTGGAAGAAGATTGAAATCCATCCAGGTGTGTATAGGCAAATGAGCAGTCCCTTCCTCCTAAACCACACCAAATTGGTTCAAGGACTAGATCCCCCTTCAACTGGAATGATGCCAAGATGGCTACATGGCGCCCTAAGATCAAAGTGTCCTATATTCCCAGGTCTCTATTTTATTAAGTTCCTGAATCTTACCCAATTGTCCTTTCTGAGAGAGGATGAGTCACATTCCTCACACCCAGGTCCTCCTGTCAAACGATCTAAGCCACTGTTTCTGCTCTTGGAGCAGTGTTCACAGCTTATTAAGAGGAAAGCACTGACAGGGGCACATGCTGGCAGGCTACTGATGCTAATTAGTCCACTAGAGCTTCAGAAAAGCAAAGTCACATTTTAAAAAAAGTTACTTTTCCTATCTACTTTTCAAAAACGCAACTGCACCATTGGAGTTGATTTTTTAAAATAAATATTCAAAGCAAGTTTGCTTAACCCAACCCCAACATAGCATAGATAATATTTTAATTAGACTTTTATTTTTCTAATAGGATCAGCTAGAGCCCTGTACAGTGAAAACCTTTTTTTGCAGCCTAGTCACTTTAGCATATGCCCACATAAAATTCTTACTTGTTCCACTTTGAAATACTAGTCACACTACTTTACTGACTACAAGGCCTACTCGGGGTTGCCTATACTCCTTTCACAAAGGGACATTTTGACATGTTCTTCTGCAGGTTTAGGTGCTGTACCAGTCAGGCTACAAATTGGGCAGCTAGCATTTTGCTTTTTTATGCCATTGGGGTATTTTTCTGTACCATATACTATCACCTTACTGGAAAGGTACATATGGCAATGGGGGAATAGCCAGATTTACCATGTTGTAGGGGTACATACACTGGGAATTATTTAGTGCCCAAGTGTGCAGAGTCCAACAAACAGCAATATCAGTCACCACAAAATGGAAGTGATCACCCTAAAGTGGGATTTTTTCACACTGAATAGAGCAATAGTTAGGTTTTGGCAAATACTTTGCATGGCGAGGTGTATGGTGGTTGTTCTGGTTTCAGGTAGCATGTAGTTGGCTAGCATACAGTATTGCACGTTTAATGTTTTGAATAAGGTAACATACCTTCTTCCTCTCATTGACAATACTCAGCTGCCCCTGTGATCCATATTTGCACAATATGAATATGTCAAGGCTGATTTTGATTTAACAAAATGTTCATTTGATTTTCTGTGCTTGACAGGAACTAGGCCCAAACTAGCCCTCAACTCCATTGTATTTCAAATGCAGCCATGATAATGTTCACATGTTTATTCCTCTGTTCAGCACACTTGTAATGCTTTGTATTGGCATCCTGTTCAACATCCAAGGTTTTCCCTGACAATAACTATTCACTTTTGTGACTTCCATTATTTTGTAACTAGTTTGTACTGCTACGTCAATGCGACATTGTTAGAATTGGGCATATTATTATTCAAGATAGGGCCTAATGTTAGAATAGTGGTATTATATTTCTGTATTGTTGTTTGTTAATTATTAGCTACACTTGATCACCTTATGCTCACTTTACAATTTATATTGACTTATATGGGAAATTTACTTACATAAACTATGAAATCCGGATGTGAGTTTTTTGAATTCCCCCTTGTTGGCATGTCTTATGATTTGGACTTGGAATTTTTTTGCATTGACCTCATCCCATTTACTGCTGCATTTGATTGAGCCTTCTGCTTATTCCCTGTGCTGATATATTATGCATGTTGATTCTTTGCTACTTTTTCCTTTTTGTACTGCACCTTATATCATTTCAATAAACCTTTAAGGTATACATTTTACTTCTGACCCTTGAGGATTTGTTTTCCTAAAATGCGTTTCATTGAATGGTGTTTGGGTGCTGTTTTGGAAACATTGCCTTATGAATCCTTGAGGTTTAATGCTGTCCCTGATCCTGGGGAGGCTCTGTATCTGGCAGGATAGCACCAACAGTTTTGGTGGAGAATGCGGGTGCCTAAATAATACCCTAAGATTTCACTGCGTTACTTCCACGAGGCTTTTTGCTGGGGAACGCCCCCCCTGCATACATTATACTTGATGCAGGTATAATGTAGCGCAGGGGTTTACAAAGTGACGTATCTGCTTAGATACGTCACTTTGTATATAGTGCACAACAGGAGGCATGTTTAACGCCACCGATGCGTCACAAAAAGTGATGCATTGGAAGCGAAAACTGATGCAAGGCCTCATAAATGAGACCCACACAATTTATGTTACATTAACAATGACTGTATCCTTTTTTTTAAAACAAAAAATTTAAATGTTATGCTGTCATTTATCATGCTTCGTTGATGATCCATTTTTATGTGATCGAATAAAGTTGAATTTAATTGAATTGTTCCCTCCTAACACAGGTGACCTCAAGTATAAGACCAATTATACATAATTAAATAACAATGTGCGTATGGTGAGGGTATCATTTTTAGAACACCACTGCCAATAATATCAAACCATTCACCAACCTTTGTAAAACCCTTTCCAATGTCATTGAGGCAAACATCAACTGGTTCCATTAATCCCTGCTCCTCTAGAGCCTTTGCTCATGCAAAATATTCGTTAAAATAATATGCAATTATCTATAAACCCACTATTATCTGGTATGAAGGTGCAGCATTGCTGGACCCTCAGCATACAACAAATCACTCCCTTCTTCACTAGGAAAATATCTAAAGAAAGGAAGTTGTATATAATTGTCACATGCATAGCTATAAATGAATCATTATTTTCAGTTAGTGCCCCTACAGTGTTAGAAGCCAAAATATCAACTAAAGTAGACAATAGGAGGAACCAAAACACCAGATAAATAATCACTTCCATCAACACTTAAATAACACCACGATTTGATCTTCTAGGATCCACTGCACTTTTTTCACTCATTTCATTCACTTAATATACTATAGGAAAGGCGATAGCAAGATAGTAGCTTCCCACCCCTTTTCATGGGAGGAGAAAATAAGCACTCTTACCACAAACATAATAAATTCCTCTGAGAGGTAATTCCTCTAAGAGGGGTTCCATACCCCATCAATTCCGCCCCCTCACCTAAAAATAAAACCTGGTGAGGTTTCTGCTGACGTTCTGGGGTGTTTTTAAAACTCAGAATGAACATCAGCTGTTCAGATCCACCAGAGGTGAGCTGTAAACTCACCCAGTATTGGGACTTACAGTTGGACAAATATATTGTATGGCACACGATGGCACCATGTGAATTGCCAGGTCTATAAACAACTTTATATACCGAGGAAAATTGTGTCAATGGTGGGGTAAGATTAGTGTATTGGTATATGTTTAACACCATTTTGGCATTGAGAGTAAATTGAAATTACTCTCCAAAAATCTAAAAATCCTGTTTGATTGCAAAGGAAACCTGTGCCATCCTAACATTGAACAATTAAACGTGATGAAGCATTTCCAAATAATGCTTCCAAATGCTATGACCTATTTATTAAATAATGCTTAACAAAATGTAGTGGTAAATTACTGATTGCTTTTCTGCAATTACCAAACCCTATACATCTGACAAGGTCTAAAAGACTGACAGAGTCTTAATTAAAGCGATGTATCAGGAAAGGTTTTACTGATCTTGTTTCTCAATAAATATATGCACTATAACTTTTGGTGTAACAAAAGTACTCAGCTTTGTACCTTAGTACAGTTTTTGTCACTTAGGGCCTTATTCCCATGTCGGTGGCCCTGCCACTGATAGGCTGTCGGTGGCAGGCCCATCGACATCTACCGGAGCAGCCCGACTGCCGGATTCTGAGCTGGTGGTGGGAGGCATTGGGCAGAGCGCTGCAACCGTAATCTATACAATAGGGGTGATGCCTGCTCGGGCACTGCCGTAGGTTATTACAATGCCTATTTCTCTGACTTTTCATGGTGGTCCAACCGCCATGTAATGGCAGATGGAAAGGGACATTGGCGACCCCTGGCAGGGCACCCGTCCTTCTGGGCCTCCGCATGGAGGTCTGGGGGACACATGGACGTCCTCCCGAAACATCCATGTGCAGTGTGCCAGGCACCACGTGGTGCCTGGCACATGGTGCATGGATGTTTACAAATATGCTTTTTACAATTGCAGCTTGTGCTGCAGTCCGTTTTCATACCACAGCACGAGCTGGAACCGAAAAAGGCTTATTTCTGACCGCCGTCCTGGAGGTCGCACAGGAATATGGGGATTGTCACCACCGACTACTAGTCAGGCGGTTCCTCTTCCATTGTGATGTTGGTCAAACGCTTGTCCGGCAGACATCATTAATGAGCCCCTTAGTCTCAAAAGGATTGACTGTACGTTCACATATACGGTAACTACCAGGGTGCTACACTATCAATTTCAGGAGACCTTATAGACTGAATTAGCCCCCCTCTCTCCCTCTCTTGTCCTCGTCTCTAGTGTTCACTTTGCATAAAATAGGATTTGGGAGCACAGCATGCGCTTTGCATGGTGGATGCATGCTAATGATCCGCGCCCTTGTTGAAACAAGCACCATCACTTCAATCATGGCTGAAAACTCAGGATGCCTGTTCATAATAATAATAATAATATAATTATAATAATATTAATAATAATCATCAACATTTGTATAGCGCACAATCACCCGTTAGGGTCTCTAGGCGCTGGGGGCTTTCGGGAAGATTGAGCAAGCTATTGCCCAGAGTCACATGGTGCTGGGCTAACCTGCCGCCGGAGCCGGGGATCGAACCCTGATCCCCAGATTCCAGCGCCAGTCGCCCTGGCAGCGGCGCCACACCTCTCCCACCTGCTCATTAATGAGGGTCACACATCTGGAGCTTTTTGCGAAAATGAGAACACTTGGAAAGAAAGATATAGATTAAAATATAACTGTTAGGCACAAGCCTATTCAACCTGCACATATTCCTTGTCGCTTCTTATTAAAAAACTGATTTATAAAAGTGCAACATCGGTGTTTCGTAACAACCTCAAATTACACGTGTTAACCATTCATTCATATCAGTTGATGTTTTCTAGAGGGACTAAATTAAAACTCTACTGGCAGTGGTGCTGGAACAATTTTCAGATCGGAGGTGCTGCCACTAATGTAACCTCACTGAGGTCAGAGGATTTGTGAAAAGTTAAAGGGCTAACTGAGGCAAATGAGCCACCTCCATCAGCAGGAGAATGGTAGGGTTTTAGTATGCTTCCAGAAGTGCATTTTACAGCACATTGTCCCAAATATCGGAGTAAGGTGTGGACTGGGAGTTGGAATCTCACATTTACAGAGAGCATATTTTCCATTGACATTTCCCCTTGAAATGGCCATCAAATTAGCAACAGACATGCAGTTTTACTGCTCAACCAATACGGCACCCTAACAACACATGGAAATTTGGTATATATGCATATTTCTCCCGCAAGTAAAGAATTTTGATACTATTAAATATGTGTTTCCATCCCACTTCAGGATTGAAAATAAGTCTCTCACTTGCAACCTGTATATTTTTTTATTAGTTGACTTTTATCTTCAAAAAGTCATTTGCACTTTACTTTCTGTTGCAATATTTTTAAATATATAAAGTTCATTTAAAGGTATTGAAATTATGTTGTGTGTTAGAAAACATTTTATATGCTGCAGCGTGCTCCTGCCACACTGTAGGTATCCCAGGAACAGGGGCGCAACAGAGGCCTCTGCCGCCCCTGCAGTGCAGGCAGCCCCCAAGGTTTCATGGGGCCCCCCTTAAGCTCAAAGCCAGCTAATATCTGTGTGCTCTGGGAGAATTATAGACCCCCCCATCACATTATCCAGGGAGATGGGATCATGATGCCTTATGCCACTGCCCAGGAGGATTGTCACTTGTTTGAAAAGTTCTGTCACTTTGTATTATTAGAAAAGAAGATTGAACAGCAGTTTCAGTATAACAACATAATAAACAGAAGATTATTAGAAGACATTTTCTGACATTTGACCTCTGTCTTATGCACAATGTAAGAAATTGGGTTATTGGTTGAGGGGGGTGGAAGCCCCTCTCAGGCAATATCCACAAACCTCGTGATGGTGAACCACAAACGTCACTAACCTAACCTCTGTTCAACCCTGTGGTAGCTTGGCACAAACAACTCAGGCTTAACTTAGAGGCCATGTGGAAAGTATGTATGCAGCACACAAACAGAAATATCGTGAAAATGTGAAACAAGGTAAAATCCCGAAATAATTTAGAAAAATAGAGCACATTTCAATATATAAATGACAAACAAAGCGCCAACTGTGGTTATCTGGTGACAAATTCAGGCCAACTGTGATGGGGAGCATGGGCCGGATACAGGTACCAGGTTAGTGAGAGCTGTATCTTATGTCCTTGATACAACGGTTTGGAAGCTCATCGTCGGTGCCGAGCTGCACGGTGCTGTGTTGAGCTGTGTTGCACTGAGTTGGTTCCAAACATTGGCGGGCACATAATTCTCATTCTCTCTTTGCATCTACATAAAATCCAATACCAATTTGTGATTTGAAGTTTATTGTGAAAAATTACTTTGAAGCAAACTTCATCACCAAATTAAGTGAATGCGCTGATAAGTAAAATGTTAGATAAGGGCATCTTTCAATAGGAAAATATTTATGTTTTTTGGGTAGAGCTTGCATTATACTCACAGATTGTAACCTCTTAATGTAAAATACTTTCTAGGAGTAATACCTAATTTATACCCTATAGCTTAACTTAAGCAGCAGGGTGTTCCTCCTAGACTATGTATGTAAAAAAAATTATTGTAATGTAAAGAGGATTTGTAGAGTGCTGCTTGTTACCTGTGGGGGTATCCAGGCACTGAGTAGGTGAGTGTAGGCATGTGGTGATGCTGGACCTTAATAGACACAGTTTCATTGTTTCCTCAAGAACACTAACTGAATACCCAGGTCTTCACCTTCTTATGAAATTCAAGACGTGAGGAGGAGCCCCTCATGTGTTTTTGGGGAGGCCGTTACAGGATTTGACAGCTTGGTAAGAGAGTAATTGGCCTCCCATTCTGCTTTTGTGGAAGTGGGGGGGTGTACGAGTGAGAGTGATGCTGAGCAAAGTTGTCTGGAGGGTTGGTGGAAGTGAAGCCGGTGATTGTGGCATGTTTTGTACTGACGTGTGAGAAGTTTGAACTGGCAGCACTTCTGGATGGTTAGTCAGTGGAGCGCTCTAAGGAGTGGTGTGGTGTGGTTCGGAGCAAGACGTCGAAGGACAAGTCTGGCCATTATGTTTTGGATGGTTTGCAGTCTTGAAGAAGATGGGTTGGATGCCAGCTTAGAGTGCATTGCTGTTGTCCAATTTGCTTGTGATTGGGGCCTGCAAGATGGTACATCTGGTATCCAGTGGGAGCCACTTGAAGATTTTACTTAATATGCAATGGATGTGGAAGCATGGGGAGGTGATGGCATTGACCTGGCACTTCAGGATGAGAGTGGTGTCCGGGATGAGGCTTAGATTTCTACTGTGGTCGGCTGGTGTGGGTCCAAAATCGGTAGGCCACCAAGGGGAGCTCTTATTCCCAAATATCAGCACTTCGATTTTGTCGGTGTTGAGCTTGATGCAGTTTTCTTTCTTCGAGTTGTCTGGCCCTGCATTGTTTGAAGTCTAACTTGGTGGTGACAGTGTTGTTGGAGAGGGAAAAACGTTGCTGGGTGTTGTCGGCGTCAGAGATGATGTTGATTCCATCAGATCTGATGATGATTGCCAGAGGAGTCATGTATATATTGAAAAGGGTGGGGCTGAGTGATGATCTCTGTAAGACTCCGCAGATGAGGTCCTTATGTTCTGATGTGAACAGCGTGAGCCTGACTCATTGTGTTCTTCAGGAGAGGAAGGAAGCTATCCATTCTGCAGTACACATAGAAAGAGCAAATCACCATTAAGGGATGTTTTGTGCAGGAAGGTATTCCTTCCTGCACAAAAACAGTCACCCCTACAATGCAAGCACCCATGCACCATAGTGCAAGGGTGCCTGCAGTGGCGCACGGCTGCTGTTTTAGCACTGGTGCAGGGGAGAGCACAGGGGTGTGCCATATTCCTGTAAATACGGCGCATCCCTGCGCTTTTTAAATGATGCAGTTCGGTACAACAAATTGCGTGCAGCGCCATGCTGTATCATTTCCTTGTAAATATCCCCCGGGGTCTATTCTGTTTTAGTTTAAATGAAAGTCAACACACTAATTTCCCTAGAAGGTTTGGTCACCTTCACAATGTTAAAGAGATCTATAGCACTGTGGATTAACCTGTTGTTTCGAGAGTTCTGTGACTCATTATGAGAAAATTCTTAAATTATTCCTGAGGTATTTTGTTTGTGCAAGCTGTCACATGACTCTTGTATATTTAGCATCACCATGAATAGCTCTCATCACTCTAGCTAGATCAGACATCACTGGGAAGCCCTTTGTCTGGTGGTCATGCACTCTAAAAACCCAGCGAATAGAATAGAATCCAATCACTTTTCATTACAGTGCTCTCACAATCCAGCACCTGAGAACCACACAACCTCCCCATCCTCCTCATTTTACTGTCACAAACATCTGGTTCACATTGCAACCGTGGCCAAAAAGGAGCTGCAACAGTATTACCACCACGTATATGTTCAACTGAAAATACATACTTGTGTAATTTACACACCAATTTAGCTATGCCCTAAGAAACCTCTCCTGCACCCTCACTTTCAAGGATGTTCACTGGTGGCGTGTGGTCAGTACAAATCAGGAAAGTTCTGTGCCACAGCAATCTTTTGAACTTGCTAACTTCTCACACACCTTCAGTAAATTCAACTCTGAGTTTGCATCATGCAAAGGCCAATGTGCAGGTGGCCCCTTTCCAACCTCAGTGATAACATCTCCCAATACCTTATGGCTACTATCTGCTGTTATTATAGATTTTAATGTCTTAGTGAAGGATTTCAGGGGTGGTGCCTTTGGAAATCTTTTTTTACAGCTCCTCTATGCTGGTCTCACAATCCTCACTCCACACAAAGGCAGTGCCATTCTATATAACGCTTCTCATTGGTTCAACCTTGTCGGGGCAGCCCTGCATAAATCTCGAGTGAACATTGCACATCTGCAGCTTCTCTCTGGTTCTCAGCCAAGAGTGTCCTTGTGATGGCAGACATCAAGGACGGCTTGGGAACAACACCGCCTGCACTGATGATGTCGCCAATTGACTCCACGCTGGGCTACATGAGCCTGCATTTGTCTTTCTTGAGTGTTAATCAACTGTCTTGAATTCGTCATAGCACTCCTATAACTTGGCAATGTGTTTCTCAGCTGTCATGTAGCATGATGTTGTAAGACACCCACTCCTTCCATGCTTTCAAAATATTCATGGCTTTCAAATGTCAGCAGATGCTGAGTTCAATCCGAAAGCACACACATTTGCCTGGCACTAGATATCTGTAGTACATAATGTCTCCTCCTGATGATGCTGAAAGTAATATCAAAGGGAATTTCCATTCTTCTTTTTGCCTCTATCTATACATCCCATTATTAATCCTCGTCATACTCCTCTACAGGTGCTACAATGTAAAACACATGTCTCCCTTATGCCCCAGTTGCACAAAAGGTCTTGCTTCATTTCTGCACCATATTCCATTTCAGATATTGAGATACTAGATGCATCCCAAAACGTTGCATTCATAGACTCCTGTAAGAAATTAGGTTAATCGTTGAGAGAGGTGAGAGGTGAGAGTCCTCCTCAAGTAATAAATACACTCCTTGTCAAGGTGAACCACAACATTCTCAAAATAAACTTGTGCTTAACCGTAACTTGGTCAGGCTTAACTTAGAGGCAATGTGTAAACTAGGGGCCTCATTTATGAGAAATGGCGCAACGCTGCGTGAAAGCAGCGATGCGTCACTTCTCAGTGCACACTCCTTGCGTCATGATTGATGCGCCATATTTATAATATGACGCATCATTGCGCAAGGAGTTACAGATACGTCAGTATTTCTGGCGTATCTGTAGGCGCAAAAGTGATGCATTGCTGGAGTGTGTCAGAAAAGTGACGCAACTCCAGCAATGTGTACTTTCACATGGGCAAGTCCCATGTTTTTAGTGCCTGCGTCAGTCTTACGCCTGCCATGGAGCAGGCGTAAGATTTTGACGCATTAGCGGCCAAGAAATGGCGCAGTGAAATCTTACAGATTTTACTGTGTCACTTCCATGACCCTTTCTTGCGTCAAAACGCCCCCCTTGCATACATCATACCTGGCGCAGGTATAATGTGGCGCAGGGACTTACAAAGTGACGCATCTACCTAGATGCATCACTTGTAAGTATGGCACAACAAGGCTCATTTTTTACGCCACTGATGCGTCACAAAAAGTGACGCACCAGCAACGTTAAAGTGACGCACAGCCTCATAAATGAGGCCCTATGTGTGCAGCACTCAAAGAGTGATAAAGGGAAATCCCTGCAAAAAACAAAATCACAAACAGATTTAGGAACATATATTGATAAACAAAAATGTATTCAATACATTTTGTATATGCATGCATTAAATACAATGACACCGAAATGCTGAAATCCAATCAAAAATACTGGAGTTATGATTTTTTACCGTTTCAGGTGAAATAGCACTAAAATGCCATGGGCACTGGCTGTTTGAAGCAAAAAGCAAGTCGTCATCAGAACTTTATTTAGGTAAGAGACTTGGAGAACCGTGTTGACATGTGGAGCCCACTCACGGTCACGAAGAGCCTCAGACTTCTGTATTTTCAGCTTTAGCTTGGGTTTGAAGTCAGAAGATTACACTTTGATGCCAGGTAAGGATCCAGGCCTTGGGGGCACCTCTTGGTAATCAGTACACACTCCAGAAGAGGCCAGTAGTAGGGCTCAGGCAGGTGCAGGCAAAGCTTGTCAGCTGGACAGTTGCAGGAAAGGGCTCTAAAAGTTTATTGTGTCCCTGTAGCTTAAACAGAACATCAGCCAACTGACCCTTCAGATCCCTTATTGGAATCCTGGTTTTAAGGCAAGCACATTCACTCTTCCTTTTTTAGACAGCAAGTCAGTGCCATTTCTGAATCTTTTACAGGCCCAGGAGTGTTTGTGTAGGACCAAGTTATCCTGACAGACCTGTGAACTGTCCTCCACAATCTAAGTAAGGCCCTAAGTATTTATGACTGGAGGGCTATGTGACAGAGAGGGCATAGTCCTGATATGATAATTGACTTAGATTCCATGTTAAACGCCTAAACTGAGGTAGATAGATAGATAGATAGATAGATAGATAGATAGATAGATAGATAGATAGATAGAAGGATAGATGGATAGATAGATAGATAGATAGATAGATAGATAGATAGATAGATAGATAGATAGATAGATAGATAGATAGATAGATAGATAGATAGATAGATAGATAGATAGATAGATAGATAGATAGATAGATAGATAGATAGATAGATAGATAGATAGATAGATAGATAGATAGATAGATAGATAGATAGATAGATAGATAGATAGAGCATTTATAGAGCCGACTGAACCGTTAATGTTGCCAATAGGGACTGATGATAACAAATCAATCAAATAAAAGTGCAGGTAAAAAATTTAGGAATTTACAGGTGTAACTCAAGAAGAATTAACAAGTTAAAAATGTAACTAGCAACACGTCGCAAACATGAAAAATATTGGATAAGGTAGTCAGGTGATGTTCAGAAAAACTTTTTTCTATAAGAAGCAACAGAAAACAACAACTTAATGTTAGTCTGTTTAAAATGTATTAAGTCATCGAAAAACTTTGAAGTTTTCTTGTACAAATACTGCTAGAACCTGAAGGCCAAGCTAGATAGGCTAGTGAAAAGAAGTACAACTGACTAATGTAAGTACTTAATTTAATGCGTCCCATCTCGGCAGCTCCCAGGCAGCAACTGCCGAAACAGAAACATTCTATGTTCAACGCAGGGAACCAGGCACTCTATGTTCCACACAGGGAACCAGCACTAAACATTTCAAAACAGATCCCCGACACCCTCTCCCTTCCTTCACAATATAACAAAGAAAACAATTGGAACAAATGTTCACCAACAGGGCAACACAACGTAATCAAAGCATAACATAATCACAAAACATAGTCAACTCATAACATAATCTTGAAACTTGACAGGTGCGGCTCTCGCCCTGGATGGAATACTCCTGGAAGTGATGTGATCTGGACAAGCACTCTTTCTGGAATGAATTTCATTAGGAAAAGAATGACCAGAATGAACAGGAGTTGCATCGGTAGAAGAATCAAAATGAACACCCATCTTCCCTCCAACATACACGATTTTGGAATGAGGAACCACAGAAATAGCACATTTATTCCATATTTTACCGTTCTCTAGCACCATCACACAGTCTTTCACTCCTCTGACCTTCCCTGGAGCTGAGAACCGAGAAGTCCCCTTGCAAACAAAACCAGGCTTCTTGATTCTCACCCAATCATCAAAACAAACAGGATAAACTTTCTTGGAAGCAGTAGCATATTTTGACTGTGCTGTCGCTCTCACATCCGCTAACTTGCCAAGTTTACATTGATCAATCTGTGTCCTAGACATTCAATCTTTATTTAATTTGGATCCTGCAACCCCTGAGAAGAGTGAATGGGGACATGATGGTAATCCTGACCGCCCACAACATGTCGGCAATAGCCATTTTCTAGTGCATACCGTTTACCAAAGCCAATTGCAATTAATCCTTGATAACACGATTCATGCGTTCAACAAGACCATTGCTGCGGGGGTGATAATGAGAAGTTAAAACATGTTTGATGCCATGCTCCCTAAGAAAATGTTGCATTTCTGAGGAAACCAGCTGGGTGCCATTATCAGTTATCAGTTCCTTTGGAAACCCTTCACGGAGGAACACTTCCATAAAATGTTTTATTATGGATGAGGAATTAACACACTCCACAAACTTGACCTCCGGCCACTTAGACATATAGGCTACCAAAACTAGTGCGTACAACGGAGAACTCCCTGTGATACTAAAAAGACCAGCGACATCAAAAGCAAGTTCACACCAAGGTAAATCCTTCACAACAATGGGATCAAAAGGAGAGGGATGGGTAACCTGGGACTTGTTACTTAAAACACATGCGCAACAATCCCTGACGTAGTGTTCAATGGATCTGTCCACCCCAGGCCACCAAAACGCCTCTATGACTCCATGATGTCATAGGTAATTTTAGGAAGTGCTCAGCTGCATGGCAATTGCCCAAAAAAGAGATCGACATACGGTTTCCGAGTGGCCACATTACACATTAGCCACTTTAACCAGTCCTGCATTTTAGCCAACAGCACTTTGCTGATGGCGCTTTTAATTCAATAGAGGTATCTATCCCAGAATCCATAACGCTACTGCAAGGATCAAGAACAAAAGCAGATTTTAACCAACTCCATGGTTTGAAGATCTCATTCGCAATTTTGGATTCTGTGAAAAAATTATTTGGAATACTGCTTTATATGGAACCACATTGTATATCTTGTGAATATTTTTTGATTATGTTTCGTACATTGTAATGTGATGCGTTAGTAGTGCACTGGGCATTCTAGGATACATCTCTGGGTATTTCTTTTTCTATTTTCAGAATCATGTCATTCAAATGTAAAATTTTAAAGTTTTGAACATTTAAACTGTTAAAATAGAGACTGTAATCCCTTTTACCTTACCCTTGTCCCGTCATTTATCGTAAGGGGTATTTTAGAAAGTATAAGCTTTGCAGTGCCAAGTACACACATAAACTCCAGCCTCGCTCCGGAGGCCTGCCACCGAAGCTGCGGCGACTCCCAGGGCTCGGCAATTAAAGTTTATTTAAAGCTGCCTTGTGTGTCTCTTTTTGCCTTTTTCCCGCCAAGGGGGTAATTGCCGGAATGTCAACCGCTAAATAGATTTATTACCGGGTTGCCAAACCTGCTGTTGTTTGGTTATGTTATGTTAGAGATTGTTTATATAGCGCCTATCACCGCCGGTCTCTAAGCGCTTAACAGAAGAACATAACACACTGGACCCCCAAACCCTTCGCTTTTCCACCACTTAAACTAGAGTCAGTGCCTTTCTGAATAAATGGGTTTTCAGTTTTTTTCTAAAGGGTAGTAGCTGTGATTCTTCCTTCAGAAAGGCCGGGAGCTCATTCCACAGTTGCGGGAGAAGCAGAGACAGGGCCCTACCTCCCCTGGTTTTTAGTTTGAATCTGGGTTGGGTCAAATTGAAAGTTTTTCCTGAGCGCAGAGGTCTGCCAGAAACATACCTCTTCAGATGTTGCTTAATGTACTCTGGGGCTTTCCCAAAGAGTGCCTTATGGGCCACACAGAGACATTTGAACTGAACTCGAAATTTCACTGGTAGCCAGTGCAGCTTTTGAAGCAGGGGAGTTGCGTACGAGTTTCTGGGCAGGGAGTAGATCAGCCTTGCTGCGTCGTTCTGTACCACCTGCAGCTTCCTCAAAAGCTTCTGTGGCAGGCCGAGATATAAGGCGTTGCCATAGTCAAGTCTCGAGATTACTGTGGCAGATATGATCGATTGCAGGGTGGAGGCTGATAAGATGGGGACTAGCTTTCGTAATTGCCTCAACACGCCTATGCAAGCGCCAACCACAGCTGAAACTTGAGGGGCCATCGAGAGGTCTGCGTCGATCCTCAGCCCCAGGCTTTTTACCACTAACCCAGGAGAAGGAGTGGTTCCCAACTCTGGGGGCCAATACAGGTCACTCCAGGGATTCTCCCGGTTACTGATCACCAGCACCTCCGTTTTGTCAGCATTCACTTTCAACAGATTGTTAGTCATCCAGTTGACCGTGAAACTGAGCAGGTTCCTCACTGATTCCTGGGCCTCTTTAGTGTCTTCCAGCTGAACCAATAGCTGGGTATCGTCTGCTTAATTGAAGATTTCGCAGTTCCTACGCATGAGCTCCTCCACCAACGGTTGTAGATAGATATTGAAAAGCAAGGGGGATAGAGCCGACCCCTGGGGCACCCCCCAAGTCACATCGCTGATCCCAGACAACTGGTCTCCCAGCTGCACCCTCTGAGTTCGTCCCGACAGGAAGGATTCCAGCCACTTAAACACCTGGCCTGTGATCCCCAACTTTGCGATACGGTCCAGCAAGATGGTGTGGCTGACCGTATCAAAAGCCGCCGATAAGTCTAAGAGAATCAGGGCGCATGGCTGTTTATTGTCTGCCCTGACTCTCAGCTCATCGGCGACCGAGGCCATGACTAGTTCTGTACTGTGTTGGGGCCGAAACCCAGCCTGCCTGGCATGAAGGAGATGGTGTTACTCCAGATGACCGGCTAATGTGCCCAGGACGTGTTTTTCTAGGATCTTGCTCAGGAATGGTAGCGAGATAGGCCTATAGTTTTTTAAGGCTTTCGTGTCCGTACCTGCTTTCTTTAGAAGTGGGGAGACCCTAGCTTCCATCATCTGAGTTGGAAGATAGCCTGCTTTCAGTGAGTTGTTCAATAGACTCAGCACCTGGGACTGGATGCCTGGCAGGGCCATTTTAAAAATTTTTGGGGGGCATGGATCTATGTTAGAGCCTGATTTAATTTGTCCAACAAGTTCTGCTAAGCGCTTGTCGTCGATGGGGGGGGAAACTGTTCATAGTCCTAGACGGCGCCTGAGCAACCTGACTGGGCAGCATGGTTGTAACAGGCCGTGCGTTGATATCAGTAATGATATCCTGTACCTTCCGAAGAAAGAAATTTTGGAAGGAGTCACAGTCTGGTTGATCGCACATAGAAATTTTCCCCTCCCGTTGCGTGAGTTCCCTTAATATCGTGAAGGTCTCTCGCTGTATGTTTATCGCCTCCCTAATTCTTCCCTCATAGAAAGCTGACTTTCTCTCCAAGATGTCTGCCTTATATTTTGAGAGTAGGGTTTTGAAGGCTTCAGCCTCTATTTGACAGTAATGTAGTCTCCACCTTCTCTCTGCCTTACGAAGGGCTTGCTTCTTCTCTTTCAATGAGGCATCGAACCATGGCGCTCCCTTCCCTTTGGATCTAGTCTTCTCCATCTGCTCAGGGACCAGTTTATCCAGAGCGGCGAGCATCCAGGTCTTTAACACCCTAGCATCCTGATCCAAATTAATACCACTCATTTTTTGGGGGGTGGAAGAGAGCAGGGCAATTAGGGGGTCGGCCTCAACCTTATTCCAAGGTCGAACTTTCCTCCGTGAATTATTAGAGGCAGCCAGCACGGGGTCACCAGGAACCCAGCACTTTATCATAGAGTGGTCCGACCAAATGCAGGGACTAACCTCAGTTATTTCTGTCTTAGGCAATGTGTGGCCCTTCACATGAGTGGGGCCCACTACTAGCTGTTGTAGGTTGAGCACCGAGAGATTAGCTTCAAACTCCATCTCAGTAGGGTCTCTGGGTACCTTGTCCCAGTGGTAATTAAAATGGCCTACCACCAGAAGGGACTTATATCTGGAAGCCAAATCTGTCAGAAGCTCAAAAAGGATACCATTGAAATCCGGTGAGCTCTGCGGCGGGCGATATACTACCAGTATCACAATGCATGAGGATTTAAGTGAGACTTTAATCCCTAACAGCTCTGCGCAGGCACAATTTTCTGCTATGATCTGTTTTACTGCAAGACATTTTTTGAACAAAAAGGCCACACCTCCCCCTTTACAGTCATTTGGGCGATTATACCAAATCGCATCATACTCAGGAGGTAGGGCAGCCAGAATGTCTGGCGTAGATGCTGTGCCGAGCCATGTCTCTGAGAGGGCAAGAATATCAACTTCACCATCCAGCAGTAGGGAAAAGACCTCTAGGTGATGCTTTTGCAAAGAGCCCGTGTTAAGTGTCGCTATTTTTAGGCCGTGTGACTGCCGGGAAGTGAGTATAGGGTGAATCCTGGAGCCTATACCTGTTGTCTGCACCAAGGCTTCAGCTTGTAGATTAGCCAACGTTACCTCATCTAGTCCAGTGGAATCTGTCTTTAGGGCCCAGAGGGCGTCAGGCGAGTAAGTGCGGGTTGGAGCAGAGTTTTTGGCCCCTGGGCCCGTCCTGGCCCTGGCCCGGACGGGCACAGACGGGCTTTCCTCTGGCACTCCTCCGGCGCGCTGCTGCGCGCGATCGCTGCGCGCTTGCATACTAGTGAATTTATATAATATGTGGCTAAAAGCACTCGCAAAGACTAGCCCGCTTACCCCCAAAACGTGGTGTCAACGTCTCTAGACCACACCCAAGATGGCGGACGGGCGTGAGGCGGCGAGGGAATCACCGAAATGGTGAGATGTGCTTCAATTTACTATTATGGTGCAAGCAATGCAAAAGATGGGGTTCTAGGTATGCTAGTCCCAGTACGGGCCACTACCGAGCCTAAAATTGGAAATCTGGACGGATGGATTTACCACGGATCCAGAAATGTGAGACAAGCCGAGAAGGCAAGATCACCTTTCCTCTCTCTCAAGCTCTCGATGAAAATAGCTAGCTTTAGGATTAATTTCCTGAATACATCTGGCAAGGCACCAGTCTAATGAAACGGCTGCTTAGAATTATTGCATGACTGCCATTTGTAAAGGCATCGTTCATCATACATAATGTGCAAATACATTGAAAATACATTTTAAGGCGCACCGCATGTTGTTGTTTACAGACAGGCTTTCCTGGAAAGGAGAGTCCATAATGTGTCATGCAGTAGCAGAAATAGTTGATATTATCTCATTGCATAACCTACCAGAAATATAAACAAGCATTTGCAATGCAATAGTTCTCGCATTTGCGAGAGTTTGAGCTATTGGCATTGTAAATGATAATGCCTTTTATTTCTGTTTTAAAAACCAACACATAACTAAAATGCATTTTCATTTACAATATCAAAAGCTCAAACTCTTGCAATTGCGAGACCTATTGCATTGCAAATGCTTGTTCAAATTGCATGAAGGCCAGCACAGAACAGACAAATGGAAAAAACCAAGCCTAATGATGATGACAAACCTGAGATGCTGTTAGTTGGCATTCAAAGAGAGTTCAGCCTTCTTGGGTTCTACCATGTGTACTTCTATGGTACCCTCAAACAGAATTTGCAATATTTGTTTTCAATTGGATAACGACTAAGGGGCCAATTAACTTTTTGGAGGAGAGTGAACTCCATTGCAATGGCGATGGAGCTCCCCCTCGCCAACATAGCAGAGTTCCCTCCCCACAAACATAGTGGTCCTCCTGCTTCGTCAACATCGCAGCCGAACTTCTCTGACAGTCCAATGGCATAAGGGCCGCCAGAGAACTGGCTACATGTCCATGTGCCCAATTAGGGTGGCCAGACATAAAGCAGTTATTTTACTGCCCATCTCCGCCAGGCCCACCCTGCAAGTAAAGGACATTTATAAAAGGAAAAATGCCCCTCTGGCCACAGGAGGTACCCCACTTGGCTTGGGGGTGCATTATATTTTTGAAAAGAAAAAAGAAACCAGCTTGATGCAAGGTTCCAACATGTTGATGGTGCCCTGCAGCAAACTGAGAAAAGCATTGATTGTTCCTTGCAATGCTTTAGAAATGACCGTCAGCTTGGTGGTAATTTCTAAATTCGGTGGCTAGTAACTCCCTCAGGGCTGACAGAGAATGATTCAGAAAAAGGGGGTGGTGATGAACAGAGTGTCTGAATTAAGCAGACCACTCTTACCCAGTCCAAAGATCAGGGCTTGATCCATCACCGTTATTTATCTCACTGCCCCATCCCAGCTCAGAACCTGGCTATATGCAAATTAGTCTGTCCCTGGCCCAGTGCATCATGGGAACAGGGCAGACCAAACTACCAAGCCAATTCTTCACCAGAAAGGAGACAAGCTACCGGGGACCGGTTTCTGGCATTTCAGCCTCTTCGGCCCGGCTTGCTTGAATCCTGATGGAGCAGTGAGAAAGGGACTCATGTCTGAGTATACCCTGCCACACCTATAGTGGCCAAAAACGATTCAGAAAAAGGGGGTGGTGATGAACAGAGTGTCTGAATTAAGCAGACCACTCTTACCCAGTCCAAAGATCAGGGCTTGATCCATCACCGTTATTTATCTCACTGCCCCATCCCAGCTCAGAACCTGGCTATATGCAAATTAGTCTGTCCCTGGCCCAGTGCATCATGGGAACAGGGCAGACCAAACTACCAAGCCAATTCTTCACCAGAAAGGAGACAAGCTACCGGGGACCGGTTTCTGGCATTTCAGCCTCTTCGGCCCGGCTTGCTTGAATCCTGATGGAGCAGTGAGAAAGGGACTCATGTCTGAGTATACCCTGCCACACCTATAGTGGCCCAAAACGATTCAGAAAAAGGGGGTGGTGATGAACAGAGTGTCTGAATTAAGCAGACCACTCTTACCCAGTCCAAAGATCAGGGCTTGATCCATCCCCGTTATTTATCTCACTGCCCCATCCCAGCTCAGAACCTGGCTATATGCAAATTAGTCTGTCCCTGGTCCAGTGCATCATGGGAACAGGGCAGACCAAACTACCAAGCCAATTCTTCACCAGAAAGGAGACAAGCTACCGGGGACCGGTTTCTGGCATTTCAGCCTCTTCAGCCCGGCTTGCTTGAATCCTGATGGAGCAGTGAGAAAGGGACTCATGCCTGAGTATACCCTGCCACACCTATAGTGGCCAAAAACGATTCAGAAAAAGGGGGTGGTGATGAACAGAGTGTCTGAATTAAGCAGACCACTCTTACCCAGTCCAAAGATCAGGGCTTGATCCATCACCGTTATTTATCTCACTGCCCCATCCCAGCTCAGAACCTGGCTATATGCAAATGAGTCTGTCCCTGGCCCAGTGCATCATGGGAACAGGGCAGACCAAACTACCAAGCCAATTCTTCACCAGAAAGGAGACAAGCTACCGGGGACCGGTTTCTGGCATTTCAGCCTCTTCGGCCCGGCTTGCTTGAATCCTGATGGAGCAGTGAGAAAGGGACTCATGTCTGAGTATACCCTGCCACACCTATAGTGGCCAAAAACGATTCAGAAAAAGGGGGTGGTGATGAACAGAGTGTCTGAATTAAGCAGACCACTCTTACCCAGTCCAAAGATCAGGGCTTGATCCATCACCGTTATTTATCTCACTGCCCCATCCCAGCTCAGAACCTGGCTATATGCAAATTAGTCTGTCCCTGGCCCAGCGTGGAAGGGTATACTCATATGTGAGTCCCTTGCTCATTGCACCATCAGGATTCAAGCAAGTGGGCCGAAGACAGCTGAAATGCCAGAAACCGGTCCCCAGAAGCTTGTTTCCTTCCCAGTGTAAGAATTGGCTTTTGTAGTCTGGTCTGCCCTGTTCCCATGATGCACTGGGCCAGGGACAGACTAATTTGCATACAGCCAGGTTCTGAAACTGGGATGGTGCAATGAGCTAAAAAACGGTGTTGGATCTAGCCCTGATCTCTTGACTGGGTGAGAGTACTCTGCTTAATTCAGAGACTCTGTCCATCACCACCTCTTGTGGTAAATAATTTTGTCCACCCTAAGCGTGGAAGGGTATACTCATATGTGAGTCCCTTGCTCATTGCACCATCAGGATTCAAGCAAGCCGGGCCGAAGACGGCTGAAATGCCAGAAAACGGTCCCCGGAAGCTTGTTTCCTTCCCAGTGTAAGAATTGGCTTTTGTAGTCTGGTCTGCCCTGTTCCCATGATGCACTGGGCCAGGGACAGACTAATTTGCATACAGCCAGGTTCTGAAACTGGGATGGTGCAATGAGCTAAAACACGGTGTTGGATCTAGCCCTGATCTCTTGACTGGGTGAGAGTACTCTGCTTAATTCAGAGACTCTGTCAATCACCACCTCTTGTGGTAAATAATTTTGTCCACCCTAAGCGTGGAAGGGTATACTCATATGTGAGTCCCTTGCTCATTGCACCATCAGGATTCAAGCAAGCCGGGCCGAAGACGGCTGAAATGCCAGAAACCGGTCCCCGGAAGCTTGTTTCCTTCCCAGTGTAAGAATTGGCTTTTGTAGTCTGGTCTGCCCTGTTCCCATGATGCACTGGGCCAGGGACAGACTAATTTGCATACAGCCAGGTTCTGAAACTGGGATGGTGCAATGAGCTAAAAAACGGTGTTGGATCTAGCCCTGATCTCTTGACTGGGTGAGAGTACTCTGCTTAATTCAGAGACTCTGTCCATCAGCACCTCTTGTGGTAAATAATATATGACAGAGAATGGGCCTCTAGATGAAACTGTATTTGGCCCCTCAGTTGGCCCCACAAATCAACAAAACACCCAGACTTCGTTATTCAACTATGCCGGTGACTTGAAAGCTACTGCTCAGGATAAGTAGACTTAAGCAATATTATTAGCAACTTCAATGACTCATTGAGGCTGGATTTTATCACATTTCAATATTTGGATCTTCCCAGCTATCTGCTAAATCATCTCCTGTTAGTTGAAAGTGTTGTGCACCTGTTAGTGCATATGCAAGGAACATATGGCGTGCCATTTGTATAGTTTTCTTCCTGTAAGCAACTGAATAATATTAAAAGCGTTAATTGTAGATTACTGATGTAAAATTGATGGGACCCTGCCTTTTTTAATTAAAAAAATATTATGCAACACCCCACAATTCTCTCTCAAATCAGATAATCTGACTCTTCTTTAAATGTCCATATTGAAAAGATAAAGACGAACAGACTCCCAGTTATTGATAGAGTAAAATATACCTTGAACACAGTAAATTAGGGAAAAATGATTTATCTAAGGTGAAACACAGGTTAGATGCAACATGCATGGAAAGACTTCCACCCTAAGTTTGTTTATGCTTTTAGAAAACACACTGATTTTTACCTTTATAAAAAATCACTTTCAAGTTTTTTAAGAACTTTAGTTATAAGCTAATTAATAGAGAAAATAATTGAGTTGTCATTGTTCAGTATAAATACATGAAGTATATCAGATTGTGTCAACCTTCCCCATGGACAGTTTAAAAACGATCTGTAATATATAGGTAATTTAAAAAAGGGGTGAGCATGTTTTCTAGATGTATTACGTAAATACTGAATTATCCAATGACAGAGGGGATTTCTATATATTAAGCACCCCTGGCACTGCTTAAAATATTTGAATGGAAAAGTGAATAATATTACGGTTCACAAAATTCAATAAGGAGCCAGATGAGCATTTGGAGTGATTTGTAGAGATTTTTGTGGAGGCAATTGTAAAGCAGTCCATTGACTCTCTTTGGGTGATTATTTGTATTGATTACAGTCCTCATTGACCATGGTTGTCTGTGGGGTGTGTTTCAACCCTGCGATTTGTTGTCCGATCTTTGATCTAGGACCATGTAGAAACTTTCAAAACAAGCAAATGGAGAGGAAACAGAAAGAACGATGAAGAGAATGTATCAATGCAACAAAACACACTCATTAATAGGAAAAAGGTCCTCTTTTAATACGTCTTCTTGACACGATGATAAAAGTACACAGCCAATATTCTCAATACAGGATGACCAAAGAAACAGCCAAGAAACAGCCAACGCGTTTCGCCCGTTGTGGGCTTCCTCAGGGCAGAAGTATATTGTATTGACTGCAGTCACGCTATTTGGACCTCAGATGAAAAAATGCGCAAACAAATGAGCTTGTAGATACACGTGTCCTGTGTACAGAACAATGAAAACAACTGGAAACGGAGGACGTAACTCTAACCAGGATGCGAGTCCAAAAAGGAGTTCCTTAAACAACATTCTATCTGAGTGAGTCTTTATTTTCTTTCAAAACGTAAATTGATCACACAGATGAGGTGTACGCTATGATAGGGCACACGCCCAAAAAGTCCTCAGTCATAAAAACGTCCCCATTTCGTCCAATGAGTCTTTAATCTCGCTTCTGGCAACCCGGATTTCGCGCCATGTAGAAACTTGTAGTACATCTGGATTCAATATTAGCCCTACAGGATCAAACCACATTTGCTGTTATTAGTATTATTATTACTATCATTTGTTAAGCGCAATGTATCATCCCAATCATCTCGCAGTATTAGACAACATATAGCAAAACAATGTCCAGTTAAAGATTAAACAGCCTGGTTTTGAGGAGTTTTCTGAATTGAATTAGGTTAGTGCAGAAGCAAATGTAAAATGGCAGCTTATTCCAGTGGTGGGGGGCCAAGTAAGAAAAAGAATGACCACCCAGTCTATCTTTATTTATCCATTTTCCAGTTATGTCTTGCTTCTTTCAGCTGCAATCTTTGAAGGGAGTTCTGTGTCTGGTCGCTTTCTCATATGAGTTGATGATTATTAGTGCAATGGAATTTTACTTGGACTCCTTGACTGTTGGTTTAACCAGCTGCAGTCAGTTCAAAAGCATCAGCCATACTGTTCTGTGTCTGAGGACTTCAGACCATATTTTACAGGATCTCGCTTCTCTCCACTGGCACCCAGTAAGAGAACATATTGCATTTAAATTGATGTGGCTTGTACCACAAAGCTCTCTTCTCATCCATCTGTGCTGTCTTGAAGGACGGCTTCAGGTAGCACCATTCCATGAAAGTCAACTCACTAAATAACCAATCGGCAGAAGAAGTGGCTTCACTCCTCAGTAACATCAAAGTAAGAGGCAGCTAATGACGTGTGATGCTGAATCCTATGAAATGATGCCACAAGATCTTTATCCTGATGACATCATAATAATACCGGAAATGGAAAAAATTATTGCTAAACGACTCAGTGATGCACACGAAAGAGATTTAAAAAGATAATAGCAGTATGGCCCACTAGTACTAACTTGTAGGGACCTTACATTATGAACTATCTTGTTGGCTTGATTTAGCCCTTTTCATTGATAAACTTTAATTTATCATGGCTTGTACACAGCTTTAACAAAGGAACGTGGAACACAGGAGGCAATAGTTCTGTTCAAAAACATATTTTTTCAAATGATCTCAGTAATGGACCATTGTAACTATTTACAAAAAAATATTTTTAATTTGTTTAATTGTATTGTGTATTATTCCACCTCTAAATTAATTTAACTTAAAGTGTAGTCTCCCAGTTGTATCTGCAGAAGGTAAACAGTGCTGGTAAGAATACCTTTTACTTTCTGTGCTTGTTACTGCTTTTGACACCTCGGAGGCTAGGGGTCGCACAGGCAGTGCTAGAGAAAGCGAAGGGGGTGGGGGAGCCAGGGGTCGCAGTTGCAACTCCTAGTGACCCAAAATGACATCCGTGTACCATTCTTCCCATCCTCTAAGATCTGCTGCTTAATCTGTACTAGCAATACCACTGCTCCATCGCTCTTCACTTGAAAAAAATATATACATAATCATGCAGCTAGTTATAGGAATTATTCTGGAATGAGTGTGCATTATAGCCCTAGCATGCAGTTAATGCTTTGCGCTAAAATCAGGGATAGTAGGTCTTTAATGCCCATGAGGAAAGAGCTTCTAAAGCAGCTGGGTAGAGACCGGAGTGGGTGGAGTGTCATGGCTGATGTCTTCTTTATTTGCGGCAAGACACACCTGGCCATGAATTCCATGAATTATGTTGTGTGGTGCAGTGGCGGCTGGTGACATTTTAAAGTTGTAGGGCGTAGAAGTTGTTCATGTGTGTTGTGTCACAAGCAAATCGAGTGTGCACATTGGGGATTTTTCCTGTGTGAAAGTTTGAAAATAAGAGTGGGAAAATCATGCATTTTAAGGCATATTTGAGGAAGCAAGACCGTTTATAATGCAATTGTGATAGTGTAGACTTGAAATATTTTAACACATATTTTACAGATTAAACTTGTTTGGTAACTAGTGTGAAAATTTACAGTATAATTATCTTACCTGCACACATGGTTGTCTTGTCTGTCTACTGTCTGCAGGAGAAACATGCACTCTTGTTTGCATTGAGCCCCCAATATGTTGCCATAGGAATAACTATTGTGCATTGTGAATTGCGCAGATCCTGAAGCTTGTAGCTCGTGAGCGCGCAGGAGCACACTATGCAAGGCAGGAAACTGAGCCAGGGGGCAGGTCGAGAGAGAGAGGAATGCGGCTGTCCCTGGCCCTAGCAGGGGGCCAGTCCAGCAGGGTGGCCCTTTAGTGCCATTTTGGGCACCGCCACCCGCTCTAGCCGCTGGGGGCTCCTGTAGGAGCCCTTCAGCCAGGTCGCCACTGTGTCATTCCGGTGCGCCTGGTGGGGGATGGTATATAAGCCTCCCCCACCCCTACTGGTGGTCTCTGTTGGCCAACCACACCACTGAGAAGGGTGGTTTGTTGTCATTGTCCTTAGGCCCGGTCGTGCCTCGTGCGCTCCTATGCGACAGCAGTTATGGTGAGTGCAACATAGCCACCCCCGCCCTGTCCCTGGGACAGTCCCGGGTAGTACAGGGGCCATGGTAGGGGCAGCCATGGTGGGGGGCAGGGTCCAGGGGGATCACGCCCATTGTATGCTCCTCGGGTCTGGCCCCCGCAGGACGCCCGATGGCCAACATTTGGTGGTCCTCGTGGTTTGGGTGGTGTCGGGGGACGGGTACAAGGAAGGGGAGGGGCTGTCAGCAGCCGGCTGCGCTGGCATAACAAGTCAGCCGCAGCTGAGGAGTAACCCTGGGCGAAGAACTACGCTCCGTTCGCGGAGCTTGCGGAGTTTCGGCAGCTCCGCGTTCCGCGGAGAACGCGTAGCTGTCGATTACTCCGCGATCCGGTGCGTAGCGTAGTTCTCGCGCGCTGAATAACATTATCGCGTGCGCGGCAATGGCTTACCTTCGTTCTGCGTTCGTTTTTTCCTGGTCGCTTGTGCCACCATGTTTGGAAACACTCTCGCACAGTCCCGTGCGACTGTGCGAACGCGATAACGTCATTTTGATGCGCGATAGCGTCATAAGGATGCGCGAGGATGCTTTTTGGTAAGATCGAGTTGCCGAACACACGCAGAAACTGCATTCTTGCACAGAATAACTCGCGATCATGTTAAAACCATAATAAATTACCATTTTGGTTAGGAAAAAAAAGCAAAAAACCTTAAAGTTGTACCTTTGGCTTTATTTTTAGGGGGGAAGGACCCCTCTTTTTGTTTCTACTCTTGTTTTGAAGAGTAAGGAGGAAGGGCTCTTGAGTTTACAACTTCCTGTTCCTGTCCACCAGGCTCCTCCCAGTGCTTTGTCCATGTGGTGCTCACTTTCCTTTGGATTTTGAGCTGGAAGGATCACTTTCTGTCTGTGTTGGCTGCATTACTGATTTACCTTGGATTTAATGAGGACTTTTTGAATTGGAATTCTCTTTTTCAAGTAAGTTTGTGTAATGTATGAGTGATGTAGACTTGTGCTTGTTTGATTTGTTTTTTTTTTTAACTACAGTATTCAATCCTGGAATTAAATTATTGATGGAGGCCTGTACTTTCATGAGGTCCCAAATTGTAATTTTTTTTTAACATTGCATTTTGTGGAATTTAAAATGTTTCGTATTTTTAAGCCAATATCTGACCCTAGTACCCCATGTAGTTAGTGTGTAGGCATGCATGAGTTCATTGTATTAACTTTCTGTGGTTGGCCTGGCCATGTGTTGGCGGCCATTTTATGTTTCCAGCCACTTTGCTCTTGCCATAGGCCTCCAACCTTGTGGCCTACTCTGGCAGTAGGCCATAGGTACTACTCATAGGGTCATGAAAGTTAATCAACTGTTTTTGTGGTGTACCCTTAATGTGAAAATCATGGATGGCTTGGATTGATATAGAAAATCTTATTTTTATGTGTGGGGTATTTCTGGTTTTGGGTGTGTTTAAACTTTAAATACTCTGTCAATTTCTGCCATTAGGTAACCCTAGGAATACAGCTTGGGTAGTTTTGGTAACTTCGCACAGTGTGAGCACGTGAACTTACATTTTTTGTCTTGTTCGCGCACTCAATGTACTTGCTCGGGAACGCGAACACGACTTTTTATTCCATTCGCGCTGCCGAACATGCCGATTTAGCATTCTCGCGGACAATATGTCCCGAGTTGCATAAAAGTTTCTCAAAAATGTTGCAGGTGTTTCTTGTGCACCCAAAAAGTCCTCATTTATGTTATGTTGTCATTTGGTTGTAGTTTTCTCTTTTTGGAGCATGGACCACTTCCATTTTCTGTCCTCTATGTAATTATTTTTTTTTTTTTGGGTGGGGTGACCAATTTGGGCGGTGGTGTCGTGTGTCCATTTTGTGAAGCAAAGCATTGTCCCTTTGCCATAGGCATTATTGTCTGTCTTCTCTTTCTTGTCATGTTGTTGTTGGTGGCCAGGCCATGTGGTGGCGGCCATTTTGTGTATGCTTCCTTTGTGATTTATTTTGCCATGTTGTTGTTGGTGGCCAGGCCATGTGGTGGAGGCCATTTTGTAAAGTTGTCCATGTTGTTGTTGGTGGCCAGGCCCTATGGTGGTGATCTTTTTGTGTATGCTTCCTTTGTGATTTATTTTGCCATGTTGTTGTTGGTGGCCAGGCCATGTGGTGGAGGCCATTTTGTGTATACATCCTTTGTGATTTTGCCATGTTGTTGTTGGTGGCCAGGCCCTATGTCGGCGGCCATTTTGTGTGTCCTTCCTTTGTGCTTTTGCCATAGGCATAGGCCTCCAACCTTGTGGCCTACTCTGGCAGTAGGCCATAGGTACTACTCATAGTAGGGTCATGAAAGTTAATCAACTGTTTTTGTGGTGTACCCTTAATGTGAAAATCATGGATGGCTTGGATTGATATAGAAAATCTTATTTTTATGTGTGGGGTATTTCTGGTTTTGGGTGTGTTTAAACTTTAAATACTCTGTCAATTTCTGCCATTAGGTAACCCTAGGAATACAGCTTGGGTAGTTTTGGTAACTTCGCACAGTGTGAGCACGTGAACTTACATTTTTTGTCTTGTTCGCGCACTCAATGTACTTGCTCGGGAACGCGAACACGACTTTTTATTCCATTCGCGCTGCCGAACATGCCGATTTAGCATTCTCGCGGACAATATGTCCCGAGTTGCATAAAAGTTTCTCAAAAATGTTGCAGTTCTTTCTTGTGCACCCAAAAAAACAGAATTTGTCATTTGGTTGTTGTTTTTGGAGCCTGGGCAGGGGTTTGTTTGTATGTGTTTTTGCGGTGTTAGGTTTACAACCTCTGTCTTAGCCATGGGCTATTTATTCCTTGCACATTAACCTGTCATGTGCAGCAGGCATCCTCGTTTTTCTGTCCATATTGGTATCTATAGGCCTGCTTGACTTTATTGGTTCTTTCTGGACTTCATGTGGCCTTTGAGCTGTGGTGCTGCTGGACTGGTATTATTAGTCTTCTGTTTTGTCTTTTATACATTGGCCTGTGTGTCTTTCAATTGTTCATGTTGCCTTACTGCTTGTTTGACTGATGTTGTTCTGCCTTCTTTACTTGTAGGTGCACAAAAAAGACTGAGGAGGTGCTGGTTGTTTTTTCATCCATCGCTCGTTCTACTGCCAGACGGACGTCCTTCAGTTGTACGCCACGTGTGGTGTGTGACTCATCTGACCAGACATCTCTGCAATTTGTGCTGCTGTGAGCTGACTGACATCAGAAGAAGATGGGCCCTAAGAAAGCTACCAGGTCCTCCACCACAAACAAAGTTGCTGCGAAGAAGGAACAGCAGAAGGAAGTGTCACTTAAGTCTGGTATGGACCCCAAAACCTTTTTTGGCACCCCAAAAGGTACGCCTGCAGCAGCGGGGTCTGGGGTGCAAGCTGGGACCAGCACATCTGCATTAGTGGGGGCAAGCCAGCATCCCAGGGCCAAGCACATGATGAGGGTCGAAGAGGTAGCCAGCCTTCTGCTTGCGAGCAGTGATACTGAGCCAGAACTAAACTTATCGCTGTATCAAAGTAGTACACAATCCACGCAAGATGGAAGTGCTCAACAACCACCGCCAGCAGTAGATGTTCAACAACCACAACCACCGCCCGCAATAGGAGTTGTTCACCCACAACCACAACCACTTCCCGCAACAGTTGTTGAACAACCACAACCACCGCCCGCAACAGTTGTTGTTGAAAAACCCCAGCCCGCAATAGTACTTCCTCAAGAACAACAACCACCATCTCCGCACCAAATAGTAGTAGTTGTTCCTCCCGAAGTCGGGGCAGTTCAGGAAGTAGAGCCTCCTTCCGAGCAAGAAGAAGAGGAAGCCACTTCTGTAGGTGATCTATTTCCTTTGAATTCACCAAGGGAAAGGAGGGTTAGTGCATCGAGTTCTTCGCAAAGCATCCCTTCCGATGACCTTGATACGGATTGGCAGCCACAACTATCTGCGCATTCAAAGGAGAGACATCCCAAGAAGACCATGCTAGGAAAAAGGAAGTTTCCAGGCAGGCTTGAACTTATGGAGGTCGATGTAGGTGAGCAGGATACTGCTGGTGATAAAGACGGGTCTGACACTGTCATCATCACAAGCGTTATTCCTGGTGCAGAGGATGTAGAGACCAACATTTTCACCCTATCCAGAAATGCTGCAATGACTGATGAGCAGGTACCACGCATAACTCCTACACACTCAACACCCAAAGTAACACCAGCTCCAATTTTTTCAACAGCGAAGGCCCGGCAGCATCCGACATCCAGCAGAAGCGCCACTTCAACAGAAGGAGGTAGTGGCAGTACTAGGACTGAGCTGTCCCATAGTGAAATTCCACAATCCTCCAGTCCATCCGGCATTGGCAGTGGGTCCTCCTCTTCCTATGGCAGGAGACAAAAGTTTACCTCCCCAGTGTGGGACTTCTTTACGGTTCACCCAGTTCAGGAGAACATTGCTGTATGCACCATTTGTCATGTCAATGTTAGTCGTGGTAAGCTTGGTACAAACTATGGGACTGGAGGCCAAACGACCCATTTGAAAAAAACACACTTGATCAGGTGGGAGAACCACCTTGCAAGCTTAAAAAATGTTAGCACTCGTGTTGGTGGGGATACAGTGGTACAAGGTCCACTCATGGTTGACCAGGAGGTAGAAGAAGAGGGAGACGATGACCTTCTATCTAGGAGTGGTACACAATGGACCCCTGTCGCCAGCACTGGAGTGGTAAAGTCCACATCCTCCACATCTGCAACTTCTCAGTGGCACCAGAGTCAGCTGGAAACACCAAGGAGTGCAAAGTCTGCGATGCAAGGTGGTCCGTCTAGCACAACTCAAAGACATGCAAAGCAGCTTACCATTCCTAGCATGTTAAGGCAGGAGGGAAAGTACGAGCGGAACCACCCAGTAGCACGTTTATACAATGCCAAACTTGCGAAAATGTTAGCACTGGACCTTCTCCCATTTTCATTTGTTGAGGCTGTTGGATTTCTGGAATTAGTGGCAACCCTCTGCCCAAAATGGAACGTTCCCAGTCGCTACTATTTTGCCCGAGTGGCTGTTCCAGCACTACACCACGATGTGCTGGAATTGATTGGGAAAGCCTTACAACAGAGTGTTGTCCATTGTATCCACCTGACAACAGACATGTGGAGCAGTTGCGATGCTACAGATTTCATGTGCATCACCGCACACTGGATCTCTTTTGCAGGTGTTAAAGACAAGTTAACTTCAGGCCTCCGTGACGTTGCTGGAATTTTTAATGATACGCGCAGACATGCAACTATAGCCATGTTTGGTATGGACAAAAGTCATACTGCTGAAAACATTTTGTCTGACTTTAACGACAAGGTCTTTGAATGGCTGAAACCAAGAGGCCTTAAGATTGGTTTTGTTTCCACCGACAATGGCAGTAATGTAGTGAAGGCAATGAGAGAAGGACATTATTTCAGGGTACCCTGTTTGGCACACTGCATAAACTTAGTCGCGCAAGACTTTCTGAAAAATGAAGCCAAAGTCAGCAACATAATGGCCATCTGCAGAAGAATATGCACGCACTTTAACCATTCTTTCAAAGGACGGAAGCTGCTACGGGTCATTCAGCAAGAGCATAGGTTGCCAGTCAAAGCACTGATCCAGGAGGTCCCAACACGTTGGAACTCAACTTATTTCATGCTTGAGCGTCTCTTTGAGCAGTACATCCCACTGAATGCTTATGTCATGTCAAGAAGATTAGGGGATCCTACTGTTAATCTTAAAGCCCTGACCATTGAGATGTGGCAGTGGGACCTCATTAAATGCATCACAGAGATGCTACAACCCTTTGAGGTCTTCACACGTGCAGTTAGCAGGGAGGACTGTACTATGGGCCAAGCCATCCCATTGTTGTACATGCTTGAGCAACAGGTGAAGGAGGTCTGTCAAACATACGAAGGTGACGAACAAAAAGTTGATGCATATACCTTAGCCAAGGGCTTAGTCAACCGCTTGTGTGAAAATGTAAGGCTCAACAATATTGTGTCAGGTGAACATTACATAACTGCAACAATCTTGGATCCACGGTACAAATTATTTGTCAGCAGTAACGAAGTAATTCCATTTTCAGATGAGGATGTTGACAAGTACAAAACTTCCATAGCTGCGGAAGCTAATGAGTTAGAAACTGAACGGCTGTTACTTAAAGGCCTGCCACTGCCAGCCCAGGCCAGTCCAAGTACTCCTGACGCAAGTTCTTCACAGCATGAGAGCAGTGCGTCTGCTTTCCAGCAGGCACCAACAGTACCAAAAGCAGCACCTACACGATCTGATTCAGCAGACCCAACCAAAAGCATAACTGCTTTTTTTCTACAGAAAGGGATGGGTAAGTCCGTTGCTGTTGCAAAGGGAAAAGAGGACCAGCAAAGCCGAGCACCAATGAACATTGAGCGGATGGTTCAGGCCTATCTGGATGACACAACAGAGGTGTTCATGGAGCAAAGCCCATTGGTCTATTGGTATGAAAGAAGGAGACAGTGGCCAGTGCTGAGCAGGCTGGCGATAAAGTATCTGGCTTGTCCTGTAGCCAGTGTCTCCTCTGAGCGGGTTTTCAGTGCTGCTGGTGCCATTGTCACATCGAAAAGGACTAGTCTCTCCCCCAAAAGCGTGGAGCGGCTGACAATGATAAAAATGAATCAACGCTTCATACCACCAGACTATCAAGTACGTGAATCACCGCCGGATGAAGAAAGCGAGTGCGAAGAAGACGTCCTCACTACTGGGTTACATGACCTACTTCTGTCTGAATGCACAGAGTTTGAGGACGAGCTCCTCTTCCCTGACAACTAGGACAGGTATATTAAAGGAATGATGCAATGCATTGCATAGGATTGTTTAGCCGACTCTGAGCAAATGTGCATGGAATTAAAGTATACTAGTAACTTCAGACTCACGTGATGGGCAATTTTCCCATGTTATTTAATAATTAGGGCTCCCGGTTTTCCGTTTAAACGGAATTTTACATATAAATACAGACGGAAATCTATATTTCCTTTGTCTGTATTTATATGTAAAAACGGCAAAATACTAACAAATTATGCCGCGTGCAAACACAAAGGTACGTGCATTTCCCCTGTGTATGTGCCCTCAGGGAACAGATAAATTCTTCTCAGTGTCCATACAAACGAAAGAGAGATAAAAAAAAACCCTGAGAAAGCTGCTTCTGACAAAGTCTGTCCCGTGCAGCCTTTAGCTCCTCTCCCCTCCGGTTTGAACAGGCAGCACCAGAGTTCAGAATCGGATCCTCTGTCCTCCTTCCTCATGTGGGTGGTGGGGGGGGGTCTTGTGTTGTTCTTTTCACTTTGGGATGGGTGCTTAACAAACAAATGGTCTTGTTAAGACCTGTGAAATACTCTGGTACGGCTGTGGGCGCGCCCGTGAAGCTGTCTCAGCCCGGCTGCCACACACCAATGAATTCAGCCATACCCCCCATTCTCGAACTAATCTCTATGATTGAAGGATAATTCTGCATTTGTGCACCCACATGGCTTCAGAGGATGCCTGCTGCATGCCTTTCCCGGGTTCCCGGCTGCTATTTATGTAATGCAAATGTATACAGTGTGAACTTTACCCGAAGGTGTCAGAGCGCGTTACAAAAGGACCAATTCCCAAAGTGCTATTTAATGATTCATACAACGCTATCTGCGTTCTGTCTTGTTTCAAGCTGCATCTGTTTAATCACTAACTTGCATACATTCCGCCTTTTGAAGTAGCCTTCCATATATACAATGGCAGTTCACTTCCCCTTAAAACTGTGAATGCGGCTCATAATTGAGCTTTACTCCGTCCAGTGTACTTTAGCTGTAGTCCGTCCAGTGTACTTTAGCTGCTATACAGTCCCAAACATAGTTAAGCACACGTGCGGAGCTGTTGTACGCCATCTAGCTATTTTATTGTTTTTTTAGGTTAGATTTGCATCTGCTCTGGCTCTCCGATGTCATAGGATTTACTGCCACCAGGTCCTTTTAGTACCTTGCTATTGCCAATTTGTTTTACTTTGCCTCCTCTGCCTTACCGTTCACTTTGTCAGCCCATGGAAAGAGCCCCTGGCATTGTAACCCAAGGAACAACTTCTTTTGCACTTCGAGAATGGCGAAGTAACTCCTAGTGGTTCACCCTCCGTTATTAGTCGGAATATCGAACAACTTCGGTAGGATCAGCATAAGTCTGTGAAGCAGTTAATGTGAAATCGAGCGGCAATGTTCTAAGCAACTTCCGAATCGTTGAAACCAAGCAGTGAGTATGTAAAAATTGTTCATCCTAATTTGTAATTTGTTTATTCTCTGGGCACAGGGTTAGGAATTCTAACACCTGCACACTGCAATACTGGAATCGGTGGGTGTTCTTTAAGACTCGCTCGTTTCCCCTGGACTGAGTGGTCGCTCCCCAGTGTCCTGCTGCGTCACTGGTATCGTTGCTGCCTCGCTTTTTGCCATTCATTGCTGCCTGCTGTGTGCCCGATAGACGCTGCATTTAAACTGCATTTTATCATTTATTTAAAGCGCCGCTTTTCCTGTTTGCGCGCATTTCCCCCCTCCGCCTCCATTTTGTCGGATTGTTGTTGTTGTTGTTCTGGTCATCCCGAGCCCGCCCCGCCTCCCAGCTGAGACGCCCTCCCACTGACCATATCAGCGCTCCACCATAGTAAAGCGCCGTGACTCGCTCGTTTCCCCTGGACTGAGTGGTCGCTCCCCAGTGTCCTGCTGCGTCACTGGTATCGTTGCTGCCTCGCTTTTTGCCATTCATTGCTGCCTGCTGTGTGCCCGATAGACGCTGCATTTAAACTGCATTTTATCATTTATTTAAAGCGCCGCTTTTCCTGTTTGCGCGCATTTCCCCCCTCCGCCTCCATTTTGTCGGATTGTTGTTGTTGTTGTTCTGGTCATCCCGAGCCCGCCCCGCCTCCCAGCTGAGACGCCCTCGCCCCTCCCCCTCCACCATCCATATATGACAGTTATTCCCGCGCGCAGCGTTCACGCGCAGCGACCGCGCCCAATCCGCGCCGAAGGTGCGCCAAAGGTAAGCCCGTCTACGCCCGTCCGCGCCTGGACCGCGCCCAGCGCCAGACCCCCTGCCCCTCTCGCCGCCCACCCCCCCTGCATTACCTACGATGCCGCCACCCTCCTAGCCCTTAACCCCGGCCGCGCCCCCACCTGCGTCCAAGCCGCTCCTGGACGCACCCATGGACCTTTCTCCTGCTACTCCTGCAAATTCAGCAGCACCGTCACCAACTCCGCTACGACCACAACACAGATTCCCGACCCCAACCACCTAGAATGCATCCTTCTCAACACCCGCTCGGTCCACAGGCACGCCATTGACCTTTGGAACCTACTAGACACCATCTCTCCTGACGTCGCCTTCCTAACGGAAACATGGATGAACGCTTCCTCCGCCCCTGACATCGCCATCGCCATCCCTGATGACTATAAGATCACACGCAAGGACCGCACCGACCATACAGGAGGTGGAATCGCTATCGTCCATAAGAAAACAATCCGCATCTCAACCAGCTCTGATGCCAACCTCGCCAACTCCGAACACCTTCACTTCCAGATCCACATCGACCCCAAGACCACACTCAGAGGCACCCTCCTCTACAGACCACCAGGACCACGCGCAAAATTCAGTGAAGACATCACGGACTTCATCACCCCACACGCGCTCCCCTCCAAAGACTACATCCTTCTGGGAGACCTCAACTTTCACCTTGAAAAGATCAACGACCGCAACACCGCCACCCTCTTAGACAACCTCGACAACCTCGGACTTAAACAACTGGTCACTTCCCCCACCCACATCGCAGGTCACACTCTCGACCCCATCTTCACCTCCAGCAACCATGTCTCCTTCAGCCACACTACGGATCTCCTCTGGACTGACCACAACTGCGTTCACTTCACCTACAACAAGCCGAAACCCATCATCCACCTCCAACCAACTCTACAAAGAAACTGGAACAAAATCACCACAGAACAGATCTCCACATCGCTCCTTCAAACCTCCCCAGCCCTCTCTTCTAACGCCAACGAAGCCGCCTCCAACCTCACCCTTTGGTTATCCAACACCGCCGACACCTTAGCACCACTGAAAAAACGTCAACACAAACTTGGCATCAAGAAGGCCGCATGGTTCAACGACGACCTCAAGAAGTCCAAGAAACTATGCCGCTCCCTTGAAAAGGCCTGGAAAAAAGACCCATCCACCAGCAACAAGGACGCCCTCAAAAGCGCCATCCGTACTCACCACCAACTGATCCGAAAAGCCAAGAAAACAGCATTCAAAGATCGACTTGACAACAACGCCCACAACAGCAAGGAACTTTTCAACATCGTCAAGGAATTTTCCAACCCCTCGGCCAACTCCAACGACATCACCCCCTCTCAAACCCTCTGCGATTCCCTAGCCTCTTTTTTCCACAACAAGATTGCTGACATCCACAACAGCTTTGTCAACCAACCCGGAAGCCAACCCACCCTACCATCAGCTGACCATCTTCCCCCCGTTAACACCCTTAACGCCTGGAAGCCAATCTCCACTGAGGACACCATCCGCCTGATGAACTCCATCCACTCTGGATCCCCCACAGACCCATGCCCTCACCACATCTTCAACAAAGCAGACTCCGTCATAGCTCCGCACCTCCGAGACGTCATCAACTGCTCCTTCAACTCCGCTACCTTCCCAGAAGACTGGAAACACGCTGAACTCACCGCCCTTCTGAAAAAACCAACAGCAGACCCCACCGAACTCAAAAACTAAAGCCCCATCTCGCTTCTTCCATTCCCGGCCAAAGTCATCGAGAAAGCCGTCAACAACCAACTCGCCGCCTTCCTCGAAGCCAACAAATCCCTCGACCCCTCACAATCTGGCTTCCGAGCCAAACACAACACTGAGACCGCCCTCATCGCAGCAACAGACGACATTCGAACTCTGCTGGACAATGGAGACACAGTCGCCCTCATCCTCCTCGACCTCTCTGCAGCCTTCGACACAGTCTGCCACAGCACCCTTCTACAACGCCTCAGAAACATCGGAATCCAAGGAAAGGCACTGGAATGGATCACTTCGTTCCTCACCGGAAGAACCCAGAGAGTCCGCCTCCCACCTTTCAAGTCCGAGGCCACCGAAGTCATCTGCGGCGTACCACAAGGATCCTCACTCAGTCCCACCCTCTTCAACGTATACATGAGCCCCCTCGCGGCCATCGCCTGCCAACACAACCTCAACATCATCTCTTACGCGGATGACACTCAACTGATCCTATCTCTCACCAAGGACCCCAGCACCGCCAAAACTAACCTACACGAAGGAATGAAAGAAGTCGCCGAATGGATGAAACAAAGCCGTCTGAAACTGAACTCAGACAAAACAGAAGTCCTCATCTTAGGTAAATCCCCCTCTGCATGGGACGACTCCTGGTGGCCGGAAGCCCTCGGAAATGCACCCATCCCGACAGACCACGCACGGAACCTTGGCGTCATCCTGGATTCATTACTCTCAATGAACAAACAAGTCAGCGCCGTATCCTCTTCCTGCTTTAACATTCTTCGCATGCTCAGAAAAACATTTAGCTGGATCCCCTCCGATACAAGGAAAACAGTCACCCACGCTCTAGTCACGAGCCGACTGGACTACGGAAACACCCTCTACGCAGGTACCACCGCTAAACTCCAAAAGAAACTACAACGAATCCAAAACGCCTCAGCCAGGCTCATATTAGACATCCCACGCAACGAACACATCTCTGGTCACCTTAAAGACCTCCACTGGCTACCCGTCAATAAGAGGATTACTTTCCGACTGCTTACCCACGCACACAAATCACTCTACGACATCGGACCAGATTGCCTCAACTCTCGACTGTCCTTTTACACCCCCTCCCGACAACTTCGCTCTTCCAGCCAAGCCTTCGCCACTGTACCTCGCATCAACAAGACCACCATGGGAGGCAGATCCTTCTCATACCTGGCTGCCAAAACATGGAACTCACTCCCCGCTTACCTTCGCCTCACCCAGAATCACCTAGCGTTCAGAAAGCAGCTTAAAACGTGGATATTTGACAAATAATCCTCCTCCCCTTCCTAAGCGCCTTGAAACCCTCTGGGTATGTAGTGCGCTATATAAATGTTATGACTTGACTTGACTTGAAGACTGCATCCTGGAGAAGAAGGGAGTTATTACATAGAATGTAATTGCTTTTTGATGGACAGCCATGAGCTGTTTGTGTGCTACATATTTTATAAATCCTTGAATCTTTGTATTCCTTCATGAATTGTGCAATACATTTGTGCCCACTCCTAGTTTGTGTACAACGCACATCCTGAACTCGTGTACTTCAAAGTGCTCTAAAGTGATGATGAGGAAAGGTGAAACACCTGTTGCGTAGGATCACATAATTTAGACGAGTCCACATTTTCTTGGTCACTGAAAACGCTCTAGATATCCTCAGATGGACACTGAAGGTGGTGGACATTGGTCAATAAATGTACTTGCTGCTGCCTTTACCCGAAGAGTTTAGGTAATATCATTGTTCCTATGACCTCAAGTGCGCAGTGGCGGGTATTGGACACGGAATGTGCTCTCTGTTGTCTACTCTAGACAAGCTTCGGTAACACTGAGGGTTTTAGGTCGTGTTCACTGAAAGTGCACTTGCTACCTGCTCTAGATGAGTTCAGGTGGACACTGGCATTGGTCATTTAAATAAATGTAGAAAAATTCTCGCTGTAGCGTAGTCTTTTGCTTGTGGCAAAAATAAATGTGGATAAATACAGAAAAAATGCCAAAAAAATAAATATGGATAAATACAGACGGAAATGGCAAAAAAATAAATACCATAAAACCGGGAGCCCTATTAATAATATAAATTATTTATGCACTTGTGACCCTACTACTACAGGTGCAGTCAGTACTTAATTTATCGTTCGTAGTTCATGTTCATGTTGCACAACGTACATTTTTTTGTGAAACAGTCCCCCCTCCACCCCCCCAACAAACACAAATGAACTTCAAATGTTTTCTTGTGAAAATATCTTTGTTTTATTTTTATATTTTCATAATGATAATAGAAAAATAAAATATATAACAAATGTAACCCCCTGACCCAGAGCTGTCCCTACCCTCCCCTAACCCCAACCAAATTTCAACCCAAATGTACACCCCAACTCCCACATCCCACCCACCAACAAAAGGATTAAAAAAGGGGCAAAAAACAGGGTCCATTTCAAAGCCGGCGGGCTTTCAGGTGTTTGTCCACCATTATCTTCACACGCTCCTCTAGACCGTCCTCCAGCTTCTTCCGCTCCTCCTCCAACTTCGCTACCCGGCGGAGAATCTTTGCTTTGAAATCACGGCACCTACACTTGCATGCATGTTGTTGTTGTTGTGGGGGGGCCGCCGAAGATGTAACAATGCGGCGGCGGGCGGCTGCCTGACCACGGCGACGTAGTCCTGCAGGCTTGGGGCCCGGGGCATTGGAAGAGGCAGCAGCTGCTGCCGCCGCCTCCTCCTCCTCCTCCTCGGCCTGATCCACCAGCCGGCGGTAGGCCTCTACAATTGCCTGCAGTTTCCGCTGCCGGGCCCGGACTGCCAACTCCTTCCTTGTTGGTTTTTGGGAAGGAGTAACTATAAAGAAAGAAACAGAATTGTTGTAATCCAAACTCCCCGCAAATCAAGAACACAACATTGATTCAACACATAGTGGGCGGCACAGTAGCACTAGCAAGCAAGCTGAGTACCAGAAATTGTGTTGCGTCTATCTTGAACATTCTACAGCCTCTATTAATTTTTTGGACTTTTTGGCACGGCATTATGCCTGCCCTATTAGCATGGGTGTACTTCAACGGTCACACACATTAGAACGAACACCTGTCTTTTTCATATCTCCTTTTGTATTATATACTCTGATTCCGGGAAGGCGGGAACACTCTCAAAGTAACATTAATTAACAGGGGGCAGCTAGTAGCACATGTCTAGTAAAGACTATAATACTTTATACCGCGCAACAAACCTTATTTGGTTTGTGTTTCACCAGCAACGACCCATGCACCCAGTCGTCCCCTCCTTCCCTTGCCTTTGGGTTTGCCCAAAACACCGCTGCTGCTGAGACTATCCACTAACCACCGGTATTGGGTGTGTCTCCCAACCACGCTGGCAGCTGTGTTTTCCCCTTTACATGATTTAACAACAACCCATGCATCCGACTGCTATCAGCCACTTGCATTACTGTAGTGGTAATGCTTCGCATGCTAATGACAAGTAAAGGTAACATCATATATTTTCCAGTAGAGTACAGTGAGAAAGTTTTCCCCTCCCACCAAGTAATGCAGATCACTATTGAATGTAACTTACCATCGCCCGCCGCTGTTGGCTCCCCCCCCACTGCTGCTGGTGTAGGTGCCTCTGTTCCTCCTGTCCCCGCCGGGATCGCTGAAGCTGCGCCGCTGTCCCCGTCGGCACTGGTCGATGGTAAGGGTTCTGCACCTATAAAAATAAGTACACCTTTTTAGATGGATGCACAGCCCCCTTTCTACTTGTTCACCAAGAATGGAGTTCTTCAAAACAGTTAAGTACAACGTACGTAATCAGTATGAGTCCACATTGCATAGTACAGCAGAGTCACTACACATATTAGCATTCATTGTTATGGTATGGTACCCAAGCTCATCTCATCTGTCCTGCTACTCTAGTCCTTGGAAATTGGAAGTGAACTATGTAACCTTTGTACATCAATGTATCCAGTTTTGCGCATGTTAACTCGCAGCTTGTTGCGCAGTACGAGAAGACGCTCTGGGGCAACACATCATTGTTCAATGCATACACCTGAAGAGGTGGGAAAGTAAAAGGGCCCGTATTTAAGTTTTCTATGTGGATTGTGGAATAGAGTTTGCTTACAGGTTACAACTTCTTTTTAGCATGGCTGCATAAAACTGGCATAAATGTATTTCATACTGTCTAACGTGCACCACTTTTGTCATTATTTTTCGGCAGGTGAGAAGATTGCCTTCTACGAAGCGGACATTTCCATAGCTTACAAAAAAAGAGGAATATCTGACTAGTATACGTTGGTGAGAGGTCTCCGATAGTTGCCACATTTCCCTATTGTGCACTAGTAGCTGTACAAATGTTGATTACTTTATTATGCCTTTTTTAACTCTGGATTTTTTCTGGTGGGCCCTTCAACGTATTTGACGGAACAACTTAAAAACATTGATGTTACTTACTTACTTCTAACAAAATAAAGCTTTTGAATGACCACTTTGACTCTGAAGTTTATTTTCAGTGTCTGTTGTCTTAGAGACTCACACGAGTGAGTGAGCAAAAGGGGGTTTCTTAGGTAACGGTTTGTGTCCTAAAAGCATTCGGCATCTTGGTATTGGGGTTCAGGAGTGTGAATTGAATAATTGACCAATGACTCAGGCCATATAGGCTGACGTTCAGTGAATTGTGCGTTCCTCAGAGTTCTGTGACTGAGGTGTAAGTAAGGTCCAACCTGCCTATCAGTACCAACATCCAATTTTCGTGTGCATAGTTACATAGTTGTGTAATATGTATATAACTCCATAGGAGATAGAATACCCACAAGACTAGTAGTGGTATACTAACGTTTACAAAAATACTAGACAAACATCATTCTGGATGCATACTTGGTTGCTGTCAATTGCCAAAGCAGACACATTACAGAGGAAAAAACAAGCACTGTTGGACTTACTGGGGACAGCAGCAGGATCCTCAGTAGAGGAGCTCTGTGTAAGTGGTGGTTCACCCGCCGACTCGGTCCCTGTATTCTGCTTGCCCCTGGGTTCTGTGGTTCATGTAAAAAATAATAAACAAAGAGAAAAACATTGAGTGCTGTGAAACATAGACATCATTGCAAAAAACACTGCTACAGTGGAACAGAGCCGGAGGCAACAAATCCATGCCAGGGGCCGCAACGCAAATATGTATCCATCCTTAGAGTATTATTAAATTAAGGATATCTATTGGTGCGGTGGCCCCTCAAGTTTGGTGCCCCTGTGCAGTTGCACAGCTTGCACATGCCCCCTAGAGCCGGCCCTGGCTGAGGTAAGAAGAACAAAGTAACGTTAGCATTCTTTGCAAGAAAAGGATTCGATTCATGCAGAAGAGAAGGCCGTGAAAAAAATGCTACAATATGCAAACTACGTACAATTATCCATCCACCGCTATTTCACTGACGGACAAAGGAAGGACAAGACTCTATTAATAGCATTAACTAACTTCAGTTCTCAACAATAAAGAAAATCTCACATCAATAAACAGCAACAGCTAGCGCCAAGTTGAAACAACACGCAAGAGCCAGTGAAGAAGAAGAACACTGTCATACAATGACAGTAGATATACCGGAATACATCGCAAATGTAACTAGGAGCAACAGTCATCGCGTTACTTATTCAGCCAATATTTACAAAGATACAATAACAATATTTATACAACTATATATATATATATATATATATATATATATATATATGTATATAACTATATATATATATATATATATATATATATATATATATATATACATACACACTTTATTTTTGGGGTAGCCACTCACCAAGACCCACAACCTCCACACCAAGCAGGTCCAACAGGTCCTGCTCCCGGTCCAAAATGTCGGCCCAGCGGTGGGACAGCTGATGGTGGGTACGCCGGATACCGGAGCAGCGGAAGACTGCACGGCGCACCTTCGCCCACCGCCGGAGACGCTCTTCAATGCGCTGGTAGCCGGAGCCGGGCCTGCCGCCTGCTGCCAAAGTCAAGGGGAGGTGACGTTGGATAAAAAAGACCAGGGCGGCCACCTCCTCCTCCCCAAAAAGTTGGCGGGGCGTCACTCCTGCCGGGCGCATTCTGCCGCAAGGCAGCCGGGTTTTTTTAGGCACAGCCGCCTTGCCCTTTGAGCCGCCGATGCTGCTGGCACCCTTCACCATGGTTCTGGGTGGAGGGGAGAAGGAAAGTTGAAGACAAAAAGGTTAGGGGAAGAAAGAAGAAAGATAAAAGAAGGAAGTAATATAAAACAAGAGAAAAGTTGCAAAAAAAGTGGTAAAAGTAAACATAAAATGAGAAATATAAACCTAGGCGCAGACAGAAATAGGTAAGAAGTAAAGAGAGTTAGAAAAACTGAGGGAAAAGACCAGGATGGAAGAGATAGGAGTGAGATGCTAAAGTAAGCCCAAAACCATAGCCAGAGTGTGAAATCGAAGATGGCTCTGCCCGTCGCGACCGCCGCGGTAAGTTCGCGCGATATTTGACGCGATCACGCACTTTGGCAGTGCGAACGAGAAGATAAGTTCCCGAACATGTCTAACACAACGCGAACACGTTACTTGTGACCCGGAACCGGAAATAAGGGAACGCAAGCGGGCGGGACAAACCTCATTGAGTAACTTAGCGCGCTAGCTATCTCGAGCATGCAGGCAGCGCCCCGAACACGCGCACCGCGCTCCCAAAGACGAAAAACGGCGCGCGAACGGGTCTAGCAAGCTACTACGCATGTCCGCGGAGCTACGTGTAGCTCGCGGAGTGCAAGTGCGTCTTCGCGTAGCGTCGCGGAGTGCGGCTATGCGAACTACGCCCAGGGTTACTGAGGAGCGCTTCTGGTTCACCCGGGGTCCGTCAGGCACGCCCCCAGTATCACACCGGCATGGGCAGATTGCAGCGCTGCGAGATTGAAGGCGCGTGGGACCCTCCGGCTGTTAGCCCATGGGGGAGAGAGCATCTGACACCAGCATCAACGCCGGGGGTCGGGGTATCTTATCGGAGCCAGGCAGGGGGTCAACCGGCGCGTTGTGGGACGGGTGGGCGTAGAGCTGCGCTGCCCCTCACATGTGTGTAGACGAGCCCCCTTCAGAAGTGACGAGCCTCGCTTGTCCGCCTCCCCTGCAGACTACCATTCTGGGTAGCGTTGGGCCGGGCTTCGGCAGGCAGGGCTTGGTGATCGGGGAGGCCTGGGGCTCGATGCCAATTACCCTTGGTTGGTTGGTGGGTCCGGGCCCTGGGCGTCTGCTCAAGAGTTTCTGCCAATCCTTTTCGGGAGCGGGGTCCTGCTCACAGTAGCCGGGGGGCACGTGAGTCCCTCTCAGCTGCCCTCACACACAGGGTGGTGGTAGGGTCTTGACCGCGAGGGTCTTGTGGCAGCCGTTTCTCTGTCCTTCCGGGACACGTGGGTCAGCGGTGTCGCTTCGCGCGCCCACCGGGCATTAACCACGCACCATTGCCGCATCGCCACCTCATTCCAAGCAGGTGCTTTACCTCTGTCCTCTTCGGTTCCCAGACTCTACTGAGAGTGACAGAGTGATGCTAAAAGCACAGGCGCATCCCGGGGGCTTCACGGGGTGGTGCATTTCACTGCCGATGCAGGCACGTGCAGCTGGTGCACGGGAACTCGTGGCGGCTTTAGCTTGAGTGACCCTATGTCACCTCATGCGCTCCCAGCAGCGTGCGCAATTTCAAGGAAACATAGCAATAACCTCCTGTGATTCTGGGCAAATCACTTAATCTCCCCGTGCCTAAAAAATGAAAGTGTGTCCTCATGTATAAACCGTAACTTGTGCTATGTAAAGCGCTCTGATACCTGATTCGGTTCGGGTCTAGTTCGCGCTATATAAAACTCCACAAAAAAAAAAAATATATAATAATATGGGTAACCAGAAATGTACAACACTGTAGCATGAGATGGGCACTATGGAAAAACGGCTGCAATATCACAGTCCAGCTGGCAGCACAGACACATTAATGGAAGTGGCTCTGCGCTGCCTCCATCCTCCCGCCTCCCTTAACACTAACCCCAAAGGTTGCTCTTGGGTATCAAAGGTCAGGCTTTGAACTGACGTGGCCACTGCAGCATCCCACAGGCTGGTTCCCTGCAGAGGACAGGAGAAGAGGCATTTTAACAGCTGCACCTGGCAGTGCTGATGCCCAGCTGAGCGTAGGGGTAATGACATTTCCATAGAAGGGAAGGCTGAATGACTGACAGGACCCTGGCCAAAGATTTGCTTCCTAGGCTTGGTATAGGGGGCGGCTGTGGTCATGGAAGAATCGAGTGCTGGTTTTCTCTCTGCCTGGAGAAGTGAGGTGCCAGGGAATGATGGTGCAGTCAAATAAAATGCGCCTCTGAGACCAAATAAAAAGGGGAAAAAAAAGACTGTAGCAGCAGGCTGATCCCGATACTGTTTGATGTTGGTTTTATGTTGTGAAAGTAGTAGTAATTTAAATATTGATGCCACCAAATTATGTTCCCACCACAGGCCTCGGACGTGGTGTGGTGATGCCTCTGTGCTTTCATCTCCTAAGCGAAAGCGGGGGGGGAGGGGGGAGAGGGGAGGGGTGCAAGTACCAGTGCTGGACAGATGCCCCCGCTGGGCCATTCCTCGTGGCATGCTAATGTTTATGCTTTGTATTACAGGGTAACACTGACGGATAGGTCATCATGAGACTTCTGTAGTTTGGAGAAGTCAGGCAAGGGCAAACCTGGGATCTATCGCCAGAAGCCGGTCGCTCATGACCAATAAGTAGGTTTGTGATGAAGGGACAAGCAGGCATTGGTGAGGGGATTGTTGTTTCAGAAGGGCGACCCTAAACCTCTAATGCACCCACTGCACTGGGTGCAGGGAGAAGAAGGGCAGTAGGCAGGGAAGGTATCCTTACTAAGCAGGGGCAAAATGTTTTGCAGGAGGCCGGCGGGGCATTAGGAACATCAAAGGAGGTAATTGGGTTTATGGTGAAGTGTCTTGTTCTACAATTTGAATTGCAGCAACCTGATCACCCCTGGTTCAGTTTTCGTGGACGTTTCGCTCCCACAAGTGCACCGACCTCCCACCATTCTGACCCATCCTTCTCGCGACCGTTCAAGAGTTTAGGTGTCAGGAATCAAGAAGTGAAGCCAGTACTGGGGCATGAGTGGGTTGGACACGTGCCGCGGATTGGGAAATGGGGCTCCCTGCAGCCCAGCAGTGTGGCGGCACCCTCAAGAATGGAATTGGTTTGGGGTGAAGTGTCTCATTCTACAATGTGAATTGCAGCAACCTGATCACCCTTGGTTCTGTTGTCGTGGGCGATTTGCTCCTACAAGTGCGCCGTCCACCCACCGCTCTGACCGTCCTTCCCGCGACCGTTCAAGAGTTAGGTGTCAGGAATCTAGAAGTGAATTAACTACCAGGGCACGAGTGGGTTTTAACACGCGCCGGGGTTTGGGAAATGGGGCTCCCTGTGGCCCAACAGTGTGGCGGCACCCTCAGGGGTGGGGCACATACTTCCGATTTTCTCTCCCCCAAGGCACGTCTAGGCAATCGGCTCGACAATCCGGAGCCATGGATAGCCAGGGACCTCCTGCCCCGTTGTTCTCACAAATCAGCTGTGTAGATGAGACCCTGCCCAGCACGTCGCAGGAGGCGCTATGGGAGAACTACATGGCCATGGCAAAGGCTAAAGTACCGGAATGGGCACAAGGATTCCTCGACGCCCGAATGCAGGAGGATCCCGGGGTGGTGGCTGACATCCTACCTGTGACACAGGCGGGGCTTGTGGATCAGGGAACATCCAGATCCAAGCATGTGCGCAAGCCCACCAACAAGGACTCTCCTGTGGACCTGCCCCCAGCGAAAGACAGGGTAGTGATCACCCCGCGAGAACAAGAACCCACAGGGGTACCAGCGGCCATACAGAACACCATTGCAGCAGGCGTCGAGAACTTTGAGAAATTGGGTACGGTGATGGACAATATACTGATGTTGATGGGGAAATTTCAGACGTGGCTAGATGCCATGGCATCAACACCTCGGTTGCTGGCAACAGGGTCCAAGGCACAGGGGGCACCCATAGTATTGCAGGTTTGAGGGGGGACAGGCAAGTTGCGTGAATACAGCTGCCAGGGTGGTGGGGTCTGGGGCCACCACGGGGTAGGGCCAGGGTGGGATGCAGCGTTGGTCTCCGACACTGCAGCACCAGCCATTTCTGCCACCGGTCAGGGGGGCAGCCAACTGGCGACACCACCATCAAATGCTAATCAAGCGGCTGCGACGGGTCCCCCGACGACCAGCGGCCCGGGGGAGGTTATGACCACCTCACCTCAGGCCTGCACATTTCCTCCCCCACCAAGCCCCCCAAATCAGCAGCGGTGACAGCACCCCAGCCATTCGTCACAGTGGCACCCTTGGCCTCGGAGCATTGCTCACTGTCTTGGCAAGTGCCCCAGGCCGCCAAAGAGGGGATATAGAGACGGGAATACATTGATATCCTGATGTTACTCATGCACGGGGCAGCGGGGGAAGATACTAGGAAAATAGGAGGAGAAGAGGAGGAGAAGAAGGTGAGATACCAACGCTGGCCCAAGAAAACGATTGAGAACTGGGTTGAGGTGTTTACCATACTGTCGACAGTAATTATGGAGAAGTATCCAGAGCAGGGGGAGGCGTTAATGCAATACTCCCCCAGCATACAGCAGGAGGCTAAAGTGACAGTAGGGGTTGGGTAGTTCAATTATGATCAGGACTTCCGTAAAAGTATGGCCAAATGCCCGGAGTTAGGGTGGGATCAAAAAGAGATCCAGCTCTGGGTTCAACACATGTGGAAATTCACCGCTGAGCACATGAAGGGGGCAAGCAAGAATCAGAAGGAGTGTGACAATCATAAAGGGACTAAGTAGACTGGAAAATGCCTGTTCAAACAGGGAGTAGGAAATTCAACTCCGTCACTTGCAGGCTGTATAATGCCGGGTCCTGCTCCTAGGGCAAGGCCTGCATGTTTGCCCACAGCTGCAGCAAGTGTGGGGCCACCCACCCGGCCATTTCATGCACTCTCAGGCGAGATGGACCTCCGCCTCACACTGGCAGACAAGATGGCTAGTAACATAGAGGAAACAGAACCACCCGTGAATTCCCACCCAACCCCTCCACCCCGCTCACCCCCCAATGCCGGCGAGCGCCAGCCTGCCAACCTCATATGTCAAGGGGCCCACCCCCATCATCTTGCAGAACCTCCTCTCCCTGTTCAGGTCCTATCCCAACCACAAAGACAGATTGCTTCTGGCTCACAGCTTCATCGAAGGGTTTAGGATTCCGTACCAGGGCCCCCGGGTTGCACGGATGCAGAGAATCTCAAGTCAGCCAGGAAATTGCCAGGAGTAATAAGGGAGAAGTTCTGGAAGGAGGTGGCCCTGAGCAGGGTAGCGGGTCTCTTCAACCCCCCCTGGAGCACTTCCTTATCTCCCCAATGGGGGAGGTCCGCAAAAAGCAGCCTGGGGCCTACCGATTGATCCACTACCTGTCTTACCCTGAGGGAGACTCGGTGAACCACTGGTTAGAAGAGGGGTCTTGTTCAGTCTCCTACTGCTCCCTAGACATGGTACTGGACATGGTCAGGAGAGCAGGAAAGGGGGACTGGCTGGCCTAGGCTGACATTGAGTCTGCCTTCTGCCTGCTCCCGGTTCACCTGGCTAGCCAAAACCTCCTAGGGTTCAAATGGCAGGGTGATGTATTCTTTGATCGCTGCCTGCCTATGGGCTGCACAATGTCCTGCGCTTATTACGAGGCTTTCAGCTCCTTCTTCCAGTGGGTGCTCTCCTGGGCCTACGACATTGAGGGAGTGACTCACTACCTGGATGACTTCCTTTTTATCGGGGGCTTAGGGACCCAGGAGTGTAGTGAGGAGTTGCAGTGCTACCAGGTTTTGGTGGGGCATCTGGGGTCCCCCTGGCACCGGGTAAGACTGAGGGTCCGGCTCAGGTTCTCACAGTTTAGGGCATCGAACTGGACACCATCAAGGGTGAGTCAAGGCTGCCTATCGAGAAGGTTGAGAATCTGAGACAGGATATCCAGGCATTACTGGGCAAGGACAAGGCCACCCTGGGAGCGGTCTAGAGCCTCCTGGGAAAACTGAATTTCACAGCCAGAGTCATCCTAGCTGGGAGAGTATTTTTAAGAAGGCTAGCTAGGGCTACATCCAAGGTACATAAGAAACATCACCTGGTGGGCCTAGGCAGTGGACTGAAGGAAGACCTTTCAATGTGGTTTGATTTCCTACTCAAGTCAATGAGACAGTCATATGGAGAGTCCCCTGGGCAGGTAGGCCAGAACTGTGCAGCTTCACAGACGCTTCAGGGAGAGAGGGTTTCGGTGCCATAATGGGGGAGGAATGGTGTGCACAGAAGTGGCCTGATGCATGGCGGCAGTGTAAGATAACCTGGAACAGAACGGTACTCAAGCTGTTCCCCATTTTGATTGCCCTGCACTTGTGGCCCAAAGCGTTGGTGGACAGGAAGGTAATTTTCTGGTCCGACAACATGGCGGAGGTGCAGGCAATCAATGGGCAGTCAGCAAGGTGCCCCCTAGTGCTGTACTTCTTGAGAGAATTGGTCAGGGCCGGTTTGCGCAGCAACAACGTGTTTAGGGCCAGGCACATTAAGGAGGTAAAAAATGTGGCAACTGACGCTCTCTCTCGTTTTCAGTGGCTCCGTTTCTGGGAGGCCTGGCCGCGAGCAAGAGCAGAGATAACACCCTTCCCAGCATACATATGGCGCATCATGCTGTGGAGCAGCGGCTGAGATCGCTGGGGGAACGCTCCTTGGCACCGGGAACCAGGAAGTAGTGCAAGGCCCAGCTTGACACATTTCTAAGCGTTACAGAGACCCTGAGCACAGGCTTGCTTGCCTTGGACCAGCAGGTCAAGCGTTTGTTTTATGGGCCAAAGACTAGGGGAAGAGCCACCCGTGGGTCTGTGGTCACATGGCGGTGGTGAGCCATGAAACCAAGCTGAAGGGTGGGGCAGGACCCAACCAAGTACTTCTTTATCAGAGCGTCCCTCAAGGGATGGGCTAGAGATGAGGTTAGGACCCCGGACTCTAGGGGCCCAATTGACGTTCCCACCCTACAGGGGATGCTAGATGTATGCACCAGGTCACCCACTCGCATTTTGAGGGCAAGCTATTCTCGGCATCCTTCTGCCTGACATTCTTTGGGGCGTTTAGGATGAGCAAATTGGTAGCCAGGTCAAAAACAGATATGTCTGGTGCCGCCTTGAGCAGCCAGGATGTCAAACTAATGGACAAGCTAGTGATACGTATCAGGAGGTCCAAAACAGATCATGCAGGGCGTGGTGCGGATGTAGTTCTGGAACCGCTAGGAGACCCATGGTATTGCCCAGTGGCCATAGTTAGGGACTACGTGTCTGTGCGTCCTGCGGCACAAGGGTACTTCGTGATACATGCAGACTTGGGTCCCCTGACAAAATTCCAGATCGACCGGATCATGGGCGCCTACCTGGCTCGCACAGGCCTTGCCTGCCCTGACAAAATGTATTCCAGCCACTCATTTAGAATTGGGGCGGCTACAGCTGCATGCAAGGCGGGCATGGAGTCGGAGGGCATAAAGGGAGTTGGGTGCTGGCAATCACGCTGTTTTGAGCGGTACATTCGCCCATGAAGGCCCAGCATGTAAATATAATTTGAGTGTCGTGGTTTGTAGTGATCTTGATAAAGTATGATTAAATAGACATTAAACAAATTTGTAAGATGGCGTCCGTTTATTCACCAGGTTCCCGAGTGTGAGTGATCGGCCATTCATACGTTGCCAGGGTGGCTCACTGGGCCGCACGCAGGAATTGGATGCAGGGTTCACACAAACGCAGTTTGTCTGGATGGGCTTCCCTGGAATGAGATGAAAAAACAACAGGAACAGACTAGCGCAACGGTTGGCTCTACGGGGTGCCCTCTCCAGCATCTCAGTGATCCCATGGGGAGGAGGGCACTATTACAAACCATGAAGTCTGACTTAGGGGAAATCAGCAAACGCATGGGAAAATGCGAACTCTGGTGGTCGGAATTCATCCCCCGCAGAAACTGGCATGGGCCAGGTCTAGCAAGGCTGTGGAACATTTGCATAAGAAGGTTAATGGTGCCATGCATAAGTTCACAGACCAGAGGGACCTAGGTTTCATCAGGCACAAGCTGATTCAGTCCGGAGTCGAGGGATACTTTGAGAATGATGGGGTCCACTTATCTCCTGTGGGGATGGACCTGTTCCTGCTTGACTTGCAGGAGGTACTGGAAATAGCAGATTGTAGGTGACAGTATAGCTCACATGTGAGGGGGCTCTGGTGACGACAGGAGCCACCTCCAGAGCTGTGGTGGACTTACAGGGCGATCTTGAAGCAGACAGGTACAGTAAGGGTACCTCTGGGACAGACCAGTACAGTAAGGGTACCTCTGCGAGGCACAGTAAGGTTGCCAAAGCCAAAGACCAGGAGCCTCAGGGCAGGTTCCTAGAAAACCGCGACTGCACCCTGTAAGTCCTTCGGGCGGTTGGGGGCCTGACCAATCAGGGGTTTGCCATGCTACGCTCCGCCCTGAAAAGGGCTTGTGTAGAAGAGACCAACGTGTAACGTGTTCTGGAAGAGGATGATCAAAGGTAGCACTGACGGGGTGTCCCACAGTGCTGGCTCACCAGACGGGCGGAGCCAGCATAGGTTGGCACCGCTGCCTGCCCTTGGATCACCCGTAAGATAACCCACATATTGCATACTCTTGTTTGGAATAAACCTGCAGCAATATTTTCCCATAACATAAGTTGTCTTGTGTATTTATTCATTCTTGCATGCTCAGACCGGGGGTGGGGGAAGTTGCCGATAATGGCACTAAGCGGCTATCCACAATCCCCGCAGGGGGGCAATCCAGCAGGGCGTCACTTTTGTGCTATTTTGGGCACCACCCATCTGCTCTAGACGCTGGGGGCTCCTGTAGGAGCCCACTAGCCAGGTCATCACTGTAGCGTCTTTCCGGTGCGCCGGGTATGGGGAGGGTATATAAGCCTCACCGCCCTTCCTGGCGGTCTCTGTTCACCAGCCACGCCATCTCCCACCCCACCTCTTACCCGGTGTCCTGGCTGGTGGACAGTGTACTCTGAATGTTTTATTTTGTGTTGCAGGTGGAGTTACAGGGCGATCTGGAAGTAGACAGGTACAGTAAGGGTACCTCTGAGGCAGACCAGTACAGTAAGGGTACCTCTGCGCGGCACGGTAGAGATGCCAGAGACAAAGACCAGGGGCCTAAGTGCAGGTTCCTGGAAAACCACAACGGCGTCCTGTTAGTCCTTCGGGCAGTTGGGGGCCTGACCAACCGGGGGTTTGCCCTGCTACGCTACGCCCTGAAAACGGCTTGAGTAGAAAGGATCAACATGTCACGTTATCTGGAAGAGGATCATCAAAGGTAAGCCTGACAGGGTGTCCCACAGTGCTGACTCACCAAGTGGGCGGGGCAGCATAGGTTGGCACAGCAGCCCGCCCTTGGATCGCCCGTAAGATAACCCACATATTGCATACTCTTGCACTGAATAAACCTACAGCAATATTTTCCCATAACAAAAGTTGTCTTGTGTATTCATTCATTCTTGCATGCTCAGACCAGGGGTGGGAGAAGTTGCCGATAATGGCACTATGTGCAAGGCCCACTCCACATTAGGTGCCTGAGAGGGCTGCCTGCTCTTTAATCGCCTCACTGCCAATTTACAACATATTTACCACCTTTAATGAGTTTGCCCAGGCAGGCTTCTTGTTTCCTTAACAGGGAAAGTTTGATTGTTTGGCCTTTTATACCAATAGCTGTCTGTGTCAGTTCTCTCTGTACAGCTCAGCAAGGTAAAAACTAGACATACGTTCCCATCCAATGCCTGACCTCAGTTGCCAGAGAACTATCGGAACCCGGAGAAAAGCGCAGCCCTGGTCTTTTACACAGGACAACATGAACAAGCTATGAAAAAAGGCGGTGGAGCTGGCAGGAAGTAGATAAGAGAGAAAAGAGGGGTAATAAAAGATAAAGAGGAAGCAAGAAATGAGGGGCAAAAGGAGACGGAAGGAGTGTTGGAAGAGGCATGGAGGGGCAGGAAGAAATGGCGAGAGAGAGGCATGGAGGGAGAAAAGGAAACAAGCGTGACATGGAGGCATAGAAGGTGTAAAGGAAGGAAAAGAATGTTAGGGGCATGAAGGAAGGAAATAAAGTAGAGGTGAGACAGATGCCTAGAAGGGAGGATGGGAAGGAAGCAAGGGAGAAGCTTTGCATATCACAAAACCCCTGGCACTCATGCACAAACGCACAACACTGCATCTGCATAGCACTTACCTGCATTGTAATACCTATGTTAAAAAACACTCTGCAATCAGCATTGGCCGAGCAAAGGGCAGGCACCCAAAACCCCAAAAGAAAAATTAAGTCACATCACATCCCTTCAAACACACGGCTCACAGCGTTGGCCTCCCCATTGCATACACCTTGCCCTCAGAGCCCTCTGGAGCAGCTAGTTAGCTGAAGGGGCGAGGTCAGGTTCCTGATACCAGCCATGCTAAGCGGAAGATAATTACAGCTCATTAAGGTCCCGCCCAGGGCCGGTCCTAGGCCTTCTAAGGCCCCGGGCGAAAGGGAAGATGCGAGGCCCCCCTAATTGCATATTGCGTCACAAGAAGTGACATCACAGAAAGCGGCATCGCAGTACTATTGATCTTATTTGGCATCACTCAGCACCACCACAGCATCACTCAGCAGCACCACAGCATCACTCAGCACCACCACAGCACCAATCAGCACCACCACAGCATCACTCAGCACCACCACAGCATCACTCGTCGCCACCGCAACATCACTCCGCGCCATCACAGCATCAATCTGTGCAACCATTCAACAACAACTGGTTCAAATATGTTCTCTCAATGTTTCAAGCTTTATTACAAATGTCACAAAAAGATGTTAATATTTCACTTCTGTTCTTGGATTTTCGTCACCATAAAATACACTGAACATAATCTTCACAAAAGTTATTTCCAAAAGTTTAAGCTATTGCCATTATAAATTACAATCACTTTTATTTAAGTATTAATTAATTTAAAAAAATAAAAGCCATTGTTATTTGTAATATCAATACATCTAAGTCACGTGACTACAAAACATGTTGCATTACAAATGCTATAGGTGTCACATTTGCAAAAGTTATAACTATTGGCCTTGTAAATAACAAAGCTATTAATTTAGCTATTTTCAAAACCAACAAATAAATAAAAAAATTGTCATTTACAAGACCAATAGCTCAAACTTTCCTAATGCGAGACCTATTGCATTGCAAATGCTTGTTTAAAAGGTCCACTATACTTAAACGGCAAGGTGCTGTTGCGTCCTACTAGTAATATATGAACGTGGTTTCCACTGCAACTGATTTTGCTTCACCTACTTTTTCACATCTCTGCTTCCTGCCCAATAGCCACCGATGGCTCCAATGCCCACATTACAAAGATGATAACAATTTTGTAGTCCAGGACAGGCTCATTGGAGGCATACACTGCCACCTTCACTGACTTGCCGAATGTATCACCAATATATGAATGAGTCCTGCTTAAAACTTACACTCTTTCTGCGCTTTCTGAAACAGACACGAAGGCTACAAGGCCCAGGGAAGGGGGCCCCCACACCATGACCTTGCAGCTCGATCTAGTGCTATGAGGCCCTGGGAGGGGCCCCCCCTCCCCTGGGCCTTCAAACCGTAACAAGGCACTTCCCAAGACACTGCCGAGAGCTCATCAGAGTGCAAAAAAAAAAAAATCTCAGCTGAAGGGGTGTGCTTCAATTGTAGCTGTACCTAGCTTAGATGGCAACGAGAACAGTAAATATATTATCGCTTTGTATGTAATACTGCCCCCCTGTGTCAAATCAGTACAAGTCAAATATTGCTTCTGCATAAATGAATTGCGTTTAATTTATCGAGCTAGGAGTAATGTTATTAGTAACCTTTAGCTGTTCAATTAAGATATGAGACACTCCCCTACCAAGATTCGAAGTATAACAAAAGCCAGTTGATCTGGCTGCTCCCTCCTCCCCTCACCCACCTCCTCTTACCTGTGTTCGGCTGGTGCTCGAAAGAAACAAAGGGGCCTCTGTTGCCTGGATACAAAATGCACAAACAGAGCCTAGAATGGACGGTACTTAACCGAGGCGCTTCCCCGCCGCCAACATAATTGCTGGCCCAGCTGTTGTGCCGCCCCCATTCTGTTTGCACCTTCCCCCACCTATAATGTGATCAGGTGAGGCAGGGGCCCTGTAGTGAGCTGGGAAAGTGTGACCTTTCACAGGGGCGCGAGGCCCCCCGTGTTTTGCTGAGCGTGAGGCCCTGGGCGGCTGCCCACACTGCCCATACCTAGCGCCGGCCCTGGTCCCGCCAAGTAGTAAAACAGAGTTCTACTTCTTATCTGCAACAGAGAACAAAGTCACACTGAAGGATTATCTCACCTGATAACGGACAACTGGCCCTCTTTGTCCACCTTGGCACATTTTTTTGTTAAACTGCTTGTCTCTGGCCTCCATCTGTGCTGGAGCTGGGAATGTGCTAAGTTAGAAAAGAAGTGGCTGGAGCCTCCCTGTCAGCTTTCCTTAACACAGGCATAAGACTGAGGATCTCATCAGCGGCGGAGTCGGTCTTCTTAATGCAGCACTCATAAGCACGGAGTCTGGGGCCGGTAAAGAGCAGGGAAGGGCCTTGGAATTTGGATGGGGGGAAAAAGGTGCATGTAAGAGGTGTGAGTTAGGCCATGGAAAGAGAGGTGTGCTTTGACACGGGTGTGGTCAGAGCCTCCCACTGAAACACCGGAGCTGCAAATTAATGATGGCAGCCATTTACACAACCCTGCTCCAGCAGCGCGGGAAGTAGACACCTCGAGTCTGCACAGTTAGTCTTCAAAAGTCCTAATGACAAACTGCACAGACTCGACTTCATACCTGCAGCCTCTACCACACCCTCTCCCAGCTTGTCAGAGGGCAGGATTCTCCTCCCTCTGACGTGCTGGGAAAGGGTAGGGTGCCATCCTCTCTACTCCCTGACTGACGTGAAGGCCCTGGTGACACAGGGCTTGAGCCTGAAGCGCCCGGGGGTAACTTTAGTCACACGTCATTAGGGGGTGGAGACTGGTCTCTGGGGCTTTGTCTTTGCCGAGCTGATGACCTCACAGGGCTCAGGGCTGTAAGCTCGTCCGCCCGGCAAAGTAGACAGGGCAAAAACGAAATTCGTAGGCTTTGCTGCCAGGATCACGTGACATGACACTCGGGGTCACGGCCGCTGACCAGGAGTCCTAGGCAAGAGCTCCGGGATTTGGGATCGCCAAGCCTGGCATAAATCCCTGAATATCCCCCTCTGCAGCCCAAGACCGCCAAGACCGTCGACCCAGGACACGGAAACAGACCGAAAAATAAAAGATAAGAGAGTACATCCAAAGGAGACGTAGCAGCCTCGCATCTTCCGACTCCTGAACCGAGAGGGGTGTTGGACTCGGAAGACCCCGGGCAGGGACGACATCGGCTGACACTTTGGGGGCTATTGGCGGAGCAGGCAGAGAGCGGAAGACTCTCAGGGCGATACGAGCAAGGTCCGATCCGTGAGGAAGCTGAGGCGGCTTCACCGGGACCCAGGACGGGGACCAAAGACCGAGCACAGCAGCGAAGAGGTACAGGCACCCGCGCTGCTGCAGCACAGCTCCCCAACGCCCATCCTCGCCCCCCCCCCCCCGCCACGCTACAAGAGAGAACAAGAAAAGTGATCAGGGAAAGTGAGAAAGTGAGAATAAGTCTGCAGTCCGCCCCGCCTGACCTTAAAATGGCGGTCAATGCGGACAATTAACAATTAACAAATAACCCAGAGGATCTGGCACAAATATCCACACACTTGTGTGAAAAGCGGAACTCTGCTAGTTTAGGTGCAACTAATAGAAAAGCGGAATCTCTGCAAGTCTATGTGCAACAAACAAGGCAACAGCAATCTAACTAATTAAAGGAGAGCCAGGGAAACGGGACCAATCGACGAGGGAAGCTGGACTGGAGAAAGAAGTGGAAAGAGAGAAAGGCCTCCCTGCCTGTATAAAAACAAACATAACGGCAGCCATCTTACAAGGATTAGCTTTTACACCCAACATAGAGCAGAACAAATGTCAGCCGGCTAATAATTATTAAGCACTCTGAAACTACAACTACTAGAGGTAAATGAGGAATAATTATGGAAAAGAGAAGCCATATCCAGTACTACTCAGCAAAACTATAACTACACAATTCTAGATTTGGGAATAAAAGCAGCAAAAAATAACATCAACAGTGGGGCTACCTGGAATAAAACGGAAAAAGAATCACCATAATACATGCAGAACGGAGCTAAAATGAGCGAAAGATACCTAGAGTCTGCTGGCTTGAGTGCCCTGAGTATAAAATACCCCAATAATCTAACTAAAAATGCAGCTAAGAAGTTTAAACACGACTCCCTGAGGAAAAACCCGGACATACTATTCGCAGACCTATACTTTAATGCAACTAATGGTACGAAAATGAATGACCTCATATTCTATACATACAGAACAGCTAAATGGTGCAATGCCTTCACTAGGATGCTTACCATAAAAACTACGAAAAACATTCCTCATGGCTTAAAAATGTCAACCTCACCGTCAGAAAGGTACAGAGCCGAACTTAGCATCACGATATATAAATCTGGAATGGTGCTGATACAAGCAGCAAATCGAGATCTAGAGAGATTTGCCAAGACTTTCCAATCGGTAAAAGACTCAATGGACGACCCGAGTAATCAACTTCTCCTAGCCCCACCAGTAGACACTCTAGATATTCACGATGTCACCATCAGCGGCGCAAATAGAACCAGGAACCATCATGCGCTAAACCCTAACCAGGTAGAGTTAACTGGTCTAGTAAGGCCAGTACCGGAGAACACGACTATAAGAACTGAGAGGTCTACCTATCAGACAAACAAAGAACATTATCAGCGCCTAAGAGAAGAGTCGTCCCTACTCCCGAACCACGAGGCCCCTCACGTAGATCATACACTGGCATTGAGGGTAGTACCACCTAACAACCAGGAATTGGATGAGACAGAAGACATCAGCCTTCCTACATCCCACACCCTCGCCAGCACAATACCAACGTCGTACACACCTCCACCAACAAACGAACTCCCAACAACACAGGACTTATCTAACTCCATCAACCTCCCTATACCTCGCGCTAGTACAACACCAGCGACATGCAGACTTTCACCCACAAACATGCTCCTAGCAACTCTGAACATATCCAGCACCAACGACACACCTAATAGAGTTGGAACCGACAATCAAAAAGAGGAGATAAAGAAAATGGCAGCGCAACTAAGAACTGTTCCAAAAAGGAGAAGAGTAGAGTGGATGTACAGATCTGCCGCCCCTAAGAAATCTCGCCAGAACAAGAAGGACTTTAATAAGCTTCAGAAACTAGTGAGCAAGCTAGCACAAGCCACTATTAATACCGTACAGGCGATAGAAAAAATCGAAGAGATGACGGTGAACATTCACGCTAAAGTCACGGATATCCAAAATCTTGTACATTCTTCACATAGAAAGAGTAACGAGGCGGACATGCGTTTAAAACAGAGAGACAACCGACCAGACAGGACTAAATCATTATCTAAAGAGGAAACGCTGGCCTTAATCTGAACATATGACCTATCGGACCACAAGGAAGAGGAGAGAATCAAAACAATTCCACTAGACGCCAACAGAACAGCGAGAAAAAACGATAGAACATCCAACCCCCACAACTTACAGCACATACAGCTAACACCAAACGAAGCCGAAAATGCGAACGCTAGTAAAAAAGAAAAACATCTGACCTGTCTACTACTCAACTGTCGATCAGCAACCAAACATGCATCGGACATAGCGGACCTCATCCTCAACAAGGACATTGACCTGGCAATCCTTACAGAAACATGGCTTACGGAATCTTCATCCCCAACCATGGATCTGTTAGTACCACCGCAATTCAACATTTTGAGACTTGATAGACACAGAAAGCTAGGGGGAGGGATAGCCTGTATTCATCGATCTGACATAGAGGTTAAACAAATTCAGGCCGACCCGCTAGAATCCTGTGAGTATCTTGGTCTTAACATAAGATCAACTAACATTCAACATTGCAACTTGCATACATTTTACCACCCACCAGGAGATAACGCAAAGTTTATAGTAGAGTTAATGGAGATCATAACAGCCAACTCTAACAACGCTGCCAATAACATATTTCTAGGCGACTTCAACCTTCACTGGGAGAACTGCAATGACAAACTGGTCAACATGCTTAAAGGTTTCCTCACGGAACTAAACCTCACTCAAGCGTGCACACTACCCACACACTCTAAAGGAGCGACGTTAGACTGGATTATCTCAAGAAACAAAGTTGCAACAATCCACTCCATAACACCATGTGACTGGTCTGATCATCACGCCATAACATTCATGATACCCACAACGAGAAAAGGTAGGACCAGGCAACCTTTCAAGACCAAAAAATGGACTCGAGACACAAAAGAAGCAAATATGGAACTACTGGTCGAAAGCTGTGAAAGAGACTTAAAGCCACCCAACAACCTGGAAAAAGTTAACGAGCTGACGGATCACTACATAGCAACTGTCGAAAATATCGTTAATAACACCATGCCATTAAAATTGAAACGAATCTCAGAGAAGACTAAAAACCCGTGGTTTAACGAAGCACTAAATGAAGATAGACGCAAATTGAGAATGGCCGAAAGAAAATGGAGGCAACACCCATCATCTCCTGAACTGGAAGCCCTCAGAAAAATAAGGAACCAATATAATAAAAAGATCATCAACTCAAAAAAGGAATTTATAAGAGCAGAACTGGATAATGCCAAAAACAGACCACGAAAACTATTTGAAATCCTAAAGGAGCAATCAAACAAACTAGCCAAAACAGTGCAAGAAAATTCAAAAACACCTCTAAGCTGTGATGAATTTTCCACATTTTTCACGGAAAAGGCCAAAGCACTCGAAATAGAGCTTAGAAACTCGGCGTTGAACCTTCCCAACGAACCTCGGTTTACTAACGATGCCGACTCTACAACGGATTGCACTATGGCAAAAAACAAGGCGAGTTGGGAAACATTCGAACTGTACAACCAACACATGATTGCTAAGACGCTCTCAGGAAACAAACCTAACAACCACTACCAAGACCCTCTGCCTGCAAAATGCGTAAAAGAAATCAATCACATCCTGATTCCAATATGGACCGAAATAATAAATGCGTCACTGTCACAAGGGATCCTTCCCGACTGCCTAAAAACAGGTCAAGTCGGTCCCATAATCAAAAAACCCACAGCGGATGCATCAGATCCAAATAACTTTCGCCCAGTGACCAACATCCCTTTACTGGCCAAGTTGACTGAGAAATGTGTGCAGAACCAACTGAGCCAACACATCACCAAATTCTCCTTGCTAGATGAATGCCAATCAGGATTCAGAGCAGGGCACAGCACGGAAACAGCGATTCTCCATATTATTGATGACGCGCTACAGGCCCTTGACCAAAATCAAGCATGCTACTGATTCTCCTAGACCTGTCATCGGCATTTGATACGGTAAATCATGAAGCATTACTGACCAGGCTACGGGACAGGATGGGATTATCGGGAATTGTGCTGAAATGGTTCGATTCCTTTTTACAGAACAGAACGCAGCGCTTCCTGGTTAACCAATCAATCTCACTTCCTTGCCCTATCTCAATTGGAGTCCCTCAAGGATCGACACTATCCCCAGATCTGTTTAACCTATACGTCGAACCACTCACAGAAATTCTCCAAAAATCTCAAATATCCTATCACATGTATGCTGACGACACGCAAATATACTTAAAGATCGGATCCATAAAAGAATTGGAATTAATGAATGAGACACTAAAAATGGCACTTCAATGGTTAACCGCAAACCACCTGAAGCTGAATGCACATAAAACAGAGTTCCTACTAATTTCTCCACCAAGGAGCCATACAGAAATAAAGGAATGGATGAAAGTTGTGACGGCGCTAAACTGCACCCCAACCCTTGTCAACTCAGCCAAATCTCTAGGAATCACCTTAGACGAGAATCTAGACATGAAAGCCCACATTAACTCAATGGCGAAAAGTGCCCGCTTTCACTTGAACTACTTAAGAAAATTGAAACCATTCATCACAGAGTCAGACCTCAAATTGGCAATCCAATCCTTAGTTATCTCGAGGATTGAATATGGTTGCACCACCTTGGCTGGATTACCAAAAATGTCCACAGCACCACTGAAAGCCTGCCTTAACGCTGCGGCAAGACTTATCACCGGAACCAGGAAATATGATCATATATCCCCGCACCTGAAAGTATTAAACTGGCTACCGTATGAAGCAAGAATCCAAATGAAGATAGCATGTACCACACACAAAGCATTACACGACAACACCCCAAGATATCTAGCAAAGAAAATTCAGTTGTCCGGTGGCAACCGACCAGCTAGGAGTGCTGAGGAGTTGCTACTACGGCCAGCCTTCTTCCGAAAGAAAAAAACCTATGACAGAGCGTTCTCAGGAGCTGCCCCCAGAATATGGAACTCACTCCCTCCAAACATCAGGAAGATCCAGAATCTGGTAACATTCAAACGGGAAGTGAAGAGCCTGCTGATGAATAGATACATTACTTAGTGAAGAACACTGTTCATGGTTCTGTTATACTACTGCCTTAGTACAGATCATGTACGCCATTAGAAAGGGAGGTATAGGCAATACTATAATGGAATACGTATCCTATGATATGAGAACAACCTAAAGGCCAATAGTAATGGTGATTTTGATTGAACAGGAGAACAGCATCTTTCATGAACCTATACCGAGCTACCTCATATTTGTTATATATACATGTTTTTGTTATTAATTTAATCATAGCATATTTACTTACGCTAACATCACATGTGTTACGAATATATATATCATCTACCTCACAGCGGTTGCTTGCTAACTGTTTATATATATGTTAACCCTTTTCCTTTTCCTATTTCATGTTAAGCGCTCTGATACCCACGGGTCTTGTTCGCGCTATACAAAACTTTATAATAAATAAATAAATAAATAAATAAATAAATAAATAATGTTCGCAGCAACAACAGCCCCAGGGCCGGATTGGCCCAAAGCAAGACAAAAGCAAGAAGAAGTGTGTGTAATTTTGCTTTTTTACTGATTATGAAAATATTTTGGTTTTACTTTTGTAGCCACTGACCCAGTGGGTATAAGTAAAGGGGGCGGAGCCCCGACGGCCTTACGCATAAAACGCCACTAGTGTGGTGGCTTGTCACTTTGGGGAATGTTTATGAGAATTCTCACACATGGCCTCACAGCAAATTATCTTGTTGCGCTGCACTACATGACAGGGAAATGGCAGGATTGTGCTGTATTTAGAAGAATATGGCACATTCCTGCCATATTCTACTGTGGTGCAAGGATGCTTGTGTTGCATTCAGGATTGTTTTTGTGCAGTTGGGGGCACTTTCCTGCACATAACAATCCGGAAGAGGCATATTCCCCTATCCATGTGTGCTGCACAATGCAGCAAAAATAGAAAGAGGAAGTAACAAAGAGAAATAAAGATATTTCTCCTCATTATGCCTCTTCCGGGAAGGGGTATCTTTTTGGCGCATTCCCAGTTTTACCACTTTTTGTAAATTTGGGAATGTGTCAAAAATCATTGGAGTTAGGTGGGGACACCCTTGCAGCGCGAATGGAATGCCTCTCTTGTGAAGAGTAAGACAACACAGCGATTTGCGCGGCATTGTTTTAGTCAACATTTATAAAGCCAATCAGGACCATGCAAAGTGGCCTTCTGTGGCTGCATGAATCTCATTTTTCAGCTGCATCGTGGATGTAATATGTTGCGTAGTGCAAGCGTGACATAACTGCAGTCAAAAATATGGACTCTGTAGTGTGTATAAACTCCCTCTTCGCAATAAAAGTATAACTTATTGTCTTAATATTGGAGAATTGTTAAAACTTTGCTTGTTAGCAACTGTTAGGGCCTTCCTATAAGTTGCAATAAACTTTGGCAAACATGAAACTTTACTTATTTAGAGTTGGTGGATGAGGGACAATCGCCAAACAAAAGGCCTATTAGAATCATTAAGGGTGTATAGGATATGCATGAACATTAAATAGGGTTCGGCAAACTCTAAAAAAACTCATCAATTATTGACTTTTAAATGAGCTTGAAAAATATCAATGTAAGCTCTACAGAACACTGCCTTTCAAACTATGTGTGCTTTCTTGTTATATTATGAAGAAAGGGTTTTATCGGACATATTGGTTGATGTAGGTAGTGATCCGAAAAACCAAAAAAACAGTGTGTGTTAAACCTGGCATATGCGCGTGGGGGGCGGGCGGGCGGCGGGGGCAGGGCTGGCTGGTGAGTGTAGTGACCAATGCCCATTACACCACTGCAGCAGCACATGCGCAATCGCCGGGTGCCGTGGCGCAAACACGCAAATGCAAGGTGTGGCTTGCGTCACGTGTGGCATCAGGGGCGCGCATAGGGCCATAGTGAAGAAGAAGAGTCGAGAGAAGACAAACAAAGTCAGGCCCGCCCACGCTCAGAGTCAGACTTCAGAGGACTGTCTGAACTAAAGTAAGTCCGTCCAGCGTCCCATCACCAGTGCGGGGCCTTCTTTATCATTTACATGATTGATTGCCCGGTGTAAAGCTTCTGTTTACCCGCACATCTCCGGCGCACCTCCCCAACTACTAGAGCGTCACCACATATCTCCCCCCTTTAGCACTCAACACAAGAATGAGATAAAACATCTTACTTAATGTCCATATCATAGTCTTCAAATCTCTTGGGAGTGCTCACAACTCTTCCTGCTCTCCTTCTCACCAGTCCTTTCACCATCTCTCCACCTTGCTCCTCAGGCAGGGGGGTCATCCCTAGTGTCTCTGTCCCTTCACCTTCTCCTAGATATCTCTCTTCTTCGTTTCCCATCAAGTCCATGTTTCCACCTCTCTCTCTCTCTCTGTTGCTCCCGCCGCACGCGTTCTCTTCCTCTTCCACTTGCTGAACCTCTCTTCCTACTTGCTCTCGCCTTCTTCCTCTACCTTCCTCGTTCACCATCTCAGCACTACCTTCCACACCTTCTTCTGTTCCAATGGTCCACTTCAGTATTTTGCTGCATTTGGCCATTCTGTCCTGCGACCATACTTTGCCGTCGCTGAGCAATGCTGACCAGCCATATGGTTCCACTACCTGCAGGGGTGGAGTGAATTCGCTCTCTCCCTTCTTCCTCATGGTCGCCACCTTCACTCTCACCCAGTCACATTTCTCTAATGACACTTCTTGTACATTCCGTCGCTTGTTGAATTGTTCCGTGTAGGTCTCCTGCGCCTTCTCTAAGTTTCTCCTTACTATCGCCGGCGACCACTTGCTTTGCACGACCATTTGTCTCCACGCGATGTTATCCTTGGTAAACGGCTCCCGACCCCTCAACACCTTAAAGGGGCTGTAGCCTGTGCTGCCCGGAGTGATGCGGTAGGCCCATAACATCTTGGGTAACTCTCTCTCCCAATCCTTTCCGTCGTTGATGGCCGCTTGGATTGTTCCCATTATCACTCGGTTGAAACGTTCCACAAGCCCATTCCCAGCCGGGTGGTATATGGGAGTGTGCTTGACCTCTATCCCATTCCTTGACATGTATGCTTCCCATTTGGCTGAGACGAACTGTGGCCCATTGTCACACGTTATCATTTTGGGGATGCCTTCCTTAGTGAATACCGCGTTCAAGAACGATATCACCGCCTCCGAGTCCACGGCATCCTTCACCGCTACCTCCGGCCATTTAGAGTACCTGTCCATCAATACTATGGCATACTTCACTATTCCTTCCTCGTTCAGGATTGGTGCAATGATGTCGATGGACAACATTTCCCATGGTCCACTTGGCATGGGAAACTTTCCTAACTGGGGCCGTAGCATGACTTGGGACTTGTCCGCCTTGGAGCATGAGTCACATTGTCTCACGTATCTTTCTATCTGGGCATCAATTCCTGGCCACCAGTACGCCTGTCGGGCTAAAGCTTTGGTCTTCGTGATCCCTTGATGCCCTTCATGCAGCAACGTCATCAAGTGTTCAATGAGACTCTGGGGGGGGACGACTTTGTCTCCCCTGAGCAGGAACATAGGATCCTCCCCAAGTGACAGCTCTTCTCTCACCTCCCAGAATCTCCTCAGGTCCTCCTTTAGATGCCTCTTCTCCGGCCATCCATGGGTGACATATCCTTTGACTGCCTCCAAGTCTCCGTCTTGCCTGTATGCCTCGGCCCATTCCTGCGCACTAATCACTTGCTCCATGTCTTGTATGGTCGCTACCGTGTAGCCTTCCCATCCTGGTGTTTCCTGATCATCCACTCCTTCCTTGGCTGCTGCTCGATTTAGGAAATCTGCAACTTTGTTCTGGGGCCCTGGTATGTACTCCACCTCGTACACAAAGTCCAACAGCCTCAGTGTCATTTTGGCTATTCTTGGGGTGGCGTGCGCATGCCCACTCTATGTTAGGACCTTGACCAGGGGTTTATGGTCTGTGCGGACCAAGAACTTGGCTCCCCACAAGTATTGGCGGAAACGTTCCATTGCCCACACCACTGCGAGCATCTCCTTCTCAATGACACTAAACTTCTCTTCATTTGGTGCCAGGGACCTGGATGCGAAGCTGATTGTAGTTAATCTTCCTTTGGCATCTCTTTGCATCAACACTGCTCCATCACTGCCTCGATCACTGGCATCAGTGGTAAGTATGGAATCGGCAGCCGGGTCAAATCCTTCCAGTGGTATGGCTTCCCCCATTTCCCGTTTAAGGGCTTCAAATTCCTCCTGCTCCTCCTGGGTCCACTTGAACCCGTTCCTCTCCTTCAGCAACTGGCGTAGGTTGTGTGTTTTGGTAGCAAAGTTGGGGACAAACTTGCTATAAAATTCGGCCATTCCCAGGAATGACCGGACATCTTCCTTCTTTTCAGGCTGAGGTGCCTCCTGTATCGCCGTCATATTGTCTCTTTTCGGCTTAATCCCCTTCTCACTCACTGCATGCCCTAGGTAGGTGACAGAGGGGACTCCAAACTTACACTTAGTCCATTCCGCAGTAAGCCCGTTTTCTTGCAGTTTACGTAGGACTGTGTGTAGCTTCTCGTTGTGCTCTTGCTTGGTTTTTCCCATAATCAGAATGTCATTCTGGAAAAACTGAACACCGTCCACCTTCCGAAAGAGTCTGTGCATCAGGTTCTGGAATACCGCTGCGGCAGATGCCAGTCCGAACGGCATTCTCACGAACTTGTAACACCCAAAAGGTGTTATGAAGGAGGTTAAGTGGTTGCAGGTCGGATGCAGTTTCACCTGGTGGTAGGCCAACGACAGGTCTATTGTCGAGAACCACTTGACGTCTTTGGTCATGGCAAGCATTTTATTGATGCGTGGGAGCGGGAATTTGTCTACTAAAATGTTTTTGTTAAGCTCCCTGAGGTCTACACATAGCCTCACCTTCCCATTTGGCTTCTGAGCTACCACCAAGGGCGATAACCATTCTGCGCTCTCGATGGCTTGAATGACTCCGCTTTTCTCCAGCCTGTCCAACTCCTCTTGCACCGCTTCCCTGCAGCGGAACGGTATGTTCCGTACCTTGTGGATGACGGGCTTCGCTCCTTCCTTTAATCTTATGACGTGTTTAAACTTGGCCAATTCTCCTATTTGTCCACTGAACACCTTTGGATATGCCTTGTGCCAAGCTTCGCTTTCCTTTCCGCCTTCCATGTCCATCAACAGTACCTGTTCAATCCCTTCCTGGATTCAGTTTTATTCCCAGGGCACCTTGATCCTTCCAACTGAGTAGTGATGGTCCTTGTTCCGCTACATATAGTTTACACTGTGCTTGTCTTCCTTTAAATTCAAATAACAGTGGACAATATCCTAGCATGGGTATCCTCTGTCCCGTGTAGGTGACTGGTCTCACATCCATGGGGTGTAGTCCTTCCTTAACTCTGGTCATGAACTTCTCTTCCCAAACTTGTCGTTGCACGATTGTGATGGGGGCACCCGAGTCTGCTACTATTTCAATCGGGATACCTCCCATATGCATGTTGAGTCTTGGCTTGTCCGTTTCCTTGCAGCCCACATCTAGGACTTGGACGTCAATGTAGAGGAGTTCTTCCGGGTCGTCTTCTTCCTCTTGCGTTTCTTCCTCAGCCTGGCCTCCTTGGTCAATGTACTTGATCGTGGCTTCCTTGGTCTTTCTACGACACACTTTCTCATAATGTCCGAACACGCCGCAGAATGCACACTTCGCCCTGAACGCTGGGCATACTTTGTCGTTGCCTAGGTGCGACATGCTTCCGCATCTGTAGCAGCATGGTCTTCCTCCTCTACCTGTCTTCGGGTATGCTCCCCCAGTGGGTTGGCTTCTTCTGGTTTCTAGGGCTTTTGGTGGGTCACGTTGCCTCTGTTTATCCCCTTTGTTCTGCGTCATGATCTTGCAGACCGTTTGCGTGTTCCCGCTGTCCTTTCTAGCGGCTAGTGCGCATCGCTTGGACATCTCTGCCTTCTTCACCAAGGCCCACACTTCCTTCAGGGGAGCGTCCCCGTTGACCCACAGTTTTTCTTGAACGTGGGTGCTAGTCGTGTGCATAATTATCTGGTCCCTCACCAACTCATCATGGAGGGTCCCGAATTTACAGGTGAGCGCTAACTTCTGCAGTGCTGCCACATATTCGTCCACCGTTTCTCCGCTGCTCTGTTTTCTCTGGAAGAATTTGTGTCTGTCAATGGCCACGCAAACCACTGGTCTGTAGTGCGCGTCCAGGTCCTCCAGGGCATGTTGGAAAACGTCCATATCCGTCGCTGCCCTCGGGCTCTTCACTATGGTGTCAAACACCCTCAGTCCTTCCGGGCCCAGATTATGTAATAGTATCTTCCTCCTTCTCTGGCTCGTGTACGCGGCCTCACCTTCTTCTTCCAAGGCCTCCAAGTAATTTAGGAAGTAACATTTCCAGTCTTCCCAGGGCATGGAGGGGTGTCCCCTCTTTGGGAGGAACGGCACCATGTGGGTCAGGGAAGTAGACGGCGTTGCCATCTTGACGTTGCCCCGTGGGACAGCCCGGGCGGGCACCACGTGGTTGGGCGGGCTGCCTGGCGGTTGTCGCGCTTCTCCGTGCTCCTCGTCGTCCTCTCTGCTGCCTGCACCGTCCTTCGCGCCCCCGACACTGAGGACACCTGGGGTCTGCCTCTGGTTGCACTGCTGGGCCCTTCGGCTTGCCCCCGCAGATCCGCCAGCTTGCTAAGGACGTGGGATAGGAGTGCACTGCTCCGTGCTGGTGGCTCTCGGCCACGTCTGGATAGGGTAGGGTATGTGTGTCCTCGCTGTTCGTGATGGGCCCCTTCCTCTTAATGTTCACCTTTGTTGGCCCCTCGTCCCGTTCACACCGCCTCTCACCTTCTCCTGGGGAGCAGGCTCTGTGTAGATGCTGCGAGGTTCCTGCTGTGCGTCTCGCTGACTTAGGTGAATGGAGGGTCCTGCACTGTTCCTGGCCTGCTGGCCGACCCTCGCCCGTGCTGGGTTTACTAGTGCTCTTTATAGGGGTGGCCTGTGGGTTCTATACCAGCCTCCTCTTTTTTTTTCTTTTTTTCTTTTTTCATGTCTCTTGTCGTTACTGTGGACTCCAGTCCCGCCTCGTCGCCATTGTAAAGCTTCTGTTTACCCCTTGAAATAAGCACTGAGCCAGATCTTGCGTTAACAAGTATTTATTACCACGGAGCACCGGGGATGTGCGTGCGCTCTGTATCGCCGCGGCCGCCACACAAAATGGCCGCCTTCCGGTTCCGGTTGGGGACTTCCGGCGCAACTACTAGAGCGTCACCACACCCGGCAGCGCTTCCCGTCAGTAAATGACATAGCGCACCTTCCTGTCCTGGCAGCCTGGTGGGCACTGCAGCGCCTCTGCGTTGCGTACTGCCATTAGAATACCTGGTCTGCGCTGCAGGTTGATGAGATTCTCCCCCCCCCACCCCTTCTGATTGGCACTGGGCAGGGAGAGATTGAATTGACAGGCCGGCTGTGGTGGCATGACTGTGCCTGGGGGCTATCTCACGATGTATTATGGTAAAGAAAGGCAGACACCGAATGCTGGGTATGCAAGACTAGCTAGGTAACTCCTCTCGAGGTCTTGGCCCTTACACGAGAACCAGTGAGTGTGTGTCGTCATTGCCAGATCCCTATTTCAGGCCTCACCGCATGGCAACGGGGCATCTACCACCCCGGACCACCACAGATGTGTACCAATTAGGCCGTAGATGTGAAAGAGCTTTAACTGGCACATTGTTCTTTTGATTTAGTAACTATATAGCTTTTTAGTTGATGATGCACTGTATGCATTTAGTACGTGAAGTTATTACATGCACGGATCAAGGCCAGAAACTTTTAGCAATCCCTCGTGCGCAATTACCCTGTTACGCTGAAAACGGCACCAACTACTGTGTGGAGGGACTTCACACCAATGAAATGTGGCTGTCCCTTCGAGCATGCTGTGTGCAGCGCGAGGATCCCGCTCTGTGTGGCCTGAATGATTTTAAGGTATAAATGTGTGTGTCGAATTGTGCCTGACATGTATATGAATTTATACGCTTGTGTTTTGCTCTACCTTGGTCATTGCCCCAGTCTGTATTTAGCATTTAAAATGTACATAAAGCAAGTTGGGCTGGTTGTGTATTTAGTGTATTGGTCCATACGGGCATTGCCCAACAGCAAGAAGGACTGAATAAAAAAAAAAAACATGCTAACGATAACAGCTGAAGCAGGCAGCTATAGTGAGGGTTCTTCACAGAGAACAGACAGGTAAGAGCCATGCGCCTTCACTCGGACAAAAACAAGCACAGCTGGGCTGGATGCAGGAGGCTGAGCGCAGTATAGCATGAAAACAAACATTAAAAAAAAATACTCTGGTTAAGGACAGCTGTGCTTAAATACACAAAGAACAAAACACACGTTTGCTAAAAAGAGAAGAACCTCTCTTTAACAATGTTCAGTTGAAGATGTTATGGATTATCTCTCTCAATGGCCTTCTTGGCAACTGTTTTACCCCATGGCCTGCGTCTTTTATGTCATTTTGTTGTCGTTTTTTACAGGCTGTATTGCTTTATATCATTATATCGGTTGTTATTGCATTATATAATTGCCTTATCAGTTCCTCAATTCCTATGTAAAGCGCTCTGATAGCCACTAGGTTCATGTTCGCGCTATATAAAACATTTAAAATAAATAAATGAATACTCTTTCCGGTTGATGCACAGACCGACCCTACTCCTCCCTGTCTAGGCAGGACACCTCTCGCTTTCTCACGCCCTCTATCAGACTCTCTCTCCCTCTCTGTCTTCTCTCTTCACTCTCTGACTCTCTCCCCCTCTCTCCCCCTCTCTCCCTCTCAGACTCCCTCTATCACTCACACTCCCTCTATCACTGAGACTCCCTCTCAGACTTTTACTTTCACTCTCTCTCTCGCTCCATCTCTCGCTCGCTCTCGTTCGCTCTCTCTCCCCCTCCCTCCCTTCCCCCTCCCTCCCTCTCCCTCTTTCTCTCTCTCTGTATCTGTTTCTCTCTCCTCTCTTGCACACTCACTCACTCTCACTCTCTTTCTCTTTCAGACACACTCTCTCTCTCCTGCACTATCGCTCCAGTTGATGCCCACATCCCTGTCTGGGCACCCCCCCTCTCTCTCCCTCTTTCTTTCTCTCGCTCTCGTTCTTCCAGACTCTCTCTCTCTCTCATACTCTCTCTCTTTCTCCCCCTCTCTATCTTTCACACACGATCCCTCTGCATTTAGAGGGTCGGGATTAAGGGCATAACACAGGCCCCCTGCAGCCCCCATAGCGGGGGGGCCCCAAGGCCAAACCCAAGGTTTGTGATGGCAAAAGACATTCTTTTTGAGTGGTAGTTGAAAGAGTTAACAAGTGAGTTGTTCAGTCAGTGAGTGTTTTTGATTGGCGTGGTGTTGAAGGGATAGTACTGTAAAAAAATATGTAAGTACAGTCTCAGTATTATTAAAATATATATATTTTGGAAACACCAGTTTATCGTAACCTTTTAAGCATTTTGTAGCAGCATATCTTCTACTGTGCGTACTGCAAGTTTTAAAAAGTGAATTACATAATCTCAGTGCTTTCTGTCACAGACTGACCTTGTGGCACTAGAAATACACAAGTAACTATTCTCCACTGCACTAAGATGTAATTCTGTGGTTCTCTGTCTGATTACACACAGACCTCGGCAGTGTAGACTTTCATAATGTACTACAGTGCACTTGCCACTATCATTTAAAAAAAAAAAAACATTTAAGTTGCAAGTAATTTTATGTGTAGCTACCTGACAGTAAAGCTTTTAAAATATTTTGGCTTTTTAGCCACACCTTTTGTACAACTGATATTCTGAACTCCTGTATTTAAAAGTGCATGCATGCATACGTGATGATGAAGAAAATTGAGTTTTGGTAAAATAAAATATTTGCCTAAAATCAAACCATTTAAGTGGGGTAGCCGTGATTTATCAATGTTTTCTGGTTTCGCTTTGTACAAATCAGCCACTAAATGAGTATCTATTTGTCATTCATTATGTTAAGGCTTTGTTTTCAACCTCTTTTTGCAGTTTTTATATACCACAAACTCGACCCGACATAATAGAGCACTTTATGAGCACCAGTTACATAACACATGGTCACATTTATTTCTATAGACTCATGTGAAATTAACTGATATAACCAGAAATACAGACAATTCAAGTAAGAATTAAACCTGGTTCCCCAGTTCCTAAATATTCAGCTCTGACCGTGGTGCATTACAAAACACATTTTACGCCTCACCACTTTCAAATGTCGCCAACCGCCATTGCGGGGAGGGGGCCCCCTCGACGTACCTTGCAGGGGGGCCCCCTCAAGTTTCGTTACGCCACTGCTGCCACTACAGTATCTATTTGTGCAGTTTTAAACTGCCATGTTGACCTGGCAAGTGCACCGACTTGCCAGGCCCAAACCTTCAATTTTATTACATGTAAGTCACCCCTACGATAGGCCCAAGGCAGCCCCATGGGCAAGGTGCAGTGTATTTAAAAGGTAGAACATGTACTTGTGTGTTTTACATGTCTTAGTAGTGAAATATTGCTAATTTTGTTTTTCACTATTGTAAGGGCTATCTCTCCCACAGGGTAGCATGGTTATTGCCTGGAAATATTTAATAAGTGTAGCTTCCCATGGGCAGCAGATAGAGATTTGGAGTATGGGGTCTCTGAACTCACAATTTAAAAATACATCTTTTGGTGAATTTGTTTTTTAAATTGCATGTTTGAATATGGCACTTTTAGAAACTGGCTATTATCTTGCTTAACCATTCTGTGCCCCTGCCTGCAGAATCCATGTATGCTTGAGGTTGACAGTTGGTCTCCTGTGCATTCACTCTAGACAGTCACACAAAGGGAGCTGAGGTATGCCTTGCATATCCAGATGGGTCATCTCCAGGCTGATGGGCATTCCTGAGCATAAGTGGTGGAAGGAGTTGTCACTGACACCAGAATAGGGCTGTGCCTGTTCTCAGACAACGCTGTCTCCACCCCCTAACAGTGTGTCTGGAGATAAGTCAGGGAAGGGCAGGGTCTTGTGTACTACAAAGACTTTCCTTTGAAGTTCGCCCACTTCAAAGACTGAAACTGGTATAAGTATTGGAGCTGTGACACCATAACTTCAGAACCCTTCTGGATTGAGGGCATTCTGCCTGGAAGCAGAGCTGTGTTGCTGTCAGGAGGCACTACCACTTTGCTGTTTGTTTTGCTGTGTTGGCCTGCTGCTGCTTCTCTTTGGCAGTGAAAAGTCTGGACTTTTCTTTCTCTATCCTGCCTTCCAAGTTTTTCCAAGGGCTTGAGGTTGAGCGTGTGTCCTGTTGGAAGTCTCAGGGATATCAATGACTTCATCCACATGTTGTTACCAGCACTGGGATTCTATTGCTTTGAGTTATGCATTGCATCCTTGGGGCTGAGTGGTTCTGCTCTAACCTCCAGAAAAGCAGCCCACATGCCATCCCTAAAACCGCTGCCTGCACTGAAACTGTGGCCACCGCTCATAAGGAGCACGAACCATCGACCACCACACTACCGCAGCCCCGGTATCACCAATGTCATCCCTCTACGCCAGCACTGACACCGCTGCCTGCACTGAAGCTGAAAGCAACGCTCGTGAAGAGACAACACAGCCCCTGGTGTACCAATGGCAGCACCATTGACTCCAACCTTATCTCCAACACCGCTGCCTTCTCCGTGGCTGAGGGCACCTCGTGAATAGCGCAACGCACCTCCCGTCCCACATTGCAGCCCAGATATACTTACAACAGCGCTTCAGCACCAACCCAGAACCGTTGCTGCACCAAAGCAGTGGCCACTGCTTGTGAACAGCACCTTGCATCGACCGCGATAACATCGCAACTCCGGCGGCGCCAGACCTCACCATCGCAGAGCATGGTCCCCAGCGCCTGGGACTCCAAGGCCTCAACGCCTTCTGCCCGACTTTTGGAACTGACGCCCGCCAACACGGATGTATGACGTTTCAACGCATGCTTTAACCACGCATGCCTTTACAACGCAGGAATTACAACGCAAGTCGTTACAACGCCTTGCGTTGGGGGCGCTGGATAGTGGAATAGTTTAATTTTTCTATTCCAACTCCAATCCCCGTGGATAGTAGGGAAGGTGTTGGATAGAAAATTAAACTATTCCCTATCCAACAGTGCCCTCCAGCGAAAGTCGTTGTAACGACTTTAGTTGTAATTCCTGCGTTGTAATGGTAGTGCATGGTAAAAGTTTTGTTGTAAACGATGTTCCCCCGCCAACACCGGCCATGCCTCACCTTAGGGTTTCATTGCAAGGTCCCCGAGGGCTCTTCACCGACAAAGGTACTCTTTTGTGGGTCTGTCCGATGCTGTATTACAAAACTGTTGAAGTTGTGTTCACGATGCCGCAATAGCCCTGGTCGGTGCTATAGACTACAAGGAACTGTGGGGCATATTACCAAGGCAGTCGGAATGAAATTATCGCCACTTTTGCGGCCGAAAAGCTGGCGATAATTTCATCGCCCTATTAGCAAGCTGTCGCTAACATCAGTTAGCGACAGCTTTTAGGTGATAGCGAGCAGTTTGGGGCCCACTTTACATGTCTGCGATATTTATCGCTAATGACATGCAAACTGGGCGTACCCAACCTGTTAGCGATTGAAAGTAGTCGCTAACATCGCTATCGCCTATTATCAACGCAGGTGTAGCGATTAAAAAATTTGCGCTAAGCGCGAATATCGCTAAAAACTAACACCTGCTCAGACCACTTCTTAACCTGTATATCCAATGAGAGGTGGATATTCAGGTTAAGACCCTATTGGCGTTAATGCCTGAATATCGCTGGATTCCCAGCGATATTCACGCATTTCGCCGCAATCGCCGAATATTTTATCGCATTGGAGATAAACATTGCTAATAGCACGTTATCTCTGCGATAAAATCCGGCGATGCGCGGCGATAAAAAAAATGTCGCTAAGCTTATTTAGCGATAAATATCGCTAGTTGTTGATAATATGCCCCTGTATTTTTAAGTTTAGTCTTGCAAAAATCACATCTTTACTTGTGTATGTTCAATTTGATCATTTTGGGTTTTGTTTTACTGTGAACAAAATTGACTGTTTTACTAAACTGGTGCAGAGTCCTTATGTAGTGTTTTGACTGTGTTACTGTGTATGTACAAATTATTTACACATTGCCTTTGAGATAAGTCTGTCTGCTCGTGCCAAGCTACCAAGTGGACGAGCAGGGGTTATCTTAGCTGTGAAACTTGCTTACCCTCACTAGAGTGAGGGTCCTACTTGGACAGGGTGTATAGTGACTGCCAACTAGAGATCCCATTCCTAAAAGTGTGAAATTATAATTCTGCTGGTAATTTGTTAAAAATTAGATAATGTTACAATTCGTGCCATGCAAATCAGTGATTTTTTAAAGTTCAATAAAAACACAAGCGAAAGCCTCCTGTCAATTGTTTATGCCAATAGCTACTTGCAAAAGTCAATTTTGAGGATTTGTTTTTTTTACTAAAAGACTTGAAATAACTCCCACGTTTTGATGTAAAAGAAATGTGTCCATCCTCCCAGAGAGTCTATTTTCGCACATTTTCTTCATCAAACTATTGAAAGAAAACTTCCATTTCTATGAAGGTTAGTACACATTTTTCCCAGAATTTCCTCAAGTTTTACGACACATAGCCCTGTTGAGGGCGAAAGGCATGATTATGAATATGTAACCTTCTCACATAGGCCAAAGAGCATGTGCTCAAAATGGCAAATACGTTCTCTCTCAAACGTTTTGCAATTCTCGCAAATATGATGATTAATACAAGCAATTCATTCATGCCCTTTAAAAAAGACAGTTCACGTTAAAAAGAGAACTTTTTAATTTCTTTCACTATAAATAAAGGTCTTCGACATCAGTCCAGTTTTAAAGTTGCGATGAAAATTATTGCAAAGTTTACTCAGAGGAATGAAATGCATTCAATTTTACTGTCAACTAATATTTGCGAGTAAGTGTTGTAATTTGCGAAACAACAAGAATTCAAGACTACAGTGCAGTGGTACAAAACTACAAGAGTAGGTAGAGAGTGAAACCTTCAGAGAGGCCAATAACCTGATCTCAACGAGGCTGTACTCTACCACACTAAAAACCGTGCACACCCGTACAAAAGAAAATGTCATCTCTCGAATATTAAAACATTTAGGTATAGCTGCATCAACAATGCCTTTTGCGATTCCATATTAGCGAAAAATAAGGATTCGCTAATAAGGAATAGCAAAAGGCTATGCATGTAGAAATCGCAAAAATACTAGCGATTTCTAAACATTCCTTAATTGTGACTCGCAATTTGCGAGTCGCAATTAAGGAATACCTTCCCATTCATTCCTATGGGCCTAGAGGCCCATAGGAATGAATGGGAAGAAGACAGCTGTACGAGTA